>NC_141996.1:25726108-26379858 GCF_049901715.1 Pseudonaja textilis | reverse complement strand
TGTTTGTACTTTTGGATGTGACAGGAGTAGGATGTGGAAATCTGAGGGTCTTTATAGATCATAGCTCCTATTCAAGGAATAGGTGGCAGCTACAATAAGATGATCTTTGCACAACTGCATGTATTGCTCCAGTTGTGCCTATTCCTGTACCAGGACATTTTGTTCATGGTCATTTGTGCCTTGGTCATCTCCCAAATGTATTAGTATAATGCATTTTACATGGGGTTACCCTGGAAGATGATCCAAGTTTCAGGTGGTATTTGCTGTTTGATCAGCACATGTTACACCTCTGTTTCACAGGTTGCATTGGTTACCAGTATGTCTGATTGACTTCAAAATGATGGTAATGACTTATAAAACCCTTGGCATGGGACTAGATTATTTGAGAACTGTCTCTATCTGATTACATCTATCCATTTTACCAGACATGCACTGAGCACCACCTGCTCCATCAGATGTGGAAAACCAGGTGTCTGGTAGAGCCTGTACAGTGGGTATGCTGATAGTTCTTGCTTTTTGTATATCTTATTTATCTTATTTCTTTATTAAATTTCTATCCCACCCATCTCACTGACACAGAGACCTTAGGAGGCTTACAATATGATAAAAAATAAAAAGTACTAAAAATATAAAGTCAGATCAATTAATTAGAAAAGTTAACATGCTAAAAAACAAAACAAAGGGTGGCATAGAGGTCTCCATCTGGTCAGCCACCCCGAATATAATGGTACCTGTTGGGGCCCCATACCAAGCAGGAGAGTCAAATTCTCAGGCTTTGCTGGAAGGCTAGGAATGTATGGGAAGATTTCACTTTTAACAAAATAATATTCTAGTGGGTGGAGGCCACAACAGAAAAGGCTCTTTTCCTGGAGCCCACCTTCCAAAATTCTTTGGCAGATGGGAACCAACGTAAGCCCTTTCTGCTGGAATGAATGGGATGGGTTAGTTCCAATGGGGTAAGACAACCATCAGATACCCTGGACTCATGCTATAAAAGTCTTCAAAGGTAATGACGAACACCTTACACTGGACCTAGAAGCAAATTGCAAACAGCACAGCTCGCATAACAGCCTTATCATGTGTGCCATCAGAGAGCCCTCCAGAACTGTCCATGCTGTTGTGTTCTGTACCAGTTGTAGCTACTGAATATTTTTTAGGGTAGCCCCATGGAGAACATTTGCAGTAAACTAATCAGGAGATGACCAGGGAATAAGTGACTGTGTAAGGGACTTCACAAGGCAGGAAAGGGAAAAACTGGTACACAACATAAAGTTGTTCAAAGGTTCTCTTAGCTATAACTTCCACCTGCTGTTTGAGCAGGAGTCATGAGGCTAGGAGAACCCCAGACTGCACACCAGGTCTGTCTTGGGCAGTGTAACCCCATCCAGAATGAAGTTGATAATTCCCCTTGAATCTAGTGTCACTCCATCTTTCCAGGGTCCAGCTGAAGCCTGTTATTTTCCCATCCAAAGCCCCACAACCCAGACATCTCAAGAGGGCACTTAAGACATTACATAGATCACTAGGGATTGGAATGATAGAGTCAGGGAATGGTATCTTGCTACTAAATGTGTTCCTATGAAGTTTTTTTTTATGTTGTTGTTATATATTCTTGTATTTTTAATGCTATATATAATTTTAATTGCTATGAGTCAACCAGAGTAATGTATTTGAGGCTGACAGCTATTTAAATCGAAATAATACATAAATAAATTATTTGTCACTAACTGTGTTTTAATGGACCATCCACATAAATTACATGACCGATAAATTTGAAGTAGATGAAATAACACCTTTCTGTCATATGAATTTCATCACTGGCTGATAGATTAAATGCTTCATGCATGGCTCTTCTAAATAAAGGTACAGTAATTCAACTATACCTCTATGAAAAGTCATTGTGCCAGCTTAGTAAGAAGAGATACTGGATTCAAACACATTTTCCTTATAATGTCAGTCGAACCTATAGAACCATTTTATCCTTCATGTCTAACAGAGTGCTAACTGCTAATATTCTTAGTCTAATATTCAATTGCTCAATTGCTGTTGTGCATCTTATCTACTGCTCAGGGGTGGGCTTCAAAAATATCAGGATCTGGTTCTCTGCCCAGTTGCTGGGTAGGCATGGCCATGCTGGGCGTGTCCTAGTCGGCCTCTTGCACCATGGCAGGGGGGCGTTTTCAGCCTCCCTGGACTCTGGAGGCTTTCCTCGAGCCTCCGGGAGGGTAAAAATGGCCTCCCAGGGCTCTAGAGCCTCTGGAGGACTTTTGGAACTTCCGGGAGGCCTGTTTTTTGCCCTCCCTGATCCTCCATGTGGGCCCTGTACTTACCTAGCATCCAAAACAGGCCACGTGGGGACTCCTGGGAGGGGAGAGGCAGGCTGGGGTGGGCAGGGCCAGCCAGGGATGGGATTTGCAGGTTCACCGAACTGTGCAGAATGTTAGCTAGAGGATTGCCCAAACCCATGTGAGCCCTCAGTAGCCCACCCTTGCTACTGCTTATACAACTCCTTTTTGCTGAATATCACTGATTCATGAACAAAGAAGACTGAGTCCTATCTCAATGTGACATATTTCACTTGCCAAATATCATACATATATTAATCTAAATGAAAGTGGTTGTTTTATAGAGTCCTTGCATCTTCTTGTCTGTTTTATTCACATATTCACATCATGTAAATTGCATGGAGGCATAAGTGACAGTAATAGGTTTGAGTCCATCACCTCAGGAAAAAAAATCTTTTGTGGATATAATGCAGCAGCTGTACAAATAACAGGGAAGAAAAATATACCGAGATTGTAGCAGCTTACTTGAGAAAGAATGGAACTGATGCATTTATACTCTTAATATCTTTGACAAGATTTGTTTGCATTCTAAAATGAAAAGGGAGAAAAATGCATTATTCCAGTCAAGCTTACTTTAAAAACCCACACATGTATGTCAGGACAACCTTATTAGACTTCCATACAATTTTAAGTGGGTGAGAGAAGAAAAATAAGAAACTAAATGGATTAAAATTGGATAACACAACGGAAATCTTGACAGAATGCCTTGCAAAGAATAAAAACATGTAGGAGGGACATAGCTTTAACGCAGACGAGATGAAAGAGTAGAAAATATAGAAGAAAGACAAAAAAGTAGAAAAAACAAAGGTAAAGAATATAGGACAGAGAGCTGGAGGAGACAAAATGATGACTGTGCCTAAGTTTATCTACTCACATCTGACAAATTTCAAATGGAGTAAGTTACGATTCCTTAGTTTTTGACATCTACTGAAATATTTGATTGAATGGTAGTTCTCCTGCTGGGCTTGCCATAATAGCAAACTTTGGCTCATGTGACTCACCACTACCTCACTGAGGTTGTTTTTGAAAACATGGAGCCCTTTCCTGACATTTCTTAATTGAAATCAATCTGTACAAATGTCAGCTTGTTTTTGCTGATATTGCATGGGAGGAACAATGTTATTATTGCTCTTGGGTCTTGATTCCAACAAAAGAATGGTGGGAGAAAAGCAAATATTCTTGGAATAAGCTCACAGTCCCCAATAGGATCAGTTTAGACTATTCGCAAGGGTGCCTTTTTGTTTTTCAAGGCCTTTGTTTTTACTGATGGTCTTGTCAGGTTTTTGTATTAGCTAAATTTAACTACTTTTCAGCATAAAAAAATTACAGATTTGGGGGGAAAAGATTCAGTCTTCTGATGGGTGAAGGAATCCAAGTTACTGTCTACCTTGCTTTTGCAACATTCATCATGCATTTTGCCGTAGTAATGTAGATAACAAAGTACCCTAAATCAGTAGGCTTAATAGTGATCCTTTGGGCTTATATTTACCCTACCTCTCCCAGTTTCTCTGCCATGTACACTGATACTTACCCAATATGTTATTCAATATTATACAACACATGGAAAAAGTCAGAAATGGTAAATTTAGGATTTTTGTATAATGATGTAGGCATGGTATGATTCACTGCTGAGATAAATTTAATGGTAAGCAGAAACAAACTTTTATTTATTTTTCTTTAAGTTGCTGTTCTGTGATAGTCAAAAGTCAAAAAGACAAGGAGCATTTCTCTCCTCATTAAAATGGTATCAGCTTCTTGAAGTTGAATAATAGCTGAAAGCTGAACCTGATTTTATTTCTGAAAACCAATGCAGAAAGCAGCAGGGAGTAAGGACAGTCATGATTCTTTAGATTAAAATGTAGCAGGGATAAAACTCTTAATTCTGGATTAACATGAAACAAGAATATTCCAGATTGAAAATGCTGCTATAGTATGCTATTGCTATAGATGTTAGTGTTGGAATTAAGTAAGGATTTAAAAAGAGTTTTAGTTGTCTGCTCTTTGTGTGCATGTGTGTGTGTGTGTGTGTGTGTGTGTGTGTGTCTATATATATATATATATATATATATATATATATATATATATATATATATATATATATATATATATATAGTATGTGTGTGTGTGAAACCACCCAAAAGCAACTTGTACAAAGAAGAACTAAAAGTGCTGCAAGCTCTAAAAAAGGATAGCAGTATAATCATACTTCCAGCAGATAAGGGGAATGCCACAGTAGTAATGGATAGAAAAGACTACGAAACAAAATTGACAGACCTACTCCAAGACTCCACATACAAACCCATAAACATGGACCCAACCACATATCTGGAAAAATTAACCAAGAAGAAAATTATAACCAGCCACATGAGCAAAGAGATCCAACAGATGATCATCCCAAGAGAAAAATCTTCCAGATGCCCCAAACTATACGGCCTCCCAAAAATACACAAAGAAGGCATACCTCTCAGACCCATAGTCAGCTCCAGAGGAGCACCACTACAAAACCTAGCTAAACACTTAGCAAAACAGCTACAGCCCCATGCTGAAACAGCAGCTTCACATGTACAAAACACATACCACTTCTTGGAAATGATCAAAGATCTACACGTGGAACAAGAAGATCTGCTTGTAAGTTTCGACATGGTTTCACTATTCACTCAAATCCCGATAAAAGAAACTCTTGAAATCATCAAAAATAAATACCAACCAGCTAAACACCTCATGGAACTAATGGAACACTGCTTAACCAACACATATTTCACATACAAAGGACAAAGATACAAGCAAATTGAAGAAGCCCCTATGGGATCACCACAGTCACCCGTCATTTCAAACCTGTTTATGGAAGAATTCAAATCCAGAGCACTGGCTAATGCCACCCACAAACACAAACTAGGGTTAAGATACATCGATGACACATTTGTGATTTGGCCCCATGGAAAAGAAAACCTAAACAATTTCCTAACACACCTACACAGCACACATCCCAAAATCAAGTTCACCATGGAAACAGAAACAAACAACTACCATTCCTAGATGTACTAATCTACAAAAAAACAGATGGCACACTAGGACACACCATATACCAGAAGAAAACACACACCAACTGCTACCTCAATGCCCAATCCCACCACCACCCAGCACAGATAAACTCCGTGGCCAAAACACTAATTACTAGAACCAAATTCCTGGCAGACAAGACACACATAAACACTGAACTATGCACCCTGACTAAAGTACTGACAGCCAACAGCTTCCACAAAAGCAAAATCAGTGTCTTGATTCACAAAAACACACTGAGACATAATGGAGACCTAGAAGATGAACAGACCTATGGAACAGCTGTCCTGCCCTACATAAGAGGTACTACAGACAAAATCAGTAAGATACTACACAGGCATCACATCAAGACTGCCTTCAAAACAGACAGAGCCATCCTTAGAAACCCCAAAGATAAAATTGACCTGGAAAACCAAGGCATATACAAAGTCCCCTGTGCATCATGCCCAGCCACATACATTGGACAGACCAATAGAAGAATAAGTACCCACTTGGATGAATACAAAAATGCAGTAAAAAAGCTGGAACACACTTCATCACTAGTCCAACACATGAAAGCCACAGGTCACAGAATCGACTTCAATGGCACCAAAACCCTAGCCACTATAGAAAACCCCAGCCACAGGATTAGCAGAGAAGCCATAGAGATTGAAAAATAGACCTGAAAGCATGAATAGAAGAGATGATTCCACCAGACTGTCAATTATTTGGAAGCCTGCACTCGCAAACAAAAAAAATCTGCACACCACTAGCCAGGCAAACACCTGGGCACAAACAGATCCCCCCGATACTTCCAGCTCAAACTCACCCCAACCAGGCACCCAGACGAAACCTAGCTTCCTAACAAATGATAGCTGTCCATTTACTTGGAGCCAAGCTGCACTAAAAGCCTCCAATACAGGAACACAATGTTGCCAGCCAATCAAGATACAAAAAAAGCTACAAAACAGACAGAAGATATTAGAAACACCAATCAAGCAGAACACAGTAAACTCCAAGACCAATAAACACAGACCAAGACTCCCAACCAATCAGGATGAAGAAAAAAACCATTCTGGCACAGCCATAGGCTAGCCCCAAATTTAAAACAGAAATGGCTGTGAAAGTCTGATTCACAGATGAACACAATATAGAAGCCTGATGATGGCAGATGAGATTCTGCCGAAACGTTGCTACAACTTTAAAAGCACAACTATAATGATGTGGGAAAATACTCGAAGCAACATTTCAATGAAGTCCCGTTCACCATCTTCAGGCTGGTGCTTTCGGCTTCGTGCTTGTGCTTCGGTTATGCTTTTTACGTCCACAATAATCCAGTAATTTGAATCAGCCAATGTCTATAAAGTTTATTTCTAACTATCAGCTTTTCTTAATTCCTCCTCAGGTTTTCCAAGATTCATCGAATAGTCCAATGTCCATGAATTTAAGTTTATGCCAAAATCACCAAACAATCCCAAGTTAATTTCTTCCTGCTTCTCTCTTTGTTTTAATGTTCAATATTCCACTTTCATTTTCCAGGGTCTTTATTTTGTTGTAACAAAGTTTCACTTACTTTGTATCAAATCCCGCTTTTATAGGAGCCAGGTTATAAAAAGTCATAAATAATTTATTTTACCACTAGATGGCACTCTCTATTATATCCAAATTCTGCCCCATTTTCCCTTCGCTTTTTCTGTCTATTTAGGGCTTTTAAAATTCAAAGTTCCAATAAGTCCAAATATACAAATACTATTTTTTTCTTTTTTCTTTGTCACATTCAAGTTCAGCTTTAGTTATGCTTGTTTAGTGCCAAGATCATATATTTATCCAATTTCAACAAATATCTTCTTCTGACTTCTTCCTTTCAAGTTTCAAAACCACTTTCAGCTGTCAAAAATTTTTTCTTCACTTTCTCTGGCCGCTGCTTTAATTATCTTTCTTATAAAATCCTTAAATTTTTAATTCCGGGGTACCTTATATTTAAATGTTGCCCCTGTTTAGCCCGGTTTTCATACTGTCCTGTTCTTCACCACTCCTGCACAATCTTGTTCAGGTTAGTTCTTCCTCTTCAGGGTGGCCATATTTGACCACCATTATAGCCCTCTTCAGAGGGGAGTAAAATGCTTAGCTAGGAAGGGGAAATGCATTTCCCCTCTACCCAGCTGGGCGGTCTCCCCCTCCCTCACCACCCCTACAGCGTGATTCAAGATGTCAGTTCTTAAGACGCTGTGAAATGGACAGACATAATAGGGGATCATAATCTTTTTGAAGCAGTGATAAAAATAAATGTGGAAATTAATGCTCAGAATTGCAGAGAGTTGGGGATTATATGAATTTAATAAAGTATTATTATCTGTTAACAACAACAACAAATCACAGCTACCAGTCTTTAGCTGCCATTGCCTTTTATATCAATCAAGTTCTTCCCAAGAATCTAGCTACTGTATATGTAAAGTCATATTATTATTATGGTTCATCACACAGTCAGCTAGATGATCAGATTGAATTTGGCATTTTTATCCATCTATTGAGTTCTTCCCAGAGACACAGAATAGGCAGGTGTTGATTATTATTATTATTATTATTATTATTATTATTCCAAAGAAAGATGATTAAAGAATTTCAGTCTTGTACATTCCTTTCTATTTAAAGATCTGCCTTCTGTCACATAAATCTACCCAACTTTTGTATTTGTCTGAAATATAACTGAGAACTTTTGCCTTTGTCTATACTTTTCTATAATTCTATATTTCTTAATCATACAAGCAACATTTACTTCTGAGCCCTGAAAATAAGGAGTGTGACATCTTAGATGCAGAAAAACACAACTTATCTTTCTTGTTTTGATGTGGGGTAATTCCACAGAATGCTTACCCAGTGATGTTGCTGTTCATAAAGGAAAGACCAATTAATCTTTCTTTCATTTAATCAAATATCAAAAAATGTCAAAGCAATTATACTAAATATTAAATATATGGCATTTAGGGATTTTTGTGTGATTGAACTTCATCCTTTCCAATTCCACTTTTTTATTATTTCATTTTCAAGCTCTCAGACCTACTCATAGAATAATTAGCACCAAAACAAAAACTACAATGAGATTCTGTATCTACAAAACTTTACTTCACTTTATATGCTGGAGCATGACCACATGCCTTTCCCTTTTTCTGATATAGTACAGCAGTTGTATCAATAACCACTTAAAAATTCCAGGAATTAACCTACTCAAATGTCCTCACTCAAATTGGGGGTGATTTATTGCTTGTTTATTTTTAATATCATATAGATTATCACAGTTATTAGAAAGAATAGATATACTGACTGATTATAACATGAATTATTATTCCTTGCTTCTTTCTCCCAGCTTATACTTTACCAAAAGTTGTGATATGGTTGAGAGTGAAAAAAATTAGAATTCTGAGTAGTGGAGGACATTTATGCCCCAAACCAGATTCTAGGTTTGTGGCATCAAAATTATTAGAGCTAGAAAATTTGAAAATATTGGGTGGAAAGAAATGACATCCCAAGATTCTTAGTAGAAATTATGTTTTCCTCAGCATAAGAAATGAAGTGGGAAACAGCAGTTACCAGAGTAGAAATAGTTCTTATGTAAACATAGAGCAATAATTCAGCTTTATATTTACCAAGCATCATATCACATATTCAAACAGTAAGCTGGGAAAAATAAAAGGAAGAAGCCCCAACTTGAGTTCCAGTCAAGGAAGCCTGACACAACATGTGAATCAGGCCATAACTTATTTAAGACTGCAAGTATTCAAGAAGTTTATTTTCTTTTTTCCCCTTTATTTTCAATAGCCACCTAAAACCCAAAATAGTAATTAAAAATACTATACACATTGCTTTAGAATGTGTCCTAGAAAACTGCTGATGGAACACATCCACAATCCTTGTTCTTGTTCTTCTTCAAATTAGGATATGTAATTCCCAAGCAAATTGAAGAGAGTTGTAACTTTCAGAATGGGAAAACCCTAGAAGCCAGATATTGGCAGATGATGATGATGCTATTTGGATATACAATGTTATTTAACTAATATCATCTGGCAACTATCATATTCTCAGCTGTTTCCTACAGATATGAGACACCATTTGGTTCTACTTAAGGGAGCCTTATAAATCATATAAACACTTTGATTCTGTAGGTTACAATAAAAACATAGTTATCACTATTCAAGACCTCACAACTTAAAGAGTTTATAACAAGGAAAAGAAAAACTTGTTTTATAGCCTTCCTCATAGGCATGAACAATACACATTTTTGTTGACATCCTTAAAGTAGGAGAAGGAGCACTGAAATACAGATTTATATGACTAGCCCACCAATTAAGGCAAGATGGAAACATAAAAAGCTCTGTTATGACAATGACTTCATATACAGGAAGTGCAAAGAGCAATTAGCCAATGAAAAAGGAGGAAAAGGAAAATGGGAAGTAAAAGATATGGTAACAGTCACTCAATAGTGAGATGGGTGGCATATAACTAATAAATAAATACAAATTGGCCTAAATTCATCTTGTCATGTGAGCAATTGAAATTTTCACTCACTTTGGAGATGTGATTATTTTAACACTATTGTTTCAGATATTAAAAGGTTAATTTCTAATATTCAGACTGAATTTGATTTATAGAGTGGGACCACAGTTGTGATAAAACTCAGGAGTCTTAGAACCAATTCCAAACATTCTCTGGAGAAGAGTTTTGATCAAAACTAGTTGTTACCAGGACAATCAGTATAATCGATTGGCTATCTATATTCACTAACATAATAGACAAAACTATTAAAAACAAATAGGTATAAATAACAGCAGCCATTACTAATAATGCATAGAAATAAATGAATTTAACACTTTTATAACATCTGCATAAGAATTTCTTTCTTATCCTGTCATCATCTTTTCTCTCTTTTCCTCACTTTATTGTGCATTTCCCTTTTGTTCCCTTCCCAGTTCAGTTACTCCTCTAACCTTTACCCTCAATCCACATTGATTCTTCTCATCATCATCCTGATCACCATCCTGATTATCATTATAACCATAACCATGACCATGATCTTTCTGTTCCTCTTGGAATAAGGGAAGAAAATGTTTTCCTGCATGACGGAAAGGTTTGTATTTGTGTGACAAAAATAGTTGACACAGTCAGATGGGGATCAATTAATTTTGTAAACAATGTACATAAATTTTACAGATATTAAGTGGTAATTAGTCATTTAATTTAATTAATATGAATATATTTATTTGATGTTATATTTGCTATAAAGCCTTGTTTTTTTTTTTAAAAAGGGAAAATATCCAGGATTCAGCTGAAGTTGGCATTCCTAAATGACAAGCTGGGGAGTCTAGCACTGAAAATGGTTCTTTATTTTTTTGAATTTATCTTTTTTTTCCCCTTTAGAAGTGATTTATATTTAAAGAAAGGAAAATAATTCTATATTGTTTTCCTTTCATACAAATAATTTAAACTTTATTTGTCTCATTATACAATGAGCACTGAAATATAAACTTTGGTTTTTTGTCTTTGAAAATACCATTTACATTTATCTGAGAAATAAAATTGATTTCCTTTTTGCACATTTTTTTCCAATCCTTCCTTGCCTGACATTTTTCAATAAAATATGATCCACCTTGAAGCAAAATGGTAACATGTTATTTTCTCTTACTTCCATTTCCATCTTAAGTAGCTGACAGAAATGTTCATCATTTAGCATACATCAATATTGAGTAATTAAGTTTTCAGTTCTGAACATTTAAAACAGTTGTAAAGATAAAACAAAACGATCTAACTAATGATAAACATATTAGCATTAATGTGTATTTTACTAGACATGTGAATACTGTTTCACTAATTGATAGCTGTAGTTTCAGGAAAATATCATGCACAACAAAAGAAATATCAGACCACTAGCCTGTTGTACTTCTTTTCTTCAATTTACAGAATATGAAATATTTTTAAAAAATGAAATTAAGAGCCACATCCCAAGAGAAGGCATGAAAGAAAAGATCTCCAAGGCAAAGCGAACCTTGCCTTTCAGAAATTATAGGACATTTCAGAAGCAAATAAAGGAATCCTAGAAAAAAAAAACAAATGTTCTGCAAAATATTTTGCTCACACTTCACTAGGTATAGAAAATGCTAGGACTATGAAAAGAAAGGGCAGTGAAGTGCTAAGTGATAGACAGATAAACCATTCAATCACAACAAGTTATTTACCAAAAGTGTTCTAATCTTAGAGGAAGGATAGTTCTTGAAGAAATGGATACAGAATCTTAACACTTTAATCTGCTTAGTTCTGGTCATTGCTTTGCCTCATACCAAACTAAATGTTAGCAAAGCATTAGTGTAGTTCTTTGTTTAGCTTTTCAATTGGTTTTATTCCTACAAATGGACAACCATGTTACTTTGTCCAAATGCTAAAAAAAATATTTTCTTTTAAAAAACAAAAGCAAATTTAAAGGATATTAAAAATGTTTTCACATTTGTTTGTTCATAGGATTTGTATGGCTTAGAATATAACTCTACGTGTCTCACAACAGTGCTAAAACAATTTTTTTTTAAAAAAATGCCATAAAAACAAAAACCTGGCACCTCAGTCAAGGATTTCTTGTATGCTTTCAACACAACCATCTCAAGATGCTAAGGAAGATCCAATTCTTGAAAGCCTTATGAAAGGCTAAAATGATGAGAATCTGCCAGATCCTTGGGCAAGGTATTCCATAGGACAAGGGATGCTATGGAAAGGGGACACTTCCTAGATCTTACAAAATGGCAACATTTAAAGAAAGGGATTTGAAGGAGGACCACTCTACCCAACCTTGTGGAGATGCCACCAGGGGGAAGCAGACCTACAAATAACTTGATCGCAGCAACTAGAATACCACCCAGAAAGAAACTGGAAGTTGCAGCTCATGAAATAGATGCGTAATATGGGAATACTGAAAAGTGCCCTAGTGTTTATAAGGGTCAGCTCCAATACAACTCCTGGATATGGAGGAATAATTCAACCCCTTCAGTAAGACGGAGTAGTTTTGGGATTGCACCTTCTTGGACAGAGTTGGCATGCAATTTAAGGGTCCTTCTGTACTCATGGTTCCTGCTTGAGGAATGTTTGGCAGCTGTGGTGAAATGAGCTTTGGCACAGATTCATTTTGTGTACCAATTATGCCTATTTCTGAACAAGGAGGCCTTGCTCACAGACATTCATGACCTGGTCACTTCCTAGTTGGACTATTGCTATACTCTTTAGGCAGTTTGGCCTGGTTCAGCAGTAGTAAAAAATGCTACCAATTGGCGGAACCAGTATAAAAAAACAGCTACCAGTTCAACCGAACTGGTATTTCTTTTTTTCCCCTTCCCAACGATCAGCTGTTCTGATGATCAGCTGTGCCAGGATCCCACTTTCTGTCTTACTACTTTGCCCAGGAGGCTTCCATGAGGCCCAGGGGCATGTGGGGAGGTGCTAGGCAGTCCCCCTGCACTCTATTTTTTTGCCTCCTGGGCCTCAGGGAAGCCTCCTAGGAGCAAAAATGGACTCCCAGGAGGCTTCCCTGAGGCTCAGGAGGCAAAAAAACAGAGCATGGGGGTGCTGCAAAAAAAGAAGAAGAAGAAGAAGCCACACCCACCCAGTCACATGACCACTCCCACCTAGCCACTCCTACCTAGTCACACCCACGAAACCAGTAGTAAAAATATTTGCATCCCACCCCTGTCTTTGGGGCACTCTAGGGCACTTCTCATATACTATATGCAGTACAGGGGTATTGGGTATTTCTCATATATAGACCTGAGTTTAAAGTCGGTATATAGTCCTATAGCTACCATACTTCCAATGATTGACTGAATTAGTTCAGTTTTGACATAAAATTATAAATCTATAGAAAAAGCAAGAAGAGTGTTCAAATGTGACTCAGCTTCCTCATTCTGATTTTGTCTAGGTGCCAGTCAGTTAACAACAGAATTAAAACAGAGACAAATATTATTTTTAAAACATAAGCTGTTCCTTGCTTTGTTGGTAAATACAAATTTAGATTGTAGATATCATAGGCAGTTATAATTTAAGTCATGACTCCTCTTGTGGTTAGCGATATATCTTATAGAAAGAAACTGCTCTTTGTAGTTGTTCCTAGGCTATTGACTAACAGATAGATCGTGATGTTGCTGTAAATAAGAATGGGCTTTTGATTTGAACAATAATAACCAATTGAAACTGCTGAGTTAAAGCAGAATAAAATAATTGCAGTCTAGGCAAAAGAGAAACTTGAAGTGGATTCCCAGGCAACTAAAGTTAATAAGCAGCAATAAGGGTTAAAGAAAATTAAGAATTATAGACACACATTTTGGTGTGAGAGAAGTTCCCTGAGGATGGCCTCCAGCATGAGTCCAAAAGCTCAGAAGACTAAATCTCTGACCCAGACTGGATCCTGCAATGTTATCCTGGGACACATATATTTGTCTTCATTAGTTAAAGAAAACTAATATTAGAGAATGCAAACACTTCTCACTCACCAACTTTTCCATAGCAAATCATGAAATTATATTGACAAAGTTTTGTTTTCTTTCATAGTAATTACAGATTGCTTAACCATGATCTGGAAACATAAATAAAAATGTATAATCTGAATCTAACTTTATGATGTTTCCAAACTTAGTTCCAAAGCCAGTTTTAGCATAGCAAGTCATCTAAAGCAGCTTATTCAATAACTAACTATTGTATGAGAAATATTCTAGCACTAAGACATCAGCAACTCTATTTTAGTCACCTATCATCATGGTCTTCATCAATTTCACAAATAACAACAAAGTTGAATTGGTTTCAAAGTGTCACTATTCCATCAACTCTCCCCCCCGCCTTTTCCAGGAAATTCAATTGATCCTGGAAATAGTATAATTTCTTAAGTGAGCATTTCAAAAAAGCAAGCATATTTTAAAGAAGACTGAATCAGTTAGATTTATTTAGATTTTTTTCATTCAAGTAATTCAGATTTCAAATATGTGTGGAACTGACAAAATTTAGAATTATCTAGTTTACACATCCATAGCAAACTTCTTACCAAATAGCAATATCAAGGGGAAAAAGTCTTATCCCATGCTTTTAATAAGACATTCCTAATATGGTTTTCTCATTTTCTTGTTTTCATTATACAGCAGGAATGAAGAACATAACAGAAGCACTAGTTTAAATGCTTTTACCATAAGTACAGTACTGAATTTTGATTTGATTTTATAGACAGAAAATTGTTAATAGGTCAATTTGTACACAATACTGTTCAGGAATGAAAAATAAAACAAAAGAAATAAGAATAACCTCAGACTTGCCTTTCAATACATAACAATCAGGCTGTAAGTAGATACTTTGAGAGATTCCATCATAGAGGATAATTAGAAACAAAAATACTGTATATGATCTAAGTCATGATATGCAAAGTAAGATTTTAAAAAATCTTCTGGGAAGCCAAAGACAATTATTGATAAGCAATAGTTATTTCTTTTATTCTTACATTAATATTACTGATGATATTTCATTCACCATTGTCTAACACATCTCTGACAAAAAGAATATGTATATTATTTATAGTCCAGTTACCATTGTAATAACTATCGTTACAAAAAGAATATAAAATATCAGATTATCTCACTATGGATCCTACAATTTTTTACTATTACCCAGTAGGCTGAAGCAAATGATATTTAGTTGTCAGTAATAATTCAGGCCAAGCTTGCATTTGGTTGATTACAATGGAAGTTAAGGAACTGTAAAAAAAGAAAGGTTGTCTGAGACAGTCCAGTCAGGTGTCCAGTGATAGCATTCTCCACCCATAGTGGCTTTGTGAAGGAAACTGATATTGAGCACTGGAAATTTTTTAGACTTGAGGCATCTTTTCTTAGTTTGTTGTACCACTGTAGAATAGCCACCATCTGTTTCTTCATTTACCTCAGGGCCTCACTTACAGCCTTTTCCTATAAGGACATTAGAGGACTCTCTGTTCAAGAGGCAGGTAGGTAGAAGCTGAAATCCTGAGTCTACTTTTCACCAGCCACCCAGAATAATTTGTAAAGGCAGAACAAGTGAAGAAGGTATCTAGAGCAAATAAGTTTGTAAGGCAGGACAAATGGGGAAGGCATCTGGAACAAACTGAATTTGCTGAAAAGTTGAAATGCACATCTATCTCCTAATACATAAAGGCTGATTAAATATGCGAAGACATGTTACATAGTAAGAGTTGCTTTGGAGGACAAAACAATGTATTCAATTTTTTCAGTGGTACAGGTATTTACTTCTACTATGTTTTTCTGCTTAAGAGAACAAGGATATTAACATCAGATATATAGAAAAACCTGAATTTAAATTTGGAAACTTAAACAGAGACTAAGTGCTGAGAAGTTCAACATTTTTGCTAGGATACATATGATCTATCACAGCTTTATTATGAAGCTTTATTATGAAGAAACATTATTTTACTTTGGGTTCTTTTAAAAACAATCTTCTATGATAGAACATTCTTAGTTTTTTTTGGTTGCAATTGCACTTGTTGTTGTTGTTGTTGTTGTTGTTGTTGCTGCTGCTGCTGCTGCTGCTGCTGCTGCTATTGAAAATTATTTTTGCTGTAACTGCATTGACCTGAGTCTATTTAGAAAGCCTAACTTGGAAACCCAGTAGCTGAATGGTGATATGGTGTTGGGATAGTTTAATGTATATCCTAGAGGTGTGTTAGCCATAGCTGCCAACATTTATCACTGCATTAATTACCAACTATGAAATGTAACAAGCCATCTTGGTATACCTGCATGTCTAGAAAGCATCTGTCATTCCCCTTCCTCCTCCCCCCTCATCAGACCATGCTAACTCTTGCTAAAAGATTCAAGTGCAGTGCACATTTATATTCATTCGGGAGCAAGTATGGTCCAGCAGGTTTTTTTTGTAATGGAAAATCTAGGGGAGGCAAGATAAAGCAGACAAGCAGGGTATTTGTGTGGAATGACTGATTAATTGTTCCATGGTATCTCCAGAATAAGACTTTTTCTTTTATTTTTTATCTCTCCTAGAGGTGACATTGGGTAACCTTTCAAAGATTTGAAGGCAATGTATTATTTTAATCACAACTTCCATTCTGTAATTCTGATATATGCCTACAGCTTAATGCATAATTTTGTTCTCCAATAATTTTTGACCATATTCATCTAATGAAATGAATTGTTTCTTTTTCATCTATAGAAAAGATAATTTTAACCCAATGATAGGTTAATACAGTCCTACATCTATATTAACTGTGACATCATCAAGCGATATCAGAGAATTCCAAAAAGGAGATATTATGGAGATATCTTTACAGGAAACTTTTCAGATGGGAAAACCAGGGAGGCTGCAGCATTGAATAAGTAGTTAAAGTGATGGATACAGGGGTGGGATTCTACAGATTCACACCTATTCGCTAGAACTGGTTGTTAACATTCCAAGCAGTTCAGAAAACCAGTTGTTAGAAGAAATTACTGGCCTAATCCTGTAAGGAAGGCAGGAAGGAAACATTCTGGTGTTGCTTACGGAAACTGCCTCTTCGTTAACCCCTATTACATTCTTGGCAGGGCTAGACTTCCTGTCTCTGGAATTTCTCTGGAGTTTTTTTTTTTTTTTTGTCTTTTGCTGGTACTTTGCTTGTGTGGAGTGACCATTCAAAGTTACAATGGCACTGAAAAAAGTGACTTATAATCGTTTTTCACATTTATGACTGTTACAGCATCCTCATAGTCATGAGAGGCCAGGCAAGGAGATGCATGCCTCAATGTGAATGATGTTGAGTTGGCCATGCCCTGCAAGTCATATGACCACCAAACCATGACCACCAAATAAGCCACACCCACAAAACTGGTTGTTAAAACATTTGAATTCCACCCCTGGATGGATACTGTTTAAAGAGACCCAGGATCAAATCTACATTTTTCCATGGAAGATCATTGGATCACTTTGGTCCAGATATTATCTCTAAGCCCTACCTACATTATAGAATTGCTACTGAATTGGTAAGATTAGCAATGGATATAGACTGCCTTGGAATGTGGGTTATAAACCTAATTGTATAGATGTTGAATGAGCAATAACATCCTTGATCACTCAACAATTGAACTCAACCTCATGTTCAAAGGGTATTTTATTGTAAAACATTTCATGACTTAAAAAAACAATAAAGAGGATATGGTGTAAAAATAGTATATTAAATGCATCCTGTTAATGAAGATAAAAGAAAAAACGCCTTTGAAGGAGTGAGATTTAAAGTGAGCTTAAACCTAAAGGGCTAATATCATCCTCTTTCAAATTACATCTAGCCCTTATCTATTATCAAAATTCTTATAGAACCCAGCTGTTTAGATTTCAGAAAGAATTATTACCCTCAACTCCAAAGAGAAGGACAAAGAGAAAGATTATGTTAGAGACAAAGGGAGAGGAGAGGGAGGAAGAAGAGATACTAGTTTGCGAGAGAATAAAGGTGATAGTTTCTTTTCACTTCAGCATAGTCCTACAAGATAACCTTTGGTGACACATCACCTTCAACAGGTTGTGTACTTTAGGATCAGAACTTTAATATTTTGCAAGCAAAGAAGAAAGCATTTTTGAGGATATCTTTCTTTAAAGATCTTTCCGTGAAAGAAATATGTGTTTAGAACTGTAATACTGAAATGGTTAAACAGGGAAAAAAATTCTTTTTGTATGCACCATACAGAAATATAAAAAGCCTGTTTAAATTATTAAAAATAAGTAGATAACAAAAGTATTTCCTACTGCTTGCAGATTATTTACTTTCATAGAAAATTATATTTAGATTTGAATTTCACTTGATATACTTTTGTAGGCTTCTAGAATTTAAAATCACACTTGTAATTTCACTAAATTTACAGTGTCAGTGCTTGGCTGTAGCAATGAATTCAATTCATTAAATATTTCATTTTTTATCAAGATCATATTTACCTGTGTTAAACAGTCTCTTTCAGTTTTATTTAATGTACTTTGGCCTTTTCTATAGGAACACTGTAAGAAGGGGGTCCATTTAAAAAAAAAAAATCTAAGCACACTGCATAATTTGACCATTAGAGAGAGATAGAAGTAGAAGTGCCTACTTACATTTAGTAAAATCTGGTTAGAACTATGAATTGATCATGTTGGTCATTTGCACCTAGTTAAATTTATTGTTCAGACTCCAACCTTAATTTGATTATGTATGGCCCTAAGTTAGCGAAAGACTGCTGATATATGTCACTTCTTAGCTATAAAGCTCCGTGACTTACAACCATTTGTTTAGTGACTGTTTGAAAAAAGTGATTTACAATAGGTCCTCACACTTAGAACCATCATAGCATATAAATGGTCACATGAACAAAATTTGAGCATTTAGCAACTGTCATGTATTTATGACAATTCAGTGTTCTGTGATTATATAAGTACCACTTGCCAGTTGCCCAACCAGCTTCTGACATGCAAAATCAATGGGGGAAGCCAGATATGCTTAACAATCATCTGAATCATTTACCAGCTACACTGATTTCCTTAACAACTATGGCAAAAATGTTGTAAAAGCAGGCATGACTTACTTCCATTGCTTAGCAATGGAAATTGTTAAGGCAAATTGTGATTATAAGTCTAGGACTATTCTGTAACCACTAGTTACAGTTCTTGTGCTGATTTTCATTTTCTGTGCCAAAAATACCCAAATGTTTTCAATTCATGGATTCCATAGCATTTTAATATCTCTTGTGAGTTTATTGTGGCATCCTGGGGCACTGTAGCACACAATTCAAAACCATGGCTCTGTGTCCTAAATTCTGTGTTACTTTAGGTAATCCTTGTACCAATATTGTGATACTTTCTTGATAATATCAGCCTTAGTGGGTTGTTATTTTGATTACTAGATTTGACTTATTGTGTGAGTGTGACTTCATACCTTATCTGTTTCAAATGAAGGAAAATTAAAAATCTATACAAAATAAACCAGCTGTTTAGATCATGAAGCTGTCTCTTACAGATGATATTCCAGAAATTAATAGGTGCCTCTAGGCTAGTAGGCTGAAGAGCTGAAATGGTAAAATTTAATACAAAGGTTGGATTTCAGGATTCTGATATTCTTCAGAACTCCATATCTTAACCTTCTCCTTAAAATGAAATTGCTTATACAAATTTTGAATATATTTCATATACATGAATTTATACACACAGAGAGACACACACAGACACACACTATGAACTGGAATCTGACTCGGAAGCTTGTTGATATCAAATTTCCCTCATGCTCATCTCTAATGCAAAATCTGAAAATTCTGAATCTAAATCAGCATTAAGTAGCATGCTGGCATGCTTAAGTACAAATTTAAGCAATTTACAAAACTACCTTTTCCCTTTTTATTGTTTTTTTTTAATTTAAGTGTACAATTTCCACATACCCTTGGCTAATACCAATGCTGTCAAAATTAAATGGCCCTTATAGATAAGAAAGATTCTCAAATGTCAGCTCTCATGAAATTATTAGAGTTTTGCAAAGTCACATTTGTAACAGGCTGGGACATTAATTTCATTTAGAAAACATTGCTTAATATTGAATTAATAGAAAGAAAAGAATCCATTTGCAGAAATATATATATACATAAATTCCCCAGGGCTCTATTTTTTTTTTACTATTAAGCATTTCCTTCTACTAAAAGATTCATATTTCATGGCACAATTAACAATTAGCAACAGTTTTATAAGCAAATTTGAGGCATTTTAGCATAAGAAAAGTAAACGTTGTTATAGGAACAAGTTGCTGAATTTCACAAATGCTTATCCCAAGACTTAATCTACCATGAGTCATATTTGAGCAGCAGCAATGATGATAATAAAGATTATGATTTATTTCTTTTATTCCAATAAACTGTGGTGTTCCTATGGCAGGCTTTCTCTCAATTGGTGCGATCGCTGAATTGGACATCCAGTTATGAGGACATTGCATACCTCTATAGAAGTTTTACTTACATGGGTTGTGTATATATGTTTGCTTCTTCTGTCATATTCTCATCATACACTAAATAAACAAATAATCTCAATTTGTGCACTGTCCCACTGTTATATTTTTTCTTATATTCATAACTTGATCTTACCAATAGCTTATTTTCACACAACAGCTCTAACACACTTCACCCTAGGACAATGTGGCTATTTCAGTACTTGAATATGATTATAGGTAGTCCTCAACGTACAGCAGTTCATTTCGCAACCATTCAAAGTTATAATGACAGTGAAAAAAGTGACTTATGACTGATTTTCAAATGACCATTGCAGCCTGCCCATGGTCACGTGATCAAAATACAGATGATTGGCAACCAACTCATAGTTATGATGGCTGTAGTGCAGCGGGGTCATTTGATCAATTCTTACTATGGAATATCCTGGGAGTTCAATTCTTACTATGGAATATCCTGGGAGGTTTGCATTTCGCTAAACTGAGAAATGGTAGTCATTATATTTCTAACAATTTCACTATAATACAATTGTACTAAAAAGAGTCCCATTAGATGGAGAACCTTTTTGTTGTGGTGTGCCGAAAGTGTGCGTGTGCTGGCACCCACAATACAATGTGTCCCGCCCCCTTGCACATGTGTGTGCAACAGCCCTGCCCCATCCCCTTACCTGCACTATGCATGCATGCACCTCCCAGCTGATTTTTGGACTGTTTGAGGCTGTTTTTGCCCCCGAGGTTCAGAAAAAGCCTCTGCAACCTTGGGAGGCCGAAAAACAGGCCTTCCATAAATACTGGAAGTGCCCATTTTCCACTCTAGAGGGCCTCTGGAGGTTGGGGAAGGCTGTTTTCACCCTCCTGGAGGCTCGAGAGAAGCCTCTGGAGGCTAAAAACAGGCCCGTTTTTGCACTTCTGATATTTCCGGAAGGCCCATTTTTTGGCCTCCCAAGGCTACAGAGGTTTCCCTCAAGCCTTTGGGAGGGCAAAAATGGTGCTCCAGAGGATGAAAACAGGCACTTCTATTATTTCCGAAAGACCTGTTTTTCGGCCTCCTGAGACTTCAGAGGCCTCAAGCCTCCGGGAGGGTGAAAACGGCTTCAAATGGGCCAAAAATCAGCCGGGAGGCACGCACATGCACAATGCAGGTAAGTTTGGCTGGGGCTCATGGGCCTACACAAATGGCTCTGTGTGCCACCTGTGGCACGTGTGCCTTAGGTTCACCATCATGGCAGTAGGATAATACATTTGTCAATCTGTGCAGGTAGTAATCACCTCTGTTGCAACCAGTCATAAGAAATAAAACCAAACATATTTCAGGACTCAAACTTCTAGATTCTTGATGTTATTCTCTTGACATGATTTTCTGACTACCCAGAACATCTTCCAGAGAATTGCTTACTCATTGTTCATATGGAATCTCCAAACTCCAGTTATTGTCCAATAATAATTATATTATCGTAACATATTGTATGAAGTAAGTCATGTTTTTGTTTGACATAATGTACAATGCAAAAACAAAAACTGTCTTTCCCTCGTGTGGATACAGAATGTCACATGTTGTATGGACATAAATTTTATGTGAATTTTAGCAAAATTCTCATCTTCATTAAAATAATGTTTATTTTGGAATCAAGTTATCTGCCTTCATTTAAAATACTAATTGTTAAAAAGAAACAAAGAGATGTTTCAGATTAATGTGACCAGATCTTATAATATTCCTATTTAAAACTCAGCAGAGATCCTGAATTACTTGCCTTGATCTTCTGCAGTCATGTTCTTCTGTCTTACTTCTATGATGAGCAACATACCAAAGAATTCCACAACATCCAGTATATCAGTGGCTTGGAAAAAGAGTAGCAATTGCATTTACACTTATATACCATCTCGTAGCACATCACAGCATTCTCTGGGTTGTTTAAATGTAACCATTATTTGCATATTGTCCCCAACAATCTGGGTGCTCGTGTTACTTCAGAAGGATGGAAGGCTGAGTAACAACTTTAAGCCACATCAAGATCAAACTCCAGGCTGTGGACAGAGTTTGCCTGCAATACTGCACTTTAACCACTATACCATCGGGGCTCATAAATGACAGGATCATAATGAATATAAGGATTGACAGTTGTTGAGTAGACATAATTGTCCTTTTCTCTTTCCAGTTTAATCCAGAAATGCATAAGGAAATATCTGTTCTCTAAAGTCAGAGGGTGTCCATGCATTTAAAACAAGAACTAATATAGCCAGAGTGATTTCTGGTGAACCCACTCTTGAGATCAATTTTGTCAGTCAGATACTCATAAGCTTTCGAGGCATAAGGCAGATGAGAAGATGAGCAAAGGGTTTGCATCTCAGCATCTTGGCATCTGCCTGCTGCACAGCTGGGGATATTAATAGTCACTGCTTTCATCAGCACACAAGAAGGAGAGAAACCCAGTGTTTTGCTGTTTCCTGTTTGAGTTAATTTCTTCTGACAACTGCTGATTTTGGTTTGTGATGTGATCCTCCATATGTCTGGCTCTACTGGTCAATTAAATGCAGGAGATTAGGGGAAGCAGCAGTGCTCAGACTGATTATGGAAGGAAGCACCCAGCAGCCTTTGGAAAAATAGCCAAGCATGCTGTCAGGCTACAGAACTTTTCCCATTCACTCAACTAGAATGAACTTCTGAAAATGTATCCAAATGTATCACAAAGGAATTCTTTATTGAGATGAGACAATTCCTGTAGGAGTTCAAAGCAGCGTCTGAGGTCTCTCAGTCATACAGGGATACACAAGGGAGTTTAGAACCCTTCCCCTTATCTTGATGTGTATTTAGTGAAACAAAAGCCAGTATGTTAATTCCTCCCCACCCCTCTTGTTAGAACGAACTATTCAAGAGATTCCCAAAGTACAATCTCATTGTGGAATTTTTATGACCTTCTCATCTCCTGGTTGTGCCTCTCAGAGGTGATAGTTCTGGCCATCTGGCTTTTCTCCCTCCATCGTATCATGTGTGGGTTATACAAAATCAATATAAGATTAAATATATTCAGGTTACATCAAGAAAGGATTTCTTTATCAGCCTCGCCCCCCCTTTTCTTCTTCCACTGAAGAAATGACAGATACACGGATCTGACACATGCTTAGCATTAATACTTGGCTAGGCATAACATTTCAGCAGTGACTGCTCTTGGGCAAGTCATAAGAGATGGTTGTTGCCATGCCTTAAGAGACCAGGTGCAACTTGCCATCTGTTAGTATCTGTGGTCTGGAAAAGAATAGGAACTCTGTGACTAATAATGACAATAATATTATCTTATATATTTAAAAAGCAAAGTGAATGAAAGATGGTACAGAACAACATAAAGAGAACCTAGAAAATTTATGCAAGCAAGGAAATGAAATCCTAATTATCATACAAGTAGTTATGAGTACAGTTGGGCTAGAAATCAACTGTCAAGTGAAGGGGCCACTAAGTAAAACTGAGCAACTAATCTTATGATCTTAATTCAGCTTTCCTTTGCTTTGCAGACCCAAGAAGATCTTAAATGCAAGGATTGATCATAAAGTTGCTTTTTTCATCATGACCATAACTGAGACTGACAAGGCATTACTATACAATTATTTTCTGTACTATAACATAATAAATATGTATTTATTAATAGATGGATGGATGGATGGATTGATGGACATAATTAATGCAACTTGTAGAATAGGTAAGGACTGGATGGTAAATATATACCACGGCATCATGACAGCTGAAAAAGGCATGAATGGATGTTAAAATGTTACACTGTAAATTTATGAAACATACTGATGGAATTTCTGGCAAGATAACAACTGGAATGTTCCTTTATGACTTTTTACAACAAGATATTGAACAGCACTTGGAATTCAAAGGACATCAGGAAAAAAAACTTTATTAAGAGCTTAAAAAGGATAAGCGGAAGAAAATAATCAAATGTATGTGGCTTGGCAGACTAACAATAAGAAGGGTACATTTTTCATTTGCAAGTGTGGTTATTAATAAAATAAATGCTCAGAGAGAATAGAAACAAAATTGAGAAGGAAGGGAGGGAGGGAGGGAGGGAGGGAGGAAGAAAGGAAGAAAGAAAGAAAAGAAGAAAGGAAAAAGGTAGGAAAGAATGTTTTAGATTCAAGATATTTTCCGTGATTGTTAAGGTATTATTTTGATGAGTTTTGTGTGAATTGTCTGTTTCCCTAGGCCCAAATTTAAAACCTGTTTTCTACATTTCTATACCATAGCTTTTCCTGAAGGCTTCAAAAATAATCAAGAAGTTGCTATAAAAAGTGTCATGAGAGATGTGGATTGTGAATACTGGAAAGAAATCCACTGAAAACATGCCAAACTTTCCCACTCATATAGGGCCAGTACACTGTTGCATTAAAAAGCTTCTATGATTTGTGAAGGTGGCATAATGGTTTACCAGCAATTTACTAGCCAGGTGCTTTTCTCAATAGCTGTGATCAGGATTGCACATTGATACAGTGACTAGATTCATGAAGGAGGAAGGAGTGAAGGAAGATTAGTTACAAGCAATGCATGAATGAAGTGACAAGCTCTTGGAACAAGTTGCCAGAGTTTCTTCCAGGGGAGAAAGAAAAAAATGTCATTATGGCTGTATGTGTAACATAACTTAAGCTTAGAACCAAGCGGTGGAAGACAAGAATTCCCTCAAATGAAAAAATGATTCACTTATAGCAGCTGCAAGACCCACAATGGGAGCTTTCTGAAAACTATATGAAATAATAGTGTGCTCACAAATGGCTTTGTTGCAGTTTCCTATAACCGTGAAGAGAAATAAATCAACTCAGTTCCCAAAAGAAAAATGATGCCCTATGAACAATGGGTTTGGCACAAATCTGGAGGAAGAAGCAAGCATTCACCTGCAAGTAACTTCTCTTCAGGTATAAGCATATAATTAGGTATGTACATAATAATCTTGTGAAGTAAAATTGATAAAGAAATGAAAGTTTATGAATAAAAGTTAAATATTATAAAATATGTACTGGTGCTACCTAGGTTGCTATGACTGCATATGAAAATAGGAATCTGTATGTTGGTAATAGTTGTACGTTGTTACTCTAGTGGTAAATAAGAAACAATGGTAAACATTCTGCAACATTCTGAATGGATGAAGCTTGGAGAAAAAATTTACTTGACATTAATAAACATAAAAGTGCACAAAAATATTTGTGCTTTTTGAAGATCCAGAAATGAATAAAAATGGTAAGGATCTGTCTAGCATATCAGCTATTTGTTTCAAATATCTTGTCTAAGTCAATATATAATGATAGATAGATAAATAGATGGGGCAAGAAAATGAAAACTAAAATCATGATTGATCTGATTGTTTATGATAAAAGACAAAGAGAACTAGTGAAACAGTGTAAGTGAAACTTGAAATTGCAACAAGACAAAATATGAGTCCTACATAGGGGTAGGAAGTATCAGTACGATCCAACAAAATAAATAGAAAGTAGACATAAGGAAAATGAATGACAAATCTGCTTGCTATTGAATAAAAATAATTACTTTACAGAGTGCCTTGGAACTATGTGGGTTTACACTAATGCAACATATAAACAGGTTATTGGTGGAAATTCAGGTGTAAGATGAATGGCTACAACAACAAAAAAGAGCGAGAAAAGAATATTACATTATTTTATAGAGAAAAAAATAGTAAATTATACATTTAAGGTATAAATCGTGAAAGTTAATCAGGCAGAATGGTTTTAAAGATCATAAAGGTTTGCTCTGAGCTTCCAAGGGAGGTATGGTGCTTTGAGCTTCCAAGGGAGGTATGGCGACAACTATATGAAAGCAAAACTGACTACTGCCATGAAGACCAAAGAACTAAGGGTATATAAGAAGATAGGCGATCTCCCACAGGTGCTCCAGATGATGTTCTCCACAAGAAGACTGCAGGATAGTGGTTTTCTGTGGGTTTTATGTACCAGGACATGATGGATTAACCATTTTGTCTGCAACTATGTCAAGTTTTACAAAGGACACTAAAGCTGCAAGCCTAACTTTCTAATCACTTTCAGAAATTGCTCATTAACTACTTTTAAGCTATTAAGAGTCCTTCAGAATGACATGTTTGAAAATTCTGATACTACATTTAATCTTTTATAAGCTTAAAAATGTAAAGAATCTGAAGTAAAGAGCAAAAAGCTAAATAAGATTTTGATCTTAGAAACTTATAAATAGCCTCAGGGGCCTAATAAGATTGGAATATTAAAATTTTACAATAAGATTTTGGAATTATTTACAAAATATGAACTTCTCGTGGTAAATAGATCCTATTTTGGTTTTTGCTACATACAACATAGATATAATTCATGATTTCAAAAACTGCATATTGGAGAATAAAGATTTTAGGTAAAGGAAAGATATGCAGCGCTGCAAGTTGCTTATGACAGTAAAATTACTGACAAAGAATCATGAAGAATGGAATCAGAAAATAATGTCAATAATGATATATCTGCTTCTACAGATAAACTATGTTCAAAAGATTCTATTGAAGAAATGTTAGATGTAGGACAAATTTTATCTGACCAGATAGGAATGGTATCAAAAATGGATTTACAACTGGCAGGCCAAAAGAATGACTTAGAAAAGGATATTTCACTTGATCTACAAAATAAACTAGCTGAGGTTTTAAAATTTGAAGGGAAACACAAGAAAGTGTACTGATTTTTTTTTTTTTTTTGGATTTGCAAAAGAGACATTACAGTCATGAAGAACTCTGTGGATGGGAGAAAAAAATGTAAGAAATAAAATCCTAATATAATATTTGAATGAATTAAAGGTTTAGATCAGGGGTGTCAAACTTATGTAGTCATGTCATTATCACATGATGTATCAGGACTTTCCCCTAAGCTAAACCAGACTTTCTGCTGGTTTAAACTAGATTTTCACTAAACCAGGAGTGGGTGTGGCCGGCACATGACACATCCAGCCCACAGGCCATGAGTTTGACACCCCTGGTTTAGATTGTTAAAAGTAAAAAACTCCCTAAAGTTGGCCTATTTGATCAAGGTTAAAACAAGACATGTAGTTACATCTGACTATCCTTTTTTGGATTTCTGCTGATATCAGACTGAAAAAACAACATATAACAGATTTGTTTATAGAAAAAAGATACGAAGTGGAATGAACAGATTAATGTTTCTAACTTTAGAGAAGAAAAAAGAGTTATTAAATTTATTTAAATATACTTGTAATGGAGATTGAAAGTCACTTCATTATATTTTTCCTCCATTTCTTACTTTTCTTTTTCATGTCTTTTTTCTTTTTTTGATGCTCTTTCTTTCTATTTTCTTTTCTTTCTTTAAGTTTAGTTTGTATAAGAATTTATTACAGTATAATCAAAATTCTATAAAAAAAATTATGTATATATATATAGTGTGTGTGTGTGTGTGTGTGTGTGTGCGTGTGTGTGTGTGTGTGTGTAAAAGAAACTAGGTAAAAAAGGCTAACAAAGACTCTTCAAGAGAGGACAGGAATAGAAATAAAAATAATAAAATTCTTTGATGGAAAATTAGTGACAGAATACCAAATTTTTTAGGGATCTGTGATAATGATACTTAAATAGCAAAGACTAATGCTGTCAGTGTTAAATTTAAAAGGAAGTCCTAAATGTCGTAAGATGTTGAAAACTAAAAATATAGTTGTAGATAATATAATTGATGAAATGATTATGGTTTGCTGAAGGAACAATTATGTAACTTCTTTAACCTGGCTATGAGTACAGCAACTGTGGTTGACAATGGAAAAAATGGAATTTTTATTTTCTATGAAAAGGAAGTAAGAGAAAATGCAAAAACTACACAGACATCAGATAATGTTCGGCAGAATTCTTACTGAAATGATAATTTCATCTCAAATTCGGGCTATAGAGATCAAGTTGTTGCTCTTCAGAACAATGGAAAATGTATGAATATGAGAAAGGAAGTTAATCACATTTTTTTTATTTAGATGTGTATGAAAAGCTACATAGCCTGTATTATAAAATGTTTCACATGAACAATAAGATTGCATGTGCTTGCTGGATGCAATAACTTCAGCATATGATGGGAGTAAATCATGTGTGAAAATAAATATAGTGCCAAATGTGTTTAACATTGAGATAGACAAAGGTGAAAAGAATTATTGTAATGATGTTAGAAGAGGGCTTACTGGTGATATAAGTGTGTGTGTGTGTGTGTGTGTGTGTGTACCTTTTTAAGGAAGATATGTCTTGTATTAATAGAGAATCTGAATGATTTTCAATGAATACAGTGAGTGTTGATATATTCTCCTTGTCCATCAAATTGTTTCTTTAATGGGGCAGAATAAAGTACAATTTCCTAATGTCCTATTTTCCATATCTTTTCTGCTGCCGTTATTAACATAAAAGGTCTAGAATTGGAATAATGAAAGGCCATTCCCTTTGGGAGTATCTATGCTAATTACCCACTAGATTGTTTCTAGTAGGTCTGGAAGGTTTAATGCCCTTTGAGAGAAATATATATACACAAATGGTATAATTTTCACCTAGTATTCATGTCTCCCTCTCTCTGCCTTTTTTGTCCTGTTTTTGCCAGTTATGTTTTTGTTAATGTTTGCTAATAAACAAATCTGAAGGTACATTTTTTTTCTCCTAGCTAAAGAAAGTGCTGTGTGTACTTGCTCTGATCTGGATACAGGAATTGATTGGCAGTATGCTATGTACAAACTAAACTAGAAATTATCCATAGTAATTTGTGAACAGTGAGAGCTAAGGATTTGAAAATTAATGTATCATAGACCAAAGTAGTTGTGTTTGACAGGGAAAAATTGAGTGAATGATTACCAGTTATATGTAAATGATGAAAAACTGTTGCATGTAGAAATGTCTGTGTACTTTGATGGAATGTTTATGAAAGCTGGAAAAATCAATGTGAAATTTTAAGTTGTGCAAATGCTGGCATAAAGGTAGTAGAAATTAGGAAGAAGAGTTGGTTGAAAATAATAAAAGTGGCTCCATATAGGAATATGCTTCTGTGGTCTTCTGTCATATGGAAGACTTGGATATGTGAGAAAAAAACATCGACTATAGTGGGGTTGTGAAAGATTCATTAAGATGTGTGAAAGTAAAAGTAGAAGAAATAGAATTAAGAATGAATGGGAATTGGAAAAGATAAGTTAAATGAGTAACCAAGGATGGGTTGTCAGGATTGAAATGTATAGGAAGATGTAGTGAATGGTATTGCTATATACTATATTGTGTTACATTTGCCTCTCTTTTTCTTACAATATGTCATAGTCAGGGATGGGATTCAATTTTTTTAACAACCGGTTCTGTGGGCGTGGCTTGGTGGTCATGTGACTAGGTGGACATGGCCTGGTGGTCATGCTATTGGCTGGGTGTGGTCAACTCAATATTACTCACATCAAGGCACCATCTCCTCGCTTGGCCTCTCATGACTGTAGGGATGCTGCAACAATCATAAGTGTGAAAAGTGGTTATAAGTTACTTTTTTCAGTGCCATTGTAACTTTGAATGGTCACTTCACACAGGCAAAGTACCAGCGAAGGACAGAAAAAAACTCCAGAGATGTTCCTGAGACAGGAAGTCTAGTCATGCCAAGAATGTAATAAGGGCTAACAGAGAGGCAGTTTCTGTAAGCAACACCAGAATGTTTCCTTTCTGCCTTCCTTATAGGATTAGGCCAGTAATTTCTTCTAACAACCGGTTCTCTGAACTGCTTAGAATGTTAACAACCAGTTCTAGTGAATAGGTGCGAACCGGTAGAATCCCACCCCTGCTCATAGTGTCATTGCTTGAAATTACTATGTCTTGCATCTTTTCTCAACTTTGTGCCATGTTACTTATCCCACAAAGTTGTGATGTGTACATATGTAACACACAAAAATGTTCTCTGGTGAAGTTCAAGTGCTGACACTTTTTTTATCATTGTCTATCAGATCCTGCATTCTAAATGGGCATTTTGAGTCCTTGTGGGCTGCTGGACTCTGGATGCTAGCTCCAAAATCCAGACCTGATTCTTCTACTGATTGTCCAAAGATGCATGCCAAAAATGCTCCCATTACATTTCCATTACATTATGCTTTCCATTACATTTCATTTCATTTCATTAATTTAGATGGCTACTCACCATTGATTTTCAGCAGCTATCATAGAATTATATACCAATACAACAATGTTTTTAAAAAGGTAGCAAAAAACATAACAAAATCAAGGGCATTCCACATTAATTCCATGCTGACCATTACTATCCTGGCCCAATGTCTAGATCCAATGTCAGCTCTTTCCTTAAGAAATACTAACAAGGTTGGAGTCATCTCAATCTTAGGGAGTTAGCTGTTTTAAAGAGCAGGAACAATAACATAGGGAGCATACCTTTATCTAATGGCAATGTTTTAGAGAAGAAATCTGGAATACGCCCTCTCTGTCAAAATTAATGGCAGGGGCAGAGTCAATACTTTTTTATTTCTTGCTCTTATGCATACATTCAGGCAGTATATAGTGCACTTGTGATCCAGGAAAATCAGTTGATGAAGCAGCTCATGCTGCTTCAATCATTCTAGAGAAGTCAAATAGAACTAAGCATGTGACTTGCATAGGGAGTTTCCTCTTCTACATTCTGATATCACCAAAACTGAAATCTTATTATTTTAGCACCAGATAGCGAGGCCTAAGCAATTTTGATATGAACTGATCTAATTTGCACTTCCTCTAAAAATAAGTAGATAAGAACTTTGTTATCTTCTGGACTTTTTCCATTCTCTGAATTATTCAGGTTTTAGCAATCTCACTCTCTCCCCACCTTCCTTTCACACACACACACACACACACACACACACACACACACACACACCACTTTAAGAGACAGGGGGGCTATAATGTAAACTATTTTAGGAATTAATAAACTGCAATGGATTTTTTAAAAAAATGTTTATAATGATGTTTATAATGATATTCAAAAATGCATTATCAATTACTTTTTGGCACCATTCTGAAACAATTTTTTTGTCCCTGGCATTTTTACAAATTTTTAAATTTTAATTGCACTTGCCAAATTGGACTGAGTAAATATAATTACTGAACTGATTTAAAATATAATACTCAATGAATTCAAATTTCCAGGCATTTAATAATATAGGACAATGGCTATGTTCAAATGAACGTGTTATTGCCTGACTTTGAAGAGGAGATGGTGTAAAGTTTGCAAGTCTCATTATCAATTCTCATGATAACCTTGAGGATTTCCTGGGCGTTATTTGTTTTTACCTGGTGCTGGATTTTAATGGGAGAACTGCATTAAAGACATGCATTTTAAAATATGCTTGACATTAGTGAGACAGCCAAGATCCTAAACAAACAATAGAGTTCTTAGAGTGATATTTCTACACAAATATGCTTCTATATGTTCTCATTTCCAAACATCTGGCTTTCCCTTATTATTAGTCAAAGGCTAAGCATGGATAATGATAAGGAAAACAAAATGATCACCTTTTTGGGTCTTCTTAGAATACTGAAACCCAAATTTCTCCTTAGTTTTTTTTCCGGAGGTCTGGATATTGAAGCATTTCAGAAGATGTCTAGGAAATAAACTGTACTACCTACCTTGAAGCCAATTAGGATTTACATAGTTGTGCTTCCTACATGATTGATTGATTGATTGATTGATTGATTGATTGATTGATTATACTTGTTGGCCACTCTTCTTAAAAACAATAATACAAAGAAAATTAGATGTTACAAAACAGCAAAAACAAAAACAGCAACACCTGGCACCATACTTAAACTGCCTTGGTAGAACTCACAATGCAGATAGTCCTTGAAATACAACTATAATGGAGCCTATTCATTACAGTTGCATGTTCATTAAATGAAGCATCTCGATTAATGACAGCCATCCCTGCTCTCCCCAATGAATCATTAAACAAGTTTTTTAAGTGTTGTTAAGTGGAGCATGGGATCCTCAAGGTGGGGGAGGCCTTGGCTCATTCCATCCTACCAGATGCCCTGTGCTCTGCTTCCTGTTTCATGGGTCCCCACAGGCTTTTCCCATTCTAATTGGGCCTACCCAAGTCTTACACCTGATTTACACCACACCAGGTCAAATACCCTCCTCCTCACTTCCCTTTTGAAGAGCTCTGAAGCCTTCCAGAGGGCTGGAATAGATTGCTTTGTTGTGGGGCTGGAAGCAGCTGCCAGGTTTCCAAAGGCCAAATTGTATTTTGATGTCGCTGCTGCTTCCAGAATCAAACCATGTGATCACACAATAGAGCAATCCACTTTACTGCTTTAGCACAGATTGCAGAACCTTTTTGTAACATTCAGAAGGTTCTGCAGCAATGTGCAGTCCTTGTTAAGGCAGCAAAATGAAATAGGTTGTCTGACTTTTGCCATTTTGTTCCCACCCACAAGCAGAAGGAACAAAATGACAACTGTGTTCGGGTGTTGCCACATGGCTCAGGAACATATGGTCTACTCTCCTTCCCCAACATTGGATTGGACTTTAGCATAGTACATAAAATCATATGTTACAATGTCTTACCAGTTAATGAATATTTCAGCTTTAACAACAACAACACAAGAGCACACAACAGATATAAACTAAATGTAAACCACTCCAAACTTGATTGTAGGAAGTATGATTTCAGCAACAGAGTGGTCAATGTCTGGAACTCACTACCTGATTCTGTTTTCACATGCTCAGACCCCCATTCTTTTACCCTTAAACTAACCTCCATTGACCTCACCCCATGAGGTCCTAAGAGGTCTGTAATGGGCATGCATCCCTTTCCTATTGTCCCCAATTATTAGTTCCTATTTCATGTATTTAAACTTATGTTTATTCTTATTTCTAATATATTGTAAGCATTTGACAAAATAATAAATAAAATAAAAATAAAATAAATAAGTAAATAAACATGAAGTCAGGATTAGGCTTCAGTGTCCCTGCAGGGTGGATGAATGGCTGTAGGGTTGTGGCAGCCAACATACTGTAACTGTGGCATAATTGTCGTATGTCAGTTGGGGATATCTGTTGTAATTTTAAACATTTGTTAAGTGACCTCTTGTATCTTGAGGAAAAATTGTACTCTTTTCCAGCTCTGACTTCACCTATCCCACTGCTAGGAATCAGAGAGTATTTTTTTTCTTCACTCCTCCCCTCCTCTCAATATCCTCTGTTGTTGTAATCATCAATCTTGTTGTAACAAGGTTACTTAAATATGTGATGCCCCTGGAATTAAGGGAGCAGTACACCTTCCCTGGATCCTGAGAATATTATCAAATATTATCCAATTACAAATATACTGTTGTATTAACTTGATAACTGTGACTATCACACTGACTGGTTAAGGCACAAAGTAATATTTCAAGGTACTGTTAAATGGATCAGATGCACTCTATTATAGTTACTGCCCTCTTAGTTGTCCAATTTGTTTCATTCCACAGGGAAGGATTTTAAAATGTTTGCGTTTAGATGTATGTCAAGTGTCTACATTATCATCCAAGACGTTCAGGAAAGTAAGGCCCTTTTCCTTGACTGATTTATTTATTATTTTATTTCATTACGTCAAAACAATTGAAATAGTTAAAACAGATACAAATATGTTAAATTCTACCACAATTTCCTTTTCTGAGCAACATCAGCTCTCCTATGGAGCTATGAAGATTAATCTCCTAGTTTCCTTGTAGATTTATTTATTGGCTTTAGATTGCCTTTATCAATGTAAGGATTGGCTCCAGAATAGGAATGTAGGTAAAATAAATGTGACAGATAATTATACACTCCTAACAAGCTCAGAGAGTAGGCATTTTTTGCTTGTCTGATTTTATACCATGTTCTTAAGATGATATATGTACTAGGGAGAGCCTCACTTGATACATTACTAAGTATAGCTCATAGCCTTTCTTCCAGTTGGGGACCCACTGTGATTATTAGCTTCTTGATAGGAGATTTTATAAAATAAATTATAGTATACAATTCCATAAATATTTAATATAAACTTTAAACAAGGGGATAAAATCCTTGTACTTCTAACTTGAATGAAGCAAATCTCTTTGCCTGTGGAGATTATGTTGTTAATGGAAGTGCAATTAGACCTGCCAATAATGGTGCATGTCAGGACCAGTTGACTTAGACAAGTCCATTTTTATTTTATTTTTTCATCCACTTCTTCACCTTGGTTTTCTACTTTACAGGATTTTAAAGTAATTCTTTTCAGGACTTTTAATTGTTTTATTTACACATTCTCCAGGGTCAAAGAAATAATAATGATAAAACCATAGCTCAAAGACCTGTTCACTCTCAACACACATCTCAAACAATTTAGTTTCTTTGACATTTGATTCTATTTTTTCAGGATCTTTCATTCTGCTATCCTTGGAACACCACACTTTTAGCACGTTGCTCATCTCACCTCATTTCCCCCCCTTTCCCTTCATTATTTTAATGGCTAGTATACATGGTTTTAATTTGAAATTAATCAACTATTACTTTATTTCTCTTATTTTTCCTTTTTAAAATAAACCTCTTTCCCTGGCAGTACAAAACTTTCTCGTAACAAATAGAGGTCACCAACCATGAATTTTCTTTGCTTCTCCTTCAATATTTGTCAACTGAGCCTATTAGGAGATGTATGAAAAAAGTCATAAATATCTTAATACCAACTTCAGACTTGAAGTAAGATAAGACCCCCAACTCCCCAGAAAAGCTCGTAAGGAATCTTTCTAAATCAGATCATTTTGGTTCCTATCACATTTGATTTGCACAAGTGTAAGTTTATATTTTGTTTCAAAGATCTGAATAGATATTTGTATTCTTTTTCAAAGGTTATATATTCTTTATATGACACTATTATTTTTCAAATCACAAAATGTGGTGCTGTGAAAAAAAAGTGAAGGAATATTGTACTTTGGTTTGCATAGTAATTTGCCAAATTACTATGCAAACCAACACTCATTCAAGTACTGGTAGTCTTTGATTCACAACAGTTCATTTAGTAACCATTCAAAATTACAATGGCACTGAAATAAGTGATTTATGGTCATTTTTCACACAACTACTGCAGCATCCCCATGGCCACCTGATCAAAATTCTGACACTTGTCAACTGATTTGTATTTATGATGGTTGAATGTCCTAGGGTTATGTGATCACCTTTTCTGATCTTCTGACAAGTAAAGTCAATGGAGAAGCCAGAGTCACTTAACAACCATGTTAATAATTTAACAACTGCAACTGTAACAAAAAAAGTTGTAAAATTGGACAAAATTTACTTAATAAAGTCTCGCTTAGCAGAAATTTTGGGCTCAATTGTGATCATGTCGAGAACTACCTATAATGTGCATGCAGTCCACATTTCCTTCATAATCTTCATTTCCTCATATACAGAACTTTAGTTACAAGCTTCTTGCAGGTAGCATGTTTACATATGAGACCTATATGTACAAAGCATCTTATTGTACAAAATTACTTAGTAGCATCTCTTACTGGCATAACTGAACCCATCATCTTTCCACATATACAGTTGTGACTTCACTGTGCCTTCTTTAGCAATTTCAGTAGCACTCTACTCGTTTTACAGACAGACAGCTCTAATAATAAAACAAGTTTTTCACTCTATACATCGGTCAGGAAGAAGTGGGAAACATTTTGCCAGGATCAAGTTAAAAGATTCTTGGGAAACAGATATAGCACTTTTTGTTTACATACACACATGTTTTTATGGAAGGCTTTTATTTGAATCTCTAGGACTGACTTTGAGCAACAATATATGACTTGGTAGGAGTTTTTCAAGTGATATTGCATTAGCTCTTGAAAAGTAAAGAATTAAGTATAGAAAGTTATACTTAAAAGAAATAATGGAAACCATGCTTGTATTATTACCAAGAAAACCACAAGTGTATGAAGTCATCTTGAGTCAATCTTGATTGAAAGGATTCTTTTTACTAACATACGGCAATAAAACAAATCTTTTATTCCTGCTGCTGTTATTGTTGCTGTTTTAATACTGAACTTTGTGAGTGGTCTGTACCATTGGTGGAGACCCTTGCCTCTCCCTACTTCCTGCAAAACAATAGTTTCTTAGTAGCTGCTGAAAAAAATTTTAAGAAAAGAAAAAGCAGCTTGATTTTTCTACAATAATGGGTTTCAGTGGGACAATTTTGGGCCCAAAACAAGGGGAAAGTGATAAAACCATGGGACTACTACACATATAGGAAGAGTTATAAAATTCTGCAGATAGTCAAAACCAACCAGGTGAAACCTGATTGCATTTAAAAATACTTTCCTGGAGTTTGTCTGCCATTAATGTACAGCAATACACAGTAAGAATTATTAGGAAGAGCACTTACTGTCCAAACAGCTATTAAACCATCTAATAGTTACTCCACATCATGATTTTATATGTAGAAAAATAAAGATAGCAAGGTAGTTTGGATGTTTGCTGCTTTTAAAATAAATGTCCCTTGAATACTTTCTAATCAAAACAATGTACTGTAGTGATGGGAGAGCTCTGGCAATTTTTTTTATCTTTATTGCATAGCATAAGTAAAAGGGAATTTTTATTCCTTCAGAACCCACCATTTTTCAAGATTTAGGACATTGATTGAATTACTTATTTTTTTTTTCTATTTTCCATTCTTCAGTTGGTAAGTTGGAGAGAGTGCAGTCGGTTCAAAGTGAACTCATATTTCAAGGTTGACAGGAATGAAGATAATTAAAGGTTGGTTTAAATTGCTTTGCAATTAAAATCTGGTGATGTGAACATGACCCTGGGATCTACTGTAGGTCCTTAAGGAAAGGGGGTAGTCTAGATCAGAGGTCTCCAACCTTGGCAATTTTAAGACTCATGGACTTCAACTCCCAGAGCTTTGCTGGCTGAGGAGGTCTGGGAATTGAAGTCCACAAGTCTTAAACTTGCCAAGGTTGGGGACCCCTGGTCTAGATGCAGCAAATTCAAAGCCTGACCCAAGATGTCTCCATTTAAGTTACACTATCAGCAAGTTCCTACTTTCTCAATCATAGCAGATGTTTCTCCCATGACATTACTTTTTTTACAGCAAGATTCTTCCTACAGTCCTCAAGATATGAAGAAGTTAAGGCAATATAGATATAAGTGAGGCCCACAGGTGCTTCTGTTGGATCTGATACAGCTTTATCTATTATGCAAGGATAAAATTTTACAATAGGCAAAGCACTTTTCTAGAAAACTTCGAGGGAAACAAAAATGGTTCTGATTGTTGCAATTGATGAAAGGCGTGTAACCTTATGGGAGGGGGTAAGGTGGAAAAGAATTACTAAATTTGTACTTATTATGATGAAGATTGGAGTAACTTTAAATATTTCTTTTCTTCTTATTTCTTTCTCTTTGTTTCTGTTTTCCTTTGCACTTTCTATTCTTTTTCACTTTATTTCTAAGTTTAGTCGCTCTTTACTATCATTATTAAAACATTCAGCATTTTTTTTTCAAAAAAATGATCAGAATGGAATAGTTTTAAGACATTACATTAAAAAGGAAGTTATGGAAACAGATATCTTATACAGGTATGTTTTGTGTTTAAGGAGTACCAAAATACAATGTTGGGGCTTACCAAACCAAGTTTTATCTAAAAGTTAGTGGGGGACACTTATGAGAAGACCATGCTAATACAGGTAGTCCTCAACTTATGACCACAATTGAGTCCAAAATTGAGGTTGCTGAGAAATTTGTGATTTCCCCCCCATTTTACAACTTTTCTTGCCATATTTGTTAAGTGAATCATTGCAGTTATTAAATTAGTACCATGATTGTTAAGTGAATCTGGTTTCCTCATTGACTTTCCTTGTCAGAAAGTCACAAAAGGTGAATACACGTCAGTCAGGACCCCGTAACCATCATATATATGAGTCAGTTGCCAAGCATATGAATATAAATCACATGTCCATGGGGATGTTGCAATAGTCATGTGTGAAAAATGGTCATAAGTTGCTATTTTCAGTGCCATTGTGACTTTGAATGGTCACTAAACAAACTGTTGTAAGTTGAGAACTATCTGTACAGTAAATAAGTGCTATGTGGGGTAATCCCCACTATTTGCAACTAAGCCTAGAGTTTGCAAAGAAATATCGATAGTATAAATGTAATTCTATGTTCAGTAAATCTAATCAGGGTAACACTTTGTTTTCCTGTGTTCTGTGGTTAGAAAAGACTATTCTGAGCCTGAATTTATGAGGTATTATCTCCATATATTATGTATATCAATTTTTTTCCTTTTACATTATTTCAAATGACTATTATGAAAACAACAAAAAAGATGGGAACTGGATTTTACTGGATTTCATAGTATGTTTGGATTACATCAAATTCTTCCTACCTCAAAACAAAAATACATACATTATTTCTCATTTCAAGGAAATTTGAACAGAAGTTCATAGAAAGAAAACAATGGCCAAACTTGACTGAACCAGATATTCTCAGTTATGATTCAATAACTTTGATTCCAACATAACTTTTAATGTTCCTAATTAAGACAAGGACCAACTTTTCTAAGTGTACATCCAGCTGCTATTATCTTCCAAGTACATAAATTGAAGATACTATGACATCATTGTCCCTGTGGCAATCTGTGACTGATTTATGATGTTGTCCCAAAGGTGTTTTTTCAAGAGGCAACTAGACTTTATGGGGTTTTTTTTGGGGGATGTTTCTCTTCTCATCCAAGAAACTTGTTCAGCTCTGACTGGATGGTAGGGAATGTCAAAGCAGAAGCTCCTCAGATGAGAAGTGAAATGTCTTCAAAGAAAAACCAGAAAGTCCAATTGCCTGTTGAAAAAGCACTTCGGGAAAAACATGACTTGGATGACTGAGAACCTCCATAGAGATTTATGGTGTTATTAATGAAGTGAAAGAGGCCAGTGATGTCTCCCAAGTAATTGTAGGGATTGATGCAGAATTAGACTACTGGCAGGATAGGAGTCAGAATTAGAATAATTTTGCAAATCCAAACTGGGTCCTACTCATGTAGCAGTAACATTTAGGAAATAAATAAAAATATGCATCATTGGTACCAATGGAATTTAAATACTAACAGACCAGTAATTGCTGCATATCAAGGATAATTTAGACAGAGCCAGAGAAATTGGCAGAAAATGTGATTTCAGTCTCAACATATCCCTTCTTAAGAATAGTCTGTGAAAATAATTTCACAACCTTGGCAGACATGCCTTCTGGGTATAGCTATGCATGTCCAGAAAACATTGGTAGGTCTTTAAAGGAGCCATGCTGAGACTTTGAATGGTTAAGGCTACTTTGAAGCTTCAGGGAAGGGTCCAGAGGGTGCTTCACTCATGAGCAAGACGCTTGCTCTACAGGAACATTTCCAGTAATAATTACCAATTAAAAAAGACATTTAAATATGAATCACAAGAATGTTTTTCTGAGTTTAGAACTGTTTAAAAATGTAACCCTGGTGGGATAGGGATCCAGACCTTTTGGATTAGAATAATGTTGTTTTCAAAAACAGGAGGAAGGGTCAAATAAATTTGTCTGCCAATGCAATTTTTTTTTTGTATTGTTTCCATTGACTCTGAAAGATGAACTTAGCAAAACAAAATGGGGGAAAAGGCTTCACATAAGAAGCAGTCAGATATACTTTCTTTTGAATTCTTAATGAGAGAAAAAAGAATTATCCTAGTCTAAATTGGTAACCATACCAATCTGCAAATATTTTTCTGGATTTTCACATTCTGGAATGCCCCTCTCTTATTTTTATGTGGGTTTTTCATTAAACTCTAGAAAATCCTCTGGCATGAATAAATCTATATTTGCAGTATAAAACCAATAAGAACTGCAAAACAACACGTTTGGGTAAATGCCCTCCAATCTGCTTACAAGAGCATTTTGCTAACAAATTCCCTTTAAGCACACATCTCTTTCTCTCCCTGCGACCTTGCAACCCTTAAAAACAACTATGTGGAGCTCAAGTGCAATGTTTAACAAACAATTTTGTCATTAGCATCCAAGCAGAGAGGACCTTTATCCTTGAAAAGTTCATTGTTCCGGAGCCACCTTGATCTCTATTTACAGAACAATAACCTCTAAACTCTAATTTTATTTCAAGCTCACTTTGTCCTCTCTGCAGTACCATAACAACAACAGCACCAACAAAATAAAAAACCCTCTTCACACTAATATCCTACTCTTCTCCCTCCCTTTGCTATTAACATCCAGCAGAATCAATCTTCCAAGCATACATCCGGACTCAAATTAACCTTGCTAGATAATTAGGGTGGGTGACCATGGCTTGGATACAGTGACCTCATTTTGCTGCTCTAAGCATTTTAAAAAAAAAGACAACTTGGCTAACTCATTAAATCAAAAGCCTCCTTCATTAAGAATAGCAAAGTTCATACTTGTCCAACCTCAGTAGACCCTTGTGTGTTCAGATTTAGGTTCTAGGAGGCCTAAAATATTTTCCACTTTTTCAGTTGTGAAAGCCAACATTTGGGAAGCAATGATCTGGCCAAAGAATCCAGTTTTAAATCCACTCCACAGGAGGGTAATCTGCTTGACTGGATCAGATAAATTTACAAAACAGGCTTTCAAGATCTGTCATGGCCTAGGAGCTAAGGAAATCACATGAATTTTACCTGTGTTGCATAATTAGAGGAACCTGTCACAACATTGCAAAAGCCAGATGCTGTTTTCTATTCCAAGCTAATTCCACCTGATTTATTTAATGCTATAATGAATGAAACCCCCTTTCCTGCCACAGTTTCAGCTAGCTATATCAAAATGGCTCCTAAAGATATATTGCATTAGAAAATAAAGAAGAGGTTCTTTGAAATTCAATAGGACAATTTGATGCCACATTGCACCAAAAGGGTCTCTTATCAGAAAACTTGAAGATGTCTGTTAAGTTTCAAATATATGTAAAATGAGGGTAAGGATGAACATTGCATGCCATGACAATTTTGCATGAGTTTTATTATTAGTCTGCTCTGTCCAATTTCTGTCTCTCTTCTATATATAATCTTTACTCTGATTTTAATAAAAATATTGTATTTTCCCCAAATACACATTTCTAAATTGTTCTTTATAAAATGCATGTTTCAAATATATTTTATTCTACAATGTAATTCAATTGATATATTTCTGCAAGCTGTGCAAGTCAGATAAATGTATATCAGATTTCACAAAAAGTAAATTGTCCAAAGTGTGTAACGTTATTCAGGAAATGTAACTGCCACCATCATATTTACCCCGTGACTTCTAATGATGCATATAGATTATTCCCAGTGTCTAAGCCAATATTCTTTTGAATACTAGTTGACATGGGAAAATAATATTACATTCATGTCTTGCTTATAAACTTTTCTTCCTACTGAAATGCCTACAGAGAAGCAGAAAGCTGCAGTAGATAACCTTATTGACAAATTATGCAAAGGAGCAACTTGTACTAACTTGGAGATGGATTTGAGGCTGTGGATTAGAGTGTCTCTAAGATGGGTTGGAGACAATGGCATTTTTATGACTTGTGGACTTCGATTCCTAAAATTCCTAGCTCAGGAGTTCTGGGAGTCCATGTCCATGGGGCATGGGGTGGGGGGACAATTGTCTCTCACCTCTGTTCTAAAAATATATACCTTTTTCAGCGATGGACTTCTAGCTGCAGTTTTCCTTAATCCTACTCTCTCAGTCATTAGTGATTGGAAGAAAGCAACTTGAGTTCACATGCCATATTAAGATAGGTTTGTTTCCTGCTTAGTGCAGCAGAGGAACTCAACCGTTATAGCTTGAAAAAAATGAATGGCAGTTTAGCACTCCAGCAGAACCCAGCCAACACGGAGACTGTGTTTAGCACAGCCTTCTTCTAGACTAGACTAGACTAGGCTAGGCTAGAATAAAATAGAATAGAATATTTTATTGGCCAACTGTGATCAGACACACAAGGAATTTGTCTTGGTGTAAATACTCTCAGTATACATAAAGAAAAGGTACATTCATTAAGAATCAAGTGTACTTCATAGCCTGTCTTTGAAGCAAAATCAATGAGGCCATGTGATATCAGGGATTAGGAATCATTGGTGGTCTGTTCATTCTCTTATAGGAAGAAAGTTATTCAGGATGTGTAAATACAGATAGTCCTCATTAAATAGTTGCCTGAGTTATCGACTGTTCAAAACAACAGTGGTAATAAACAGTAAAATAAAATTTAAAAATGAGGTATCCTAGTCAAATTGTTTATTTCAATGAATCCCTAGATAAACTGATACAAATTCTATATGGTACAAAATTAAATACAATTTATTTTTTACAAATTTGAATGCATGCTGCTTCAAGTCAAGAGAACCCTCTCCTTCCTAATGAAACCCTGGATCCAGGTAGATATCAGCTTCTGGGAAGACAGGCATGAATCTTATAAACAGATGATTGGGTTAACAGTCCTAAGATTCCTTCTAATTTCTAGAGAATTACAATTTCAAGCTCATCTCAATAACCAAGCAAGGCTGACCTTCACTTGCCTTGAATGGACCTGCCCATTGTAACTCAAAATAGATGTGAAATATTTTATTTGTCAGATATTGACTTCACTTCTCCCTAGCAAAAAATGGACTATATTAAATAGGGACACTGCCCATCATGTAGACATGATAAGAATATTTCATAATACTCTTTCTAGAGCATTTGCAATTCCTATGGCTTTCCATGAAATACCAAGGAGATACTTCAAGGAGATAATTCTTCCCATTTGTCAGATATGGCTTGGTTCACATTTCACACCCCTGACTGATGGCATTCAGTAACTGGGTAGCAGCAGAATGTTCATGACCACACAAACACACACTTGAGGGTTTAAATCCTAGATCTTTTTACTACATTTCTGCATATTAGAATATAGAGGGCTTTATAAAAGGCAGTCTTACCTAGTCTGAGGATCTTTGCTTCCCATCTGGCTGGGTTCAGCAATCAAACACAGATTTTTTGGAGGGAGTACAATTGTCACCATCAGGGAGCCATATCAACAATTGATGAATTGCTGCAGAATCTATTGTTGTCTTGGAAAAGTCAATGAAATAATCTACTGGGTGAGGGCCACAATGTCATCAAAGGGGGTATGAGAAGGCTTAAAGAAATGTTATGATTTGAAACTTAAATCTTGATGGTCCGTGGTGCATGGCCACAAAATGTATTTAAAGGGTGCCCATGGTGAAGAAAAGATTGAGAACCACTGATCTACTCTATTTCTCTGCCAATTTGGTAGCAAATTTACCAAATTTGGAATCAGCCAAAGTAGAGGAAGACTCCTTTCTCTAGTATTATCAAATATTTTCCCCTTCTTTGTTTTATGAAATTTATAAGCCCCAGGATACTCACAAACTTTTCTGGATTCTTTTCTTGTCTCTGGACAGTATGGTTGACAGTGGTGGGATTCAAATATTTTTACCACTGGTTTGGTGGGCGTGACTTGGGTGTGCTTTGTGCACGTGCACACACGATGTTGCGTGAGTGCACCAAATGCACACTTTGTGCAGGCGCAGAGACATTCTAACTCACCTCCTGCAAGCCTGCACTCTCCCGGTCACTTCAGTAGCTGCTGTGCAGCACTCTGCTGTGCTGCTCAAAGCATCTGTGCTTCAAATTTAGAGGATAAAGGTGAGTATGGGAGGCCAGGCGGGCGGGTGCACCCAACAGCAGAGCGGCGGAGAAAACTCATCACTATTGCTCTCTGCTGCTCATCACTGCTACCAGGTCAGCAGAACCAGGCTGAACTGGTAGAATACCACCTCTGATGGTTGGGCCATAGGGACCCTTGTTAGTTATCTCCTGGTAACTGAATTCTAGCAAGAATGAAAAGAAGGCTCATCTGTCTACCTGCATATTGCAGTAGACATGGAGATATAATTAATATTAGCACAAACTAATGTCAGGCACAAGGACAACATCAGGACAACATCATGAGCAGGCCAAGGCAGCTTTTTGTTAAAAAAAAATATTGATCACTATTTTACAAGAATCTCGCCAAACTGACAGCTTCACTAGTCTGGCCTACATTGTTTCCTTCTATGGACTGTCTCCATGCTGGAATGCCTCTTTATACCCCACCTTTCATTTAGCCTCCAATTAGACCATAACAAACTCGTTATTGAGTCAAAACATTTATACAGTTATAAGCTATGTTTAATTAAACTTATTCTAACATTTTACAATATACCCAAACATACAGAGCGATGTAAAAGATGCCTGCAAAATAGAATAAAATGAAGATTTTCTAAACATAGAATTTCTTTGGGGTAAATAATTCCAAATACACACACACACACACACACACACTTATTGTGATGGATTAAATAAGTTACACTCTGCTGTCTTTACATTACAGTAATAATTAATTTAGTTGAAGCAGCTGCTTCAAACTGTTATATAAGAATTTGTATGCAAAATGGTAAGAATTTTGGATTTGGGCTGGGACTACCAAACTTGAAGACTATCCTCAGCCAAGAAAAATTAATGGACAGTTTTTGCCAATCAAACTTTCTCAAACCAAATAATTTTAGGATTGTTGTAAAGAAAATTAGAAAAGATGGAGCCTATGTACACTGTCTTGTATTATTATAGGAAAATGATAATGATAAAATTTTATTTTATCTAATGATAAAATAAAATAGAAAATCAAGCATAAGAATTATTAGTTTCCTAATAATGTGTTGCGGTTTACAGACAGCTGTGGCATTTTATGCTACTATCTTCAAGACTAGCTCAAAGAAAACTACTTCCTAAATAGCACTAGAATTTCAAAGGCACAACAGTTATTGCCAGTTGAGTGGAATAGCTGTGATTTTTCTACAGCTTGAAGGCAAAATCATATATTTTCTAGAGATAAACACATCAAATAAGACAACACAAATCTGAATAGTTATGGGGAATAAAACAAAACTGTATTGATTTCCTCTATATGCAGGCAGGTGATATGTATAGAATGGCTTTCTGCAGTTTCCAGTCAGGGACCCACTTTAATTTAAAAGCTGCATACAGTAGGTACAATTTCACTGTTTGACCAGCACAGCACTTTCTTTTGCATGATGCTATTACTTTCTATCATCTAGTTGTTGCCATCATCAGTTAGCTAAGAGTGTGTGTGTGTGTGTGTGTGTATGTGTGTGTGTGTGTGTAAGAGGTTCAGCTTCTATGCCTAAAACAAGCACTTTCTGATTAATGCTATCCATCATCCATGCAGATTTGGTAGTTTTAATGCTGTGTGCTGCCCCCAACTGATCTTTCCATCCTAGTCATGCCACAATACAATTCAATTCAATGCAAAAATAATGCTGTATGGTATGATATAATATGTATGATCTTCAGTAAATAAGAGTTGAATTCAGTGGCTGCCAACATCCATAGAAACCTCAGTCGCAAAGAATGATTATTATGTAGGAAATGAACAGAAGGCAGTGGATTCAAGCAATAGAAAATACAGTACATATAAACTACGGTTGAACTGTGGGGCTTTGGGGAACTAATGCTATTACCTAATCTAGTAACAAAATTATCAGGAACACAATAAATCAGAGAAACACCATGAAACATCGATGAATACAGCAGATCTAACTTGAGAACATTTGTGGGAGCTGTAGAGTTGAAGTCTACTTCATTCATTTCTACTTTGAAACCATGTCTTGATGACTGTAGCTGAAATGTTAAAATGAAATGTCTTGTCTTCATTTTTGTCTTTACCCATAAATCTAGGTTATGCTTCTAATGTGAAATGTTACATGCTGCCCTTTCCTTCCAATCTATATGACAAGTACTAATGGGGATAAAATAGGCTGATACAGGTTCTATGTTGATGCAGATTATCATTAATTGGAATTGATTAAATGTGAAATTATTTCCTTATAATGTATAGTCATACAATTCCATGTATTTTCCTTTATTTGTTTTCTTGTCTGCTTCAGTTCTGTTGAAATAAAAAAAGTAGAAAATGTAGTAGAAGAGAGTGAACAAAACAAACTAGGGAAGCTTGACAGCAAGCCAGCATGTCCTCCCTCCCTCTTCTGTTTTCTCTTTGGTTTTCTTTTTTAGATGTCAAAGTTTGCATTTCCAAGACATTTTTATTTGGAAACTGTACTTTTTCTTGTCTGTCAAGAAAAGAATCCAGTTTTCAAGATTTCCCTTATTCCCTCCCTAATGAGTGATTCTGAGTTTATATATGATTTCATTTGGGCATGAACGCATTAAAACGGCTTGCATTTCTGGCTGCCTCAAGTTCACTGTATATTTAGGTGAGAGAGTGAGAAAAAGAATTGGTGCAAAACTTTGATTAACTAGCTCTGCATAATTTTATGTGTTTTATAATATATTCTTCAAAGGCACTTAATTTCCTTCTGGAAGTTTTACCTTTTGAGTTTTAAGAATTGTTTAATTCACCATAAAGGAGTGAGAACAGGAAGTTCTCCTAAGTCAAGATAGTTGTAAGAATGGTAAACCATATAAGTCTCTGAAAAATAAAACTTTTTTTTTCTTATTTTAGACAGCAGGGTAGATAAAAATGCTCCTCAAAAACCTATACATTTAGCTTATTAGTGTAACTGTCCCCACCCATAACTTATAATAGGGACCCTTTTTTTGCCATCTGCAGATGCTCAGGTGTAAACATCTTTGTATAACTTGTAAATGGAATAAATGATAATCCCATTAAATCATAGTGAGTGGAATAATATTCCAAGCGCTACTGAGATTGACTTATTTCCTTCCCATGTCTCTATGTAGCCATTGAAAACAAAAGTGATCTCTCTCTCTCTCTCTCTCTCTCTCTCTCACACACACACACACACACACACACACACACACATTGCTAAGAGAACATAATATAAAACCTATTTCCTGTCTGTTTCAGATTCCTATTATCCAAAGCATTTTTGAAGGCTTCTTTGGATACATGAAAACCTTTAGTAATTAGAATACTCTGTAATAGAAAGAAAAAATTATTCAGTTGCCCAAACAGAGATGTTCCAAGTAAACTATTTCTTTGACAAGGTTAAATTTATGCACCATGGTAAGCTATAATATAGATTTAGATTTTATTTTTTAGGTGAACACAGTCTGTTTATCAAACAATCCTGTCATTCCATGTGTATCAATTTAGAGTTTAAAATTTGCTAATCTATACTGTAACACTTGTTCTAAGGCAGAACAATCAACACGACTGTATTTCTGTTTAGAAGTTGTTTTTATATTGGATATGTTTCATAACAGATGCAGATGTTCAAGATTTCATCATTTCCACTGAATATTTTTCAGAACCCCAAAACATTTATTTGTAGCAAATCTGACAGAAAATAAAATCAGTTATGGCAAGAACATTGTACAAGACAGTATTGTTATCATCCAGATGAGCTACCACCTGAAACAGCAGATGGAGTTGAAGTGAAAGAAAAAGTAAAATTTCAGCTGAATACAAGAGAAATATGGAAAAGCAGACAAATCTGAGACATTTTATTATAATTCATCAACAGCAAGATAGTATGCTAATCATCTAGAGGCTCTATTGCAGAATTGAAGTGTCACTACTATCTGATCAAGAATATCACAGACATATTACAATACTGATAAAAGAAAATCTTGTTCGTTCACTCTTTCAGAAGTTTTTCCCAAAGCCTCATCTGTCTTTTCAACCTTTGTAGTTTTAGATGCCAAAATTTTCTGGGATTGAGAACTTCTTTTTGGTTTCATGTTAGTTTGGGACAATACATGCAGGAGAGCAACATGGAAACTGGTTATAAGCAGAAGAAAAGCAGATATGAGTTTAACATTCCTTCCTTCCTTCCTTCCTTCCTTCCTTTTCTTTTTTTTTCCTTCCCTCTTCATTCTCATTTCTTCTTCCTTCCCCTCTTTCCTTATTTTTCCTTCCTTGCTCTTTTCCCGTCTTTCCTTCTTTTTCTTTGTCTTTCTTCTTCTCCTTTTGTTTTGTTTTTACTTTATTTTGCTAGCGCTCTGCCAGTGAAAAGAGATCTCAGGGGGGCCCTCCTGAGCTCCATTTTTGCTGGCAGACACATTGCAAGCCAATCCTTTGCTCTTTCCAGAGGCTGGATCTAAGTTTGACATCCCTAGTCTACGTGCTGGTTTCTTAGACAATCAAATATGAATGCACGTTTTAAAGAGAAAAGCAAGGTTGTGACAGATATTAAAATCTCAGAAGCATATTTATACTAATGACTCCCAAATATATGGCTTCCAATTGTATTGGACTACAATTAAGATAATTCCTATTCAGTATAGCCAAAAAAAATCATCCTGGGTGAAAATTCTGCAAGCAGGACTTCCAATATGTGGAGGCAATCAGACTGAAGCTTATCTGAAATCATTTTACTGTGTGTACATCATGGATACATGTATGAACACCTAGTTGCTGGTATTTTACAAAATACATAAGATTTCATCCTATTTTAATTCTGCCTTGCTATTCCAATTTTATTTTGTGCTCACTTGCATTTTCTTTGTATTATATGAATCCACGAAGGTGATAGGTGTTGTATATAGACATTTGCATACTTGTAATACTATGTTCCGATTGGACAATCACTACCGCCTAGTGATTGGTGGTCAACAACAGTTTATGATTGGTTGCCCAAACAGCGGAAAGTTTAAAATAATGCCATTGGTTGCGAGCTGCGAGCAGCCGCTATAAAAGAGGCTGCTGCAGCTCGAGTTTAGTTGAAGTTACCGACAGTTAAATAAAGAGCTGAATTCAACTCCGGTCTCGAGTCTATCTTGTTCTGCCGATAGAACACTGGTGACAAAGGTGGGATTGAGAGGACAAAGACCGTAAGCACATGTCAAAGAGAGCCAAGAAGTCAAAGAGAGAGCCGGAAATAATTCGCCACCCGCACCATTCAACCCAGCCGAAAAGGACTGGGAATCATATATTGACAGGTTCCTGATGTTCCTAGAGAGTAACAAACTACAAGGAATCACGGACCAAAGGAAGAGAGCCGTATTCCTGATGCATTGCGGACCTACAATTTTTAAGATGGCCAAAACATTGGCAAAACCGCATGATGTCAAACAGATGGCATAGCTGGACCTGAACCAGATGCTGAGAGCAACACACCTGTTGTTTCCAATCTTATTCAAAGACACAGATTTTATAAATGGGATCAACGAGAAGGCGAAAGTATCCGGGATTTCGTAGCAGCACTAAGGGACATTGGAGGAGCATGCAAATTTCTCAACATGGACGAAGCCATGAGAGACATCATGGTTCTCAGATTGAGAGACACTACCCTCCAGAGCAAACTACTAAATTGACCCAACATCACCGTAAATGAAGCCATCGCTGAGGCAACCGCAGCTGAGGCAGCGAAAAAATCTGCCGTGAAAATGAAGCAAATGAATATAGCCAACAGCCCAAGCCAGAGCAGAGAAAAGAAAGCAGAAGGTACCCAGAAACACACTACTGCAACCACCCACCATGAAGACATAGAATCATCAACCAAATCTGAGGACGAAGATGAAGAGGTACATAGGCTCCAGTCAGAACGGAACCGGCGAGAAAAAAGAGGAAGGAAACCTGATTTTCAGTGTGCCGGATGTGGAGGAAATCACCCACATTCTGAGTGCCGTTTTTTGGACGCCATCTGCAGACACTGTGAAAAACAGGGGCACATTGCAAGGGTCTGCCAAAACAAAAAGAGCTATAGTCCAAAAAGACAAGGCAGCACCTTCCCCCCAGAACTAAAGAGAAGCAAACCGGAAGTCATTGGAGCCAGGAAAATAGAAATCAGTGACTCAACGAGAAGGAAGAAACACACCAGACAATTATCATTGGAAATGTCAGAGTAACTGATGCTAAGAAGTTTCGAATAAATGTCAAAATAGAGGGAGAGCCATGTGAAATGGAAGTGGACTCTGGCTCATATCTGTCAATGGTATCATGGAACACAATAAAAAGCTTGATACCAGACATACGAAAAGAACTCGAAGAGCAAAGCCTGACATTAAAAGACTACCAAGGAAACAAGATTCCGGTAGTTGGACTGGGACATTTCAAGGTAAAATTCAAGAAACACACTGAAATTCTTCCATTGACCATCATTGACTGAGACCGCCCCAGCCTGCTTGGTTTAGAATGGTTCGCGCCTTTGGGGATCGAAGTGACAGGAATCAACAGCGTCACCAAGACAGACTGGGAAGAAAGCCTGATGAAAGAGTTCCAGGATGTATTCGATGGAATGCTAGGCAAGTACCGTGGGACCCCTATCTCATTTAGCCTAAACCCAAACATAGCCCCCATCTGGCTAAAAGCCAGACGCGTCCCCTTTGCGTTACGTCCCCTTTGCGTTAAAGCCAAAAATCGATGAGCAGCTGAACAAACTCATCGCACAAGGGGTGCTAGAGCCAATCGACCATGAAGATGGGAAACCCCAATTGTAACTCCCATGAAACCAGATGGATCTGTCTGCATCTGTGGTGACTATAAGGCCACCCTGAACCATGCATTGCAGCAGAGTGCATACCCCGTTCCAGTAGTTCAGCACCTCTTGCACTCATTGGGGGGAGGAAAATTTTTTTGTAAAGCTCGATCTCGTGCAGGCATATCAACAATTGCCGGTTGATTCCGAGACGGCAGAGACACAGACTATTGTAACACATAGGGGGGCATTTAAATGCAACAGATTGCAATTTGGTGTCAGCGTGGCCCCCCAGCATTTTCCAAAGCCTGATGGAACACCTCCTCCATGGACTAAAAGGGGTGATTCCCTATTTTGATGATGTATTGATATTCGCCAGAAATAAAAAAAACAACTAAAAGACCAGCTAAGGGCAGTCTTGCAGAGGTTTAGAGAAGCAGGACTCAAGGTCAAAAAAGAAAAACACCAACTTGCCACAAATCAGGTCAAGTTCCTAGGATATCTTATTGATGAAGCAGGAATCCACCCCACCGAAAAAAAAAAAAAAATACGAGCAATAAAAGAAGTACCCAGACCCAAAAACAAAACAGACTTGCAGGAATTCTTGGGACTCATTAATTTTTATAATGTCTTTTTTGCTGCAGAAGGCAACAATAGCGGAACCACTGCATAGACTACTCAATAAAAAAGCCATCCGGCAATGGGGCCAACAAGAAGAAGCTGCATTCCAAAGAATTAAGGACTTAATAACATCCAAATCTGTATTAATCCAATATAGCGACATGCTACCACTGACTGTCACCTGCGACACTTCACCATTCAGCGTAGGCGCAATACTTAACCACACACTACCTGATGGCAGGCACCGATTGCCTTTTATTCCAAAACGCTGTCAAAAGCCGAAAGAAACTACAGCCAACTGGACAGAGAAGCCTTGACCTTTATGGTAGGACATTTTCCTTAATTACCGACCACAAGCCACTGTTAGGAATCCTGGCAGGAGACAGGGCCACCCCCAACATCCTGTCTCCAAGGGTGACAAAATGGTCAGAATTTCTTGCAGCCTACAATTACATGCTCGTCTATCAACCAGGAAAAGCCATACCCAACACCGACGCACTGAGCCGCTCACCCCTACCAGACCATGACGACGACCCAGCTCCCACCACACGCAACCTGCAAATTGAAACAATATCGAACCTATCCATCACTGCATCGGACATTGCAGGGGAAACCGCAAAAGATGCACTAATGGCCCAACTCCTGAACTGGGTCTGGAGGGGCTGGCCAGAAAATGACAAAAACGAGACTTTTAAACCATTCAGAACCCAGCAAACTGAGCTGTCAATTGAAAAAGGATGTATATTGTGGGGGGATAGGGTTGTTGTTCCACAAAAATTACAAGAAGATGTGCTGAACATGTTACACGAGGGACACCCAGGCATGGTAAAAATGAAGTCCCTGGCCAGAAGCCACGTCTGGTGGCCAGGAATAGACAAAGACATTGAAACCTGGGTAAAAACATGTAATAAATACCAGACCATCCAGACCCCCCTTTAGCACCAGTCCGTAACTGGGAGACACCCAGAGGCCCCTGGTCAAGGATCCACATAGACTTCGCCGGACCCACAAAGGGATATACAATTTTAATCATTGTCGATGCCTATCTGAACTGGTTGGAGGTTGGCATCATGAGTTCAACAATGACTGAAGCTGTCACTAAACAACTAAAGAAACTCTTCGCCACTCATGGATTACCAGACGTGTTAGTCTTGGACAATGGCCCACAGTTCACAGCTTTAGCTTTTGAACAATTCCTCGCAGAACAAGGAATACAACATGCCCTGACAGCGCCAGCTCATCTGGCGGCAAATGGACGGGTGGAATGCATGATTCAATACACAAAAGAAGCATTAGAAAAACTTGAAGGGGGCGACATGCAAGACAAAATAAATACAATGCTCACAATTGAACATATAAGGCCATGCACATCAACAAATAAGAGCCCAGCTGAACTTTTAATGGGCAGAAAATTGTGAACATATTTGGACAGACTACACCCCACCTACAACCCCGAGAAGCCACCAGACTCCTCCAGTAAGTACCACACATTTATACCAGGTGACCTGGTATATGCGAAAAATCTTACTGGAGACCCATTGTGGTTACCAGCCACGCTAACACAAATAACAGGCCCCCGGTCGTACTGATTGGAAACGACGGACGGCAGAATTTGGAAAAGACACATAGACCAACTACAATCTCGATACCTCGAACGCAACACCAACACACCCCGAAACACAGAGCAAACTCATACAAAACAGCCAATAAATAATAATAAAACCAGAGGGGGGGGGAACCCTTAAATAATAAAAAAAAAGGAAGAGCCTCCTTTAACACAATTAAAAACAGGCCACCAACCAGCAACAGAAAGCCCAAGAACAAAGAAAAACTACTTACCAACAGGCAAATTCGAAAGAAGGGAGATGTAGGAGAACAAGGAAAGAAGCATCCGAACGGACTCTACCTGCCTGAGTATGCCAGAAGGGAGCGGCAAAACCCACTCAACCAATCTAACAAAGCACAGCGGGAGAGGCGTGGTTGACGCACCCTTCCAGGAGGTTCCTGACAGAAGGACAGGAGAAACATTGATCCCGTCCAAACCGATTGAAGACAACACAGAGACTGAGCTGCACAGATCAAGTAGGACCCACAAAAGCTTCTCCTATTTGTGTGACTACGTCACGTAAAGTTGGACCATACCAAGAGGGGAGGGGTGTTGTATATAGACATTTGCATTCTCGTAATAGTACATTCTGATTGGACAATCGCTACCGCCTAGCGATTGGTGGTCAACAACAGTTTATGATTGGCCACCCAAACAGCGGGAGGTTTAAAATAATGCCATTGGTTGCAAGCCACGAGCAGCCCCTATAAAAGAGGCTGCCACAGCTCGAGTTTAGTTGAAGTTACTGACAGTTAAATAAAGAGCTGAACTCAACTCCGCTCTTGAGTCTATCTTGTTCTGGCGATAGAACAATAGGAATGTAGTGCAACTGCATAGAAAGCTGTAACATATGCAAATATAGCTGTCTTTCAGTTTGTTTGTTTATTTGTTTGTTTTTTGCTCAACAGAAAGAGTTGAGAGAATGAAAACATAGACTGGAAATATCAGAAAGATACAGGATAGGACCAATGTGTGCAAACTTCTACATAGTTTTTATGCTCATGCCAAGGAAGAGGATATGCAAGAATCATTTTCTGTTTAATACAAAATACTAAACAAAAGCAAAGGAAGTAATCATCTGAATGCGTCTTAGGTTATCAGCAATGATTTTATAATTAGTATTTTAGTCCCCAGAGATTTTATAAGCTGACACATAAGCTATGTCAACAACAAACAGCATCGTAGCAACAACCAAGCATGAAACTGGATTTAACAATTTAGCAGCTATTTTCAGCTACTTCGTGTTTGGAAGAGCACATCAAAGGCATCTTAATAACATCAGTAAGAGCTATTAAGAGGTCTTCTAGAATGGCAGCTTTTTTTCATGGCTGACAAAGACAAGAAAAAAAATCAGCTTATCACCTGAGGAAATCAGCAAAATAAGATGCTGCAGCCAGCTAGGACACAAATAGTTGATAAAGCTCTTATTGCCAGATATATTTCACCCACAAAATTCTATGGGCCACCCAGAAATGCCTGGGTTTTTATCAGCATCTACCTCTAAGGTAAGACAAAAGAATAGTAAATCAAAAATGGGTGCTGTTTTAAAGACTTACAGGTTGAAGTAATATAGAAAAATTACTTTTAGATTAAAAAAATTGACACTCTCCACAAAAGGGGACAAAGATACAGCAAAGACCTGAACACATTAAATCCCTCCAGGGAATAAGTCATACAAAGAAAGAACCGCATTCTAATCAAGTTATATTTTAGAATATGGTATATGGAAGTGGATGGCAAAGTTTAAACCACTATGGAAAGGGGTCCCTCTTGAATTCAACTTGCTTTAAAGCCCACTGCTTCAACTGCCATTGACAAGCATTGTGCATTATATATTTCGGAGCAAGCATTTTATTAAATAAAAGAGGCAAACATCAAACATAGCAAAATAGCTAAATAAATAAGAAACCTTATAGTATAGAAAAAAAGAATAGCATAAAGGTGCAGCCGCTTCTGTCATCAGTATTTAACAACAAGAACATTAAACAGAATTCCAATAACGTTTACTATAAGTAGTACAATATGTGATGTGCTTTCCTAAACTTTTGTGTCCTGCCTAGAGACTAGTGTTGGAGAGATAAGGGATTGTGTAAATCTTTGTTAACTTTGCTGTGATATAAAACTGTGTGAATTATCCCTCACAAACCCTCTCTAGACCTACTAAAATCACCAAAGCACGCATAAGCTGCCATAAGAAGAGCTCAATCTGTTGATCACATAACACCTTTCAAACAAAAGAAAAGGATTCCATATAAACACCAAACACTGCCATCGTCTTTTTACTGGTTTTCAGTGTTCCCAGAAAGTGACATCTTTATCCCTGTATTGAAACAGTGGTATATACTTCCAATTAGAGTAAGCTTTTTTTCAACGAGTTGCTGCCATATACTGTACTTGTACCAAAGTTGCCAGATGTTGCTTCATAATGGGTAAAATACACTTTGCCTTAATTGGAAATAATCTGGCAAGTGTTTTGAATGTTGAGGTTCAAAGGTTTTTTTTGTACAAGATGAGAAGCTGCAAGAAAGGGTAAATAGGGTATTTCATTACATCTTGTACAGATAAAAGAAAGAAACGCTCTCTGTGTTCTTATTGCAATATATATATATATATATATATATATATATATATATATATATATATATATATATATATATATATAAACTAATATAAAACTAAAATCTGATACAGGAAGCAGTGTAAGAATGAAATAAATTATAATTGATCATAAATATTCTTGGTCCTATTCATGACCAGAAATGCATTGACTTTGGTCCTTAATATGGCATAATTTTTATACATTTATAGAACAAACTTCTGTCAAAATGTGCAGTACCAATAAGCTAGAGGTACAAAATGGTGTCTGAAAGAAAATATTCAAATTAAGATACATTAGTATACAGGTAGTCCCCAATTTAGGATTTATCACTTAGCCAACCGTTCAGAATTACCAAATTCAAAGTTACATAGTTGATGTAGGTTGAGCTTGAGGAAAGGTTCAAGTGCATCATCAGTTTAGAGCCCCAGTTTAAAGATCTAAGTGCAGCCTTTTCTTAATTCCATTGACTTTTACCTATTGCCAATTTACCTTGACTGTTAGTTGTTCAGATTTTTGTTTAGATGTAGCATGAAATAAGCTAGTATTCATTTTGGACCTAAACCTAGCTCCCAATTTCTTGTGCCTGACAGTTACCTCCCCAAAGGTACTTATGACCTGCATTCAAAGTTCCATTTTTGGCCACCTGTAGCATCCTGCAGTCATGTGACTTCATTTGAAAATGTGGGGTTTTTTTTGCTAGGTTTACTTCTATTTTCTAGCAAAAAAAACTGGGTTAATTTAATTTCACAATGGTGGCATATGCAATATTTGCTTTACTTACAGTAGCAAAAAATGTCATAAAATCAGGTCAGTCACATGAGCGCCTTGACTTATGACCATCATGGTATAAGACAAATTCTTGGCTCCATTAGGATTGTAAGTCAAACCCTATTTGTATGCACCTTGGAGAAAGAGCTAACCAGGGGTGGGATTCTATCGGTTCTGTCCACCTTTGTAGAACTGGTAGTTCTGAAGAGCAGAAGATAGAGAGCCCACCTGTTTTGGCCCACCTGCCTGCCCGCCCGGGGTCTTACCTGACCTTTATTTCCTGCTTTTTCAACCGCAGCTGCTTTGTGCGACACAGCTGCAGTTGAAAAAGCAGGAAAAAGGGCTTTTCTGACCGCTGTGCACTTGCATGCAGTGCTGCTCAGCTGTTCGGGCAGCTTAGCAGGTCATAAATTACACTCATGAGACTCACATGACTCGTGCGCGCGCATGAGTTCGTGATGCAGAGCAACAGAACTGGTAGCTGTACCAGTTGGATCCCATCCCTGGAGCTAACCAACACAGAACTATGCTGCCCATAGTATCCGGTCCAAAAAGATACCATGGTCAATGGTATCAAAGGATGCTGAAAGGCCAAGAAAACCCAGGATGGTTGTACTACCACCAACTTGCCCTTGCCATGTGCCCACAAATGTGACTAATGCAGAATATGTTCCATAGCTGCATCTGAAACCTGACTGAAAGGGATCAAGGAAATCATGAGTATTCTCTAAGTTGCCAAGCAACCAACTTTTCTACCACCTTACCGAAAAAACAGAGATGGAAAACTGGATGACAATTGTCTGACATGTGGTTAAGGTTTTATTAGGAGAGGGTGAACCAGGTTCTCCTTAAAAGGCTCTGGCAAAGTCTCCTTTTGCAGTGAGGAATTTATCATTGCAGGCATCTATCTTCTCTTCATCAACCTGGATGCTTTTACCAACCAGAGGGAACAAGGGTCTACTTGACAGGTGGATGCATTGATAGCTGTAAGGATTCTGTCCATCTTCTTAGGACCAAAAAGAACAAACCATTCCCAGAACATCAAGCAAGATATTTTCCCAGGCATCTCACAAGGGCCTTCACCACACTTGGATTCCAACTGGAAACAAACAAACAAAGAAGACTTCATCCAATAAGTGCTCAACAAATTCCACTATATGGACCAAAATCCAAGCCACTCAGGCCCAAGAGATACTGGGTAATTCGGAACAGGGCTGATGGTAATAGTCTGTGAATGAAATAATAGTGGAGAAATAATGCTGTTTCACCACTCAGATTGCTATGAAGTAAGCCTTAATAGTGACTCTAGGTCATGTCCAGTGAGAATCATCCTTCATTTAATTAAGTGGTTGTCCATTAGGATTCTTAGATCTGTCTCATGGTTACTGTTATTGAGACCGGTATCACCTCTTCTATACTTTTGCATTTGTTTTTTCTTGCCTAAGTTTTTTTTACTTTTGTCACCATTGAATTGCATTTTGTTAGATAAGGCCCAGTGTTGAAGTCTGTCAAGATTCTTCTGGATCTGAATCTTGAGCCTATTTTCCAGAGTGTTGGCTATTCCTGCCTGGTGTTGTCTGTAAATTTGATGACTTCCCCCCTGTATCCCTCATCTAAATGATTCATGAAGATATTGAAGAATACTGGGCATAAGACAGAACATTGGGGTACTTCACTGCATGTTTCCCTCCATGTAAATGTACTTTTGTTTAATACATGTTGAGTGTAGTTGGTTAGTGGTGATGTTGTCTAATCTTTTTTAAAAAAATCTTACCACATAGTCGATTATGGTTTACTTTGTTTCTATGTGTGTGCTTGATTATCTTTTCCAGGATTTTCACAGGTATTGATGTCAGGTTAATTGTTCTGTAGTTTTCAGGATTTATGTTTTCCCCTTTTTGAACATGTGAACCATGTCAGCTTTTTTTCAGTCCTCTATTTCCTTTGTTTGGTTGGGTGGCCTGGAGTATACACCTGTGGCAATGTAATTTCCTTTTTCTTTCCTTTTAACCCAGTACATCTGAGAAGGGTTTCATCATTGTTTGGTTGCATTTCTATAAAGATCTAATTAATCCTTATATATACTGCAGTTCCACCTCATGTTTTATTCCCTCCCTCTTTTAAATATTATTATTATTATTATTATTATTATTATTATTATTATTATTATTATTATTATTATTATTATTATTATTAAAATCCTTCTCAGTACATTCCAGTTATGGGTTTAATCAAGTTTCAGTCATGGCAACAGTGTCATATTTGCTCTTACATACTAGGATTTCAGGTTCATCATGTTTCTTCCTTGTACTTTGAGCATTAGTGTATTGCCGTCTGATCATTTTTTACTGACCTTGTGTTTTCTTTCTATATATCCTGTTGTGTATCTAAGTTCCCACTCTCTCTTACAACTTGGTTGATTGCCCTGAGATTTTTTACTTGGAATCAGCTTCTGAAAATTCATTTCTTCCCTATCTATCAAATCTGATTTTAAAAAAGTTTTAAAATGGATGCATTATTTCATCAAATTAGATTGCTACTTTGTAGGCCAAATTAATAACTCATGTTTTCTCAGTCGCAAAATGTTAAGGAAAGCAATAGAAGAGGAACAGCAATCTCCTACTGTTCTTTTTGATTTTGGTTATTGATTTTCTCAAAAGTTAGGTTGTAGGACCAAATATTTTCACTTTGTGCCTTTTGTTTTAAATACAAGTGATAAAGAAGATCATTCTGCTAAAAATGGGCAGAATTTTATTGGTGTTGCCTGGGGATACTTTTGGGACTGGAAAAATGGGAACATATGCAACAACAAAGCGATCAAGAAGAAATTGTTGAAAAATTTAGATGTGTGGAAAGCTCTGCTTCTTTTATCAATTCTTGTTTCCTTTTCTCACAAATTGATCTGTGCGGTTTTAAATCTTCCATTCAAGAGTTCCCAAAGAAAAAGAGTACTTTAATTTTCTTATAATGTAGTGGCTTGCTCACATCTCACCAATCTAAATAATGGATCAATTGAAGTTTTATCATTCAGTTTAATTAGATTTTGGGTTTTGAAAATATTTTACTGTAATTACTTCATTTAACATGAATCACAAGTAGAAAAAATACTATTCTCAAAAATATATGTTTGTTCTTGTGATTGTTTTTTTTTTATGATGCATAAAACAGCCTTGGATTATTAGAATAAAACTTGCAAACAAATATTTCAAATGTTATATCCTTTTATTATGTTAAAAAAATTACTGAAGATTTGTGAGATTCAGAGAATTGCATTTAATGAAACCATACTGGTTGGTGGCCCTAGCAAAAAATATTAATTTACAATTTGCGTACCATATAAACCCTGAGGCACAGTTTAGCACACAATGGAAATTCTGAAGATTGTGCAGTTGTTGATGTTTTCAGCCTATCTGCAGCATGCACACACACACACATAGACACACACAGACATGTGTGTGTAGCCTACGTAGTGCAAGACATGCAAACAGGGGTGGGATTCAATTTTTTTAACAACTGGTTCTGTGGGCGTGGCTTAGTTGGTAGGTGTGGCTTAGTGGTCATGTGACTGGCTGGGTGTGGCCAACTCAACATCACTCACATCAAGGCACGCATCTCCTCGCCTGGCCTTTCGTGACTGTGGGGATGCTGCAACAGTCGTAAGTGTGAAAAATGGTCATAAGTCACTTTTTTCAGTGTCATTGTAACTTTGAATGGTCACTCCACACAAGCAGTACCAGCAAAGAAGGGGGAAAAAAACTCCAGAGAAGTTCCTGAGATAGGAAGTCTAGTCCTGTCAAGAATGTTATAAGGGTTAAAGGAGAGGCAGTTTCTGTAAGCAACACCAGAATGTTTCCTTCCTGGTTCCTTACAGGATTAGGCCAGTAATTTCTTCTAACAACTGGTTCTCCAAACTGCTTAGAATGTTAACAACCGGTTCTAGCGAATAGGTGCGAACCTGTAGAATCCCACCCCTGCATGCAAAAAGAAATAAAATAGTAAACCAAATAAATTAATATCTTGAGATGAGAATGGCAAGAATAATTTAAACTGGTTTGCAAAAACACAATTCACTGTTTTCCTCCATACTTTTCTATTATTACAAGCCAATCTTGATTTCATATACCTTTAATTATTATATTACGTTGGTATTGAAATGTTAGTATAACTCATCCCACTAATCCTTTATTGGATTATACCAATGCCCTGTATTCTCTAAACTAGGTGTCAAACTCAAGGCCTGTGGGCCAGATCCAGTCAGTGGGGTGCTTAGATTTGGCCCATAGGGCCGTCCTGGAAACAGTGAAGGACCAGCCTGCAGGTGGTCCTCCTGAGCTCCATTTTCACTAGCCGAGCACTCAGGCCACCACAGGTGCCCCCAACAAAAGTGACATCAAGCGGGCCACACACACTCTGGCCCCCAAGGTGAAACACAACCCTGATGTGACCCTCAATGAAATTGAGTTTGACACCCTTTCTCTAAACAAACATTCCTTAATCATGGCTGCTGTGGAATTCCAGAAGTTGAAGTTTACACATCTTCAAATTGCCAAGATGGAAAAACACTCAAACTACCCTTCAGCCACAATTTTTCTTAAGCACAACCATTTATCTTATTCAATAAACATTAACCCCCTGCAGCAGACTATATACTAACCATATTTTTTTTTTCTCAGCTAGCAACAGATCTTCAAAGTAGACTAGAAAACCAAAAACCACATAGGCCAATACCATTTTTATTATACAGTTATAGTAACAGAATCCTGAAAATCTGAAAATACCCCTTCCTTCCTTCCTTCCTTCCTTCCTTCCTTCCTTCCTTCCTTCCTTCCTTCCTTCCTTCCTTCCTTCATCTTCATGTGATTAGGAAGCTTGTCTGAGACAATTTCTGCTCTAGGCTTGAGTTTCTTTTGTCTGATCTTTGCCTTGGGACCATATCTTTCTCCTGTATCTCATGTCCATTCTCTTTGCCCTTTACAGCATCTGTAGGTTACAAAATTTCTCCAGCAATTTTCACACACTTAGTGCCCTTAGTAAACGTGCTACAAACGTTCACAAATTCATCTACTCACTGTAGTTTTCCACATTTATTGATAGTTTATATTCTTTCTATTCTTTTTTTTCTGTCAGCGTCTTGGTCTTTGAAACACTGTCCGTCTATCTGTCTGCCTGCCTGCCTACCTGCCTATCTGCCTGCCTGCCTGCCTGCCTGCCTGCCTGCCTGCCTGCCTGCCTATCTATCTATCTATCTATCTATCTATCTATCTATCTATCTATCTATCATCTATATCTGCAGTATCTAATGTTTTCCATAAATGTTCAGATTGTTAGTCTATCAATTGTTAGTCAATAAAAAGGTGTTATCTGTTTACAAATGTATACATTTTTTCACACCTGCAAGCAACACATCTCTAATGCTACCACTTCCATGTATTCATGGATTCATCAAAAAATCATGGGAACAACCCACATTCTTGTTTTACTCTCTGTTCACCTTTCACCCATTTTTGACCCATTTAATAAACTTCCAATTTATGTTCATGTAAGTTGTAGTTCCCTCACATGCTGTTCTTATCACCTACAGCAACTTAACTTCAGATACATATTCATGAGAAAAATTCATAATCTAAATCTAGTCTTTTGATCTCATATTTCCTCCAAGTCAAGAAATGCATAATAAAAAATCTTTGTATTCAACCATTTTTCACTGCCCATTTGAACTGCCTGGCCTTGTACCAAATTTAAAGCTATATTTTTACTCTATGTCACATCTTGTATATTTTCAGGAAAAAAATGCCAAATATCTTCACAAACACACATAATAAACTAATTCTTCTGTAGTTTTTACATGCATTCTTGCTACATTTTCTTTTGTACAGGGAAACAATAATAGTACTCCAATTGTTAGGCAGAGCTTCAGACTTTAAAAGCAAGTTAAGCACAGCTATTTCATAGGGCATGTTACATACATAAAAGTACAGATATACCAGCTATATCTAAAGCTTTCCCACATTTTGACATTCTCACAATCTTTATGAAAAGAGTCACTTGTTGAGATAGATGGCTATAGAAATCATACATAAAATAAAAATGTATGACTTCTTTTTTATTATATTTTCCTTGAGTGTTGACACTTATAGTATCTGTTCCAATTCCATTCCTCAACATTTTTATTCCATTCAATTGTGTCTGATTCTTCCCGGCTGATTGGAAAATCCTTGCAACTTTTGTTGCAAGGTTTTTCAGAAGCAGTTTACCATTGTCTCCTTCCTAGAACCGAGAGAAAATGACTGGCTGAAGATCACTCAGTTGGCTTCATGACAAGGTGGAATTGGAATCACAATTTCCTAGTTTCTAAACTTAATCTCTATGCCAAACTGGCTTTCCTCATTAATATAACATATCATCATTATTCTCATACAAATCTTCCATCATTGACTCAAATCTATTAATTGCTTTCATTATTAATTCGATTTACTTTGTTACAGGTTTGACTTTCCTTTCCACTTTAAAAACAATATTCTGTATTATCTTATTTGCTCCAACTCCTACATTCAGTGCAGAATAATTTTCTCCTTTATTGCATTAATTCAGAATATTGCACAGATATTTCCTGAAATCTCATATTTTTTCTTCCACTGCACCGTTGACTGGTGTGTAACTTGCATATCTCACCAATCTTTGGTTAATCCCAATATTTTCTAACCTTAGGTTACTAAGATATAAGCTAATAGACCTACATGTCCTGTCATTGTGATTATCATTTGCAGCTTTTGTTGCCTAAACTACAAACGAAGACCAAATCTTATTTAACATCTAATCCTATTCTATGGAAGCTAGGATACTTTCCATTGGTCATAGTTTAGTGAACCATGCCTTGTTCAGTCCCACTGAACAACTGTCATTGACACTTTAGCCTGATATGGTAGAGAAATAAGGAAATACAACTTCATATGCCAAAATTTTAATCAGGTTTATGGTAGTAAGGAATTGTGGGAATTGAAGCCTGGAGTTGAATAAGACTAAAAACATGCCAGACATTTTTAAAAATCTATTATTTTAAATTTAGATATATTTAAGGAAGTCTAACTATTGTTAAACACATAACAGTGTAGGGCCCTATGGCTAGGTGGCTTAAACATTTAAGAAATGTATAAAAATAACAGGCTTCATCCATTTCTCTTTATCTTTTTTTTAATAATACTAAAATTTTCTGCCATTCAGGAACAGTGATAAGTTTCCTTCCCTTCACTTCAAGTTTCCTACTGCTTATCAGTGATCCCATTTTGACTTATCCAACTAAAAAAACATCCCATTTTTGGTTCTGATCCCCCCATTTTGCTTATTTTTGTTTTTATCCTCCAATTGAATAATTTCCCACCTGTGAAACAAGCTGAAATTAAATTTCTAGGGAAAAAAAAAGACTGTAATATCAGAGTGAATAAAATCTGGAGCCTGGCGAGGAAGAGAGAAGACACAAAACTGTCAATTTTAAAATAAAGAAGTTTCATAGTCAGAGAAATTCTATTGAAAAGTAGAAAGCTAATAAGAAGCAGACATTAACCAGTTTAATTAACCAGGAAAAAGGAGAATATATGGAATCAGTCTGTAAGTATTAGGTTAAGGAAAGGCATTGAATTACTTGGCAGAGCATAAAAGGAGTTAAGAAGAAACAATGGGATGGAAAGATTGAGGGAAAATGTTTAAGTGGAATATCAGCCAAGAATTCAATAATTTCCCTGAGGAAATTACCTAATTCTCCATCAGTGGATAAATGAAAAATGCAGTGGACAGGGCAGCAACAAATTATGTTTATGACTCTAGACTTGTTTTTATTGTATCAGGCAGAAAGAAAGGACCCAAACCCTTTCTGATGCTGCAGTATACACATCAGTCTCAACATATAATTTTTTTATTTCCAGTGGTGCCACAGAGCTAACATGAAGTACAGGGTGATTTTTCAAATATAAAAACAACCATTTCAAATATAAAAACAACCATGATAAAACTAAATGGTTGTTTGGAAGTATGCCTAGTGGTGCAAAAAAGAGGCATTTGATAAACTAGGGTGGTAAACAGTACATTCTTCAAGGCCAAAGAAGGAGAGTAGCCTCACTGTTTGCCATTTTGTAAATGTCTTAAATCATTTTGTGAGGTACTCTCAAAATTCCAAATATATTCACTGAACCAAAAAAGTTAAGGGATTCTGATTCTCTTCCTTTTAAAATTTCTGTGTATGTGTGTGAGTGCATGTGTATTTATGATTTTGAGTCAGAGTTGGCTCCTGGAGAATGTGTGTGACAGGTCTACCATCTTCAGCTGTTTTGCCTCACTTAGCTGATATCCTGCATTAACTAAAAGTGGGGAGGGAAGGAATTTGGGAAAGCTTGGGTTTGGGGAAAGAGGACAAATAAAATGGGTGAGGGAAACCATCTGACAGGAATAAGAGGTGTCAAACCAGAATTAACTAGCCATCAATTACACCTGGCCTGGGAACAGAATGTGAAACTATTTCGAGATCAGAGTTGCTCCCAAGACATCAAAATGGGATGCTACTGGACACTGTTGAACTGGTCAAGGGGGAAGAACCAGGGAAAGGGGAACTTGTAACCTTTTGCATGGGAATTCTCAGATCTAGCTTTATTTTTGCAGCCAACCACTTAACTTCAGTAAAAAAAATTCCTATCATTTCAAACAAATGGACTTGAAGATCATTCTTTCCTAAAGATCTTAGTTGGGACAGCCTGGATTAGTCTATACAATATTCTTGGCAAGAAGTTGGAAATGTTTTGACATTGCCTTTTTCTTAGGGCTGAGAGAAAGAGAATGGCAGAAAGTCTACCAGCTGACTTCTTGCTTAAAGCAGGACACAAATCAAAGGTGGTATTCAGCAGGTTCTGACCAGTTCTGGAGAACCATTAGCAGAAATTTTGAGTAGTTCAGAGAACCGGCAAATACCACCTCTGACTGGAGATTTTACAGTATCCTTTCCCAGCCACGTCCATCAAGCTACGCCCACAGAACTGGTAATAAAATAAATTGAATTCCACCACTGACACAAACTCATAGTTTCTTAACCACTACCCAAATATGTCTCTTTTCTTTCTTAGCCAAGCTGAAATGAGGGCAAAGTGAAAAATGCTCAGGAAGAAAAGGGTTCTTGTACCTTAGTAACTCTTTTACAAAGATAATAGTGGTGTTATTCTAATAATACTATTTCCTGCCTGGGTGCCTTCGATATCAGACTGATATGCAGAATAGGCTAAAATGCAACCTTACTTTACCTTCCTTTTCATTATCTCCTTATCATGCAGACCTTGACTTATTTACTTTTCTGAGTTAGTTTTTTGTCAGAAAGACTTCAGAAAACTTGGGAAAACTCTGGAGAAAAACAATGATTTCTGAATCAAAGAAAATTTTGATTTCTCACAGTAAACTTTCCCACTTTATGTTCTCTAAATGTAGTCTTCTAATTAAGTAATCTACTAATTAAGAAGTAATATTAGTTCTAATCATCCACAACTAGGGATGATGTGACTTGTGATCCCAACACAACTATGGGGAAACAAAATTGAGAAAAGCTGCTAGCTACCTATATTATCTAAAACATTTAGGCTTTAAATGCATCTTAACCAATAACACAGCAGACGTCCCCTTGCTCTGTAAATGTTTTATTCATTCACTAATATATCCAGAAGTACCAACTGGGCACAATTACAACCAAGGTATTGGCAATATAAAACTTTCATCTGACTCAGTGACACAGATTTGATCATTTTATCTACAATCAAGTATTATATGGATAAGAAAATCACCCACTTTAGAAAATCACCCACTTAGGCGTGTGTTCCTAGTAACTGATAAGCTTGAAACTGCCATTTTCCTCAGCTGAATGCACAACACTTTGAACTGCAAGGCTGGTTTATTGAAAGAACTGCAAGCTAAAGACCTGAAGCATTGCCAGTCATAATGACTGATAATCTTGCCTTGGAGAAGGTTCCATGTTACTTTCCCCTGATTGTCAAGACATAAAGTGATTTTCTCCCCCCAGTGGATGGCTATAATTCAGCACTTCCTTATAATCTATGGTTTCTCTTCATTGAAGGCAAATAATGAAGTATAGGGGTTTTAATTAGACTCCTATATGTGGATAACTTAAATGGACTACTGTCACAAAATTATTTCACATCTCAGAAGTTATGGAATGGCAACAGTTCTTATTCACACAGAATTTAACATCGGCCAACCTGGCAAGAAAAATGTGAAAAAATTCTGTATCAGAATAATGTGTACATTTGTCTTCTCATGTAATTATGCTGAAAAAGAAAAGAAAAGAAAAAAGTAAAGAAAAAAAGTTATTCTTAAGTTTCTACTCTTTTTCTATAATACTTCTTTCTTTTTCTTTTTTTAATAGGCATGTGCATTAAGAAATTCTTTTCAGCAAGAAAACTATTTTTTAAATATCTATGAATTGAACAATTCAGATGAATAGAATAAATGACAAGCTGAATATGATACTTTGTTCCAATTCTCTTTTAAATAATTTAAATGCTGTCCTATCCTGGTATCTTGGCATCTTCCAAGTGTGTAACATTATTATCATCAGCAACATCATTTAGACTACAACAGGGGCCATCAAACTTGACAGCTTTAAAACTTGTGGACTTCAACTCCTAGAATTCCTCCTCCAATCATGATAGCTCAGGAATTCTGGAAGTTAAAGTGCACAAGTCTTAAACTTGTCAAGTTTGAAGACCCTTGGACTACAACAACATTATAATGAATGAACCAGACTGTCAATAATAGACTGAAAGCACAGCAACATGAATTGATTGAACCAAAGGCCTGGATGAACAGACACATCCACACTAAGCACTGAAAGCATGTGAATTTCAGGTCAGATAGAAATAAACAAAGATAGAGAAGTTTACAGTTTGCACTATGTCTGAATTAAGGAATCATTCCAACATATTTCTGTATAATGTCTCAAAAATGGGTGATTTTTTTTTTCCAAAAGGCAACTAGATTGTCCTTTCTTTGAGGAAGAACAAAACATTTTGCTTGTCATCCAAGAAACTTTATCAAGTTTCTTGACCTTCATCAAAACATTTCATTATTTCTGCATAGTTAATCCTTTGCAAAAGTGTCACCATTAAGAAAGCATTCTTTCTCCACCATCTCAGATACTGAAGGCAATTCGAGGTCCTCAAATGTTGTCATGCAGAAATTAGGAAGCATCCCTTTTCTCTAACAGCCTCTGACCTATGGAACATCCTTTCACTTAAAACCCAGCAAATATCTATCCTTTTAATCTTCCAGAAAGCTATGAAGAGCTGGCTTCTTCCCCAAGTGTTGAGATGCAGTACAATGATACTGGAGTTGGATGAGAATGCTGTGGTTGCTTTAAGGCAGGTGTAGCCAACCTTTTGGACCCTAGGGACCACCAAAATCATAATTTTAAATCCCACAGATCAGAGACCCTGGGAAAATTCCCCCAAAAGTCTATAGGAAAATTCCCCACCCCGTTTTCCTACCAATCAATCATTCTTTATTTGAGATCACAGGATACCATCTCCAGCTCCATTCTCAGGGGGAGAAAGAAAGAGAGAGAGAAAGAGAGGGGGGGAGGGAGGGAGGGGGGGGGGAGAGAGACTTTTGGCTTCATGCAAGGAAAGCAGCAGAAGCAGCAGAAGTCTTTCTTTCTCTCCTCCAAACTCTGCCAGAAACGAGTCTTTGTGAATCTTTGTTGCACCGGCACAGCCTCTTGGAAAGGATGCCTTGCAGGGTCCCAAGACTCATTCCTGGTGGAGTTTGGGGGAGAGAAAGAAAGATTTTTGCTGCTTTCCTTCTGTGCAGCCAAAAGCAAAATCTTTTATTTTTCAAATGATACCATTTTTATCTTATGGTAGTGACCCAGCCTGATTTCTGGTTTTAAGATCAACAGCAATATGAATATTTTAATTAAATAAATAATTAAATAATGATACCCAGACAGTCACAGGAAATGAGAAGAAGGTGAATCTTGGGCATTCTGGGCATTGTAGACGAAACATATTTGAAAAGCATCAACTTGAGGAAAGCTAAAGATAGATGATATAACAAAGTACATCATGTTTTGTTTGGCTTTCCAGAAAAGAGATCACCATTAAAAAAATTACTGATGCAAAAAACAGGCATTCATCCTCTCTGTTTTGGTTATTTATTGATAGTTTGTCAACTGTTCCTTACGATATTATGAAATTTGGGGTGGATGGAAATACCTGTTGAAGGGCAGGAAAATTTTTCTCACTTTTCTCTTCCTCTCCTATCCATAGACAGCCTGATTCTAATACAAAATTATTCTTTCTGGCCCCTTACTTTCCTCAGAGCCATTCATCTTTCCTTTAGTTTCACTGACAGACTTTAATCAAATGTGGAATTTCATTTAGCTCTCGCTTCTTATCTCTGGATTCACTGGCAACTATTTATCCCCAAAAGTGTGTGGTTGCGCTGTAATAAACTGAAGGAACAGGAGCATCAGTGTGGTTTTATGGAATGTATTTATCCACATGTTTGTAGTATATCCACACAGAATTAAAAACACAGAAACAGATGACCCATACTCACTGAAGGAAAATTAATGACCAGCATTGAGAAATGGATGAGAAGATTCTGAGATTGTACTTATTTATTTAGCTAATTTGAGGTCATATGGTTCCAAATGAGTCTGGACAGCTCACATTACACCAAAACAATAAAAGAACTATAGAAACAAACAAAACCCTAAAGACATGGGAAAATGAAAAAAGAGCAAGATTGCAAACCCAGCTATTTCTGAAACATCTCACTAACACCTAACTTCCAACAAAGGAAGTATCAACCACTAGCACAAGGCCTGGGAATACATAGAGACCTCTCTATGGTTCTTCAGAGACTAGCATAATGGAAATCATCTAGATCTCAAGGGAAGCTCATTCCAAACTGACAGGTGATATTATTTAATCAAATGAACTTGGAGCATGCCAACTTTGTTATCTCAGATTGGCTAGTCAGACATCGATAGGTGGTTCCTCAAATAACTGGGCCTTATGCCATGTAGGCCTTTCTAGATAATTATCATTTATCAATAAAGAATATCAAACCGTTGTGCAAATAAAATACTGCTTGAATTAAATCAGAAATCTATTTTAGTCATGTTCTTAAATAAAATTGAAGCATGACAAAGTTCTCTCATATCTGTGCAACATGATGCAGGCACCAAGACTGGTAAGAAAAGAACCCACCCCCCACCTCCACCCCCGAATCTGGAATTGAGTGAATATATTTAAATTTATGAGAACACTTTTTTTTTTCTTTGTGTCACATTACTTGTCATCCATTACATCTTTCCTTTCTGCTCATTAATACAATAGAACTACAAGGGCATATGCAACTGGAAGCTTTCCAGCTTTCCATTGTGCACTATAAAACAAAAGTAAGACAATTTCACTTCACTATGTTATTGCAAAAGAAGAGATAGAGCATTGTTCTTTGTTCCAAAATCAAAATGAAAAATTGGAAACCCTACATAATGTTTTGATTATACATCACCATCACTTGCTCCTGGGGAGGAAAGCTATGGCAAATCTAGACAGCATACTGAAAAACAGAGACATCTCCCTGCCAACAAAAGTACATATAGTCAAAGCTATGGTTTTCCTAGTTGCAATGGCTGTGAAATTTGGACCATAAGAAAGGCTGAGCAGCAAATAATTGAGACCTTTTAATTATGGTGCTGGAGAAGCCTCCTGCGAGTCCTTTGGATTTCAAGGTGATCAAACTTGTCAGTCCTAGAGGAGATCAACCCTGACTGCTCTTTAGAAGACCAAATCCTGAAGATGAAACTCAAATACTTTGGCCACCTAACGAGAAGGAAGGACTCAGTGGAGAAGAGCCTAAGGCTGAAAATGATTGAAGGCAATAGAAGAAGGGGATAGCAGAGAATGAAGTGGCTGGATGGAGTAAACTGAAGCAGTCAGCGTAAGCTTAAATGGACTCTGGGTGATGATAGAGGACAGGAAGACATGGAGGAACATTGTCCATGGGGTCGTGATGGATTGGACATGACTTCACAACTAACAACAACCATTTAGTGAAATAGGTATATCAATTAGTCTGAAAGAAATTTTATCTTATTTTTTCTATATATATATTTTGTTAAACACTAACCTTCATTCTTGCTTTAGTTCCTTGTATTTGTTAGGGTACTTCATAATTCTCCTAATGTGTACTCTGAGACCAAGCCAATTCTATGGTATTTTTTTTATTCCACATTCCTAATTTCATACCATACAAATGATTTTAAGATCAATGTACCATATATTTTCAATACTTTTGAGGATGTTTAAATAACATTCTTAATTTTAATGTACATAGCTAATATTGGTTGATCTTGAAAAAAGTGAGCATTGCTGAGATGTTATGTTGGAAGTGTAAAATGGGCTAAATATCATTTACATGATATATGCTTGACCCACAATATTGGGTTATAAAGATCAGTACAGTTTAAACATGTGAATATACTCTTAAGTACCAAAAACATGGGATTATGTCAAACATTGTGATTTTATTAAAGATGAAGTGCCACAAAAATAGTATTCTTTAATGGTGTAGAGCAGGAGTGTCAAACTTGCAGTCCATGGGCCGGATGCATCATGTGCTGGCCCCGCCCCCACCCAGTTTAGCAAAGGGGGAAAAGCTCCTGATACGTCACATGACACTGCCATGACAACGTGAGTTTGACACCCCTGGTACAGAGAGTATAACCCCAAACTTATACTTTTGTCATGCTTCAATTTTACTTAATCACATGTCATACATTATACATGGTATATTGATTACATAAATTTGTGTTTGTTTATTAACTGACTCCTTATCAGTCAAATGGAAAGACCAAACAATATTCTACATTATGCAGCCAAAGTTTAATGATGTATTTTCACTTAGGCTGAATGTGTACATGTGTGTATTTTTTAATGTGCAATGTTTTTAATGTGTTTTTTGTGTTCTCTCTCTCTCCCCCTTCCTCTTTCTCTCCCTTCCCCCTTCTCTCTCTGTCTCTGTCTCTGTCTCTGTCTCTGTCTCTATCTTTGTCTGTCTGTCTGTGTCTGTCTCTGTCTGTCTCTCTCTCTCTCTCACACACACACACAAACAATATATTAAAGCACTGTATTAGGCTACAATTTGAATAACAAAAAAGTAGGAAATCCCAGATGTATGAACTCAGTGAGTCCTTCAAAGAGAATTGTCTGAATAAATCAGGGAAAAATACTTTGATATTGTTTCAGGAAGACCAAACAGCTAATTAACATAATTGCTAGTAATAAATTTTATTTGTTGTTCTACTTTACAAATGGGTGGGGGAAGAAAAGACTATCCTAATGCTCAGAATTTGCTAATGGTCAAATATACACAGATGTCACTTTTCCCCTTAAAAAGCTGTCACTAGCCAGTAAACAAACTGGATTTCCTTTTGTGTCATGCCCATGTAAACAAAATCTCTACTGAGCAGCTGCACTGAATGTCAAATCAAAGCAATTGGCTTTGTAACTTTAAGCTGAAAATTAGACTGGACAAAAAGCTAGAGAATATGCTGTCAGGAGCAGACCACATATAATGTGGAAAGGATAGGTTGACCTAATAATTTTCCAATTTATAATGATAAAAACATCAAGTCTCCTGGAAAAGCTGCAATTTAAAGTTGTTTGGGTGCTGTTAACATTCCAGAAGCATTCAAGCCATTTGGAAAAAAAACCCTAAATATTTATGAATGCATGCACACACATATACAGTTTGCATCCAAAACCCTCTACTATTTTATCCATGGAGGGAAGGAAAAGCCTAATCCAAAGCCAGATTTGCAAATACCTGCAAAACCGCCAGCGTTCCCAGATGGCAGCTGGGTATCATTGCAACCCCTGGACTCTTTCCCTTGCAAATACTGGCAAGTGTAGATGGCAATGATGCATTCATTTCTCTCCACTCCCCCCAGCTTTCCTTGAAAAAAAAAACCCCAAGAACAATGCCAAGAGGCACAGACATTACTATAGCTCCATATTTCTTCATTTTCAATGAGAACTATAGTGCCAACAGAATCAAGCAGTCCAGCTATGACAGCAACCTCCCATTGCTTTCTTTGCAAACACTGGCAATCACACAAAGGTATCCAAAGCAGATGCCAATTACTTGCAACATATGCAAAAATACCAAGGTCCCCAGTCAAGGCCAGTGCATATTTTTTTTAAACCATGGTTGCCTCTACAAATTATGGCAGGACTGCCAAGTTCCCAGACTGCATTCCAGCATCATCATTCCTGGCCCTTTCCCTAGAAAATGCTATTTATGACACAAACCAAAGGAGGAACTATTAACAAGCCTCTTTGAGAGGAGAAACGAAATGTGATTAATGCCTGTAGCAATGTATATTCTCCTAGCAAATGTGTAGTATTCATATTTGATTTTTAACTTCATTTTCTTGTGATTCTTACGAGTAAGTCTGTAAGTGAACCAACAGTCTTAATATTGCAATGTTGCCATGTCTTCTAGGTTTTTTTTTAACTGTTGCTAGATGCCCCAACTTTTTTTTATAAATGAAAGAAAAGATAACATTGGATACATAACTGCATAATAAAATGTTTACTGTGTAAGAGCCCACTCCATTTCTCAATTCTTTTCAACAGAATATGACAATTTTCTGGTGAAGAGAAGATGATTGGGCCACAACTATCCAATGATCTTTATAACTAATTGGGAAGCAAAGGGATGATGGTTTTCAGTCCAATTCTCTAATTTAATATAAAGCCTTTCTCAGGTTATAGACTCTGTTTAAGTGACATGCTTGGGGCTCTGTTCACCAAAAAAAAAAAAAAGTAAGGTCAACACAGAAAATTAAATTTGATCTAATTAAATTTGCATTTAAATTAAATTAATGCCCCTAACATAATTATTTCCCATGTCATTAATAATATTTCAATTACAGGAAAATTACAACTTAGGGTAACTTCCGAAAGGTTCTAGAGTCAAATTCAGTGATTTAGGAAGGTAACCTAGGATTTCAGATGGTGTACCTTGGCTGTAACAACACAACACATTACATTGCTCAGACTTATGTAGCAACAACTGCTACATAGGGGCAAAATAACTAGAACATGATTTACTCAGTATAAACTAGTGGTTAATATACTGAACCAGGGAGATCCAGGTTAAACTCCCTTTAGCTGGTGAAAAAGATCAATCCTTCTTTCTCAATGCAGCCTATCTCACAAGTGTGGCTGTACAAGGACTAAATTTAGCACAGATTCCCATGAATTTGGCCTTAAGAAAAACAAGGGAAATAAATACAGTAAGCATAGATAAAATACAGCTTAATTAGCTTGTCATTAAAGATTTGCACTGTTCTCAAAACTCAATCCAACACTGCTTTCTTAAGGCATACAGACATCTGCTAAGGCAGAGATTTCAACTATATGACACTGAAATGATGAAGTATGTGCCACAAAGGCACAATACAAGCTATTTTCCTTAATATTTGCATGTGGTGTCTGAATTCAGTTGTAAAAGTACTGTAGTTTGTATGGCAACTCACTTCATAGTTTGGTTCTGCAGGAAACACAGGAACTACGCACTCTTCCTCACTCTCATGTTAATGTATACATCGACAATCCTTGAGCTGGCAAAATAATTTGTGTTGCACCAATAGGCACACTCTAATTTGTACTTAGTAACATGACAGTGATCCTTTCCTATCAGCTTATCTTTTAGACATTAAACAATTTAGATTTGTTTTTTCCCAACCCAGCTGGCTGAATAAACTACCATCAATTGCTTTCAAATTGTGATAAAATGAACATAGTCATGTTTGTGTGTGTGTGTGTGTTTGTGTGTGTGTGTGTGTGTGTTTCTGGAAAGAGGATCTGGAAGACTCATGGACCTGGATCCAAAAGAATAATATGAGCACGAGATTGACAGGGTTTAAGAAACATGCAGAATGAAACATGTGGGAACCTGCATGGTGCAAGGGAGTTTCCTCCTGAAATATTCCTTTGAGATTGTGTGCCTGCCTGCAAAGCAGAAGAAACATATAAATTACTTAATTTGGATAGAACCAAAGATGAGGAGTCTTTGGTGCTTTCTGAGTTTGGTGGTTTTCTTCCAGGTATTTCATTACCCAAACTAGGTAATATCAGCAATGCATATAACCAAGCTCAGAGAATACCAAGCATCCTTCTTTTTAACCCTGAGCTACAAATATTCTCTTCTATCAAACCCAAAGATGCATCTCTTCCCAATTTAAACTGGGGGGAAAGGTCCTTTTCTTTTTCTTTATAAAAATGTCTACTAGTCTTTCCAAAGTCTGCTGAACATTTGTTTGAACAGGTCTACTTGCCTCCTAAAATACTGATATATTCATGTACGGTATGTAAGAGCCTGCAAAATGCTTAAATGGCACCATTTTGGCTCATGCTTTGCTGAAATGTAGGTATCCAGTTTCTCCTGCAGCCTAAAGCAAAATGATGATGAAGAAAAATGCCCCATGATGATAGCATGTGTCCATAGAACAGGGGTGTCAAATTCAAGGGCCAGGGGCCAGATCTGGCCCGTGGGTGCTTGGATCTGGCCCACGGGGCTGTCCTGGAAACAGCGGACTGGTCCACAGTGTACCTGCCAGCAAAAACTGAGCATGCCCCCTGAGCCCCATTTTTGGCCATAATGGCCTCCTGCAATCCTTGGCAAGCAAAAACGGAATTTGGGGGGGTCCATGCTCTCCAGCTCCCCGAGGTCAAATACAACCCTGTTGTGGCCCTCAATGAAATTGAGTTGGACACCCCTGCCACAGAAGGCTCAACTAGCCAATGAAAGCATTGCATGTGCAGGAACTTGATCATCATGGGCTTTGAAAGGAGTTTTATGGGTTTCTCTTTTTATCTTAATATGCCTATTTTAAGGCTTACATTACACTTTTCATCAATTTCCTATTTAAAAATAGCAGGAAACGGTGGCATCAGTTTCTAGCAATCAGAATTAGAGAGGACTATGGAGACTCCAAAAAGAGAAATTTGACATGCTGGACCAGAGTTGTCTACTATTGCTCTATGTTGTGTCTTATTCTTATCTAATTTTATTGCCCTTTTATTGCAGGGCTTAATGTACATTTATATATTACTTGTGTTTGATTATAATATTTTGATTTGATTTGATGTATCATTATACATCTGTATTTTATACCAGGCAAAATATAATTGTGTTTTATATTTCACTGTGCCTACTAGTTCGAAAGTTTGTGATTTATAAAATAATTATACAACCGTATCATGACTATAATAACAGAATAAAATGCCACCAATTTACAACAACAAATTCTGCTCAACTTTTGCCAATAATAAATGGATACCATATGTGACAGAAAACATACTGCTTCCCACAACTGCTCATGTGTGTTTTATTTAGTGGGTCTGCTGAACTCTGTGTGGCTTTCTTCTAATTTCATTTGCAACGTCTGTTCCCTGGATAGAATATTGCTGATTTCTTTTTCAAGTTTAACGGTAAGGTTTTGACCTCAATCTGTTATGAGATCTAAGAGAAGCACACCCCCAAGCCATCCTGACAACAATTGATGTGCAATATTGTTTCTTTGCAATATTAGAACTGTAGCAATTAAAATATAAAATTAGGGACAACTGGGTTTACTAGGAGGCATACTAGAAAGAGTCAAGGGCCCACTGGATCAAAAATTCTTGCAGCTCATTAATACAAATCCATCCCACATTTGCTTTCTGAGCAGGAGCCAAACATGGCTTTGGAAATTTTGGAAGCTCTCATGTCAGACTTCTTTGACAAGCAGAAAAGATGTCTTGTACCATATGTAGAAGAGTGTATTGTAAATAAGGAATGTAGATGCTTAATCATAAAGCAAAAGGATATGGATGCTTAGTCATAAAGCAATTGCTTAAGTAACTCTATCTTGCGATAGAAATAAAGATATAAATTAAGGTATGGGGCTTATACGATGGAGACAATAATGTTTTAAAAAATCAGACCTGGGCAGTATGTTAATAAGAAATCATCATTGATGATTTACATATTTAAAAGAGGAGTTCTAAAACCGCCTCTTTGACCTGCTTCAGCTTTTAGTAAGCAGAGCATCTGTTCAAGCAGCAGCTATTTACATTCCCTGCAGCTGTCACACCAGAAGAGTCATGAGGTGTTCCAATATTCTTATATTAACAATAATAACAAAATAGCTAGAGACCCAAAACGCTAAATACAAATAGTATCTGCAATTCACAGTCACATAGTAGCCAAGCTATAGCCTTTCTCCATATTTGTTTATGGAAATATTCCCGAAATGTTGCCAAGTCACGTGCAACTCCCTGAATTCATGTCATGTAAATGCGAATGGAAGATGAAAGGCTCTAGCCAAGCTTTAAATGCCTCATATCTGATTTAAAAATGTTTTTGTCAATTATGGATTGATTTTTTTGCTGCTCATTAAGGTGATGGATGTCAGGGTTGATAGAGGTGATATTTTACCTAGATGCAGTACAGTGTGATGGTGATGAGCCTCTTTCAGGCATTACTCTGCAGCTCTGGCTTTAATGGGCTGAATTGGGATGTTACGGAACAGAACAATCCGGGAAAGAAAATGCCACAGTATCCTTGAAAAAGAGACATAGCTTACAACTGCCTTCAGTTATAAGAATATAGATATAGGAATGTCTAATTCCTATATCTAGGAATGCCTTACATAGACATGCATAGTATACAAATAAAAGATGCTGGTAGGAAATGTGAGAACCTAGAATTTCCTGCTTCAAGAATTTCCTGCTTCAGTCCACTTTATATTCAGTATTCCAGTCTTTCATTCTATTCTAACTTTGACTTTGCTAAGGATAATTACATGTTTCCTTAATTTAGTCCTACAGAATGGGGGGGAAGATGAATCATAGCTGGGGAAAGATCTCTAGTTCAACCTCATAAATCCATAAGTCTACCCTTTTCCTGAAAACTCTACAGACGGGGTATCAATGAGTCAGGAGCAGACTATTTCAAAGCAATTAGATCTTGTCTCACTGATTATTTATTTATTTTGATTCATGTTTCAGTTCCTTTAAAGCCTTTATCTTCCTGATTTCCATCCTTGCATATTTGTTTATTTCCTGATATTCTGATTTTGCAATATGCCCCTCTTTCTATTTTAAAACTTGACCTTGATTTTAGTATATCACAGAACAGTTTGTTCATTTGTTTATCCATATTTAGAGGCTGTCCAACTCCTTAACAACTCTGAGCAGCTTACAAGTGAAAAAGTACAGCAAAGTATTAGATACCGGTAAAAAGAACCCTTGAAAAACAACAGAGACATAAAAGATAAAACAAATGTAATGACAAAACACACACACACACATACACACAAGCTATCAGAGATACCATCAATAATTTTTTTTCCTTTCTCTTTGGAGAATGTGTTTGTGTGTGGGGTTCTTAATTACAGTATCTCATTGTTTAGAATTTAACATCCTTCATGATGTGATTTTCTGTTTAGGATCTTTCCTTCTTTTCTCCTTAGCTTGTTGAAGTCAGATTTCATGATTCCCACAACGTTCAGCTTTCCCTGTCTGAAATATAGTGAATTCTTGGATGATATAGTCACTTTCTCCCAAAGTTAATCCAGCTTCCACTTTCTCAGCCATGTTTTCCTTGTTAGTAATAACAAGTTGAGTATACCTGATCTCCTGTCCTCAACCTTTTGGATCTAATTTTAAGATATTCAAAGCAATTTACACATTTCCAAATTTGCCATTAATTGGCCTATAGCTTTTCTTACAAGTAAATTACATGAAGAATCTTCATGGTGTAGTATTAGAGAAGCTTCCAGAGAAGCGTGTCTGGCACCTCTCTTACATAACAAGGAAATCTGACTGTATTAGCTCAAGCTCCCACAAAATATTTTATTTGTACCAGCTTTGGACTTGGTCCTTTAGGCATACATATTTGGCTTTATTTTTCTTTGTTTTGCGGTTCTTGGCATGGGAGGCTCTGGCATAGCTCCTTTCAGCTTGCAATTTTATCAATGTGCAAGAATAGTTACAATATAAATAAGATGAGAAAGAAGAGGAGAATTCTGGACAGAGATGAAAGGGATTTCACTGTGTATAGAAAACGAGAAATTTGGAGATGACACTCAATGATATAGTGAAAATGTGGGAATGTGGGTATAGCTATATAATTAGGATACTATCTTTAATGTGTATTATTGAGCATAATTTCTGATTAATTTTTTTGTTGATGGAAAGAAAAAGGATATCCAAACAAAGATCTATCTCAAGAAAAGGAAATTCACCAATTTTATGCATAGACCTCCTCTCCTCAAAATGCAACACATCTACACATGGCTTTATAGCATGTTAAGGACTCGTTCGTTGATTTATTAAGGAATAATCTTTTGTGTCCAACACAAAAGTGTTTGGTGTTTTGGTGTTTCTAATATCTTCTGTCTGTTTTGTAGCATTTTTTGTCTTGATTGACTGGCAACATTGTGTTTCCTGTATTGGAGTTTTTAATGCAGCTTGGCTTCGGGTAAACAGATGGCTATCATTAGTTAGGAAGCTAGGTTTCATCTGGGTGCCTGGTTGGGGTGTGTTTGAGCTGGAGGTATCAGAGGGGATCTGTCTGTGCCCAGGTGTTTGCCTGGCTTGTGGTGTGGATATTTTTTTGTTTGTGAGCTCAGGCTTCCAGATAATTGACAGTCTGGTGGAGTCATCTCTTCTATTCATGCTTTCAGGTATTTTTTCAATTTCTATGGCTTCTCTGATAATTCTGTAGCTGGGGTTTTCTATAGTGGCTAGGGTTTTTGTGCCATTGAAATAGATGCTATGACCTGTAGCTTTCATGTGTTGGACTAGTGAGGAAGTGTGTTCCAGCTTTTTTACTGCATTTTTGTGTTCATCCAGGTGGGTACTTATTCTTCTATTGGTCTATCCAATGTATGTGGCAGGGCATGATGTGCAGGGGACACCCCAACCAGGCACCCAGATGAAACCTAGCTTCCTAATAGATGATAGCCATCCGTTTACCTGGAGCTAAGCCACACTAAAAGTCTCCAATACAGGAAACACAATGATACCAGCCAATCAGGACAAAAAACGCTAAAAAAAAGACAGAAGATATTAGAAACGCCAATGAAACAGAACACAGCAAACTGCAAGACCAGTAAACACAGACCAAGGCACCCAATCAATCAGGATGAAGAAAAAACCATTTTAACACAGTGGTAGGATAGCACCAAATTTAAAATAGAAACAGCTGTGAAAGCCTGACTCACAGATGAACACAATACACGAGCCTGATGATGGCAGATGAGATTCTGCCAAAACATCACTACAACTTTAAAAGCACAACTATAATGACGTGGGAAAATACCCAAACAAAGCTGAATACCATACATATAAAGACCCGTGAAAATTTTAATATATATATTAATATATTATATATTATATATTAATAATAATTAATATAAGTAATATATAATTAATAATATATATTATATTAATATTAATATATATATTTAATATATATATTATAGAAAATTATATATATATATATATATATATATATATATATATATATATATATATATATATGATAAGAGAAAATGCAAATAAAATACAAGAATAAAAAGGATGACAAAACAAACAGAAAGATGAAAAGTAGCAATATTAAGAAAGAGGGAACAAATGAAAAACAGTTTTATGCCTTTCGTTGAAAATGAAATATACTTTTACCCCTCTACCTTCTACTGATTAAATATTTAATCTTAATCCAATTTATCTTCATTAGCTCCAATAATTGGCCAAAATATTTAAATGAGTCAAAATGAAAGGATTTAGAAATATGCAAAAGTAATCTCTAAAGATTAAAAAAGCTACAATGACCATAACTAAAAAGACAATGTAAGAATAGAACAGATTAAAATTAAGCAAAAATTAATTTGGTCTCCCCCCTCCCCTTTCTCCCCCCCCCTTTCACACATATTATGAGACTTCATCTCTCCACGATAATTTAGCTAAGGGAGATATATCACCAAAGAATGAGTTAAATACTCCAGTCCAATCTGTCAGAAAGCAAATGTTTTTATAAAGCTCAAATGAGTCTATGGTAAAGACAAAGATGTTCTCAAACCAACCAGTCTTCCACTTCTCTGTGTGAAATAGGTTCATAATGATCCCCCATATTGCTTTGACGTTTTTTCCACAAAGGCTGATTATTGTGACTGCCATCATTTACCATTTGCATGCTTGATTCATATATACATCCCCAGAAGGCATTCATTATAACTTAGTTTCAGTTATGCTTTATTTAATAGACACTTAAAAGAAAATGGTAGCCATTTCCCTTTAATTTCTAAAAAGAGGCTAAGGCTGTTTCTTTTTCCATTGGAAATGAAAGGAACAATGTTGGGTTGTTTTAATGAATACCATGAATTGAGAAAGCTGATAAATTGAATGATCCTATCATCACATCTATATAGTGGAAGATAGGAATATCTTAGCATTGAAAAGGTGGCGTAGATGCCTGTAGCTAATATTTGGCCAGTAAATTCAAATTAGTTTGTGAAATCCTTTTCCTTTTTGGAAAATACCTGTTGCTTCTTAGGAATGCTAAATAGCAATACTGGAATAAGAACATAAATCACAAATTTCCTGGTCATAAGTTAAATTTAAATAAAGTAAGAACCATTATAGATCACATCAAAGATACAAAGGTTTATATGAAGGGTACATGATTAACATTATAATATCTTTTTATTTGGGTTTCTCTGATATTAGAGCTACTATACAATAAAATATTGAATATAGCAATATTGTAAATCATGCAGGTCTCAGGATGTTGAAAAAATATGATATATTATTGTAGAAATATTCCAGCAGTCATCTAAAAGAGAAGGCATGTTACTCTATTCCCAAGGTTGAAGTTTTTAGATTGTTTCATCAATTATCTGACTATATTCAGTAATAAACATACCAGATCCTTATTGATCAAATGATGCTGCCCAAGCTCTATATCAACTGTGGGCACTATGGGAGTCTGGAATAGGTTCAGTTTCAATGTTAAACATACCTAAGTGACTGTGGCTTTGGAACCATCTAATCCTAGATGTTTTTCATATCAATTTTTGGATGTGGTTGCTTTATTCTAGTCAGTACAATTGAACAAACTAGACTTCTTCTTGAAGACCAGGTGACTTCTTGTCTAGGTGGGCCTTTGCAGAGATCCATCTTATGTCCCAATTGTCTTTATTCGTTGATTGGAACACCTTGCTAATGGTCAGTCATGTTTTGGGAAACTGTCATCGAGATTATTACAGCATACAGTACATGGAAGCTACAATAAAAACAGAGTAGTATGGGTAATTGTAGACACATAATTACCGTACCCATATATTGTATGATCTGTACTGGTTATGGTCAGTTTCTGGACATAATTTAAAGTTCTGGTTGTTATCTGTAAAGCACTTCATGGCATAATACCAAGGTGTTCTGTCTCACTTTTCTTCTTCCCCAAAAGATGAAAGAATACAAACTCACACAAACAGAGGCAGGCAAGCTGGCTCAGTTCACAGAGTTAATTCTTTGGAACTGATAATATCCTTGGCATTCCAGCACCCTCTGCCTGCCAAGTCCGAACTGATAACAAATAAAAATCTACTCACAGAAAATTACAAGGCAGCCCACAAAAATCATTCACAAAGAAAATCTAAAGTAAGATTAAACTTTGTCCCATACAAAGTTCCAGCCGAAAACACACCCACTTTTATCCCCTGTGGGGGTGGCTCAATGACTCAGATCACTCTCTGACTCTCCCACACCTCCTACGTTGCTGCTCACATTTCTCCCTATGACGCTGCTTAGGATCAAGCCAACACTCTTCCTCTTTACTCCCTGTCAGTTGCTGCTCCGATATGCCTTCCTCCTGATTAATCTCAGGCTGTTCCTCTCGGTTGTCTGATGAAACCTGAGGCATTATCAGGGAGGAAGGCATTGCCAGAGAGAAAGGTCCTGGGGAGGAAGGCATTCCGAGTTCCTCCTCCTCATCTTCCAGGTCTTCTTCCTCTGACAGCATAGGCTCAAGAATCGGGGCCACAACACCAAGGTATTTCAGTGACTGCCTATTTCCAATGATTTTTTACCTGCACAAGAGGATCAGGCAGGTTGACACACTCTGGATCCCAGACTCTAGATCTCATTAAACAATTTCATTATGTGGAACCCATAAAACATGGTTTGTCCCCAATGGAACATCATCCCTCCAACATTTGAAAGGCTCCAACCATTCTGGCCTTTAGTATGGTCCTAAACACCTGGCTATTTTCCCAGGCACAGAACCATGATGTTTTGTGAACCATGATATTATGCCAATATGTGTATGGGAATTATTGTGACTGATATAGGCGTGAGGTGAATTCTTTTACTAGTTCATTGTATTGCATTATTTATTTGTTGCTGTTTTTAATGCTAACTACTCAGAGTTACTTGGTAAGGAGGTGGCTATATACATTGAATAAACAAATAAAAATAAAAAGGGAGGTAATGTAGTTTCCAAGGTTCCTTAATTTAATTCATTTTTTTCTACCAATAATTCTAATTAACAAGATTTGTGTGTGGGGGGGGAGTATTGGTTAATGTTAGGGTATTTGATAGGAGCCTTCTGAGTGGGCTTTGATACTTAACATCATTCTGGTAGATTTAATCTAGTAACTGAATGGTCACTAGTGCTCACAACTGAGGTGATATAAATTTCAACAAAACTGATGCTGTTCAGTGATATTATAACACACTGCTCCTTTATTGTATTTCATAATATTCTTCTGCCTTGAAAGTAGGAATTAGGAATGTGTTATTCAGCTTTAACACAAATATCACAGCTGTCTAAAACAGCAAGACCATAAAATAGGATTCTCTGTTAATCTTTTCTTTAAAAAATAAACAATCTTTCATATTTCTTGTTATATGCTAATGAAGCCATCAAAATTATATTCCTATTTTCAAAAAGGTTAACGTTCACAGTGAGTTATTCATTCATTCATTCATTCATTCATTCATTCATTCATTCATTCATTCGAAAGGTGCTGTTCTTAGTCTTAGATCAAAACTAAAAGTGTCTTTTGAAGAATGATTCACTTCATTTCTCCTTCTTTCCTATGGATTTTATTTAATATTCATTAAAAAAAATGGAAAAAAACAGTAGGAAAAAAAGAGTAAGAATGAGCTGAAAAACTGCCTTTCTATTGAATTTTTAAGAACATTGTGTAATATGTGGGTTGAAATTTCATGAATGTGTTTCACAGATGGCTAATTCTTTCTTACTCCTGTGTTAATTATGCTTTCCAGAAAAATATATATTCTGTGTGTGTGTGTGTGTGTGTGTGTGTCTGTGTCTGTGTTTTCCAGGAAAATTGGATTGCAACTCTTGTGACTCCAAGTTAGTGAAATCCAATACATCTTGAGGGCATCAGATTGGCAAAGTTGGCATATATGCTCACATCCATTTAACAATGCAAGGCTGTTCTACATGAAAACTATATGAGTTTATATTTATAATCTCTGTAAAAACACAAATTGTCTGGTAGTTATATGGTGCATTTAAATGTCATCTGTGCCATCTTGGATGGACTTAAAGCATCCTAAAAAGATTGTCAAAAAAACTCTTAGTAGTGAACAAGAATGACATAATCTGCAATTATTACTACAGTCCTTATGGAGAAAGTAAATACAATAACAATAAACTTCCCTAGCATAAAATAATAAGAATACAATACTTTGAAAGGTAGCTTAGAAGTAGTTTGTTATAGAAACTGTTGTTATTGTTTCAATACTTGAGTGACAAGGGCCTAATAATAATGGGCTTGTAATTACAGTGAAGCAATTACATAATATTTCAGTGCAAACCTAAATTCATTTCCTCTCTCATAGATATGGGTACCTGTGTTAGGCAACATGGTGTAGATATTATGAAGAGAATCAAAGATAAACCAGTTACTCATAACATCATATGCATTCAGAGTCTGAACAATATACACTTTTCATGACACCAACACCATTAAATATTAGGTATAATTATAATTAAGATAAGCATTTTTAAAAAAAAAAACTGTTCTGCAGCTCATTTTTATTGAAGTTGGATGGTTCATATTTATCTTTTATTCCTATTATCTTTTCTATCTCCATGTCAATATTACTGAAGTAAGAACTAGATACATAACGTAGAATACAACTCCACAAAGCAATTCCCAAACTTGTTTGATCATTTTTGCTATTTTGTAGATTACTTGCAAGAATACCGTTTTCATTGCAAATGTATTCATTATTTAAGGTATCCTCTATTTAACTTTGGAAATAATACTTGGCCTGCAGCTTTCCTGCTCTAAGAAATTTTATATTGAAGACTCGGTTGCTAGAGAAATTAATTAAAATATGAACAGGATTAGTAAGCATGCGAAGGGAGAAGACAAGTGAAAACCAAGGCTTGCTCCAATGTCAAAGTAATTGGCAAACGAAGTTTAAAATAGTTCTTGACCACGAGGAGATTTGTCACTAGGAAATGACTTGTGCTCTGAATGCTACCACCAAGAATGCAGGAAACAGATTCTACGAAAAGAATTGCTGTCTTTAGCAAACCTAAGACTAATGCACCTTCCAGTTTCCAATTACCGGGACAGGTTCCAAAGCCTAGTTCTAAAATAGGCTAATATTAGGAGATGAGGGGAGTAGGGGTTTTGTAATAAGAGGTGAGGACAAAAAAAGAAGCAAGCTGAATCCAAGGGATTCAAATTAGATATCTGAAAGGAACTGATTGCTTTTCCTCAATGCAAAGTGCTAACTATAATGAGATCTTTCATCATAGGAAGGCTGCCATAAGCTAGGGCTATAAGCAAGTGCAAATGACACTATGAATTCTGAAGCACAAGAGGATAAATTGGAAAACAATTGCAGATTTATGTCCAACCAGGTTGGAGAGAGAAAGGGAGGGGGGGGCTTAAAAGAACTTATTGAAGATGTTGTTCCTGGCAAGTTTATGTGTTGATTGATTGGTTATATATTTATTTATTTACTTCCTATTTAAAATCAACCACTTTTCCTATTAAAATGTTGCTAATATTTATTCTCAGTCTTAGCTTTCCTGATAACAAAATAAATCCACTCAAAAAAATCTAGCTGAATTTTGACTAAGAGTATGTGAAGTGTATTTTATTAATGACTCATAAAAGCTATCTTGTTCAGATCATTTTGTCCACATTCTCTGTTGCAGTTTTCTTCCCTGTTACTAACATTTCAAGGGAGAATAACTGCATTCTGTGTTTTAATGATCCAATAAAGTAATTTTTTAAAAAGTAATTATTTGCATTGCTCACACATTTTTATTCACCTCTCAAGTACTTCTCAAGCACCTGAGATGGGCAGACATTATTATTGATGCTATTAGAGGTATCATCTCAAGATGTAAGTAAAGCTGCCTTTTACAAGTAACTGATGGTGATTTTGTCAATGCCAATTAAGTTGAAGTGGCTTATTTAATCATGTGCTGTTGCCAGGGTGGCTGAGGTGTGTGTGTGTCATGTCTTATTTATTTTATTTATTTTATTTTTTTAGTGTTTGTAAGCTGCCTAGAGTTGTCCGTCGTGAATGAGTAGGCAGCTAAATAAATTTTCTATATTAATAAAAGTGGACTTCCAGATATTTTGGGATTGCATCCAAAGCATCTATTATCATTGGTACAATCTTTGGTTTCTTTTGCCACAGTCATTCTGCTTCTATATGCTTGTCCTTTCATTTTGTGATTTTCTCCAGTTTTCCTCTTTTTTTCTACAGAAATACTGCTGCAAAAGCAGAAATGTTATTTAAGTTTAGAAAAACAGATTGTATTAAGAGGAAATCTGATGCTTCCCTGACTCACTGGGATACAAGAGGGAAGAGAGGAACAGCAAAGTCAAACTTCTATAACTGTAGACTACCTCAGTAAAGTATAATTCTACTGTTTTGGGGAGTCCTTTTTTCTGATCTGGCGTACCTCACAGGGCTGAGTATTGAGTCATTGAGTATGACAAGAAAAAACTCAGCCCACTTCTTTCTTTCTTTCTTTCTTTCTTTCTTTCTTTCTTTCTTTCTTTCTTTCTTTCTTTCTTTCTTTCTTTCTTTCTTTCTTTCTTTCTTTTCCTTCCTCCCTCCCTCCCTCCTTTCCTTCCTTTCTGCCTTGTCAGAATATATTAATTAACTGGCAGAGACATGCTTAACAAAGTCAGCAAGTGTGTAAGCATGGCAATAGACCAGCCAATGGGAAATGACAGCCTGGGTGAGATTTGTCTCTGTGTGCTTTGCTGAAAATCGAAACTGAAACTAGAATTCTGTTCTGAGCCCTCTGAGCTGCTGCTTGTGTATTTGCTTATGTTATGTTGGAAGAATCTACTACTGATACTGTAAAGTTTACTTCATATTATTATGTTAATAAAGAAGTTAATGATCCTGCTGAATCAATCATCTGTGTGTTTTCTGGACTTGAATTTCTGCTGCAAACTCTAACATCCTTCCTTCCTTCTTTCCTTCCTTCCTTCCTTCCTTCCACCACCCATCTTGTTTCAAAGCAATTCTTATCTTTGTAAGTAAGGATACATTATAGCATCTCAATATCTCTCTCAAGACATACATTGCCATCCTACCAAATCCTAGTTTGTCATGTATTTCTTCAACACATAGGTTAAAAAATGAGGAGAGTATACAGCCTTGTCTCAGTTTTTTGACAATCTGAAGCAAGTCTAGTTCACTGTATTCTTTACAGACTGTGGCTCTTTGTCTGTGTATAAGTTTCTCATTTGTGGCTCTTTGTCTGTGTATAAATTTTGCATGAGAACAATAAGATTTTCTGGGATTCTTATTTTTCTAAAGATATTCCACAGCTTGATATGGCTGGCATAATCAAAAGCCTTTATGTAATCAATGAAGCGCATTAATGACTTTTTCTTCATATACTTTGGCTTTCCAATTAGTGAGCCTATTTTCCTCAGTCTCTTCTGAAATCAGCTTGAACATCTGGCATCTCCTTTTCTATGAAGGCTCTAATCTTCATTAGAGGATCCTAAACCAGGGGTGGGATTCAAATTTTTTAACAACTGGTTCTGTGGGCATGGCTTAGGTGGTGGGCATGGCTTGGTGATCATGTGACTGGGTGGACATGGCTTGGTGGTCATGTTATTGGCTGGGTGTGGCCAACTCAATATCACTCACATCGAAGCACGGATCTCTTCACCTGGGCCTCTCATGACTGTGGGGATGCTGCAACAGTTGTAAGTTTGAAAAATGGTTATAAGTCACTTTTTTGAATGGTCACTCCACACAAGCAAAGTACCAGCAAAGGACGGAAAAAAAAACTCCAGAGACGTTCCTGAGACAGGAAGTCTAGTCTTGCCAAGAATGTAATAAGGGTTAATGGAGAGACAGTTTCTGTAAGCAACACCAGAATGTTTCCTTCCTGCCTTCCTTACAGGATTAGGCCAGTAATTTCTTCTAACAACCGGTTCTCCGAACTGCTTCGAATGTTAACAACTGGTTCTAGCGAATAGGTGCGAACCTGTAGAATCCCACCCCTGTCCTAAACATTAATTGGTGACATATGAAAGTATGGATATTATATTATAGTTTTTATATTTTGTCACTTAATTCTTTGCTATTAGTGTATAGACTGACCTCCAAACTATTGGCCACTGGGTCATTCTCTCTAGTTCTGCTGGTACAGTTTGGTTTCTTGTTTGCCATATCTCTGTGGATATTCCATGAATTCTTGGGTATGTGTATATGTATTTCCTAAGGTTCTATGGATGCTGACATTTCTACTGTGCCAAATGTCACAATATTCTTTCTATATCTGTAGAATCTTCTTTGATGCAGGTTTTATCTATCTATTGGTTAGCATACTAATTTGAGGTCAGAATCTTCTGATTTCAGATTTTTTTTTCTATTTCTGTCTTCAATGTCTTTACATACTGTATGCCATTGTAATATTTGCCTTTGTCTCTCCTAACATCATTCTTTTTAAAGCTCCTCTCTGAGGTCTTTGTCTTTTTGCCATTGGCCATTTTTCTTCTTCTCTTCTCTGCAATTTCCACAGGGGATTGTGACAACCAGTTTGCTTTCTTCTGTTTCTTGGTATTTGAAAGTGTTTTTTCTCATTCATTCTTTACAACTTTTTTGATTTCATTCTGCAGTTCCTCAGATTCCCTCTCAGTAAAATTCATGACTTCATTAAAAAAAATCCTAATGGCCTCCTTAAAATTGTGTGCATGTGATCAATATTATATTGTGGCAACTAGCTGGCTTTCTTCTGATGCTTTGGCTTGATTTGAAACATGCATAATGGGAGTTTCTGATCCCCTGGCCACTTCTCTGCTCTGATTATCTAACTCTTTTACCTTCTTCTATCAAGAATGCATTCAATCTGGCTTCTGGGTATTCCTTCTACTAATGTCTATTATGTATGCAGTATTTACTCTAATCACATCATAATCTCAATTAGTACTCAGAAGTTCCTTAGTAGCATATTAGATTTCACTCACCCAGAGAGGTCTATCATTCTATACAATATTGTCTATCCTTGTGGCTTTCTTGGTAAAATATTTCAATGTTTTATCATTCTGTTGCACAATATGAAATGATATATTTGCAATTGTCACGATATTTTCTTATTATTTATTTCAGTGGAGATAAGTGGAGGTGTCTTTATACATGGATAAATTAAATTCTGCAAAAGAAAATCTAAAGGAACAAACAAATAATTAAAGCGGGAACATTGAAAGTAAGAAGCATGAGCATGGAAAAGCTCAACACAATGAAAGATTAAATGAATTGACTACACACTACACATATTATGCATCAGTGAATCGATACAGTGCTGGAATTGGACTATTTCAGTCAGAGCATTTTTGTTTGTCAGTGAGGATCAAAACACTCAGTATAAAACCCATACAGTGATCATTTGCCTCCATATTGCTGCTGCTTGATAAAGGCTTCTTTTCTTTAGCTAGGCAGCTGGAAGGACCATCATGCCCATACTCTTGCCATATACTCCAAGCACTTTTTGCTCACCACAACAAAATGCCACACCACAAACCTCCATCACATCAGGCAGCATAGCAGGACTTGTGGTTGAATAGAATTTCACTAAATCTCTTAGATCACCCATGCCATACCTGCCCTAGAACATGGGGCCAGTTGATATCTCTTATTCCTCTTTACAAAAGGAAGTGTCATAGGTCATCACTATATCTTTATTTTCAGAGTTGTAGGGAAGCAGGTATGGCAGCTTATTTCTCAGATCAACTGTCTAAATGTCTGAGCTTCAGCTCCCTTGTTATATCTTGCTGACAGGCATCAAGTTCCCTTTCCAACTCTCAGTGGGAAAAAATTTCTGGGCAGCAAAATAATTCAGAATATGGGATTTAATTAAATGATATATGCCTCAATGGAAAACTGGGGATGTAAAATATTCCATCCCAGATTTTCTCTGGGATGGGAGATTTTTTTTTCCCATGTTGAAATCTGGTTGGAACAATAATAGCTGCAAATAAAATGAGAGTAGCATTTGTTATTCAATACACAGAAAATCCCCCAAGGACTTTGGATTATTTCTTCTTATTTAATGGACAAGGTGGTTGGGAGAGAAAATTAATTTTAAGTTTTCAGCACATTTTTCCTTTACTACTACCATTTTTAAAATCCCAGTTTGATTTGGTAACAGACCTGAACTGCTTCAGAAAGTGTTCTTTCTCGGAAATGCTGGTACACATTAGAGAGATAAAAAACAAATGTTTTTAACTTTTTAAAAACCCTCTTAAAACATTGCTAGCTGTATGCTTATCTGCTATGCAGGACTTTGTACAGTACAACCTCCTGGAGAATTTGGATTAGCCACCAACCATAAAAGAAAGAAAGTGATGAGTTTGCAATTTGTTTGTTTGTATAAAACATTTATATAGCCACCCATAACCAACTCTTGGCAGCTTCCAATCAAAATTTAGAACAATACATAAAATTAAATATATTTATATTAAAACTATAAAACTAAACAGATTAAAATGTTAAAAATAACAAAGACCTGGCACCAAGTCAAACTTCTATTGTGTAGCTATTAAATTTTACCTCAGCACTTTGGTGAAGAACCAGGTCTTTCAAGCTTTAGGGAAAGTTAAAATAGTGGATGTTTGCCTAATTTCAGAGAGCAGAGTGTTCCACAGAGCACTGCCATGAAAAATGAACACTTCTTAATTACCACAATATGACAATACCAGAAGAGACCAGAAGCATGCTCACCCTATCTGACTTGGTAAGACACGTAGATGTTCTTAGATACTCCTGTAGATAATCTGGCCTTGTGCCACATAGGACTTTAAAGGTGATGTTCCTTTTATTGATTTAATAAAATGGCTGGCATTTGCAACTTTTCTGAACATGAGAATGTTTTAATGTAAGCTGTTACAATAAATAGAAACTTTTACATACATTTCCTTGATGTATCCTTTGTACACAGTTTCCCCTTGTTCTTTAAAATAATATAAACATATATTTCCTTGATGTAAAACTTCTAAAATAAATTTTCCCTGGCAGACTTTTTTTTAAATAAACATATTTAAATCTATGTTTAAAACTAAAAATTTATCCAGTGTACATCTTTGTTTAAATTCAGAACTCATTTTAATTCAAATTTCGACCACAGAAAGAGAAACTGTAGGAGACCTCATCAGTTCTGTTTTTCTGCCTGTGTCAGTGTCCATTTTGGGCTCAGGCATCTAATAGATTTTAGGAATGAAAAATAAACTGATCACAATTAAAAACTCCCACTCTTACTCCAGTTTTAGAGATTATCTTCTGATCCTCCTTCACTGCCATCTATTTCTAAAAGATGCCGACATTTCAGTTGGAAGCACCAAAAAAAGAGAAGGGAAGGGAAGGGAAGGGAAGGGAAGGGAAGGGAAGAGAAGAGAAGGGAAGAGAAGAGAAGAGAAGAGAAGAGAAGAGAAGAGAAGAGAAGAGAAGAGAAGAGAAGAGAAGAGAAGAGAAGAGTCTTCAAAAATAAGAACCATTTCAAAACTGATTTCCTTTGCTCTGCATTATTTCAGGACCAAATAACTTATATTCAGTACCACATATCTCTAAAAAATTTACTCCTGATTTAATCCTGCCCAAGGCTTTTAGCATTCCTTATATTTGTGCAGCATAGTGTAATTATGTATTATGGGTACTGGGATATGGGTACTGGATGCAATGTCTTTCAGATTGAGACTATATATGGCCTTCTGCTCATTAAAGAATTCTGAGAGCATTTCAGAGGAAAGGCTGGTTGAATAATGAACTGGGCTGACAACTTTTAAGTGAGAACAGAATTCATTCTCTAGAGTCTTGTTAGAGTTGTATTAGTTAAACTCCACATCAGAGTTCTAGTCTTCTTAGAATTCTATCATATCCATTGAAGCAAGTGCTATAATGTTACTTCCAAAGGGACACAAAATAAATGTTTTTGTACCATTTCTTTGACCCCTTTTCTTTTCTGTTCATGCAATTATACGCTAAGAAATCACTCTTATACTAAAAATTAATGCATATATAGTTTCTATTTTATATTTGTATTCTAACTATGTCTTAGGTATTCAGGGATTATGTGGTGTTATCCTATAATATTGTAGTAATAGCCATGCAAATTAGGCTAGACTCAAACCAGATTCATATTTTATGCTTCCCCAATGTCTGTATGGAACATCCATCTACTTCCAATCCACTGTAAATGTGCCGATATTTAGAGCGCCACTTTTTGACCTAAGTCAACTTAAGCAAATACTGTACATACCACACTTAATTCCAATTTAGTGACATCCCCGGTTTTGACTGATTGCAGTACCTGGCACTCTCCCTCTCCTCTTGTCATGATTTCATGTCCATTTCATTCAGGGCTACATAAATGCTTTAAAAAAAAAAGATTAGCAGTTTCCTTACCTTGTCTCCCCCAGCCTGATGATCTAATCTGGATCATAAAGACTGTGGCATTCAGTAAAGTTCCTATATCAACTTTCTTTCTGCCTTTATATCTGTCTGGACAGGAGTGTCATTGTCTCCTTTCTTTCCCATTCTGTACCCACCATACTGCCATAATTCTCTTTTCTTCTCTAAACTAAGTTGCATGTAGACATATTGGAAGGAAGCTAAAAGGTTTCAATAATATTACTGGTACTTTTTTATTATGGATGTGAAACTAACTTCTTTGTTCCTGCAGAGCTTCTTTGTCCCGCAGTAGAATAAAATTATAAAGAAAAAAAAATACTTTGCTTTAATCATAGTAACTTCACAACAAAATGATACATAGCATCATAACAATATGATACAATGAAAAGAAAAACAAAAAAGAAAGGTTTTTCAAATATATGAGAATTTGGAAAGGATGTGTGAAAACATCCTTGTTTCCCAACATCTGAAAAAATAAAGGGATGAATGAAGAAGGAACAAGCACTAAAACAAAAACACAAGCACTGATAGACCATTCCACACAGAGAATAGCCAGCAAGCCTTCATTCACTGAATGGAAGGGAAGAGAAGGAAGCAAAAGAACAACCAGAATTACAGGTGAAACTCGAAAAATTTGAATATTGTGCAAAAGTTCTTTTATTTCAGTAATGCAACTTAAAAGGTAAAACTAATATATGAGATAGACTCATTACATGCAAAGCAAGATAGCTCAAGCTGTGATTTGCCATAATTGTGATGAGGATGGCTTACAGCTCATGAAAACCCCAAATCCACAATCTCAGAAAATTAGAATATTGTGAAAAGGCTCAAAGTGTCCCACTTTAATCAGCTAATGAAGCCATAAAACCTGCAAAGGGTTCCTGAACCTTTAAATGGTCTCTCAGTCTGGTTCAGTAGGAAGCACAATCATGGGAAAGACCGCTGACCTGACAGTTGTGCAGAAAACCATCATTGATGCCCTCCATAAGGTCGGAAAGCCTCAAAAGGTAACTGCAAATGAAGTTGGATGTTCGCAAAGTGCTGTATCAAAGCACATTAATATAAAGTTATGTGGAAGGGAAAAGTGTGGAAGAAAAAGGTGCACAAGCAGCAGGGATGACCATAGTCTGGGGAGGATTGTCAGGAAAAGGCCATTCAAAAGTGTTGGGGACTTTCACAAGGTGGGGACTGAGACTGGAGTCAGTGCATCAAGAGCCACCACACACAGATGGATCCTGGACATGGGCTTCAAATGTCGTATTCCTCTTGTCAAGCCATTCCTGAACAACAAACAACGTTAGAAGCGTCTTACCTGGGCTAAAGAAAAACAGAACTGGTCTGTTGCTCAGTGGTCCAAAGTCCTCTTTTCTGATGAGAACAACTTTTGCATCTCACTTGGAAACCAAGGACCCAGGGTCTGGAGGAAGAAGGGAAAGGCACACACTGCAAGATGCTTGAAGTTCAGTGTGAAGTTTCCACAGTCTGTGTTGATTTGGGGAGCCATGTCATCTGCTGGTGTTGGTCCACTGTGCTTCATTATGTCCAGGGTCAACGCAGCCGTCTACCAGGAGATTTTGGAGCACTTCATGCTTCCTTCTGCAGACAAGCTTTATGGGGATGCTGACTTCATTTTCCAGTAGGACTTGGCACCTGCCCTCACTGCCAAAAGCACCAAAACCTGGTTCAGTGACCATGGGATTACTGTGCTTGATTGGCCAGCAAACTCACCTGACCTGAACCCCATAGAGAATCTATGGGGCATTGCCAAGAGAAAGATGAGAAACATGAAACCAAACAATGCAGAAGAGCTGAAGGCCGCTATTGAAACATCCTGGTCTTCCATAACACCTCAGCACTGCCACAGGCTTATAGCTTCCATGCCACGCCGCATTGAGGCAGTAATTGCTGCAAAAGGGGCCCAAACCAAGTACTGAGTACATATGCATGCTTATACTTTTCAGAGGTCTAATATTGTTCTATGTACAATCCTTGTTTTATTGATTGCATATAATATTCTAATTTTCTGAGATTGTGGATTTGGGGTTTTCATGAGCTGTAAGCCATCATCATCGCAATTATGACAAATCACAGCTTGAACTATCTTGCTTTGCATGTAATGAGTCTATCTCATATATTAGGTTCACCTTTTAAGTTGCATTACTGAAATAAATGAACTTTTGCACAATATTCTAATTTTTTGAGTTTCACTTGTATAGTTCATATTGAGAATCTGCCTTGTTGCCAAACTTCTCCAGTCTGGATTGGTATTTTTTGAGTCAGGTTTAGAAACAGATGCAAGAAAGCTAACTTAAGACTCACTGGTTAAAAATCAGTCAATAAGCTTTATGGCTGAACATTATCAAGAATTAGAGGATACACTTCAAATCAGTACTTTTAGTGATAAAGGATGTGGTTGAGAGAAGCATTCCAATAACATTTAGAGGAACAGGGAAAGCATACCCCAATATTTACTTAGATTTGGAGATTCTTCTGAAGGAAATTCAGAATTAATACAAGTCTTATGAATAACAATTTAGCCTTTGATCAAAGATATCCAATGAGGGACTGAACACAATCTTCTACTATACTGTAAATAATTTGAACCCAATTTAAATGCAGTGCATTAAAGCAGACTTTTCTAGCTTGGAATGTACTTCAACCTTCAAATGTACCATGACTATAGTTTCTTGGTCTTTAACTATGTTGGCTTTTTTTTTTTTTTTAAATTACATTTATTTTCAATCCATTTCACTGCAGAAATAATTGCTGGCTATAAATCTTGTGAACTGAATACCAGGGTGGGAAATCATTTTTAAACCATTGTTTATTTGTTTTAATTATTCCTGAATATGCACTATAGCTAAATGATTTGCACTAGCATTGAATTATACCAGTTCAAAGCATCATACTCTTTGCTTACATCTACTGAGTAGAAGCAGCATAGTCATTTTAGCCAGATTAGTTTTTCCCATTCCCATTGCTGATAATGATGCCAATACCAGGGACAGATAATGTGGCTTTTTATTCCTTCCAAAATAATATTTAAAAAATATGTGTTCTTTCTCCCTCTCCCTCCCTCCCTCCCTCCCTCCCTCTCTCTCTCTCTGTATGTATTTATGTGAGAGAGAGAGGAAAAAGAGAGAGAAAGAGAGAGGGAGGGAGGGAGAGGGAGGGAGGGAGAGAGATTCATTTTCTAGGAAGCAAATGAAAAATATTCAATCCCACTGCCTATGACATATTGAATCATTATATCTGTGACATTAATGTATCTCCTAGGACTCTCAGAAAAAAAGAAAATTGTAATTCCAGATTGAAAGGCATACCCAACTTGATTTAACTAAGCTTTGTTTGTTTGCTTCAAGGAATTTTCCTCCTCCTATTAATACACATTTTTTTCCTCCAATATTTTAATCACTATAAAAGTGGTTTTGACATAGCTTTGTATATAGCAAGAGTCTGGGTGTGTATTGATTTGATTGCTGGGAGCTCTTCGCTTGTATTTCTTTCTTAAGACAACACTTAGTTGAATACTGGTTAAAGTTGCAGTTAGATAAAACACTCTAGGTGGTCATTATTTCTGTACTTTTCAGAAGAAGAAATTTCCCCTCATTGGGAATCAGTATGTTGAAATGCTCTGATCTATATCCGGATCTAGAAAGGCATTTCTACTGATATTGTGAAAAGTACAAAAGTACAGAAAGTATAAAGCATTGTGAATTTATTTTCAACGAAACAGTCTAGAGTAGACCCTTGCAAATTGGGCACAGCTACATAGCTACTCAAATGTTTAGAAGAAGTACAGCATGCCTTCATAACCACTGTTAATTTACACAGAGAGAGGAAGATAAAAAGGAGCAAATTTATTTTTCTCAATGCACTTCATGCACTAAATAATTTCCTTGCTCCCACCCCAATACTTTTCTAGTACCAACTCAGCATGAAGTGAATGTGTATCCTGGCAGTTAAAGCATTTTAGCAACACTGCAGTGAGTAGCTTCTCATAGCGTCACAGACTCTGTCTCAAAGTATTTAATATTTGTCTATCTCTTGAAGTGTATTCAAGCTGACATTTTGCTTCCATTCACTGCTATCACATTTAACCTTCTCATTTTAATCTGGTATATCTCAGAACTTTGATGCAATGATTTATTTCTGTATTGAAGAAGAATGGAGCAGCATGAGAAAAAAAAATCTTTTATGTTAAAGTTCTCAGTTCCATAATGGCATAACTTTTTATTATCATTCCTTGCCTCTTGAGAGTTCTGCACATCCTAATGTTTGATGTCTAATCTCTCTGAGAACCTTCACTGTTCTGGTGAGAAAAGAAACTTGCACATTTAGTAAATAGCAAATACTTAAAACAAACTTAAATGTTCTGGCCAACTTAATGTGTGAATCTTGTCACAAAGACAGATTAATGGCCAACTCAATATTATTTTTGGATGAAGATTCAGCATTTCAGCCTGATCATCACTTCACTACTTTGGTCCTGTTCTTACAGTACACTTAATATAGTCAGTCACATCTTTTTGCAAATAGTTTTGGCACTGCACAATGTACATTGCAAAGTAGGTACAAAGTTGCTGATTGGGAGAAACAGAATTTCTATCCAGTTTTCTATATAAGTGCTTGGTATCTTGTGAACACATGAGAACGCTGATAAGGCTTTGTGCTATCATTAGTAGAACAATACAGTCAGGGGTGGATGCTGCCAGTATAACAATCGGTTTGGTGATCGCGCACTGCGCGCGTGTAAACAGCCATGCAAAAATCTTTACCTGCTATGTTACTTCGGGTGAGCAACACAGCTGAGCAGTGGAAATCCACTTTTCTACTCTGATCAGCTGAGATGATAAAGGTCAGTACAATGCAGGGATGGGCTGGTGGGCCCACATGATTCTCGGAGGCAACCATTTCACTCAGTGGTGGTATTCAGCAGGTTCTGACAGTTCTGGAGAACTGGTAATGGAAATTTTGAGTAGTTCAGAGGACCAGCAAATCCTGCCTCTGACTGGCCCCATCAACCCCATCTCTTCTCTGTCTCCCAAGTCCCAGCTGATCGGCTGGGTCTTCTTTGGTTGCCCTGCACAGGAGAACAGAGCTGGAAAGCAGGTTAGTGGGGTGGGGAGGGAATGGGGATTTTGCAGTATATCCTTCCCCTGCCATGCCCACCAAACCATGCCCACCAAGCCACACCACACCCACCAAGCCAAGCCCTCAGAACTGGTAGTAAAAAATTTTTTGAATCCAACCACTGGTTTCACTACCAGTTGCTCTTTGGAGCTAGGGGTTCTCCTGAACTGATCCCACTCCTGAATACAGTGCTTTGCATTCAAAGGGGAAAAAAAGCCCTTTAGTGTATGTGTCAACTTGTAAAACATTCCTGGCCTGCTCTTGAGTTGCCATAGGCAGAATGCAAACAACTTGGCAAATCAATGCACAATCAAACCTCTCCAGTTGCTGCACAATCTTGGACAAGTATATATTTTGTGTAAGAGGTTGTAGGCAGATGCCTCCATGTTTTCTTAAGTACCTTTTGTCCTTAAGATCCAATGAGTTTCAAAGTTCCTTTTCTTTACTGGTCGGATACGCAGCAATAGCAATAGCTAGACTGATGCAACCTATCAGTGCTTAGGAAGGTGCTGTTTGAGTTTGACAGAAAAGATTTGGCAGATAGTAGAGAAGGAATCTTGCTTGTTTTTGAAAGAATTTTTCGTTCTTTCTTACTTTCTTACTTTCTTTGCTCTAGGATGCTCCAAGGACTTACAGGGTTTCATGCTTCCATGACTGTGTACTGCATAAAGTTAGCTTTATTAATCAGTGACACTATTTATGAGATCTGCTGTTTTAATGAACTCTTATTTATTGTATGATTGCTGATTAATCTTTACATTTATCCCATGATAATCAATCAGCCTCTCCACAGCCTGATTACATAACTCAATACATTGCATTAATATCAGAAAAGCTGCCTCGTATCTTATGGTTGTTTTATCTCCTCCTCCTTGTGTCACTTGTAGATCAGTCCCTAACAAAACTCCCTACTGAATAAAGCTTGATTTAACTGACACTATATGAATAACCTCTCTCAAATGTGTAGTTGAAAGGTTACCCTAGAGCTTGGAAGAACTTAAACCCTTGACTCGGTAGCACTTTCTATTCAATATTAGCAGCTGCTTGTCACTTATGGAGTACATCAGGGGCTCTAGGATTAGTTTTCTAACTACATTTAAATTTGGTTGCCTTGGAGGCAAGACATTCTGGCCTTCTGTGTTCCTTTTCTCTCCTAGCTCTTGCCCCAGATATGCCAGACATTTAATTCACTGGTGCAAAGAATTGCAAGGCTTTCCAATATTACCAATTAGAGAGGTTGTACCTGTAAAAAAAAAAAATCATTGCCAATAATGACAATTATACTGACAGGAGAGAACCATGAGAATTCTGTCAATGATAGTTTGTTACAATAATGATAAAGGAACATTTTCACTTATGTAGCAAAAGAAATGGGTACTAGAAGCTTTAACATATCAAGAGATTGATTCCAGTTCAGTCCAGTCCAGTGCAGGACTGGTAAAACCTTCAAATAACCGAAAAAGATTTGGAAATCCTACCTGATATACTGAAATCTGACATTACTTTGTGAATTTCTGCTTCTGAATATTGTAAGTGCATAATATATATGCCATGGGGCAGAAATGTACAAACTAATATTTTCTTTATTATTTCTGCACGAAGGGAAAAAGGTTTCTTCAAATTAATAACTGTTGCATAAATTTCTGATCAAGAGCCAAAGATGGTATTCAAGTAGATAACCTTTTAGCGACTAAGAATCCTACTTAATATTTGTAAGGACGACTGAGACTATGAAAGAAGTTGGCCATATTAAATACATGGATGGGGCTTTTCTTTCTTTTTAAAATAAAGATATATCCATTTTAGTACTTACATTACAGTACGGATTTGTTTCAAATGTAAAATAGAAATAATTTATGGCCAGTCTAGCTCTACAATCTACTTGGAAAGTGCAAATAATATCCTTCTAGATGCTAGCATAGTATAGTTACAGGAACTGGGCATGACTAGTCTAGTGAAGAAAAGAACCAGAGAAGACATGATAGCAGTCTTCCAATATTTGAGGGGCTGCCACAGAGAGGAAGGGGTCACCCTATTTTCTAAAGCACCTGAAGGCCGGATAAGGAATAATGGATGGAAACTGCACAACGAGAGCTTTAACCTGGAAATAAGGAGAAACTTTCTGACAGTGAGAACAATCAACCAATGGAACAGCTTGCCCTCAGAAGTTGTGGGAGCGCCATCACTTGAGACTTTCAAGAAGAGATTGGACTGCCATTTGTCAGAAATGGTGTAGGGTCTCTCACTTGGGTGGAGGGGTTGGACTAGAAGATTCCAAAGTCCCTTTGGATTTTGCAAATTACAGGTCACAAATTAACAGAGTTGGAACGGATTTTGTAGGTCCAACTTCTGAAGGCAAACTGTTCCATTGGTTGCTTGCTTTCACTGTTAGGACATTTCTCCTTAGTTTTAGGTTAATTCTCTCTTTGGTTCCATGAAATCCATTCTTGGTTATGGAAAATAACCAAGAATGGATTTCACGGAACCAAAGAGAGAATCCGTTGTTTCTCGTCTTGCCTTTTGGTGCAGTGTGTATGGAAAGAAGTATATGGTAAGTGTGGAAAGAAGTATATGGTATATTTACTTAGTAGATGAATAATTGTGAATCCACACCTTCAATCTAGACCTTTGAAATATCACAGAAGATATCAACAGAAATAATAGCTGCAGAAACATTTGAGCATCCTCATAATGTGTGGGTGTCACTTCCATCCGGTGGGAACTCTGCTTGGAAAGAGCAGTGATAATTTATGTCTTCATTAGTAATATATAACATCTGCTAGAATGTCCAACATAGCCATATGAAAATAACAGTAATGAAGATAAGTTTTAAATCACTTTAGTGATAGCTATGAAAGCTAGTTTATAAAGAACTGTACACAGTAGTAGGGAAATTACTTAAGTGACTATAAGAATTTTATGTCTGATATCCCAACACATTTTTCCAAACAAAATGCATATCTATTTTAAAAAAAGACTCTTTGCCCTAGATGAGGATGCCTAATTCCTATTCTTTGATATTATTTCCCTAAAAGAAATATGGGACCCTTTTGGTTAACTTTAAAAAGACAACATATTTTTGTCCTTTTCAGAGCTCATGCTGAACAATCATGTTCCTGAAATTTGGTGCTAGAAAATGGAAGTTTAGCTGCAATGTATTCCACCCCCCAATAATTATTATTTTTTAAAAAATAGAATCTCTGCTAAGCTTAAAACACTTATTTACTTTTTCTTGTTTCTTTCAAAAAGGCAACTCTAAAAGCTTTCAAAAGGAACAAATATTTGCTTCCAATCCTCTGATGAGCTGCTCCTGGTCTTCTTTTTGAAGGTATTTCTTTAAAAAGTGCCACCTTAAGCTGCAAAAAGCTTGTCCATGTTAAAAGCTGTACGATAATGAGAAGTTCAGCATGAATACATTTCCCCATTACTATAGTCTCTATGATATATAAAATTTCCCATTTTCCTATTTGCATATGGAGGATAGACGTTTCTGTGTTGTGAAAGGCAGGGACAACCCTACAGCATAGTTGCTTAAATCATATTCAGGAAAATATTTTCCATTTCTGCCTGTCTCTGCAGCCTGTCTATCCTTCCTTGGCAGTAGCGTTCAGCTGTGCCAAAGTGTCATTCCCATAGTTTTATACATAATTTCTCAGGATACAGTGCCAGAAATCACAAGAATTAAGAATGGATAAAGAACAAAGATAGGAAAGGTGCTTTTATATCAGACTGGTGCAACCTGAGGCACCAATTCACTTCTGAATTCTGTCTTGATGTTGATCCCGCCAAGCCTTTTGTAAGCTATTGCTATGTTATAACTTTTAATCTTACCCAAGAAGAATATTTATTTATTTATTGAATTTATATTGCCACCTATTTGTCCATGGCGACTCAATATTATTCAACCAATGGCTTAGCAACAATCATATTGATTATATCTAATTTTAATTTAACCAAAAGTTATATGAAATTAAAATCAAAATTCATTTTAGTCCTTGCCTGCTTGCTTTTTTGAACTATGATAAATTATAAATGTAATCAGTAAGATGATAAATATAGCTCCAGACCTGGAAGATATCAAGAGTCATACATTCAATATTATTGCCATAGTTATAGAATTTGGAGAAGACAGTGATAGAGAAAAGGGTGGAAGGCAAAACTGTATTTTTTTCTTTTTAAATTTCTTGTTTTCTCTACTTTTTAATTTCTATCTTGCTTCTTATTTGTTTTCCATATTTTATTAGACTGAAAAATATGTGGTATAAATTCTATAAACTCTGCCTTCTAGCCTCCTGAGTATTGAACATGGCCACTTAATTACTATCATCTCTGAAAGGGACATTGGTAAATATGATTGAAATCAGGTATAAGTACAGGAGACCTCTGAGAGACAATCTGCTACAATTTTACACTTAAATACTTAACTCCATCACTCCAAATTTTTTTAAAAAACTCCTGTTGCTAAATGAAAAGGTGGTAAGCAACATTTATTCCACAGGCTATAAATTACCTGTTCCTGTTAAGATGAAAAAGATAGGGTGGCTTTATTGGGGTTGTCAATGTCAGAAAAAGGATGGTGGTTTGCAAAGTATTTACATTCCTTCTTTATTGGTAATGTTGGTCACCACCATTCCACTGCACCAATAGACAGTCCATAAGGAGACCAGGGAATCCCTACTCTGATAAACTTAGATATAAATAGGGTGATAAATTAAATGTATCCAATTGCCAACATTTATGTAGCCTAGCTTACCTTTCAATCGTTCATATTAAGTAGGGTTAATAAGAGTCTGTGAGAATGCTACAGATGCTGCTGCAGGGTGAGGTAGAATGGAAGACTGTTTCCCATGTAGTATGTCATGTATTTGTGCTTAGGCTGATGAGCTGAGTGAAGGGAAGATTAAGTGGAATTCCCTACAGAATATTGGCATAACATGCCTATACAGCTTCGTATAAAGATGAAAAAAATTCACTATTGCATTTTTTAAAATCCCATTTTCATTTTTTCACAATTTTAGAAAAGAGGTTACTCAGTTTGTGCATAAACATATGCCATGTAACTAATTCTGTGAATGTTTCCTGTCATAGCAGGAAACATTGATGATATGTTGAGACAAATTTAACAACCCTCTTTACTCAGAAGTGTTCACTAACATGATACTTTGGTTGGAGTAGCTCACTACAAAAATAACAATTTTCTTGGGAGGAAGTTTTCAGAGAAAAGTGAGGGTTGTTTTTAATGATGCAACCTTAACTATTTCTTATTCCAGTTTTTTAAAAAGGGATGTTAAAATACTCTATAGAAATCCCAAATACACTTTTCGTTCTAGGCTTGAGACTGATGGAGGCATTGCCCAAGGATACACTTACTAATGTATGCCAAATCACATGAGTTTCACCACATTTCAGAGGTTCTTTGTACCCTCATTGCCATCTATTTGTACTGCTGGCGCTTCAGGTTCTAAACAGCACTGTTTCCAAACTAGAAATCTGCAAAGATTTGACTGAATATTGGATTATATTTGCAAGCAATCTGTACATTCAAAATAGTTTTACTTCCTGAAACAGACATGAGTCAGTCTACGTTTAATCTCTGAATCAATTTGACAATTTGAATTTAGACAACTCAAGTCTTCTCTGTATTTTTAAGGGTTTAAAAAAATCATCTTGATTTGACCCTCTAAATAAAAATGTCAAACTGCAGATTCAGTTCAAATAGGAGATGATCGGTATACATATAATAATTAAGAGGTTGCAATTGCTGGACAGTTGCACTGTGTGAAAATGGCAGCTCCATTAATTGAATTATGGTGCACATATTCATTTCTTGTCATGTGCATTAGAAATGTATCAACTTATAACTCCATTTCTCATTAAAAATCAAGAAAAAGAAATAAAAAGTTCAAATAAAATAAAACTTCAAATAAAAGCCTTATTTTAGAAACTGAACAGATATCCCTTAATTTGAAGAGTTATTATTTCTGAAGAAAAATCTTAAATGTAATATACAAAAGGGATGTAACAGATATTCTTCAAATGTCACAGCACCAAGCTATTTTCAAAATAAATAAATTCTCCACCTTTTAATCAGTGGTATGAATATGCAAGGGAAATCAGACCTTACATATTGCTATGATTGTTGGATAATTTGGATGGATTTTGAATTACATACTTTGCTGCAGCTCTCTGGACTTGCTTGCACAAATCTTCTCAATCTTTTTGTCAGCCCTTCTTGGAATAGTTATGTGCCACTCTTCAAAAAGTCCAATGTGGCTGAAGGCATATTAGATTTCAAAAAGTAAACAAAGGAGCCCCCACAGATGCTCTTTTCAAAAGGCAACTGGACTTCCTTTGTTTTTGCTGGAAGACTTTTCATTTCTCATCTAAGAAGCTTCTTCAATTTTTAAGAAGTTTCTTGGATGAGAAGCAAAATGTCTTCAAGCAAAAATGCAAAAATTACCTTTTGAAAAAGCACCTTTGGGAAAACCATGATCTGGATATCTGAGAATCTCCATAGATATAAAGAAAAAAATCATTTCAATCCATTCTGCCCCAAACTTCCAATCTGTAAAACAATCTTATAATAATTGAAAGGAATATATTGGAAATCTAATAGACTGGAAATAGATTATAATAGATTGGAAATCTGCTTCCAAATATAAACAGCTTCATCGAGCAAAACTACCTTGCTAAATGTATTTCTACTTTCAGATAAAATTTGGGAAAGACTGATGATGGGGAGACTGGAATGTTATTAAAAGTCAATATAAACTGGTCTAGATCAGTGATTTGATTCTGATGGAAAACCTTCACTGTAAATTTCCCAAGTGCAGAATTGCTCAGCTATTTTCATACAAATGAGCGATCACAGTTGATGCTGTGAGTTTCTTATGCTCACTATCTGTCATATCTCATCCTTCTGTCTTAGTGCTATGTGGCAAAATATTGGAGAATGGCATGAATTGTAGGGGGAATAATTCCTTACGAGAAGAAGCTACTCTGCAGGGATTCTTAAATAAAGCAAAAAGAAAGGAGTTTAAAGCAATCATGCATCAACTTCCACACCTTTCTGTGATTAATTCTGTCTTTTATTTAATGCCTTCTGAAGGCTGAAATGGATTTATTAAGGAAGAAAAGATTGTACCCCAATTAGCTTTCCTAAACAGAGGACAGTATAAGAATGCAAGAAAAATTTGAAGTTTAACTTCTGAATAAGTTGAGAGTGTTAGGTAAAGAGATTTGTGTGAACAGAAAAAGGGGGAAAGTCTATGAGGTCAGACAGCTAAACAGAGTTCTATCTCCTTGACAAGGATTTTCAAGGTAATAAGACAACTGTGTATATATGTGTGTATATGCACATTTGTGCATATGAAGGTAAAAACATACAATACCAACACACCACCACTGTCTATAGACTCAAACAAAAGTCTGTCAGGGATGCTTGTTAGGATGGTTTATATTAATTCATTGTCTCTATTTAAGTGGTTTTTAATGCATGATTCATTCTGTGAATTTCAATGGAATCTTTAAATCTCTGAGATTTTTCTCTTCTCTGAGGAAGCTTCACTAAGCTAAGCACTTACATTTGACATCTCCGTAGGTATCACACCAATCTGGCTATTCCTTTTGTGCCAGTAACTAGAACCACATATTTATGCCTTATTTGCTTTATTTTCATTCATTTATTTATTTCATTATTCCTAAACCCTCTGAAGCAAAAGTCTGAATCATACTCAACTCTCACATAGAAACATTGTGAGCTCTTGTGTTTTTGTAATCAGCTTTCAGAAACAGGGTACATTAAGTAAGACATGGTTGGTTGGTTTCCATGGCAACAAGATCAGGCCCAGTTTTGAGAATAAGATAAAAAGAAAAGATAGAACAGGAAGAAGATTTGCATGCATTGCAAGACCTTTGTATGACTGCCCAGTGATTCTGTGCTGTTTGCAGTGTAAAGTTTGGGTATCTTGTGTGGAAGGAAATCTTATTAGTAGATGGTAAAACATTTAGCAAATGAAACTCAGGAAAGGGAAGTGAATTATTGTGACCTGCTGGCTGGCACTGAGTGTGGGGGAACTTAAAGATGTCAAAAAAGTTCTGATGGTTATGTGTGAGCACAGACCAGTAATTCTGGGTAGAGATGGCATAAAGAAAGCAAAAAATTCTGAATGATCTAAGGGTAGACCAGAAGACTAAGAATAATTTTAAAAATGACCTCTTTAGACATGATTCAAAATAAAATAAGAAAACAATTGGTGGGCCAACTGCCTAATGAAGATAGCAAAATGACAAAAGCAGAACTATTCAATGCCTATTGTGATCCAGTGTTTTCTAACAAACAGTTATATGAAAAATGAGCAGATACAAGTGAAAGTTTGAAGGTGAAGACTCCAATATGATCAGTTAATAAATGGATTACTATATATATAAGGACACATCTAACAACTGCCATGTTTTAGCAAAAATAAACTTTATATAGCTATTTAGTAAATACTTACAATCAACAAAATGAAATGTCATGCTAGAATGATTTGTTCATTTGAAAACATGAAAGAAATCATGACAGTATTAATAGATCAGGTATGATCAGGATAATTGTATGACACATGGGTACAAAACAGCTGAAAGGACATAAGAAATGAGAACCAAGAGCATTGGCCAAACTCTCCATTTTCATGGGTGAAAATAGTGTCAAAAATCTCTATTTGAAAATAATGTTTCTGAGATCAGAAATAATGCTAATCTTCCTCCACATCCCTCAAAACAGATTAAAAATGGCTATATAATCATTTAGACAAACAGAAGGTTGCCATTCAGAGTTTAATACTCTGTGCTGTCTACTGCTATAAGTAGGCAAGTGGGTAGTTAATTTAATTATCCATTTATCTTCATTCAATTCTTTTCTCCAACAGTATAAGGTATCTCCTATCTTCTCCAACTTGATTTTAATTTCAGTGGGTGATGAGTGCCCCTATTAAGCAAAGGAGTAAATCATCTAATAGACTCTGATAGCTTATTCATTTTAGTACAAACAATTAGGCAGGAAATTTAATATTGTAGGTCTGATTTCCCTTACATGTCTAAATAGTAATTTAAGTAAACTAACAAATATAATTCATATCTTGGTGGTGTAGCAGATGCATATGGAGACATATGGAGACAAAGTGAAGGAAGACTATGACTGAATAATGATTTGCAAATAAAACTGAACAATTATGTTCCATTTGCTGTTCTGAGTTGACTTTCTAGCTGTAGGAGAATATGAGAATACATTTCCAGTAGCCCTAATTAGGACATAAATATTTATCCATTTTTCTTACTAAGAAGGCAGTTTATTTTAGTTGATCAGCTGTGAATATCTTTAAGCAGCTTGTACTGGAATTGAGAAATAGACCAAAGAGGCAATTTTATTGGAATTCTGAATCAATAAACCTATGCAACTGTTCCTAAAACATTATATTGCCTTATGTGGTTAATATGCTTGCTAGGCAGAAATATTCTAAATCTGCTCAAGACATCTGTAATTTGATGAGTTTAAGTCTCAAGGCAAGATGAAATGCATTCTAGGCACTGAAGAAGATATGGTCAGCATTCCAACCAAATTTTCCATCCCCATTCAGAACTCAGGGATAAAGTCCATCAAAGTAAGAATTTATTAGAGAAGTCATGTTGGCACATCTGGGGAAAACCCGAATCTGAATTCCCACATTTCCTCCCTCTCCACTAAAACTTACCCCTGCCCCAATTTATGACTCTCAAGTCACAGTCACCAATCCACCTCAGTTTTGAACTCCACCAATTCCAATCAGTCCCTTATAAGCTCCAGCAACTTGTTCTTGATCTCTGGTGAAAGAATGTTGTTGTGCTCCCTTCACTACTCTGCCATTCCCACAGCTTGCCCATCCCCCACTGTGGCAGCCCTGAATCTGAAGCAAGATGGATCCGAGGCTGACAGATATATTTAATCTCGTGAAATCTTTATGAATTACTTTTGAGAAAATCTGGAGAGAGTGATGGGTGAGAAGGTGGAAGAGAAGCAATTTCCCACCTCAAAAAGAAGGAAGATTAAGCTATAGATAAATATAGATAGATCAGTTTGCCACCCAAACCTGGAGAAATTCAAAAATACACCATTAAAAAGATCAGTCTATAGGCATATTGAAAAAATAGTTCACTAACTGCTAGGAATCAGCAAATCTTACAAGGCTCAGTATTTCTTGTTTTTTGATTGAATAACTTCATTCACACAGTGTGGACATAATATATCTTGATTTCAGCAATGTTTGACAATGTGACATATTGATTATCAAGCTAATGTAAAGGAAAGAAAGCATAGCAATTAATTGGAAACATAACTGCACTGAAAATTATACTCAAGAAATTGTGAAGGAATTATTGAATCAGTCATAGAGCCTCTGCTTTTCAATGTCTGATTGTTGAGTGAAGAAGCAGAAGGAATATGAAACAAATTGACAGGTAAAATGGGATGAGATATTTAATACCTGCAAACCCCCACCCACCCAAAAATAGTAATAAGCAACCCAAAAGTAATATTGAAGAAAGTGTTGTCCTTCAGTATTATCCATATGATCAGTCTTAGTCATCTGATATCTAATGAAATAGTTAGTATCCTTCACTGGATGTATTTAAGAAGAAGGTAGGGATTCATTTACTTAGAAGGATTTGTATTCTAAAGTGGGGATTGAATTTATTCGCCTATATGACTCTTACTGATCCTATGATTTTGTGATCCTGTGACTGAAAATAAACAACTCCTGGAAATAAAAACAGGCTTGTGAATTTTTCCTGTATTTTATCATTTTAGAATATTACAGTAGAGGCAAAATAGCAAATACTAATGACTCCAGTAGTATCATTCAAGACTAATGTAGAAAATTGGACTTTGCATTTTTATTTTCTCGAGGAGAAGAGTTAGAGAAGTACACAGAGAATTCTATGGAAAATTATTTATTAGTAATAGTAATGATAATATACCTCATATTGATTGTATGATATCATCTTGACTTAATTTTAATAATTTAATTTAATTTACTGTTAATTGTTGACAGGATTAAAATGAAGAGAACTTTTGGGTGGATAAATGGACATAGTTGAAAAATTTGCATAGTGTTGAAAATGTTTGAAGCTTCTCTCTCCAAAAGATGACCAATCAGCAGTATTTGCTTCCATTTTCAACTGAACTGGTGAACAGAAGGCCTATCTTAAAATAAGAAAAACCAAAAGGACATCTTAACCAGTGTGGGAGGACAGGCTGTCAGATTAAATATGCCTTAGAAAAATGATTTTTTCTCTCTCTCTCTCAATTTCTGTCATGCCAGAAGAGAAATTCTTTGACCAGTGAAGGGATGTCACATAACCTGGTGGGAAAAGTGATAGCATATCTCTAACCAGTTTGTGGTATAGTAATCACAGACTGCATTTAACAAAGAAAGCTCCAGCAAGCAACTAAGGACAAATTCTGTACAGGAAAGAAAAACAAGTGACCAGAGAACAGGATGGGGTTCTGTGTATTTTTGTCTATGTGTATTTGTCTGTTGCTTTCTAGGTGGGTGGGTGGGTAGATGGGTAGGTGGAGAGAGAGGGAGAGAGGGAGAGGGGGGGAGGGGGAGGAAGAAGGAGAGGGAGGGAAGGAGAGAGAGACAGATAAACAGACAGACTGATTGAGTATTGTTGTGCTTGGGATGAGGTCTCATTTTAAATGACTCACCTTGCTTTGTACTTTGCAAGATAATATACAAGATCCAAATACAGTTATTACTTTGATCAAACGTACCTATTTTTGTGACACTTTCTGCTCAAACACACAAATCATAATATATTCAAAGTACAGTAAATTAATAACCTATGTAAAAAATACTTTATCATGTCACATCAATGATTTTTTTTCTTGAAAAAAAAGTATCCAGGAAAGAAAATCTCAACTGGCCCATAATTATAGAGAGAAGGCATAGAATTTATGAGTCTAAAATATGAGCATATTCTAATCTTCATAGAATCCTAACTTCCAATTATTTTTTTTACTTTGCTCCAATGAGCCAGTTGTGTTAATTACACTGAAGGTAGATAATTCTCTCTGAAAGACACATAATGCAGAAAAAAGCAGGAGACCTGAGATAAATCTGTACTGCACAAAGGAAGTAATATTGGGTAAATGCCTAATTTTTGAAATCTGGACTATATATTGTCAGTGCACTATAATTTGTGTCCTTGTAACTAAATTCCACATTAATAGGATAGGATGGGATGGATAGGATACGATAAGATAGGATAAGATAGGATAATTAGAAGGGACCTTGGAAATCTTCTAGTACAATCCCCTGCTCAAACAGGAGACTTTCATTTCAGTCAAATAGCTATTCAATCTCTTATTAAAAAGGTCCAGTGATGGAGCATCCATAGCTTCTGGAGGCAAGTCATTCCCTTAATTAATTGTTCTCTTTGTTAGAAAATTTATCCTTAGTTCTCTTTTACAGGTTCCATCCATTGCTTCATGCCCTGCCTTCAAGTGCTTTGGAGAAGCACCCTCTTCCTTGTGGCAATCCCTTAGATACTGGAAGATTGCTATCATGTCATCCCTAATCCTACAACAGTTCTTCATATGTTTTAGCATTCGGTCGCGTAAACATTTTTTTGTTGCTCTTCTCTTCACTCTATCTTGAGGCTGAACATCTTTTTTTGTATTGTGGTGACCAAAACTTGATACAGTAGTCCAAGTGTGGTCTTTATCAAGGCATTATAAAGTACATTATAAAGTAATATATGAAGGAACAGCTGAGGATGGAGAATATCTGCTAGCATTGTATTTATATGTGAATAAATCCCCAGGGATCTTATTAAAATAACTTTTTTATCTTAGAATTTATTGTTACATTGATATTACCAGCTCATCTGGTAATAGTTAATAATTTATCTAGAATAAAATGTATCAGCGTTCTCTATAACGAACTGCAAAGTTGGCAAAATGATGAAATGAATAGAGTGATATAACCACATAATTGTTACCATTATGGACATGCATTACAATGTGTGAGGCAGGTAGTTAAATTGTACTATTTGTGAGATTAAGATATCATGTTCTGGTTATGATTTGCTCTCTTCTCTCTTGTAATTGTTTCATCATCACCAGCCTGAATGCTTTCAGAATAAAATGAATATTTTTATTTAGTCCATGGAGTATTGAGTGAAACCAGGAAAAATCATGATTCCTTCAAGAAGGAATTGTCAACATATACAACAATGATCTCTCTACAATATTCAACTTCTCTCCTACTTCAGATCAAAATGCTGTACTCTGTGGCAGTGCATCTTCATGAAGTTATTAATAAGTCCTTCCCCATTATCAGCTAGCAGTGTTCTTAAAAAGAACTCCGTTTATCATTACAATTACATTGACAAAATTTGACTATTGCTTAGAGCTTCTTGTATTTCCTCTAGCACTCCATAAAATTTGATACTTCCTCCAATTTGAGCTGTTAGTTCTTGATATAGCAATATTTCTTCCAGGGAAGACCCATATTTTAATTTTCTCAGCAGCCCAGTTGCATATAAGAAAAGATATACAATTTGTTTTGCAGACAATTCCACCTCTGAACTGCAATTTATTATTTTAGCATTGCAGCAGCTGTTTCTAGTGAGAAATATATATATATATATATATATATATATACACATACATAATTGTATTAGGAATACATGGCTTTCATGAGTATGAGTAATGATTTGTTTGAATAAACATTTTATGTATCATCCTAACTGCTTGGTATTTTTAAATGTGATTTATTCTCAAACTGCCTTAATAAAGTCCAGATATTGCCTTCTATATATATTCAATACAGTTTTCTACAAACTGCAGTTAAACTATTTATTTAATGAGAGTAAATTTGGTTACAGGATTTACACTTGAAAATTGCTAGTCTAAAGACTATCAATACAATTCTAAATGGGCACTGGAAATAAATTGAAAATAATTGAATTTTTCTAAGTGTTAACATAAAATTGAATGTGTTTTTTTAAGCACTCTGTGTGTGTGTGTGTGCGTGTGTGTGTGTGTGTGTGTGTATCCATGAAATAATTTTAAGCCCAATAGTAAAATGCATTAAAGAGGCATAGCAGCTAATATGGGGAATTAATTTTAGATTCATCTGTATGATAATAGTTTTTCATTATAATTTTGTTTCTATACATGATAAGTTAGGTGTAGCTGAGTACAGTTAAGAGTGTCTCACTCTAATGATTGCCAGTCCTATGTTATTCTCTGTCACACATGAAAAAATGCAAACAAAACTACTTTGAGAATGACTCTCCATAATAAAACTGTAACTCCTAGCAAAGGTAAATATCTAGAAAACTTTTGCAGAGTAGAAGTAATGGGAATAAATTACAGTGAAGTCCCTGGTTCACTTCCTCCCAAAACTGAGTAACGTCTTTAGGTAAATGACTTCCTGTAAACCTACTTTTACAGCTTGACCACAATTGAACCCAACATTTTTGTTGCTGAGACATTTGTTAAGTGAGTTTTCTTCATTTTATTTACTTTCTTGTCACAGTTGTTAAATGAGTCATTGCAGTTGTTAAGTTAGTAACATCTGGCTTCCCCATTCACAAAAGCTGATCACATGACCCTAGGACACTGCAACTGTCATAAATATTAATCAGTTGCCAAGCATCTGGATTTTGAGCACAGGAACATAGGAATGCTGCAATTGTCATAAGTGTGAAAAATGGTAATTTTGGTTATCAGTGCCATTGTGATTTTGAATGGTCCCTAAATAGCAATAGAATGTAGACTTATGTACCATTTCATAGTGCTTTCTAGCCCTCTCTAAGCGGTTAGCAAAGTCAGCATATTGCCCCCAACAATATGGATCTTCATTTTACCAACCTTGGAAGGATGGAGGGGTGAGTCAACCTTGAGCTGGTGAGGCTTGAACTCCTGGCAGTAAATTAGCCTGCAAATACTGTATTCCAACTGCTGCATCACCACAGTTCCTGCTGCTATAAGTCTACCTATATTTTTCACTAATGGGTATTAATTCTAAACTTCCGTGTAAATCTTCATAAATCAATATTTGAACTTGGCACTCTTGATATGTGTTACAACTCACAGACACCCCAGCCAACCTCCTGTACCGCTTGTTTTTTTTTAAAAAAGCATCCCAACTTCCAAAATCAATGCATTTCCATATGGCTCATCATGTCTCCAGCTGTGGAACTATTATGCGTATATATAAATCACCCTGTAAAATCTTCTCTTATTGTGTATTTAGGTAAAATTTCAAAAACTTCCCAGTCAATATATGAGCAATAGGTAAAGCCCAGGCAAAATTAATTAGCCAAATTAACTAAAAAGCCACACAGCATGTAGAATATTATGTAGAAGTAACAACTGAAACCGAGAATATTTAACTCTAGTCCTCAAAAATAGCTTGAAGAGAATAGCCAAATTCATCAAATCTCACGATAGAAACTCTTTGGCAGATTGGCTTTGGCATTTGAAGATTCAGTGTAGATATACTAAAAAGAGGTGTAATTAAAGAAAAAATAATTAATGATGATATTATATATAGATTTTAATTGCCAGATGGACTGTGACAGATGGCCTTTCTAGTGTTAACTATGTTTCTTACAAAAATGATTGGACTAGATTAATATTAATCTGGTATAGTTCAGGAAGATGCTTTTTTCTTTTTTTTTTAAAGAAAGAATCAGTCACCAAAACTTAATGTAAATTAGTTATGCCCTAACAGTTAAGTGGTCCTGAGTGCCCACTCTTCTTTCTTCATAAATATACCACTTCACTGTGCTACAGAAAATCTAGTTTAATAATGCTGGAAGTAGAAGACACAGATTAATTAATTGCTCCATTTAAAAGTTCAATGTTTCTGCATACAACAATCTATTTGTAATTCTTACAGACTAATGATCTTCCATATGTGTGAACTACAGCTTCCAAAATTCCCAGCCAATATGGCCAACAATTAAAAATATATTGAAAATTGACTCTTAACTTCCAAATAAAATATAATTGAGCTGAGATTTTTTAAAAAAAAAACACCTGATGCTCAAGATTATAAAGGTGTAATCTATGAGAATTTTCCATGTTGCAATATGAGTTCTTCCCCAGGCAATAAATACAATTCTCTACAGTAAAGTTTCTAGTATAAACCTTAAGGTATATGTAGTTGGATACTCATGTTTTTTCCCAAATAAGAGCCTGTCTTATACTTTTTGCCACCAAAAAAGGCACCAGGTCTTATTTTTGGGGGTATCCACTGACTCACTTCACTTGCGCGCATCGCCCTTGGCCTCTTTTTTGCTACCAGAGGCCTTCAGGAACTTCTTTGGCCACAAAGCCAGCAAGGTTTTCCTGAAGGCCTCTGCAGCTGATAACAGAGTTCCAGATCGATCCAGAGCTCTGTTACCAGCTACAGAGGCCTTCAGGAAAGCCTTGCCTGCTGCAGAAGAAATGGGCTGAGGTGTGCAAGGTCTGGCTGCAACTATCCAAAAGTAATTAGCTCCCACCCCCATCCCCACTCTAGCTTAATTTTTACCTGTACACTCTGGAGTGGGTGGGATCTTAATTAGGACTTATTTTGGGGAATAGGGCTTATATTGGGCGCACATGTAAAAATCAAGCTAGGACTTACTTTTTGAGTAGGTTGTATTTTGGGGGAAACACAGTAGGTAAAATAACTCATGATTAAGAATGTGTGTGTTTGTGTATGTGGGTATGTGAAGCATAATTAAAGGCACCATACTTAACTAGTTAGTATATGTTTATATAGAATAAAGCAAAGCCAATAAAACATTAATACTTACAAAACATAAGCATAATGTGACATGTTTTCCCAAAGGCCTTATGAAACAATTGTCTATAACTGTTTGCACAAGGCCAAAAATAAAAATGCCAATCTAATTGTAAGGAGAATTTTCCATATAATGGCACTGCACATAAACACACACACACACACACACACACACACACACACACACACACACACACACAAGACTGCTGGCAGGAAACCTTTACTGAAAGAGTTGGGTGGGCCACTTCTAAGCATAGAAATTCCAATTTGTACTTTATATGTACTTTATAAATTACAAGCAGAACTGAATTATCCTTGAAAACATAATGGTAATTAATGTAGTAACCATGAGATGTAAGTTTTATGAGTACAGTGATATTGGTGTGATAATATGTGAGCTGCCACATTTTGCACCAGTTACAATTTCTGATCATCAGTGGCAGACAGAGAGTTTGTTATAGTAATTGGTCATAAGAATGACCTTTTCTTCATAAACTCCATCTTCCTTGGTTAAGTAACGGTCTATTTCTGCATACTAGCATATCTCAGCAGAAACCATGTATTATCTCTTCTAGCAGTTTCATTCAATTGTTAAACTGTTCATTTTCTCACTAGCAGCATTTTTTTCCTAATTAGCCAGGTAAAGTTACAATAAGCCTTTTTTCTTTAATAGAGTGAGAAATATGCAAAAGTGTTAGGTTGAATTAGATGTAAAACAACTTGGTGCCACTGAGACACCTTTAAGTTGTATTCAAAGCATAGGAAATATTATTTAACACTAACTGGGTTTAAAATAGATAAAAAGAAACCCCAATTATATTTAAAAGAATAAATACAATAAAAAAGGAGCTAAGAAGTGGATAACTGCAATAAAAAAAATTCTAACTTACATAAATAATGATAACACTTAGCTTCAATAATGAAAAGTAGCATACATGATGTTTTTGCAAGTGCAAAAAAGGCAATTTAATTGTATGTAGAAAGTAAAACAATGGAGAGGAATAAGCATAAAAAGAAAGCCTTTCAGAGAAAGACAGAGAAAATTGATAACACAGTTAGGAAAATTGGCCATAAAAACCAGCTGCAATATTAAATGTTTGTACTCCAGATGTGTTTATAGACATTAGGAGATGATCATGATGGTTCTCTTATAGTTAGCAACAATCAAAATTAGGCACTAATGAGAAATCATAAGTTCATTTGGTGAGAAGCAAGCCTCGGGTGCATTATCCAGCCTATGGTGGATCTGAAAACCCCACTGACAGATGTACAAGTCATCTGTGCCTTATTTATTATCAACATTCATATTTCCTCAGCCAATCCTGGCAGCTTGGCCTATTCCAAACTCATCCTAGATTTTGCTTCTCAAAACAAATTGTGTTTCATTATTTCTCTCTTGTTCTAAAAAGAAATTAACAAGGAGGGACTTCTAGCCTTTCAACATCACCATTCCACAGTCTCCGCAGTGGACTCACTTCACAAGTGAAAATCTATTGCTGATTTTAAATAGCCATAGTGGATTTCTACTTGCAGCTTATTCCCCAAAAACTAAATCATAAAACTGCATTTTGCCCTTTCCCCCCTTAAATTACATAATGTGAGGGGATATACTTAAATATTGGTCTCTTCCATTGGACTGCAAGGGTTTTCCAAGCCAGACCAAATATTCCTCCCCCCCCCCCCAGTAAGCCTTTACGTTTTAGTATGGCAAAACTTGACCTCCTAAAGCAACTGCTAGAGTAGCCCCATGTGAAAAGATCTAAATTGACTGAACTCATCTTTAATTTTCCCAGGTCTATCCTATATTATCTTTCTTAAAGGTATGGGTAGTCCTCACATTATAACAGTTCATTTAGTGACTGTTTAATGTTACAACGGCACTGAAAAAAGTGACTTACCATTGCAGCATTCCCATGGTTACATAATCAGAATTCAGATGCTTGGCAACTGGTTTGTGTTTATGATGGTCGTAGTGTCCTAGGGTCATGTGATCAGTTTTTGTGACCTTCTAACAAGCAAAGCCAATGCGGAAGCTAGATTCACTTAACAACTGCAATGATTCACCTAACAACTGTGGCAAGAAAGGTCATAAAATGGGCAAAACTCACGTAACAAATGTCTCACTTAGAAACATACATTTTGGGATCAATTGTAGTTGCAAATTGAGGACTGTCTATATCTGGTGACATAAGTAGTAAAACTTAGTGCATTTAACATTCAAATCATTGGAAAATTGATTGAAGCGGCTAATTTTTCTGATTGCTGGATAGTTCTATGATATTAGAGTTGGAATACTTTGCTTTATAGTGACTAATAAAAGCCAATCTCCCCCAAAGTGGCTGCTCTCTTTCATGTTCTATAAAATTGAGAATAGAGTTCAAGAGAGAAAAGAGAACAAAAGAGGAAAATAGACAATGAGACAATGGTGGTATGGGCAAAAAACATTGGACACAATATAGATTTGGAACATCGGGAAAAACTGTGGGGACTAAATTACAAATTAACTATGTCCACAGCATACTGAGAAAATCTATATAAAATGTTTGTAGTGGCATCTTCCTCCTGCTAGACTAGCAAAAATGTTCAACCGAAGCCCAAGCTGTTGGAAGTGTAAAAAGGAAAAAGGTACATATTTTCATATGTGGTGGACCTGCCCAGAGGTCAAAAAATATTGGAATATAATTCGATTGTGGCTAGAAGAAATTAAAAAAAACAGAAAATTGAACCCAAACCAGAACTATTTCTATTAGGCATAATATCAGAAAAATATAATAAAAAGGATAAATATACACTGCGCAAAAAAAATAAAGGGAACACAAAAATAAGACATCCTAGACCTTATTGAATAAAATATTCTTATTAAATACTTTGTTCATTACATAGTTGAATGTGCTGGCAGCAAAATCACACAAAAATTATCCACGGAAATCAAATTTAGCAACCCATGGAGGTCTGGATTTGGAGTTACACTCAAAATTAAAGTGGAAAAAAACACTATAGGCTGAACCAACTTTGATGTAATGTCCTTGAGGCTCAGTAGTGTGTGTGGCCTCCACGTGCCTGTATGACCTCCCTACAATGCCTGGGCATGCTCCTGATGCGGTGGCGGATGGTCTCCTGAGGGATCTTCTCCCGCACCTGGACTAAAGCATCCCCCAACTCCTGGACAGTCTGTGGTGCAATGTGGCGTTGGTGGATGGAGTGAGACATGATGTCCCAGATGTGCTCAATTGGATTCAGGTCTGCGGAATGGGCGGGCCAGTCTATAACATCAATGCCTTTGTCTTGCAGGAACTGCTGACACACTCCAGCCACATGAGGTCTAGCATTGTCATGCATTAGGAGGAACCCAGGGTCAACCGCACCAGCATATGATCTCATAAGGGGTGTGAGGATCTCATCTCGGTACCTAAGGGCAGTCAGGCTACCTCTGGCGAGCACATGGAGGGCTGTGCGGCCCCCTAAAGAAATGCCACCCCACACCATTACTGACCCACTGCCAAACTAGTCATGCTGGAGGATGTTGCAGGCAGCAGAACGTTCTCCACGGTGTCTCCAGACCCTGTCACGTCTGTCACATGTGCTCAGTGTGAATCTGCTTTCATCTGTAAAGAGCACAGGGTGCCAGTGGCAAATTTGGTGTTCTCTGGCAAATGCCACACTTCCTGTGGATGTCGGGCCCTCATGGAGTTTGTTTCTGACCGTTTGAGCAGCCACATGCACATTTGTGGCCCGCTGGAGGTCATTTTGCAGGGCTCTGGCAGTGCTCCTCCTGTGCCTCCTCGCACAAAGGTGGAGGTAGCGGTCCTGATGCTGGGTTGTTGTCCTCCTATGGCCTCCTCCACATCTCCTGATGTACTGGCCTGCCTCCTGGTAGTGCCTCCATGCTCTGGACACTACACTGACAGACACAGCAAACTTTCTTGCCACAGCTCGCATTGATGTGCCATCCTGGATGAGCTGCACTACCTGAGCCACTTGTGTGGGTTGTAGACTCCGTCTCATGCTACCACTAGAGTGAAAGCACCACCAGCATTCAAAAGTGACCAAACCATCAGCCAGAAAGCATAGGAACTGAGAAGTGGTCCGTGGTCACCACCTGCAGAACCACTCCTTTATTGGGGATGTCTTGCTACCTGCCTATGTTTTCCACCTGTTGTCTATTCCATTTGCACAACAGCATGTGAAATGGATTGTCAATCAGTGTTGCTACCTAAGTGGACAGTTTGATTTCACAGATGTGTGATTGACTTGGAGTTACATTGTGTTGTTTAAGTGTTCCCTTTATTTTTTTGAGCAGTGTATTATGCTACATATCTTAACAGCTGCTAGGATTTCCTACGCACAATTTTGGAAGCAGGAAAATGTGCTATCAGAGGGTGTCATTATAAAAAAAAATTAGACTGTGCAGAGATGGACAGACTAACAATGAAATTAAGAGACAAAGAAGAGTTGATATATTATAATGTCTGGGATACCTGGTATGAATGGTTTAAGAATAAAAAGAAATCAAAATGGCAATTAGGTAAAGCATAAGAAACTATGTAAATAGTTATATCTATATTCATATCTGAAATTGTATAGTGAAAGAAATGTGTATATAGAAAGATAAGGAAATGTAAAACATGTCTTGATGTTGATATAATGATGTATAAAGTTTTATTTTATGTTTTTAAATTTTGAAAACTAAATCAAATTTGTTTTAAGAAAAGGGAAAAGGGAAAAACAAGCAGTGGCAGCAAGAGAAAGGTGAAGACTGCTATCAACTATTCTGCAATCAGCTTTGATCATACGCTGAAAGCCAGATTATTATTCAATCAACTAATTGCTTGCCGAATTAGGCAGACTGTATTTTTTTAAAAAAATTGGCAACATGTGTGAGTTATTATTACTTTGACTTGACAGTCAAAAGATGTGTGGTGTGTCAAAAGATTCAGTGGGACTATTGGTGGGACTATCATAGCCATACTTTTTTAGGAAGTTCTTGGAAAAGGATGTTTTAAATCGTCCATGTTCCCAATTTATGACACATGGCAAATCAAGTGTAGGAGTCAGGTAGGGTGCTGATTTTTGTGACCTTCATAAATCAGGATTTCAGGATAATTTTGGACATTCCTGTAACAGCAGGAGTAATGGACTGTTATCTAAGGATATGACAGTTGTGGGGTTTTAATATGTTTGATTTGTAGAAAATATTGCTATGTAAAAAATTTATATCCTTCTACTGTATATTTTTTACACTCTTTGAGTCATTTACACAATTCCTTCTATGAGCAAGTCAGAATGTATGATAGGAGACTAAAGGTCTTTTGATCAAGTTAATTCAATACTTAGTACTCAGTACTGAGCACCAGGAAATTGCAGACCAATTAGCTTGACTTCAATACCTGGCAAAATGTTTTACAGCACTCTCTAAATGGTATACAAAATAAGCATATTGCCCTCAACAATCTGTGTCTTCATTTTACCAATCTCGGAAGGATGGAAGGGTAAGCTAACCTTGAGCTATTCAGGATTGAATTCCTGGTCGTGGGCAGAATTAGCCTGCAATACTCCATTCTAACCACTGCGTCACCACGGCTCCTTGGAAAAGATAAGTAGAGATTTGTGAGCATCTAGAAATAAACAAGGTGATTACTAGAAGCCTGCATGGATGTTAAAAACAAGTAATGCCAAACAAACTTTATTGCCTTGTTTGATAAAGTGACTAAATTAGTAGATCAAGGAAATGTTCTAGATATAATAGATTTAGATTTCAGTAAGGTATTTAATAAAGTGGACCACAGCCTACTTCTTGGTAAAATAGAACAATGTGGAATAGACAATACTACCACTAGATGGATACAAAGTTGACTGACCAACCGCACTCATCATGTGGAATAATGAATCTACATAATGGGAAGCATTCAGTAGAGTACTTCAGAGATCTGTCTTGGTCTCAGTATTCTTCAACATCTTCATAAACAACCTAAAGAAGTTTGAAAGGGAATTCATGAAATTTGCAGATAATACCAACCTGGGGGCAATCGCTAGTACTTCAAAAGATAGATTCAAAATTCAGAAGGATCTTCACAGACATGAGCATTGACCCCAAACCAACAAGATTCAGTTCAGAGATGAGAAAAGTAAGATCCTACATTTCGGCAGGAAAAACTAAGTGCACGGGTGCAGAATAGGCAGTGCCTGGCTCAACAATCATGCCTATGAGAGGGATCTAGGTGTTCTGGTGGATGATCACTTGACTATGAGCCAGCAGTTTGTTACAGCTGCCTCTATAATATACTAGTAAGACTACACTACTAGATGAAATGGGTGTGCATCAATCAACCAAATAAACAAACTATTTAATTCTGGTCCGCATGATACACAAAAGATGCTGAGGCCCTAGAAGGACTACACAGAAGAACAACTAAGATGGTGAGGTGTTTAAAGATTGTTTAAATTAGTTATGGAAAACTTTGGCATTGTTTTTACTTATATAGCAATGAAAATGTGATTAATCTGTACAAAAAAAGATGCTTTTGAATCTTTTGATTTTGGTTTCATAGTCCTTAGTGGTGGACTGTATTATATTTATTAGAAAGATGAATTACTGTCAGGATGATACTACTGTTTAAGCATCTGTCAGTATACAAAATCTGTTCATATTAGTACTTATAACCTAAAATAGTCCAGAGTTGTCACTTAGACAACCTGTCTTGTTTTCCTGAACTCTCCAGTCCTTTCTCATTCCAACAAAATATTTTTGTGTTTATTTCTTATATCTTTTTCTAATCTTCTATCTTTGTCTTTTTGATTTAAGTCTTTAGGAGGAGCAGTAGATATTCCCTATAAGAATAACAGAATAAAAGAGTTGGAAGTACTTTGGAAGTCTTCTAATACAACTCCCCTGCACAAGTGGAAATCCTATACCATTCTGGACAAATGGCCATCCAATCTGTTCTTAAAATTCTTCAGTGTTGGAGTACCCACAACTTCTGAAGGCAAGCTATTTCATTGATTAATTATTCTCACTGTCAGGAAATTTCTCCTTAATTCTAGGTTGAATCTATCTTTGATAAATTTCCATCTGTTGCGTCTTGTCTTGCCCTTAAGTGATGACTACATGATGACTAAGACTATGTGAGGGTTAAATATAATTCTGTTATTTGGATGTAATTCTTTATTTCAGCTAATAAGTAATTCCTTCCATAAATCACTTTACATTAAAATGTAGTAGAGTTAAATACCAATAATTGATTTTTTTCCAATTTGTTATTGTATGTATGTGTGTGAATTTAGATACATGCACCTTCCAAATTTTCAACCCTTTCTTCAATTAAAAAGTGTTATTTTATAGCAGATCACAGTAAAAACATAATTTATCTTTCATTACATCCCATTGCAAATTCTAACTGGTATTGCCTCAACAGAAATAATGACCAAGCTGTTTATATTGCGCTGCATTTTCTCATTAATAAGAAGCCATTTCTTCAGTTCTAATCTCTATTCATGTGTTATTGTAGCAATCATCATGAGAGTGGTCCAGATAACACACATTGCAGAAGAAAAACAACAGATGTACATCCATAAGCACAAAATCTTATTTCATTAGATCTTTTTGCTCAACATCTACATAAGCTGCACATATAATTTGAGTAAAAATTGTGAGGCTATGGTAACTACTATAATTGACTAAAACTTTCTACAATCTTAGGATACTATAGCAATAATTTCAAGGGGACATCAAAATAGGCAAAATGACAGTCACAACATTGCAATTGAATCCTTACTTCTTTGTTCATTAATACAATGTAGTGTACACATACAAAACGTTCAGGATTTTGACTTTGAGGCTGCAATTACCATCTTTTCTCACCTATGGATGCAGAATGCCATTTCTTTTCCGAGTCTGCAGTGCGTGGACCACTTCCGCCACACCTGTGCTGGCCAGGACATCACCACCTCTGCCGTCTCCATACCTCCTGAACTGACGGACTTCACGGATGTGTTCAGTGAGAAGGAAGTGGACCGGTTACCCCCGCATCGGCCCTATGATTGCCCAGTGGACCTTCTGCTAAATGTACCACTGCCAAAGGGACGTTCGTACTCCATGTCCGAGCGCAAGCTGGCTGCACTACGGGACTTTTTGGACAAAAACTTGGCCTGAGGGTTCATCCAGCCTTCGTCATCCCCTCTCTCAGCCCCAGTCCTCTTTGTCAAGAAGAGGCCAGGAGACTTACACTTGTGCTGTGATTACTGCCGGCTAAACGCAATCATGGTGCAGAATAGCTACCCCTTGCTGCTCATTCTGGAGTTGTTGGAGAGGTTGTGGGAGGCCACTATCTTCACCAAGCTCGATCTTCGAGGGGCCTACAACCTGGTGCGGATGCGAGAGGGGGACAAATGGAAGACGGCATTTGGCACACGATATGGCCATTTTGAGTACACTGTGATGCCGTTTGGGTTGACCAATGCCCCCGCAGTCTTCCAGCACCTGATGAATGACATGTTTTGGGATATGCTAGATTGGTTCATGGTGGTGTACCTGAGCGATATTTTGATCTATTCCAGGTCCATGGACAGCCACCTTCAACATGTTTGTCTGGTCTTACAATACCTTGAGGAGCACCAACTTTATGCGAAGCTGGAGAAATGTTTCTTCTTCCAGACTTCCATTGAGTTCCTTGGGCACATCATCTCTCCCAAAGGCATCACCATGGACCCACATAAGGTGGAGGCCTTATGTAGTTGGGAAACCCCCTCATGGCGTGAAGGATGTTCAATGCCTATTGGGGTTTGCTAATTATTACCTGACCTTCATCCAGGGTTTTGCCAAGCTGACGGGTCCAGGAAAACCCTGGGGAGCGATTTCCATGGACTTCTTGACTCATTTACTGCCGTCCTCTGGATTTACAACTGTGCTGGTGGTGGTTGACATGTTGACGAAAATGGCCTACTTCATTCCGTGTCGTAAATTGCCAACGGCCCATACAACTGCCCGTTTGTTCTTGCAGCATGTTTTTTGTCTCCATGGTTTGCCAGACAGGGTAGTTTCTGACTGCGGTGTACAATTTACAGCCCAATTTTGGAAAAGCCTGATGACTGTGTTACAGATGCAGGTGTGCTTGTTGTCGGCGCACCAACCAGAGACTGATGGGGGGATGGAGAAGGTCATTGGCATTCTCGAGCAATACTTGTGTTGTTTTGTAAACCAATGGCAGAACAACTGGGTTTTTCCCTTTGACACTATTAGATACCCCTGTTACTGAGACCCGGGAATTCCTTTCGGAACTTCACTCAGTTCAGCAGTTAGTTCGGCAGCAATTGATACAGGCCAAGGAAGATTACAAGCAGTTTGCAGATTGCTCTTGATGGGTAATGCCTCCGCTGGCTGTAGGAGACCATGTGTGGTTATCCACAAAACATCTTCAGGTCATCTACCCGATAAAGAAGCTGGACCATCAGTTCATTGGCCCATTTCCCATCGAGGCGGTTATCAACCCCATAGCCTATCGACTGACTCTACTGCACTCCATGCAAATTTATCCAGTCTTCCACCATTCCCTTTTGGTCCCTGATGCATCTTTGTATTATCTCCGACATCCCACAGCTGTTGATCTACCACCTGTGCCCGGGGAAGATGGTGCAGTAGAAGGCAAGGTGGCCAGCATTAGGGATTCCCGCTGGCTGAAAAGGCAGTTCCAGTATTTGATCGAGAGGCAGGGGGATGGGCCGGAGGCCCTCTCCTGGGTGGATACTTCCACGATCCACACCCCAGACCTTATACGGATGTTCCATGACCATTTCCCCATGCGACCACATCCTGACCGTCAGACTCGGGGGAAGGGCCCGGTGGTGGGGGATAGCGTTGTGGCCCGGATTCCCAAGCCTATGCTGTCAGAGGAAGAAGACCTGGAAGATGAGGAGGAGGAACTGGGAATGCCTTCCTCCCCAGGACCTTCCTCTCTGGCAATGTCTTCCTCCCTGATGATGCCTCAGGTTTCATCAGACAACCGAGAGGAACAGCCTGAGATTAATCAGGAGAAAGGCATATCGGAGCAGCCCCTGACAGGGAGTAAAGAGGAAGAGTGTTGGCTTGATCCTAAGCAGCATCATAGGGAGAAACATGAGCAACAACGTAGGAGGCATGGGTGGGTCAGAGAGTGAGCTGAGTCATTGAGCCATACTTCACAGGGGATAAAAGTGGGTGTGTTTTTGACTGGAACTTTATACGGGACAAAGTTTAATCTTACTTCAGATTTTCTTTGTGAATGATTTTTGTGGACTGCCTTGTAATTTTCTGTGAGTAGATTTTTATTTGTTATCAGTTCGGACTTGCCAGGCAGAGGGTGTTGGAATGCCAGCATTATCAGTTCCAAAGAATTAACTCTGTGAAGTCCGAGCCAGCTTGCCTGCCTCTGTTTGTGTGAGTTTGTATTCTTTTGGGAAAGAAGAAAAGTGAGACAAAACTTAATATTAAACATTACTATTTTTGAAATTTTTTCAGCCCATGGATTCATTTTTCACTCTGGCTAGTCATTTATTAGTCACATTGAATGGTAGAAGTGTATCAGGAAAGATGGCATTTGTTACACTACACATTCTACCCCTGGGGATGTCCAGCATCTGGCAGTACATGATCTACAAACCAGGAAGAATTTGTATCATTCCTCTGCTATGGAATCCAAGTTGTCTCTCTTCCTAATTGTTAGAAAGAAAGAATTGATTTTCCAATTGTGATTAATTCTACATTCTCAGAAATTAATGGATTGGCAGCCTTCTTAGGAACCTTAAAATATTTGGCAATCAGACTTTATTTATCACTGTAAATGTTTATAACATGGAATATTGACTAAAGATGCCACATTAGTACTCATTCTGCCTAAAGTAGCCAAATTTCCCTTGGCTTTACATGTATGAATTCAAGGCCAAATTAAACACATGAGTGTATCATAGCAGGACCATTTCTTCTTTTGTAAATAGTGAAAGGAAACCTTGTTTTCAAACATGAAAAACGTATTAGGCAAAACTGAAATCAGGATGTTCTTCTTCAGTTTTATTTCACAGCAGTTTGCTGTTTTAAACTGTTTACTCCCGTCCTTTGTTTACTTCTGTTTTGAGGAATACAGAGTTACAGTAGGGTTTTTAAAGCATCAGAGTGCAATATGGTAAAACAGAGAAGGGATCTGAGGTTGCTACCCTTCTCTTCATATTCTAGTTTGTCCTCAAGTGACAACTCTGGTTTGATTTGCTTGATAAACCATTGATTTGTTTCAACCCAGAGTTCTCACTTGAGGCACAAATAGCCCAACTCAAATTAAAAATTGAGTTAGCTGAGAAAAGTGAGGAAGGTTGAACGAAGAAGAAGAGGATGACCATTAGCAAGATGGATAGATTCAGATACAGTAGTAATGAGTGTCTCTTTAGAAGACTTGAAATCCCAGGTTATCAATAGATTGTCATTGGAGAAAATCTAACTATATGGTCACTAGGAATGAAAAACAACAGCTTAATGACACAATCGGTGGTCAAAGGGGTTGACAGTACTAAATACTACTGTCCTTGGTAATATGGTTGGATGAACAATCATGAAATATAGCCACTTGAATCTCCTTATCAGAAGCAACAGAAAACATATAAAGCAACTCAATAAAGTTGGAATTATAACTATAAAGCTGGCAGAATCTGACTTATAAGAAACTCAAATAACACTTGACAAAAATGTCAAAAATGCAATTTAGGTATTACTTAGTGGATGCTTGTGTGACAGCCAGCTTATCTGGTCTCACTCACAGTTCAAGCTAAAATGGCCATGGAAGCATTCCCAATTACCAGAGAGGAGATCAGCCCATATAGAATTGGTCAGATCCCACCCCTGATGCCAACAACCCTCTTTTGTTCAAGCATGTTAGATTGCATCCATGACAAAATTGAATCAATTTTAAAATGTGAAAAACCTAAAGATGACTTTAAGCATTCTCAGGCTGATAATGAGACAAAGGCAAGTTTGTCAGGAGCTCACCTGACTTTTGAGTAACACATTAAAAACTGAAGTCCAAGATGTAAGTGAGACCAGAATGTAAGAGCAGGCAGAGCCAGAACAAAACTGATGCATGATTATAATTCATTTACATATGCTTGCAGTTATAAGACAACTTTTAGAATGTCAGGAACAATAGTCCAATTAAAGAGAACAAAATCTTTGTTTTCTGTTCAATGATAATATATTATTAGTTTAATTTAATTATTTTACCTAGATGTTTTATAAATTAAAAAAGACTAAAATTCTTTCTGTGCACCTAGCTTATTTAGTACATTTTCTTGTCTCATTTAAACTGTGTTAATTCTTCACTTGGTCTATGTTGTGCAAGAAATGTACAAAGTAATAATTAAATGAAGAGTTGTCCATTCCTGTGTGAAAAGATATCAATGAGTAATCCTCCTGAGAGTAATGATAAAGAGTATGCACCATCTTCTTACTAACTCAGTTATGAGTCACTTTCAATTATAATCAATAAATTAATTTTTCCTAATACGGAGATTTTAGCTTAGCTGTGATATTTTTGATGGCAAAATTCCTTACTTAGCTGCCTTACTATTTCATTTTTCATCTTCAAAACCTCTATTAGCACCACTATGGGAAGTCCATTAATCCAGTGTCAGCCTGTATTTTTATAATATCCTACCCCTACAAGTTGCCTTACAGACACATTTAATCAACACATGAAGGTTTGATATGACTGTAATAAAGAATTCAAATAATTAAAACACCTATATGCATTTCTCATTGAAAATAAAAGATTTGTGCAACTGCACCTGTCTTTTAATTTAGTGGTCAAAATTACTCTGTTATCCAATCAGGGCATCATATCTGACAATATAAACTATGAGGCACTAACCCAAAACCAGACCTGGAGATTCTTGCCACTCTGATTTGAACCTAGGAGGTTCAAAGATAGTGAAGACCTGATCAATTTCAATTCAGACTATCTCTAAAATGGGTACTTAAAAAAAAAATCAGAATTCTTAGCCATAAGTGTGCCAGGATTTGCATGGCGATATACAGTATTAGATTGCCTACAGTTTAGATTTGTTTCCCCTATTTATTATTTGGAAATGAACATATAAGTGAAATGTTGCACTTGCTAGATCAAAGACTCTTGTTATGCTGCTTGAATAAAAACAAGGAGGCATGAATCACTCATTGTCCAATTAAACCAGTCCAATTAAAGGCAACATACTCTTTGTGCTGTCCCAAATACTCTCAGCCTTCACTATCTTCACTAATCATTTTATAAACAAAAACAAGTGGAGTTTGCTTATTTTGATCAAGTGGGAAAATAGAGGCAGCAGAGAACCATTCTATGTTTTCTATTGCTAGACTAACATTGTTAAGATCACTAGCACCATTAAAACAAAAAGCTAGGGGGAATTTTCAACAGTCCTGAGAAAAGTCAAAATTCATCCAGCTTCTCTGCAAAAAGATAGCACTTGAATTTGTTAATTTCATTTTTTTTCCAGCCCAGATTCTTTTCTATTTGTGTAATAATGTTTAGTTATCTTAGTCAGGATCTCCTGCTGGTGGAGTCTTCCTTTCAGGGTTTGTTTTTGGATTGGTCTCCCAGTCTGGAGGACCATATCTTCAAGGCAAAAACAGCCCCTACTATTATGTTCCTCTAAATAATGGTTAACACTTGTTTTTTCTGGAGAGCCTTCAGAAATTATGAATATATATTTTATGGTGTTATTGTACTTTGTAGAACTCTTATTCCGTATTGCACAGTGACTTTTTGTTGTACATTGCCTAGAGTCTTTGGATTGAAATAGTTTATAAATCAAATAACTGACTAGACCAATCTTCTCTTTGCTAATCACACAAAAGCCATTCTATGACACTTTGAGTAAACAGAACCATAAAAAAGTGTTCTGAATGAGTGAGCAAGCAGGACAAGATAAGAGAATCATGGTTCCCAGTAATTGCTTTAAAGGTGAAAACAGGTTGTACATTTTCTTTTCCTCTGAAATGATGATTGGTAAAAGGTGTGTCTAAGTGTTGCTTTCAAATTAAAGGAAAGTTGAATCCTCCTTTACCTCAAAATTAAGTATTTTAGGAAAGAAAGGAAGAAGCTGACTTGGGTTCCTGGGTAATTGTTATTTTAAAAGTAAAGTGTGCCTGGGCCTTTAAAAGAATCATTAGCATAGAACTAATGAAACTTGGGATAAACTAACATACACAGTGACATTCCTTTATTTATGTATATATGTAGAACTGTAAAAGAAAAGGCTAAAATGCACTTACTGGTATGCCAAATGTAGCTATGGGAAGAATCAACTGTAAATGAATTTAATTTCTTTTTAAAAAAAATAAAAATATGAGAAACTAATTTATAAAAGACATGTCCACAGTCTATTGTACTGTGAAAAATTTCAATTAAGTATCAATTTAATAGACCAAAATTAACCTTGAGATTAAACATATATGATTTAATGACTGACTGTCTCATTTTAATATACATGTGATACAGTACATTTATGTGAAAATAGTAATGTTGGATAAATTTTCACAGAGGGATTTATATGAGGAGCCTACAATGTAAAAAATAAAACATTGTGCTCATCAACAGTGACATTTCAAATATCCTATTTAACATTGACATATCTTTTTTATTTAAAGAAAATCATGTATTCATGAGGGACAGAGAGTTCCAAGGACTACAAAGTTATTTTTAAAGAGTTTATTATTATTATTTATTTGGATATTATATCACACATCTTGCACTTTTTGTTAAATTATGTTTTTGTTTTTAAAGATTTAATATATCTAAACTTTAGTGTTATAATCTAATCAATACTGCATAAACTTCACTATATTTTAATTATATAATATACTACAAGATCAAATCTGGGTCAGTTACAAGGACCTGAGGTTTACTCTTTCGAACTTTTGGACTTGTGCTGGAGCCCATCTTCAGGGAACTTCTCTCTACTGGAATATGTGTGTTGAGCTATTCTGTGAGTCATATTTATGTGGTGCCTTCCTACTGTTTGATTGGTGTGTTGATGACTGGCAATGGGCTATTATTTCCTTGTGCCGGCAAGCCCTTGGCTCCTAAGTACCTAATAAGCTGGTGGTAAATCAGCACTCCTATTAACTGACAAGGGACCCAGGCTTCAATCATTTCTCTGGCTGTCTTTGTACCTGCATGGCTAACAATCTTAGTAGCTGCAAAATTGAATGCAGGTCCTTGTTCATTGCAATATGAGGCTACCAATGAATTCAGATCTCCTCATCTATTACTTGTATTGTTGCAATCTGGTGGTTAGCTTCCTCCTCATCTGTTCTATCTAGTCACAGGGGCAATCCCTGCAGGGGATTAATAAATAAATATAATATACTGCCGGGGGCAAAAATCCCAGCAATTGGCTCACTGCTCAGTTGCTGGGTGGGCATGGCCATGGTGGGCTGGAACTTCCGTAAGTGCCTCTTTCACTTTGTCCAGGGTCCGGAGGCTTCCCTTGGGCCTGTGGGAGGGCAAAAATGGCCTCCCCTGGGCTCCAGAGGCTCTCCAGAAGCCAGAAACAGGCCCATTTCCGGACTTCCTGAACTTCTGGTTCGGTCCATTTATCACCCTCCCAGAGTTTCCGCGCGGATCCTGTACTTACCTGCATCTGAAACATGCCACATGGAGACTCTTGGGAGGGGAGTGGGCCAGCTGGTCAGTTTAACTACTGGTTTGGCAAACCAGATGTAAATTTAACATGTGGTTCGTCCAAATCAGTCTGAACTGGTAGAATCCCACCCCTGATACTGCCTATTTCTTAAAATAAATATATAAAACTCTTTCTCTCTCTCTCTCTCTTTACTGTGTGTGTATAGAAATACAAACACACACACACACACACACACACACACACACACACACACAAAACACATATTATGTAATGCTTTTTTCCCCTAAGAGAGAACATGGCAAAATAAAAGATGTAACATGAACTGAAATTCCTATTAAAAGCCAGTTCTCTGCACATATGAGGTGGAGGGAATAGAATTCTGTCACCGATCATCATTAGGCCACTTTCTGTGATGTTTTTCTGATCCTTCAAAGGAAAGCTGGTGAAAAGCAGAAAATAAGAAGATGAGGAAAAAATCAAGAAGCTACTTATGGCATCCCAAATGCTTCACTGAACAGAATGAGAGAAAACAATCTAATTATTGACTTTTTTTTTTTAACTGTCTTTGACTTCTACCAAACAAAAAAATAATAAAGCCACGCACAACCATTTTTGTTATTAATAAACAAGATAGTTATCGTTCCTCATTATGAGTACTGAAGCAGAAGCATGATATCTGATAGATAATGTGCTTATTGGAAGCAGAAGCATAAACTGATGCAAGGAGAAAAGCAGAAAAAATGGAAAATAAGAATATGGCATATAGAATAAAGTCTGAAGCTTGTTTTGTTGCATTTCAGTTCAGTTTGTATGATACAGAAACACAAAACCCCCAGAAAAGGAAGCTAAGATCTGAGTCCCCAATGTATGGCTGGCTGGTACAATATACCCACTGATGCATTGTTGGGCATTGCCAGGTTTCAAATGTGATTGGACTAAAAAATAAATAACTAAATACAAAAATCCAACAATGTTTATTTATTTATTCTAATAGTACCAGCATGATGCAAAGCAAAAATGTTTTCCCCAAATATCATATCTCTTTCCAATAATGTTTTTGGTTTGCAAAGATATTTCTAGAAACTAAAAATAATGGTGGTTGAAAACGCTCCGGAAATGTGCTCACCTGCCCAGAGAAAATAGAAGTAAGTTGAAGGGATAAAGAAAATAAAGTTCATCCTGCATAAAAGGGTGCAACAGGCCTTTTTTGCCTTGTGCTCAATGCCTGTGCCATGTCCATCACAGTTGCCATTTTCTAACCATGTTCAAATGTGTTCTCAAAATCTCCATTATTCACTTAAGATCTAAGACCTTTCATTTTTGTCCAATAAAGAGTTATGCATAAACCAATTATCAGCCCACACTTGTGTTGTTGTCACTGATGGGTAATAGCTGTTGAATATTCCAGGGAATTGTTTTTTCAGTGTTTCCTAGGGAAGTCAAACATTGAGCTAGGATTTTCTGTATACAAAGCCTCTGCTGCAACTACATTTCTCTGGCTGTTTATTTTTCTTCAAAAAGTAAAGGGACAATATATTTAATGATACATATAATAAGAGCTGTGAGATTGGTGTATGCCCAAAACTGGAAGAATGAATCTACCCCTACAGAAAGTGAAATAATAAAGAAAATATTAGTCTGTGCAGAGATGGACAGACTAACTTTAGAAATCAAAGATAAGGGTGAGACAAAGTATTATGAAGTCTGGAGTAAAACGTATCAATGGCTAGAGTCAAGGAAAAAGAGAAAGGGTTGAAGCTTCATAGGAATGAAAGTTAAAGTTTTGTAAACCAAAGAGAATGGAATATAATGAAGAAATATGAGATGATACGAATGCATGAGTATAAAAGATGGTTGTAAATATGTATATAATTTGTATATAAATGTAATTAGAAATAATATGCAGCTAACACCATACTAATAACATAAAGGAAAAAGGAAATTAACTGTTATGTGTATCTCTATACCATAGCTTGTATAGCCAAAATAATGGCCAAGAAAGTCACACTGTTCAATTGTTTTTAATGTTTATTCAATATTTTTTTTTAAAGTATGGCAAGCATCTTTGTCTAACTAAGATTGAATTAGTAGTACTATAGCTCAGAATCTTGGATGGAGGCAGTTATTTCCTAATCACTTGAATCTGTCATTTTCATTTGAGATTCCTGCAATTAAATCTGAAATTGTCCCTTCTAGCCACATGAAGAATTATTCAATGTTACAAAGGCATGGTTTATCTTAAGAGCCTAAAAAGCCAACAGTTTTGATAGAGGGAAGTACATTATTACTGTTACTGTGTCATTTTTATACATATCCTTGATCTAATAAGTTTGAGTGTGACATAGCATCACATGCTGTTTCCATTTCCTTTTATCTATAAAGCAGATCCATATTTCTGGCATTTTATAAGACATAGCTTTCCACTGCATCCCTAATGAAAAAATAAATCTATTCTCCAACTATCAATAAAAGCATCATGGCAGAAACTATGGTTTAAATGTTGAAGACAAGGTTGGACAATCTTTTCCAATATGCGACTATGCTTTACAAAGGCTGTGAAGCGATGCCACTTAATTGGGTGTGCTACATACAGATACATTGACACACAAACACACACACATACAGGCTAGAGTGTAAGTTGATTTTTTTTGAGCAGAATAGGATTCAGTCTCTGCAAAAAGTTTTTGCCTCTGCAAGGCTTAAAACATACTTGTTGCGTCTAAAATCTCCCTGAAAGAAGAAAAGGGGACAAAATGTTGACCACATTCATATTGGAGGGCTTTTGGACAATACATGCAAGGATCTATTCAGAATGGTAGGTGCCTTCTATATGCAAAATAATAATAATAATAATAAAGAATAATGGATACAATGCAAGTTTAATAAGGCATAGTTTCTTAGATTTGTCAGGTCTGAACTAGTCCCTAGAACTTCAGGCATAAAAGACATCAAGAAAGATGGAATTATATTAGTTAATGCTAGGATAAACTCTAGTCTGAAGGGAGCGAAAAGTTTCTATGTGGACTTACAATCTTAGAGAACAAAACAAATTATAACATGTTCCAGGGCAGGAATGCACAATTTTTATCACCTGACAGAATTGGTTTTGAGATGGAAAATGCTGCATCATGCTTTCTCCTCCTTCTCCCCCTCCTCCCCCCAATAATTCTGTAAAAACACCAGATTAACATATATTTGCATCCATATATATGCAATCAGCAATATATATTACACTGAAGAAACTCTACAACTATGCAACAGAAAATATGTAATCAAATAAATGAACATAAATTAGACATCATTATTAGCCAAATGGAATTGGAAGAACATTTTCATTTTAATTTCTGTCACTGACCTCAAATGACTACAAAGCTGTACTTCTAGAAAGGAATTATAAATATAGATTTCGTCATGAAACAGTGAATTAATCAGGAAATCAAACCACATGGCATATGAATTAGTCACGGGACTAAATGTCTTCAAACAACACATGTTAATGATGCCATTAATGCAAGAATGTCTGTATTACACACTATATTACTATTCAATAAACATTCATTATTTAAGGTAAGTCATATGTGTCTCTCTCTACCATTCCCAATATCTAACTTCCATTCCAAACAACAGTTGTATATATAATATCCATAGCACTATACTCCATTTTATGTGATGAAATGAACTGTAATTTATTAAAATATATATTTATAAAATGCTGCAGAATTTTCTTATATTTTTATTGTTTACTATTCACAACTGATAAATAGATTGTTAAAATACAGCTAATGATATGCTGCAAGCAACCACCAGATGGCAAAATACTCATGTGCTCTTTACTATAATAAAACATACAGATTCTGAGAATAATAATTCAAAAACTTTGCAGAAACATTTTCTGAAATATAAAATATAAACATATATATATTTAATTTTATATCTGCAAGAAAAACAGATTATCCTCTTCCTCCTCTCCCCACGTACCATTTAACAATCAACTGCTTGGTTGAATTGATAGCACCACACTCATCAAAGAATTATTACCCAGTTACAAAAAACAGTTATATAAATATTGTTCATTTTTTAAAAGTATGCAATCTAAAACTTTGCAAGCAAATAAAAAAGAAGAGTAGATGAAAGAGGAAAATAAAACAGTAAATTGGAAAGGGAGGATAATTAGATCAACTAAAACAAACAAAAATTGCATTTGATAGGGGAAGGAAGATATGAGTCACCCAAGTGTGCTATTAGTGTACAAATCACAGGACATTAATCTTTTGGGTGCACTGGTTATTCACTTAACCAGAATTATATCTCTAATTTTAATGACATTCCAGTATATCTATTCCATATTCTCAATAGAACATGTCTAATGAAATGATTTTTAAAAATAACATAAACTTTAACTTTATATTACCATAAATATCCATTATCACCTTCTAACTCTAAAAGTAGCTTGTTTTTTCAGCCAAATCCATTCTTTCATCCAAAACAAGTAATCAGCTGCAGCTTTAAAAATATAATATCTTGACACAGATTACATAAGTAATATTGAAACCAATAACACAGGTCAGTCATGACTACAATCTAAAAAAATTCAGAAAAAAACAAAGTTGAGCTAATGAGGAAGATTATTCATTTTTGCAAAGAGTGATAATTCCATCAGCTATATGTATACTTTAACTGTCTGATCATTGACTGACCTTTTCCCTTTCAATTGTTTTTAAATATTATTTATATATCAAGATCCAATCTAGATTGGTCACCAGGTATGTATGTATGTATGTATGTATGTATGTATGTATGTACATATGTATATGTATATGTAAGTATGTCTATACAGACAGACAGACAGACAGACAGACAGATACATACATACATACATACATACATACATACATACATACTGTCAGGACTCCAACAAATCCCCCCATTCAAATCATAAGTTTCTGGTTGCATCTCAGAGAAAAGAAAATTGATTTGTTAGAAGTGTTATTGGTGTTGGCTGAATGCATCCGAGACTAAAATACATCATTCATTTCCCCTTGGTCTTCCCCGCACCCCCCTGGATGTGTATTCTCCAATGGGACACATCCATCTCCAAGAGTCATCAATCATGCTCTCTAGTAATATCCTTGCACTCCGGCAACTTTGGGCTGCCAGGCTGATTATCTAGGCACTTAAGGAATGCACTGTTTTCCCCCACTCCCTTTTTCTGGCAGCTAAAAAGACCAAAGGAGTATCTTTTTAGTTGACACATACATACATACATACATACATACATACATACATACATACATACAGTTACTGGCCCAAAGTCATACAATGTGTTTCAATGGTTAGGAATAGTGTTAAACCTAGATCTGTTCACTCCTAGTTCCAATAATTTAACTATTATACCTTATATACCAGGGACCAACCCGTGGGCTCCGGCCTACTACCCGGTTGTGGCCTATTTGGAACTGGACTGCATGAACGGGGATCAGCATGCATGTGTGTGCATAGCTTGACTTGCGCAAGTTGATCTGCATACATGTATGTGTCAGCCTGCCACTCACACAAGTCAAGCTCTATGCATGCCCATGCATGTCAACCCATTGCTTGTGTGGCCCAGTTCCCCTCTCCCCACCCCAAGTTAGGCCACTAAGCTGCAAAAGGGACCACTGTTATAGACTATTACACCGTAGAGACGATTCTATACAGAATTTTCCATATTTTCTCTATTGGAGAAAAATCTTCAGTTTACAGTACTTCAGATTAGAATCAGAACATTTTTAATATAAAGTATAACACTCCTACTGCTGTATTTTAATGTGAAAATGTGATAATTTTCTTTTTAAAAGAGTTTTGTAAAGCATCTATTGTCTCCCTAATAACTTAGAAACCTGTTTATTTATTGATGCAAGTCAAAAAGCATCCATTCAGTCAGCTTTTTGAAGAGAAGTCATGTACTGTCCCATTTCTATCTCTAAAGGTTGCTTTTTGGAATCATACATTATCATTTCTTTTTACAATCCCAACCTATTCACAGCCTTGCTTTTTTCCCCTATTGTTATAAAAGTCATGAATATAAACTTTCTTTGTTATACTCCTGAAATTCAGTTTAAACATGCTGATTAATGATAACAATTCCTTTTCTGAGACAAAAACATAGCCATTAAAATTATCTGGGGAATTGTTTAACAAAAACAATTTACATCTTTCCCTCTCTACAGTCTTAAATCTTCAAACATCTCATTTGTTTTTACAAGAATAACCAAACCATGTGTAACATTAGAGACTCACTGGCATTTCCCACTGCCATTTTTAAAGCTGTGTTTTGTGGGGGGGAGGGAGGGGGAAAAGGAGAGAGAGTGAGGGGAGAGAAAAAGGGGGATAATTAATTTCTCTTCCTGCTACTTACATTTGTGATTGTAAGCATCTTACTGTACTTGAAGAACTTTTTTTTAAAAAAGCATAAATCTATCCATAGTCAGCCTAGCATCCTTTATACCATACTTGTGATTAAACTTTGCTGATACTTATTCTCCTATCTTGAAGTTCCTATAAAAGAACCAGGTTTTCACTTTTGCAAAAAAAAAAAAACCAAAAAAAAGAACCAAAGAGAGAGAGAACCATCCTTATCTGCAGAGGTAGATTGCTTCAGGAGTGAAGAGGACAATTATAATAGGTGTAAGTCTTGCAAGACAGTCCAGGCAGGAAACAAAATCAGATGAACTACTTCTACTTTATACATTAACATGCAAGTCTGAAAGTACATTTCTTCTCCATCACCTTTACATCCCCCAAAATTAGAGAGGATATCTTCTGAGATGCTTGCAATACCCATATTCCTTCTTCAGCTTAATCTGCCTTATCCAAGTTATTTCTCTGACTGTAAGTCTTCTTTCTGTCCCCCAAGGTCACTCCCACAATACTATTGCTGCACTCCAGGAGAATGGAAACTTAATTTTTTGTACCATGTTGTTTTCCTACCTGACACAAACATGGTGTCCAAATTTGTTAAAAATTGCTTTGGACAGAGATGAAGCAAAAGAGATTATTTATATCTTAATTTACTCATCCCACAAAGATTCTAGCAACTCATGTGTGTCTTTCATCCTTTGATATTTTTAACTTTAAAGTAGAACAAATCTAGAACAAAAGTACAATCTGTCCATAGTTGTTTAGAATTCCTTGAATTTTAACTCTATGGTTGGTACCTGGTACCAGGTCAATTATTTTTTCCTTCCATCATTTGGGTCAAAGGTGCTTTTTCAAGAGGCAACTGGAGTTTCTGGTTTTTCTTTGAAAACATTTCACTTCTCATCCAAGAAGCTTCTGCAACTCTGACTGGATGATAAAGAAGGAAGGATTTATAGTCCTTGCAGACAGCTGGTCATTTGCATTCTTTTTAGTGAGTTATTAAGGCCAGTTAAGTATACATCCTTCCAGTCCCCACCATCCAGTTAGAGCTGAAGAAGCTTCTTGGATGAGAAGCAAAACATCTTCAAAGAAAAACCACAAACTCCAGTTGCCTATTGAAAAAGTACCTTTGGGACAACCATGAACTAGATGACTGAGAATCTCCATAGACTTCTGTCATTTCTGTCTTCTCCAATAGGACAGGTCAAATCTAGTTAGGTTCCTTGCAGTGATGGGATGAATACTAGTACAACAAATAAACAAGCTACAGAAATTTATCTCCTTACAGACTCTGCTCTTTATGTAATGTCTCGGGTTTGTAAAAGTGGGGAATCATCACTACTGACTGGTTTGATTAAGGTTTCATTCCTGTCCTGAGATTACATCCATTTGTTTTCTTCCAAAATGATGAGAAGGCTGTGCTGCTAGCTTAGTTTGCCCATTTGTGTATTTTCCAAGCAGGGGAGGATGGCTTATTTATTTTTCTGATCTTTTAAAACTATGCATCATAGACTGATAACCCATCCCAGGGAATTGAGGCAACCCTAATGACAGGATGGGCCAGGCAGAGATAATTAATAGTCACCAGATATTCTGTTGGGCTGTTTAATGTGTGTTTATATATTAGGTCACTGTTCACTAGGGAAGGAAAGGTGCAGCTGACATTCACAAACATTTCTTAGACTCCGACAACTGTGCTGATGCAAAGAGATCAGGGAAATAAGGAACATTTCATCATCAGAACTGTAAGCCTAATAAAGGTGAGAAGAAAGTGAGAAAGCCAGGGAAACAGGGAAGCTGGGGGATAACAGAAGAAGACAGGCAGAGGATGCATTGATTGGGGATGCTGCAATGGAGGGGAGTTCTGCGAATGATGAATCACCTCTGCTTAGAACAAAGAAAAAGCAGGCAGCTTGCCAGGAATGGCTTAGGCCAGTTTCATTAAAACCCTTCATTCATCATACTGAAATGAGGCAGCATTTGTTATTGCAGCCATGGTGTGTTGGTGCAGAAGCTATTAGAAAGAGTGGGTGGGCTTTGATAGGAAAGAGGGCAGCAAACGGGGAAGATGTTATCGGAAAATAAGAGAAAAGAGATGTCTTCCACTGACAAGCCAGGTTTGTTCCTCAATCAGTACTTCAAGTTTCATTTATCTTCTCTGTACAAAAGCTTACAAATGGTGAATTACAATCATGTTGTAACTCAGCATTCCTCAACCTGATGTCTTCAAGATGTGTTGAGACAACTGTACAATTTTCAAAGTTCTCAGACACATGGTTAATAGCTAGCTGGGAATTCTATAAAGTATAGTTCCAACATATTTTTGAGATCATGAGGGTAGATACCTAAGATCAGAATTCTAGGGGTGATATCTGAACTGTATTAAAGTAGATTCACCAAGGACCCCCCAAAGTAGATTCAGTTGTTGATACTGTAACTGAAATATCTACAAGGTAGCATTATAGTTAGGATTCAACAATACTGGGAATACAACTGATGGTTTAATATTTTGTAAGAAATACCTATTGTTTACTGATTTCATTGCAAATATATGATTTGAGCCTTAGAGCCACTAAACTCCTCCTTTTATCCTTGCCATGTAAACATGTAAAAATTAATGTGATACTGAATCAATTTCTAACTGACAATTGTAATCAAATTTTAAATTGGGTGATTTACTGGAAACAAGTCAACCCTCTGTGTGCGTGTGTGTGCGTGTGTGTGTGTGTGTGTGCTTTGTAAAAATGATGACCTTAACAGAAAAAAGTTAGAATTTGCCTTTTATGAAGGAATTATTCTGAATTAAAGAATAGTTGCTTCAAAAGCACATCTGCATTTAACTTCATTTTATGTAATAGAAATAGTGATAAATCTATATTTAAAATGACCTTCATGTACAGTTATCTGAATAATAATTAGGGAAGTACTGAATTCAGAGCAGCATCTATGATATTGTAGGTTATATCCTTTTTTTCTAATTTAATTTACTTATTTGGACACACCTCGGGGATACTTAACAGCACAGTAATAATATCACTAAACAAATTATCTAGCCAGCCACAACACAACATTTGCTGTGAGTAACTTGCTTCTTACTAAAAATCTATTGCTCTGTCCTTTGCTTCCATATTTAGCTTTAGCATCTTTGGGAACAGCTGATAATTGAAACTTGACACCATAATCTTAGAAAGCTGGCTGTGCACCACCATATGGGGATGTTTATTAGAGCTAGCAGGTCAACTCATGTTTAACTGTTCCTTATCACTTAGTGAATGTCATTACAGGAGTAAAAGCCAGATTGCTTATGTCTCTTTCCATTCATATCTCAGTAGCTTTATTCAAGAGCCTTTATTTCAAGCAAACCATTCCACAGATCCTAGACCTACAGTATAGATATTTAAGTAACTTTTGATTAAATAATTTCATGTTTGCTGATGTGGAAATAGTATGGAACATAGATAATATATTATTTATATTATAAGATTCTAAAAATGTTAATGACCAATGAGACTAAATCGTGTTTATTTGTATGCATTCTTTTATCTTACATGCAGTGATCCTAGATAGAAAATCCTGCATAAGATGACATTAAAACAAAGATGATGCTGAATTAAAAATGAACCTGAACTAAAAAGCAAAATATACAATTCATGCAAGAAAATAGCACCAACTACTTTAAAGCTTTAATTACAGATAAATATTAGGTAGTCAAAAACCAATAAATCACAAATTCAAATTAACATGATTTAAGGCCTTATTTAAAGTTGGAATGTTGGAATAGTTGAGGATAGCCAGATGCTCATGCCAAGATAATTATTTCCTTGGTACTGGAGCTCATATACCTCTCGTGTATAGATCTGTAATTCATCCCACTAATGGGTACATGAGCAAGGCCTCTGTGGCTCAGCATAAGATCCAGGCAAGCTCACTTTTGTGCAGAAAACTTAATATGCCCCGAAGCCAATAATAACCAGCAACTGAATGCAACAAGTATTGAAATCAATATAGAATTACTATCTAAATTGCTAAATATTATGACTTATAATTTATGATTCAATGCAAACCCAATGAACTGTGTTTTAGTCATTAAAACGTGATTAAGTAAACCATAGCTTAGTATGGTGCTGAAATATATTAACTTATAAATGCAATACAGGAAGCTATTCAGCATTATTCATCTCACTCACCATTGTTAAGATTGACTGGATTCAATGTTCAACAGTGGTTTCAGGCAAGAACATTTTCCACATCACTGGGAAATTTGAAAGATAAAACCAGAACTTTCCACATAAATTTGCATTTTATTATTCTGCTATACCTAATCCCCCATATGAGGGAACTGTGGAGTTTTGGGGAGTAGGAGAAATCATATATTTAATTATGATTATCCTGGCTGATGATATCCTGATGATATAGCCCTGAATGTTACCTCAGTTTGATTCAGAGAAGTGTTTGTATCTATGAATGGTAAACTGTAAGTAGAAAATCTAGGTTTTTTAAAAAAGAAAACTTTAAATTGTTTAGGTACTCTTCTCCAGTACAACTTTGTAATTTTAGTCTGGATGTCATTTGAGGACAGGTAAGAATATTATATTTCCTAATATTCTTCTGCTGCTATGCTGCATCTCCTAATTAAGAATCTCAGTTTTGCATTCAGTTTACTTTGTTATAAATTCCACTTACCATTACAATATAATTTCTCTTTAATATACTTGTTGTGTTTTATATTTAGATCCAATCCCATCCACAATTTAGTCATTGCTACATTTGTAATAATAGTGCGTAAACATATAAATAACCATCAAATAAAACAATGGCAAGAAATAAAAGTCTGTGCAATAGAGGGCCTCAAAATTTAAGTTCGGGTTTTTACTTATACAGTTTATAGAGTCATATTAAGGCATTATTATCTGTCATTCTAATTTTTTCATGGGTTATTAATGAGGATAAATGGGCAACTCCAATGTAGACCACTGTGCATTCGCTTAGAGACAAATAATAATTAAAGTAAATATGTCTATGTAAGATTTTGAATGTTAATTAAAACTGGCTTTATTTATTTATTTATTCCACTTGGGTTTCATTTATGCATTCTATTCATTCCCTTTCCCTTTAATTTTTTAATTCTCTTTTAATTCTGAATATAGCCAACATAAGTGTCTGAGTGATAGTGCAAAGGGAACCAGAGTGAAAATGTGTGTCATGATATAAGCCACATGCTTGTGTCAGATGTTGGTAGATATATGTAGACAAAGAGGACACCAGTTGTCTCCACACAAGTGAACAATTTCAATTTGCTGTGGGCATCAGTGCTTTTCATTTTAGATAGCAACAATTATGTATAATAGGAATGGGAAAACTGTGCTTCCTGATGAGCCCCCATACCCCAGATGCCCACATTTGTGACCATAAAATTCTATAAAATTATTTTATCCTTTTTTTATTTGGGAGATTTGAGGACTTTAAAATATAAAATGGATTCCTTAATCTTACAGAAGCATATTGTATTTCTTAGTACTAATTTTTCTTAAACATAGATTAAGGAGGGTTACAGGACCTCATACTCCTGTTGAAATCAATTCTGCCTACTCCAATGAGGTCATGTTTTCACCAAGATGGAACTTGTTGGCACCATTTAGGCTGAAGGGCAAATCTTCCCGGTTTCTCAATAGTAGTCTATATCTATCTCTTATATAAAGGATGATTCTACAGCACTTTAGACCATAAGCAGTATAAACAACATTAGGGGACAGCAGTCCATAGCAATATAGACAGTCCTTAATGACACTTGTTCAATGACTGTTCAAACTTAGATAGCATTGAACAAGTGGTACTTATGACCAGTCCTTGAAGTTCCTGCAATTACAACACTTCACATACATAGGAGGCATGGACTTTTTATTACAGCTGCACCATGTCATCCCTTTCCTCTTAGGGCAGTAACACATCCTTTCTAAAGTCTGGATTTAGCTGAAGCAGGATTTTGAGTTTGTTTGGCTCTGATTTGATTGTTCTTGAATTTTTGTTTTCATGGATACCACACTTTGTATTTTTTTCTTCTTTTCAATTAGACTGTTCATACTACCTTAATTGTGAAGGACTATCTTGGCTCTGAGAAAAGGTCATGAAGACAAAACTTTGTGCAATTTATCTTATGACACATTAATCCCAGAGAGGAATTACTACATGCATGGCATGTATAACAAGCCATAATGATATTTGACACAGATATGTAATTTATTTTTGCTTGCTGACATCATGTGATCATGTATTCCACCTCCACCTCCTCTGCAGGTGTCCATGATTATCTGAGCGCCAGAATAGACATAACATTTACATTGGAAATTTTCTGCCTGAACAACATACAGTATTTCTTTGTTTAAAAGCAGATTAATTATTTATAATTAATCAATCTAACAAGAAGGGCAAAATCTCATTAAAGTCGGGCTCAATTAGTAGACACATCCATGTAGATTTCCGGGCAGCAATGCAGATATAGTTTGCCATTGTCATCTTCTAAGGTGCTTTTTGACTTCCCAATCTAGGCAACGCACTTTTATCCTTTGAAGATCTTTCATTCAAGCATAAACTATATGGACAATGTAGCCCAGATGCTGCCACTTGCTGTACAAATCTCTAAAATAAACTACAAGTAAATAGAAATAGGATTTCTAGCTTCTAAGTGTCTTCATTTGTATGTATGTGAGCATGCGCGTGTGTACAATGTAGTTTGTAGAGTTATCTGGCTAAAGTTGCAAATTTCAATTGTCAACTGGGAAAATAATCCCACAAGTAGAATTTCCAAAACTTTTCTGTTGAAATTTCCTCCTAGACACATTTATTATTATTATTATTCACAGAATTCTCTCTGGTTTAAAACAGGAAAAGCTGTAAGTAGTAGAATTGAATTATTTAGTTCTCCTCATCTTTTGATGTATTTTTTAGCACTTCAAGAGCATTTGGGGGACTATAACAGAAAGCCTAGGAAAAAGAAGAGCCAGAGTTTCATAATAGCTAAACCAATTGTTTTAGGGTTTATAAGAAGTAAATCAAATTGGGAAAAAATGTACTGGCTTGAATATCAGCAGTTTGAGCCTAAAACTTGTATATACAGTTGTGATACACAATTTCATATCCAAAATGCCTATGGGACCATCTAGGTTTGCCTCCCTTTCTCCCTCCCTACCTCCCTCCTTCCTTCCCTCTCTCCCTCCCTCCCTTCTTCCCTTCATTCCTCTCTTCCAATAGGTCCCATATATCAAATTGCCTGGTGAGCCTTTCTTGAACATACTTTTTGTCTCTCCTTTTTTCCATTCCCAGTAGCAGAATCCAGAACTTATTGACATCCTACTGTTTCCTTTACCTTTGAAAGCACTGAGGTATGATACAGAATAAAGCTGTGTTCCTATCCAATGTTTCTGTTTTCAGATTTGCTTCTTGGGGGTGGTGGGATGAATAGGAGAGAGGTTGTAAGAAGTTGTAGAGGATCACTGCTTTTTTGTTTGCTTAAAGACAGATATGTCGGTTATTTCGGAGGTCTTGATCTTTGCCTAATGGTCCAGGTCTAATGGCACACACAAAAAGAATGGGAATGCAGCAAAACAAAGCTTCAAGCCTCTTAGTTATATTTCCAAGATTGGAAGTGGCCAATTGACCAGTATTAAAATTTGCAGAGGGAGGAAGAGGGGGATAAGTAAAAGAGTGAATTTTATTTTCATGCCATACACAAGACTTATTACACAGGTACCTAAATGGCCATTTAAGCAGATGCTGTATATGGGACTATTTTGTTATTTTTTATATAAAGAAATTACCTATTACTTTCTCTTCCCAAATTTTATCAAGCAGTATAGCCTGAGGTGTTTTAAATGTGTAGATAGATAGATAGATAGATAGATAGATAGATAGATAGATAGATAGATAGATAATAGTTGTGCATACCACCAATATAGAGCTAGAGTGTGTTACTAGAATAAGATCAACTAGGGAAAAAATTGAATCTTAGATGAGTATCCCTGGAGGTTACATGCATTTTTCAAATATTGGTCTGTCATATTCATACCTAAGGAGGCAATCTGTAAAAAGAGAAGGTCTAGAAAGAAGACGTGTGTGTTTTTATCACAACGGCCAAGCTTAATAACCATTGCCTCTAGTCTTATTTTATTAAAGCATCTTTTACTGATGCAAGGCAGAACCAAGGTAGGAAAATAGAGTATCTTTTACTAAAGCCATATCTAACTACAGGCACTATTTTGGGTTATACAGTGTTTCTATTTTACAGCTCATCCAACACTCAAATAAATCACATGTCTTTCTACCATGCATTCTGATCCCACCCATGTGTGAAAGATAGATGGGGAAAAGAGCTGATCAACAACTCTTTGATTAATGAGCAAGAAAGTATTGATTCATCCAAGTGGGATGAAAGGAAGAAATGAAATAGTAATCTGTTGACATGTCTGATGCCTGGCTGGCATTAGAAAGCAGAGGAGAAATATGTGTCTACTTTCTGTGTGTGTGTGTGTGTGTGTGTGTGTGTGTGTGTGTGTGTGTGTGTACGTGCATGGACACATACACATTTCTTATTTTTAGATCAGTAGATGTATTTCCTTAAAATTCTCTTTCTGATCTACACTCTCTCTCTCTCTCTCTCTCTCTCACACACACACACACAGAGAGAGAGAGAGACAGACACACGCTGCAAACAAAGATGATAGGAGTTAGCTACAGGAAGTCCTTGATTTCTACCCATTGTCTAACAACCATTCAAAGTTATGATAACAGTGGAGAAGAGCTACTTATGACCGGTCCTTGCACTTACAAACATTGCAGTGTCCCAAGATCACAGGATCAAAATTTGGGCACTTGGCAACTGGCATGCATTTATGATGATTACAGCATTCCAGGATGATGTGATTGCTGCTTCCAACCTTCCCAGCTGACCTTTGATAAGCACAGTCAATTAGGTAAGCTAGATTTAATTAATGACCACATAATTCACTTAATGACTGTATAAAGAAGGTGATAAAATCAGGTGAAACTCACTTAACAACCACATTGCTTAGCAACCAAAATTACAGTCCAAATTGTGGTTGTAAGTCAAGTATAGTAGGGATTTCAAATCTGACCCTAACTAAGGATAGAATGACCAATTTTATTTTCTTCTAGATATATTTACTTTGTCTCATTTTTTTCGAGTCGACTGATAAGATCATTTCTTCCCATTAATTTCTTTTTCAGATTGAATGTTTTTTCCCTCCATGTATACTGTACATCTGACTGTTATCAAGCTGGTGAAAATGAGTTTTAGATCCTTGGTGCCCTCTGACCTTGGTGTTTGCTTGCAGAAGTTTCATTATTTGATTAGGTAACATCATCAGTCCTAGTGAGTATGAGATTTGCTCCCATTTGTTCAGAGTAGCTGATTCTGGTGATGTTGGTGGGAGTGTAGTTTTGCCTTGTAGTTTCATGATTCACATTGTTTTCTGCTTGATTGTCTGTTTTTAATCTCTGATTATATGGGTGTTAGTTTTTTGTGATGCTGTAATCTTTTTGTTTCCTTCCTATTGCCTTTTTAATGCTATGTAAATGCAGCCTATCTATGTGTCTATTGATGACTGATTTATCTGAACACCAAGCTCCTTGGAACTCCTTAGCATTTTTGGATTTAACTTGATTGAAGATGTTCATCATTTCCCATTTGAAATGATAGATGATTCTGTCCATTTGTTGTGAGATTAAGGAGTTTTTATCATGTCTTCTAGTTGCTAATTGGTGTTAACGAACATGTTGGTCTTCTTCCTGTCTATTCTCCATAGGTCCCTACATTGTAACTCCCTACATTGTATATTGTAAAGGACTTCTGTTTTTATTTCTTGGGCTACTGGGCCTTTTGCTTATTTAACATGTTTTAGATATTATTAAATATCACCAACAGTAGATTGTCATGATGGATTTTAAATGGGCATTGCAGGCAAGAGACTTCTTGGTCATAAGTTAATTAAAGATGACACCATTAGGCCTTGTTTCTTAATTTTCTGCCTTTGTATGCATTCTCTTTAGCAGGATAAACTCACCCACATCTGCATTTTTTTTCAAAATTCACAGATTGAAAAATATAAAGTGGAATGATGGCTGATATAAAAACTTAATGAATCAATGGATAAAATGTGTGTGTGTTGTGTGTGTATTGCACTATTGTTTTGCATCATACATATCTAATTATACCGTAGAGCACATTTGAAGATTCTTATGGAACTTTGTTGATTAATAAATGTTATCCATTGATGGTTGACAAAATTCCATTCCTTCAATGTACTAATCTAATTTGATAATAAAATTGGCATCATAATTTTCTTAATTGGAAAGGTGAAATTTGAAGGCTGCCATTTGCAATCCAGCTGTCTTTGGCAAGCAAGAAGGACCTACTTTAAGAGTTTTTGCTTTTCTATACAAATATCACTAGAATACATACTGAGTATTTTCATTTGTCATATGCCCAGCATTAATAGAATGTTTACACATCATGATGTCATCTCTATCAAATAAGCCCTGCTGGGCCATGTGCCAAAGCTGCATATTAATCACTAGCAACCCTGAGAGTTGCTTATCAAATAAGGCTGAGTTTAGATCCATAAATATGATTTAGGTTTTATTTAAATAACATCCTTAAAGATGAACTACAGCCTCGTGCTTAACACTTATTTGGGAGTTCCCACAAAAAGGTTGGTATCTTAAATTGTTAATAAAACCCCCATTTTTCCAAGTAGTGAAAACAGCCTGCCAGACACACTCCTAGCCTGTGAAAAGCATTGCATTTTATTTGTAGTAAACATATATCCCCAGACAATTTGGAAGTAGCAAACTTTTGCAATTAGCCAAAGTTTTCAATGGAAACCTGAGAATCAGAGCTTGATTCTTATATGTTAATGAGAGTGGTGGGCTGCAATCGGTTTAATAACCAGTTCAGTGAGCATGCACACTTGCATGCGATGCTGAAAATGGAGCATTTAGAAGCTCAGCTGTTTACCTTCCAAGTCAGCAACAGTAAGTAGAACAGAGAGGGGAGGGAAATCAGCTGTGCCATGTGATTGACATGAGCTTGAAAGCAGGAAATAAATGACAGGATAGGGTAGAGGCAGGGCCAGCTGATCGTTGGAACTACCAGTTCGCCTGAACCAGTCTGAACTAGTAGCACCCCACCACTGGTTAGTTACATGTCAAAATTAATTTCATTACTGTTCCTATTTCTAGGGATTGGAATGAAATCTTAAATTTGTAACATAAGATAAGATGCTAGTTTCAAATATTCCAGAAGAAAACTATAAATATATAGATAGTCCTTGACTTACAACCAGAATTGGGACCAAAATTTTCACTGCTAAGCAAGGCAGTTGTTAAGTGAGTTAAGTGCCCAATTTTATATCCTTGTTTGTCATATATGTTAATCAAATCACTGCAGTTGTTAATTAAATCTGGCTTCTCCTGTTGACTTTGCTTGAACAGAGCCACCTAGGAAAGTTGCAAATGGCAATCACATGAACCCACATGACACTGCGACTATCACAAATATATACAATAGTGAGGATAGTGAAGATATATTTGTTTCCCATAAGATATTGCTTTTTTTTTTTTTATAGTTAACTCCAGTGGTGGTATGCTACCGGATTGGACTGGTTCAGAGGAACTGGTAGTAAAAAAAAAGCCCCCAAGCTGAGAGGAGAAAGAAGAGAAAAGAGCAAGATCGTCCCTCCCAGCCGCCCATACACTTTTCTCTTCTTTCTCCTCTCAGCTGATTGGCACTGCAGGCCTCAGCTGATGTGGGGAAAGCTGTGCACGTGCGTTAGGCAAAGCATGCCCACCAAGCCACCCCCACTGAACCAGTGCTAAAACAATTTGAATCCCACCATTGGTTAACTCTAAAATCCCATAGTAAAAGTCCATAGTTCAAATTTATCTGGAACCTTAATCCATTTATAACTTTCTTAGTTCAAAATCCTATTTAGCTTTTGGTTCTTTATTTCAAATTATTTAAGTTTGTAAATAATTTTTATATTTTGTTCAGAATTGAAGATACTCACCAGGTGATGATTTGTCAAACTTGTGATTCCAACAGTTCTCTAATAGCTTTAATATGTAGTTTCTGAAAGTGATTATAAAGGGAGGTTTGTGAATTAAGTGTCTTTTAAAAGGATCTCCTGCAGTTGTAATTAAGGTGGCTCCTTGGACTTAGTCATGGCTGTTGACTCCACTTTTGCAAAGTTACCTTCATTTCACCATAATTTCCCAGACGTCTCAGAGAATTGCAATTTCAAATGATAATTAGGTTTGATAATAAATCAAACTTAATAAATGGAAAACAAGGTAAGTTTATATTCAGATGCAAACTACTCTTTTCCTCGTCTTACTTAATAATATGATTAGAGAGAATGTAGGATTTGGCTGATATTGAGTTAGTAGGTTACAACTTTCACTATTGGACTAGAAGATATGTGCCAGAAGATTTGAATTTCCTTAGCTTCTTTTGCCTTTTTTTAGATGATTACTGTAGTTAATTACACATACAACTCTGATGATAAAACCATTTTCCTGGCAAAAGAAATGCATCTTTTCAGATGATACATACACATTCCTTCCAGTATCTTATCTTTTTGCTTTTTTCTAGGTTACAGATGGACTAAACTGCTTTTCTGCCAAATTATAATTGTATTTATTTTATTATTTCAATTGTTAAGTAGCATAGCAGCATAATTATATTCCTTGGTTATAACAGCATTATTCTTTTTTCACCAGTACTGGCTTTTCATTTAAAAATAATAAAAAAAAACTTGATACACCTACAGTCTGATTTTAAAATAATCTGAAAAAATCTCCCTCTTCTTCCCTCTCTGTCTCCTTATGTATGCATACATATTGCTTCCTTCCCTATCGTGCCCCACTTAGGCTGCTCATCCCCAGGAAATGGTGTTGAACTGTCAGCTATTACTTTGGCAGTATTCTGTCTGCTCCCCTCTCTCAGACTAACAGACCTCGGCCTCACAGGCACATTGGATATATGACATTTGACATTTCCTGGGGATGAGCAGCCTAAGTGGGGCATGATAGGGGAGGAGGAAATAGGAGTTAAGCCTCTATCAATTAACATGTCTGAAGTAAAAACGATAGAGCTAATCACAGGTGGGAGGAGGATGGATGGGCCTAATATGCACACAATGGCTAAATTGATCAACGATGCATAAAGACGAATATCTCTTCAATGGTAGTTTTACTCTCTGACAATGTTAGCAGAGGCTAACAAAAGCTACAGCTGTATGAAAAAGTTCTGCACGTATTATGGTTTACGGTTTATGATATTTTTTGGATAGGCCATTGATTTTATGATATTTTATGCTAACTGTTATGCAAATATTGTTATATTTAAATAAATACTGGTGGTTTTTAAGTGAAAAGCATAAGCTTTTTGCAATTTGGTGCTGTTTGGATGGGGATTGTGAATTTTCTTGCATGCTTACAATGCATGCTTACAATGACTATGAAAACAGATGCATACCCAGTGGTATATGTGTTGCAATTACTAAGGCTGATGCTAGTGTTTTGTTAATATTTTTATTGTTTGTGGCCCTGAAAAGGACTATTTAGGTAACCAAACATGGTTACTAACATGGAATTGGCCAGCCCTTATTGCTTATCACCAGGTGGCATTGCTTCAACCTTTGCACGTGAACTTTGGTGACAATGTGGTGCCAGACTGTAATAATGGATTCAATCAGCTCCTGCTTGGTCTTTGGATGGTTCTTGCTTATTTTGTAACCAATCTTGGTCCATAAATTCTCAACTGGATTAAAAACCGGGCTCTGAGCTAGCCAATCCAGGAGTCAAACACCATGCTTCTTCATCCACTGCTGGACAGACTTGGCTCGAGGACAAGGAATGTTGTCATCCTGGAAGTAAAAGTCCTTCCCTACAAGTTGCTGAGCTGAAGGAAGCATGGTCTCTTCCAGAACTTCACATACTGCTTGGCATTCATGATTCCTTGCACACTTTATATCCAACCAATACCAGAAGAAGCAATACAGCCCCAGATCATCACGTGCAATGGATGCTTTACAGTTAGATTCAGGCAGTACAGCCTAAATTCTTCAGCTGGAAAACTTCTGACATACTTATTGCACTGATTCCCAGTCAAGTAGAAATTGCTCTCATCACTGAAGATGACCTTGGCCCACTGTTCATTGGTCCACTTGGCATACTTCTTGGCCCATGCACATTGACGAGAGTGGTCACTGTCTGTGAGCAAAGGTTTACTTTGAGCCCTGCAGTCTTTTGAGTCCTCTGGTAAGCAGTCTGCGCCGCACTGTGCTTGTTCACACTTTTACTTCACATGTTTCATCCCAAATTCGTGTAATCTGAGGTGAGGTGAGCTTCCTGTTATCAACTGAACCAGATATTTGGTATTTTTCAACCACTCTGCTCACTATGGTGTGATGGCATTTCACTCTCTTGGCTATTTCTGTACAGGAGTAACGCTCTTCATGAAGCACAATGATGTGATGCACTGCTCAGTACTGGTGAAAGCAAAGGCTTTCATCCTTGCCTGCAGCCAGAGATAAATTAAATTTTTCTATATGTTTCATGCCTATTTATAGTCAGAGAGTATGACAACATTGATTGGCTCATAGATTTGGCCTCTGAGCATTTTGATTGGTCAGCCAAAGCTTGCTGTGTCAGCTATGGAATTCATCACTGCCACATAGTTGGAGAAAGTGGTAGGGGGGTGATGTTAATTGAGTAGCTTTTAGTAGACAAAATATATTATTTTGATAGTTCAAGGTTACAGAGTATGGCGCAGAAAGAATGAGAATTTACTTAGGGATTGGTTCATGTGGTGTAGTGATGAGGGGGAAAAGGGGATGGTTGTAGGTTATGAAATCAAGAAAATTCTTGATTCTAGATTATACTGAGGACAGTTACAATATTTGGTATTATGGAAGGGTTAGCCTATATCAGATGCTACTTGGGTAAAAAATTGGGATGTATCTACAGATAGATTGGTTAACCAATTCCATGAGGAATTTCTCCGCAAACTGAAGGCTCCTCTTGGAGGGGGGAGAGCAGTTTAAGGACAATGCATTAACCCCTGGTTGTATTTTATTTCTTATTTTTTTATAGAAGATGAACTTTTCAAGGGGGAACGCCTTTCAGCTATGGAATTTATCGCTGCCTCCTAGTTGGAGAAAGTGGGAGGGGTGATGTTAATTGAGTAGCTCTTAGTAGACAAAATATATTATTTTGATAGTATATTTACAGAGTATGGCGCAGAAAGAATTAGAACTTACTTTGTGATTGGTTCATGTGACGTAGTGATGAGGGAAAAGGGGATGGTTTGTAGGTTGGAACTTTGGGGAGAAGCCGGGAAGATTTAGTTCCAGAGTATGTGCCAGGTACTATTCTAATAAAGTATTTTGAGATGATGTGTGTCTTCGAGTTACTGACAGGAATGGATTTTCCCTAGAATGCTGACATGCTGCTGATTGGCTACTTTCTCCTAACATTCTCAAAAATGCAAGTTGTGTTTGTTTTAGTACATAAACTCACTCAGAATCTAAAAAAGACTGGTTATATTAATAAAAATTATGCATCTCAATCCAACTACAGAAATTTTCAACAAAATACTAATTTTGTGTGGTTTCTATGAGTGAAACTTTAATTAAACATCTAAATATAGCTTAAAACTGAAAGTGTGCAGGACTTTTTCACACAGTTGTAAGTGGATAATATAATTTAACTTCTGGAGATCGTGATGTCTGCTTCTTTTTTTATAGCTAAACCTTGAAATATTTTTAGGATAGTTTGCAATATATATATATATATATATATATATATATATATATATATATATATATGTGTGTGTGTGTGTGTGTGTGTGGATCTTTGGTTGTTCGGGTTTTCTCCGCGTAAGATTCGAAGTATCTAGCAACGTTTCGATGAAGTCTCATTCATCATCTTCAGGCTTCTGTCTCCGGCCCTGTGCTTCTCAGAGTAATGGAGATTGCAGCTGCTTCCTCCTTTTAACTGCCAGTGGGGGTGGGACTTGATTGGGTGGGGGCTTGGCTGTGTTCTGATTGGGTGGGGTTAAAAGGAGGAAGCAGCTGCAATCTCCATTACTCTGAGAAGCACAGGGCCGGAGACAGAAGCCTGAAGATGATGAATGAGACTTCATCGAAACGTTGCCTAGATACTTAATCTTACGCGGGAGAAAACCCGAACAACCAAAGATCCACATACAAATACCATGAGAACCTCAGAAAATAAATATATATATATATATATATATATATATATATATATATATATATATATATATATTGCAAACACACACACACACATACATATACATACACATTTAAATAGTCTGCTTTGATTCTACTATGGTTGCTTTATTTTATATTAAAGATTTTTTAAAAAAAAACTATTACAGTTTATATATACTGTACATCCTGGAATTAATTTGGGAAAGAAAAGTTAAGCATGGACAGGATAAATAAATAGGAGATCATCCATTGAGGTTTGCTAGTAACTGCTAGCTATTTAGTTAGCAAGCTACATTTTGATGCGCTTTTTGAGTCCATATGTCCTCCTTCTGACACCTCTGAGCTGAAAAAAAAATAGCCATCTGGGAAAGTTATATTCCTAATATACCCAAACTAGATGGCTCTCAAAGGAAATTAGAATTGCTCTGACCTTCATTTAAAGTGAATACCAATTTGAAATTTAGTAGCTTAAGGATGCAATCTTACTCAGATTTATTTATCAAAAATTAATTTCTCTCTCTCCCTTTCTCTCCAAGCATTCAATGGGTCTTAACTGTAAAGGGTATTAAATTTTAATATTGTGATTATGCAATCTCACAGCTTTATTTAGCTAACCACCTTTGAATGGCAGGCTCTGGTATAGGCTTCAAAATTAAGTGTTATGGAGACAATCTCAGGATTGTAGGCTGAACTGGGAAGCTGAAAAACATTCCAGAAGATCCAATAATAAAACATTTTTGCATCGTTTCTCCAAAAATCTGCACGACTGTGTCCATATTGTCAGGAGAGGCTGAACTCATCATAAAGATGTCTTTACTATTTTACAGTTCTTTGGGCCAATTTTTATACTACTGATTTAATATAATAAAAGAAATGAGATTAGAAGAAATATAATATACATTCAGGAAAAAAAGCAATATAGAGTTTTTGCTTTGGGGAGAAGCATGACTTCTTTTGATATAACAAAATACGCTGGAAATGATTTGACTGACAATTAAGCTTATGCCACAGGAGACATTTTAACTGAGGAGAGTAGAATGGAAATAAAAGATATGATTTCATAGATATAGCTGGGTGCCAAGAGACAGTGGTAATGCATTTCCTGTTAGAATTGATTACCTAGTACTTAATGGACAACAAATGCACGTGCAAGCATTCACATGACTCTAATTTTTTGTTCAGAAAGCTCAGAGAAGAGAGTGCTTGGGATTAGGCAATAAAGAACAACCAAGGCAGTTTTCTTTCGTCATTTTTCCCATTCCATTCAGCCCTTCTTTAAGTAAATTTACAACTCCCAGGTTACAACTGTCTAATAGCACAGACAGTACATTGAGCAGATACTGACCTCCCACACTGGAATTCCCATTAACTCTCAAATAAAGGCTCTCTTAGGGGTTGTGTGATGGGTTAATTGACCTACATTTAATTAATACAGACTAGTTAATGCCAATATATTTAATCCATATTATGCACTCATGTGTACAATCTTTTCATAAGAATAACAGTAGGCTGGTGCCCTTAGGAAGACAATTGGCCATTTTATATGACCTTTCCAGCATGTCATAATATCACTTTGCCAAGAACATTGATTTGATGGCAAAATGGACACTACAACCTAGAAATAAATGGACAACTGTTCCTATGTAGTTTAAAACCTGGTTTTCCATGGAATTAAGATAATGACTCCTTTGGTCATTTGCCTATACTATTCTTTGACAATCTGGAAAAATAAATCTACTCACACATATACATGAAATTCTTGAATGGTTGTAAATAATAATAATAATAAAAAGGAACTGGTGATAACTGAAAAAGAAAATACTAGCCATCCTTAAACCATTAAGAAAGGGCCACCATCATTTGGTGTGACACAGCACATATGCCTCCCTAAATCGTTCAATGTGGCCCCCAGAAATTCTTCAGATGTGCAGAATTTGACAATGAAAAGGAGAACATCATTTAAGAATGTGGGAAACAAATAAATTAATATTTACTTATTTTAATATAAAATTAATTTAGTATTTGTTTCAATTTTGCCCACATTGTATAACTTAATCCTCGGTAAAGTATTCAAAACTCAATATTGCCCTTGCTTCCCCTTTAAATTCAAATATCGGTTTTCTCCTATAAATATCTGTTAATAATGGGAAAATAATTAGCTAGGAGTGTATGAAACCAAGATTGAGAGATGAATGATCTCTGTGGGAAAAAACCCCTCAGTATAGAAGATTCATATTAAACTTATTAGCAATGCAATATATTATTATATTATAAATTCAAATTAACTCCTACCAATGTTTTGCTCATTGTATTACATATTCTTAACACTTTAAGTCTGATGTTTGCCTTATCTTTTATATTAAAGTGATAAGAAAATACTATTGCTGGGCAAATACATTATTATTATTTTATTCTTCTAGTTTTCAGGAGGAAGATAATTTGTTTCAGAAACTCTTGGATTCTTCCAGTATAATTCTCATGGATGGAGCATGATGTTCTTCCACATTTAGTTATAAGGTAGCCAAAGGCTGTGTGAATGTTATGTCCTTTTGCAGCATTCCTCACTTCTTTCACTCCAATTAAATCTAAGAGGCAGTGCTACATTTCAATAGCTCTGCTTCTTCTCCCTCCAAGGGGGAATGTCTGTTCAGGAATGCAATAGACATGGCAATGAGCCGAACATCCTTTATACTGCAGATCCTATTTGCTTTTCCTCTTATCTTCTATCACCACTGAGTCCTGAAGAGAAACCATACATATATTCATTGAAATGTGGACACAGCTCCTCTTCAGACCTTCTGGTTGAATGCAGAAATTGGCGAGGACAAGGGAAAAGAGAAATACATAGAAATATATTAGCTTCGTGGCCTCAAATGTTTCACTTGTGCAAATCATCACTGAAAGCATTTGAAGATAACCACATAAGTCAGTGGCTGGTGACACAACTCTTGTAACTGTCTTGGCATATAAAATCTCATCATGGTCTCCAGATATCTCCAGAATTAAAATTTTAAAATAATAATAGTAACAACAACAATAACAACAACAACAATATATCAAATTGCCAAAATCTCATAAGAATTTCAAATCAACTTTTTAGGTTGCTGGGTGAACTAAAAACAGGAAAATGAACAGGAAAGAATGAAAGAACATGAAATGATATCATGTAAGTGCCTTGCAAATTGTTGACTATGAGCAGCAATCTTTTATGAAATCTGGGAGAAAAAAAACATTTTTAATAACAGCTACATGTTCAAGCCCAGCACGTATCAGATAATAAAACATCATTATTGAAGAATATTTTTTTTAAAAAACAATTTTTTGCATCTGTATATTTGAAAACATTTAAGTTGCAATTCTGAATAATTTGAACTTCAATATGGATTCATAATTGCTCTCGGCAGATTAATTTTCTTTATCACTAGAAAATATTTTTTCTACATTCATATCTTTCTCTCTCTCTCTCTTTCTCTCAAATAAGCATTCATGCATGCGCATGCACATATAGACACACACTTAGCTACTTCAGAGATTAGCTTCTCATCCTTCTCTGTTATATATTCCTTGTTCTTAATTTATTAAAAATATTGCCAATTTTTAGTTTTTATTTATATGTGTGTAAAAGCAAAAACAGAAAACAACAGGAATAAAACATAGGAATAAAGGACAAAGTTTACACATAAACTTTAAACTTTCTAGATATCACAATTTTAATTATCCGTATCCAATATCTCTAGATAAAATACATTGTTATAGATGAAGGTAATCTATTACACATTACTTTCTGGTGTAGCTAATAAATAGATTCTAGATGTGAGTGAAAAAAGATTTTTTTTTCTCTTTGTTACGTTATTTTTTTTTTTCTGTTTCCCACTATAAAAATCATTGTCCAAATAGATCTGCTCTGGTTTTCTCATGTTTTTCTGAAATAAATCTGGCAGTTAACAACTCTTTGCTTACTTGTTAAAATTAACCTACAACTACTGCAATATTTTAATCAGAGATCATCATGTGATCATTAATGAAAAGGCATCACACTCAATGCAGCACAGCTGTAGCAATAGCTTATAGCAGGTGAAATCATCATAGCGTGTAGCTAGATTAACTGACTATAATATTGAAGTGACATAAAAGTTCAGATTTGCTGCTATCGACGTGATATTAAAGCACCTGGATAAAAATCTCATTTATGTTAACAAGCTGAGAAATAATGACGTATGCTTTGTATGTATTTATGATTACCACTAATGTACCACTAAGATATTCATTTTTTAAATTTATTCTATAAAGGCCATGAATTCTGGCACATGTTTATGGAATCTGATGACTGGCACCATAAAACATTAATTTATTTATCATTCATGGAAAATAACCTTTAAAATACCCATGCAGTTTTGTCAAAACAAGCATGGAGTTCAGAACAGTAGGAAGATACATTGTTTTGAAAGGTTTTGAACTCTGACAAATAATAAAAGGGTATAAAACTGTATGCAGTTTTAAGTTTTGAAAGAAGGAATCTGTTTATGGCTACAGTCAGATTTCCATATGTTCAGGCTTGTCAATTCTTTTAGGGAGGTATTTGAAACATGCAAACAAAAATTCACATTTAAATACATACCTTTGTCTAAAATACATATTTTTTCCTGTACAATTTTCCAATAAAATTTGTTCCCCTCCCAACTCTCTTTGAAGATTTATTATCTTTTCATAGTTCTGCCTACCAAGATTTGAATGGAATACACTTAATACTTTTCTGACATAAAGGTAGGTAATTCCTGTTCATGCTACAACATCTTCAGACATATAGACTTCAACTGCCCGATTGTCACTGCCAGCATGGCTATAGATGAAAATTACAAGACTTGAAACCCACAAATCTGGAGGTAAATTACTGTAATCTAATCCTGTCTAGAGGTTTATGAGATAATCTTGACAAATTCGGCCATAAAGAATCTATACCCACATAATCCCTATGGCCGAATTTTTGGGACTACCTTTTATTAAATACATTCTTCTCCAGTTCCTTGTCGTAAGAGCCAATATCGCAGTTTTAAAATTCATACTGCCCAGCAATGGAAATACATTATCCAGCATATTAGATTATAGTGAATGACAGATAAAGCTCATGTGCCACATCTTCCCTTTCTTCTGCAGGTTAAATCTAAAGGATGACCGGTAGGTTCTGAGCAGCTTATAAGCTTTATATCAGCTTAAAAGCAACACATCTCACAGAAATCACGTAAATAACATAGAACAAATCTGCCACCCATGGGTATGGTCTAATCCTCCATATCCCCAGATACTTTCCTAAAGAGCCATATATTTAGGGGAATTGTATCAGAGAAAGAAATCTCAACAAAACTATTCTTTCTTATAAGACCTCTGAAACTAGTGGATCGCCTATAACTTCAACGTCTGGAATACCATGACAAAAATATATTTCAAGATAGAAAGAAGCTCTTCAAAACATCAACTAGCTACTAAGTTGTCATGCTACTTGAAGGTAACTGAAAATACAGAGATCAGTATTTTGCATGAAAGTACTATATGTGCTTTCACTATAGAGGCCTGGCCTCATTGTTATATGTACATAATCTTTGATAGATATAAGCTGGTTATTTTCTAGAACCATTACTTTGTAAGTCCTAGGTATAACACATACAAGAAGACATCAAATAACGAGTCTAATTTAGGAAAGAGTCCACTTTCCTTCATATTCATATACATAAACATTGCTGGATTCACGTTAGGACTTACATTAAAGCAAAATTGTAGAAACTTTAAAAAAACATAACAAAAATGTAATACTACAACATATGAATTAGCAGAACAGCCATAAATTCTAAATGGAATGGAATAATTACAAGATTCTTATAGTAGAGGATTTTACCCTTGAAGTAAAGTCAGTTAAATTTCAGAGAAATAGGTAGAATAACTTAGCAATCTAACTAATCATGATAATTCCATTTTCCCTTAATAAAATGTGGGAAAGAAAGCAAAGACTGGAAAAAGAAAGCAAAGATTGGCAAGCAAAGAAACACGATGGCAAAAGAAACAAAGACAGTAGCAATAGCGATAGGTGACTTGGATGCAATTTCCCAATATTTGGAACACCACTTAAAAATTGAAAAAAACTGATTGACAAAATCAATCAAATATAGCTTTACTTGGAACAGCTTATATACTGCAGCAAGAACTTTAATACCATCAGACAAGATCTGCCTATACCAGGTCTGTGGGAAAGGACTTGATAGGTAGGTGCCAAATCCAGACTAAATATCTGGCTGACTGCATAACTGAAACAAAACAATATACTTGCGCTGTGCTTGCCCCTTTACAGACACTTGCAGAATGTATAGAAATCCTTTCTATTTTTATTCTTTGGTGGGGAAAATCTCTAAAAATGGCAGTCTTTCGAAAAGTGTAAGAAACCTGACAAATTACAAAAGAGAGGTACATAAGCTTTAGAAATAAGTTTGTATTAGAGATGTTGCTCCTGAAAGAAAGTGAAGGTTTCAATTGGTTTTATTTTGGGCATTATTAGATGATATGTGCAGAAATAACAATTTTCCTAAAAGCATGGTAATTGAAAAAACTTCTGACAAACAACTCTTTACATTAGAAATTCTTCAAAATTCTCAGTCCTCCATTAGATATAACCCATGACACCTATTTTACAGGCATTTGTGTACATTTTGTGTGCATTTTTCCAGTACATACATTTTAAGAAGTTGAGGAAAGAACAAAGAAGGGGAAAAGTTCTAGAAAGTATTATTTTTACTATCCATCTGATAGCAGAACCAAAAGGGACAGATCTACTGTATCTGGAAAAGAGACTAGAAGAGTATTTCTGAAAAATAAAATAAAACTTCCGTTTAAGGATGTGTTCATGACCTCTGTCAAGGGCTTTACTGGAAGATTTATTTTCTGAGAACTCTGGAGGATTTATCAGGATACAGACCAAGAAATTTTTAAACACTAAAACCTCAGAGTCAATTGTGATTTGATATCTTTGCCATCTGATCTTCCACTGTCACAGTTCTGCTGTTTATTGGTCACCATTTATAAAATTGCTTCATGGTAGCAGCATAAGGGCAAAATTCTCAGTGATTTAATGGTAAATTATCATGGGCCTTTATTCACATCTGAAAGTGGCTCTAGTTTTCTAAGTAATATATTTTAAGAGCAATATTTTTCTTTTATTTTTAAATGTTTGGACTTAATAAATTAGAGAAGTTTCCAATAGATTTCTGTAATGGTATTGTGTGGAAATAAACGGGAGACTGGGTCCAGATACACTGCCTAGGTCAGGAATCAGCAACCTTAAACATTCAAAGAGCCATTTGGACCCATTTTCCACGAAAAACAAAATACCGGGAGCCACAAAACCTGGGTGGGTGTGGCCAACTCAACATCATGCACTCACACCCAGTCACATGACTTCCCCTTCATGTCCTTATTCCTTCCTTCCCCCTCCTCTGATTTCACCATCCTTCCTTCCTTCGCCCCTCCTGATTTCACCTTCCTTCATTCTCAGTATTTTTCTTCTTTCTACAGTAAATCCTTCCTTCATCCCTCCCTCCCTTCCTCCCTTCTTGGAAAAATTATCCTGTCTTCTCTGTCGAGGCTACTCCACCACAGAAACACCCCCCCCTCCCCGTCTCTTTCCTTGAAATATGGTCTTATTATTTCAACCCAAACTAAGTTTAAAAAAAAAAAAAAAAAAGATTTGGGATTCTGAAAAGAAATTAAACAAGGCTGGACAACTTGGATTCTTTTGGAAATGAAAATGTAGTAAGTGGTGTTTTCTCTGCCCCGAACCAAAAATCAGAAACAATTACGTGTGCACCAGCACAACGTAAGCACAGTTTAAGCACACATTTTGTGGCGTGTCTCTCCTCCCCCCACCCAGAAAAAAAAACAGGATTCAGAACTGTGACCAGGAAACCCAGGGGAGAGTCCCCTCTGGACTTGGGGGAGCAGAGAGAGAGATGTGGGGGGGGGGAATACCAGTCTGAAAATTTGGTGCGGTCTAGAGCTGCTGTGTTTTATGCTGGTTGCCTTCGCTTTCCCATGGAAAAGGCTTCAAAGTGGGTGGGGAGGCAAAGAGCCACTCGATATCACAGAGGAGGTTATCTATCCACTCCTCCTTCGCAGCCTTTTAGCAATTATTGTCCCACCTTGCTTCTTCTTCCTCTTAAAACCAAGCTAAGGAAGAAAGCAGGTGAGACGGTTTAAGGGGAAAGGAAGAAGAGACCCAGGCAGATCCTCCTCTAGCCTCCCACACAGATTTCCACTGATTTCCTCTCCAATCCTCCAATGAACAGACCCCACCACCCACTTTTTGGACTCTGTCTGGACTGCCGGGCCTTTATTTTCCCCATTTATTGGAGGAAATTGGATTTTTATTGGGTCTTTCCTCTTCTCCATGCCAAAAGGAAAGCCAGCTGGGATTCTCTTCCAAGCCCCCTAACCTTTCCCCTGCTCCTTTCCCCCCACCCCGCCACTCAATGCAACTTCGGAACAGAGGAGCATGCACTGGAAATACGTGTTGGGGTGACATCAGAGCACACCTTCTGATCCTCTGACACTCGGCCCGCAACTCTATATACTCCTTCAGGTTTGCTGAGGAGGAGGGGGAGCAGCCCTGATGCCTCCGCTTTTCCCCCCACAGCCCCAGACATCGCTGACCAGCTTCCTCAAAGGTGTGCCACATTTCAAAGGTGGCAGCTCATGTCTGGAGGTGCCAAACAGTGTCCTGCTGCTATCTGACTTGCCAATGGGGACGCTTCTGCTGGGCCAGACCCCCCACTGGGCTTTTGTGCTCGGTGCTTTCCTAGGGATGGAGTGGTTCCCTATGCTGCTCCCTTCTTTCCCTTGGCCCCACTGATGAGGGAGGAGGAAGGCCAGGCTTGGGGGATGGCCCCCACCCTGCAAGATCTGTCCCTACCATTCTCTCACAGTCCTATTTGCTGGTGACAACAGCAAATGTACCACAACAAAGGCAGAATTGTTGCTGCGCAAAGGAAAGTGCAGGGCACTTCACTCCCCCACTAAGGCTCTGGCCATGCCACTGCCACAAGAGGGTGATGGATCTTTCATCCCTCTGCTCCGACAGGGTGAAAGGGAGCCACAGCAAAGGGGTGAAAGAGCTGCATGCGGCTCCGGGGTCATGGGTTGCCGACACCCGGCCTAGGTAATGTCAGATAGGAGTATGCATAGTCTACAGCTGATGGGGCAAGAGACTCTCTCTAGTTTCTTGAGAGAAATTGATGGCTGGGGCATTGTACTTTTAGATTTACAAGATACTGTCAATGTAACCTTACAATAAAGTTGAATTAGTTGATCTGGTTGTGTCTAACTAGTCTGGTCTACCTGGTGAGATTGGCAGTTTTCAAAATTTTAAACTTCAAAATTAAGAGAATCACATGTATCCATTGAAATGCCAAGTTAGTTATTGTTGAAACAACAAGGAACTTTTCTAACACGTACCATTAAAATGTAAAATGTGGGAATAGCTTACCTACATGGAATACTTAAATACAATCTGAAAGCTATTATTGATTGATTGATTGATAAAAATTATATGCTTATCTCACAAAAAGTGATACTGGATGGCATGCAACACTGATTTAAAAAACAGCATCTCTCTCTGTGCATGTGTAATAAAAATATTAAAAATCTCAAGAGATGATAAATATTAATGGCAGTTAGCAGCGGAGTCAACAGAATGCAATCCTTTAAATACAGATGCATTCATTGCAATATCTAATATTTGAAAAACAAAAGCTTAAATTTAACATGGAAAGTATAAATTTGCTACTTTTCTATACCTTTCAAAATTAAGTGTAAAATAAAGTGTGACCCTATATATCTTTATCTCACTGAATTCTAAATAGATATGACTAACATTAGTCACAATTTGTACTGTGTAACTTTTCACATAGCTAACTTAGCTTGCTACTTTTGTTTTCTGAATCACAAGTTTATCTTTACTATTTTGGTGGCAGGTGGTCTTGTGCCCTTGTAAATGCACAAATCTCAGCACTTCCAACTTAAAGTTTTATGTTTTGAAATATAAAAAATAAAACAGTTGTATTTTATGGGAAATGTTTATAAAATGTATATTTCAGTCTTTCATGGTTAGAAATAATCCATTAAACTAATACCTTTTCAATTGCTAGAAAATGGTCCCATCTTGCATGCTAAACAACCTCATTTTTTAGAACTGACAAGTTTAAAATGCACCGGATTAGTCTGATAAAGTGGGCAAATTAACTTTTTTTTAATTTTGGCATAGAAGACCTGACTGTATGGCCAGTAAACTGTAAAAGAACAAAGCTTTAGTTGTTTGTGTGGTTATTTTCAAAAATAGTTTGCAACTGTTTGCTAAGGGAAATGTATTGCTTTGTTTCTGCTATCAAGAATGCATCTGGATGGAGATAAACGAGTGCAATTTAATGCAACAGGAGCTTGTGGACATTTTCCAAAAGAGTTGAACCTGTTTTTTTTTTCCTGTGAAGAAAAAAAACATCAGCAATTTAGAGAAACATGCTTATGTTGCAGTAATGCTAAATCTTGATATTTTGTATATTCTATGTCAGGATTGCAAAACTTGTAGAGGGACACACTGATAAATTAATAAATCATTGTGTACTACAAAGGAAAGTCTGGCATGCAGATAAGATTTCAGTAGCCAATGGGACAGGAGCAGCACTGCAGTAGGTAGCAGCTGTGAAGCCTGGAGGCATTAGAAGCACCCAGCGGCGCAATTTGGGGGGCAGTGATGTATATTTATTGACCTTTTTAAAAAATGTCTGGAGACTACAGACTTGTTTATATCAAATCTGCCCGGAACAAAACTACCTTAAATCTGTCAAAGGACCATATAAATCTAACCTCCATAATGTGTGGTAAGGAACTTTATCAACATTTCATAATTTTTAAAACTAATTAATTTACTTGGATTATTCAGATTAAGCTGACATTTGGTGCTTTTGTTTAAAAACACCATTTCTTAATATCCCTTTTCTTAATATCCTGTTTAAAAACCCACCAATGGTACATAAAAATTATTCCTTGCATTTTGCCAGACTGGTAGGGAAGATAGAAATCAAGAGATTGCATTGAATAGCACTATCTAAGTTATTCCTATACTACTTTCAAGAGATACTTGCAGAATTTGGATTTATAAATGCTGATACTAAATTGAATTATTTGAAGTTCTAAATAATGAGTGAAGTCAATGATTGATCTGCTGGCTCCTGTTACTTGTAGCTTAGCTATCTAAGTGCTCATTAACATGCTGGTTGATTATTTTTTTAAAGATCTTGCCAAGTAATAACAGTACAGACTGTGAAGTCTGTAGTTTCCCAGGTCTTCCTTCCTTCCTTCCCTTTTTTTTTTTTTTTTTTTTGAAGATGAAGATGAAATGTTCTCCATTTCAGTCTTTTTGGACTTCACCTACCCCTCAAGAATTCTTAGAGATTATCAACAGTGGTTATGTAATTAGTTCTCTTAGGTTGTGCAATATATTGGGATGTAATTATCTGGCTGGAGATAAATATACATTTAATTAGCTGAGAATCCTTTCTTAGTGTGAATATGTGAATAAAGATGAAAGGATAAGTATTAATGGGTTTGAAAGTATGGGAAAGGCTTCTAGTGAAAATAACCAATAGACCAATTCAGGGGAAAGCTCCACCAAAGGAAGCTTTTTTTAATTAAAGCTTTTTGAATTTACAAACAAGGCAACTAAATTCTTTAAGTTTATATAACTGTTCTGGGTTAGGGAGACTCCCTGTTTGTTTGTTTGTTTGTGTGCTTGCTTGTTTCCCTATCATTTGATGTTCACTAGGTCTTTCCTCAAGTAAATTGACTGGTGGCTGTTTGTTATTTGAGCTTTCTGTTTAGCTTCTGAACATTTTGTCAGCAGGCTAAAACATTTGAAAGCTAAACAGCAAGGTTGGATAACACACCACCACCCATTTCTACCACCCGAGCTACAATCTTCTATCATTTCTAGAACATTCACTTTATCCACTGATAAAAACAACAATATTGAACTTGCAGCATGTGTAGTTTGGCTCTTGTACAATTATGAATTATTTACAGCACAGAGTAATATTTGCCCCTTTGTCCGCGTTGCTTATCATCTTTCCTGGTCAAACTCTGTGTCTGCTTGATCTGATGATATAATAACAAAATTTCTCTCTCTTTTATATAGTCTATGAAAATCAAACATCAAGTTAAACCAAGTCTGGATACTATTTGCTTATTCAATTAAAGTACTGTACATCGGAATTGTCAGATCTGTTTAAAATCTGTTAAAATATCTGGGTTTTAAGAAAACTGAACTATGGAGATAAATCATTTTCATATGATTTTTCCCGCCCCAACAGTTAGTCTTGTATAAATACAAAATGAAATATTGATCTAACCTTTCATCTATTCAGTCTTGCTATCATTTCTTTCACCCCTGGACATCTAGTTAGCATGCTTTGCTTAAATTCCTAACTTATTGGTTTTAATTGGATGAAGCAATATGAATGGAATGGTATAAATAATATGTGTGTAGCTAAAAGATAATCTTCCATATTCCTGTTGGTTCAAAATGTTTCACTGTGGAAAATACTTCTCTCAATAGAGGTGGATGTCTTTATTGCAGGGCTGTGGCTCATTACCAGGCCACAGCCTGTTCAAAATCAGGTCATGGGAGAAATGGGCAAGCATGTGTGTTTGAAGCTCCATTCCAGTGAGTGGAGGGCACTTCTGCTTGCACATGAAGGCCTGCAAGTGCCCTTCACTCAAGTGCCCTCCACTTGTGTGAGTGAAGCTTTATGTGCGAGTGCAAGCACCCTCTACTCACATGCGAAGCTTCATTTGTGCACCAAATGGAGCTGTGCAGATGTATGTGTGCCTGCCACACATACACTCCTCCCTCCCCTATGCCGGGCCAGGCCCTCAAGTTAGAAAGGTTGAGGACTGTTGCTCTATTGCATCCTATGGGTAGATACAACCTATCCCTCATTTTTATGCTGCTATTTCATCAGTCCCTAGGAAAATTAAGACTGCTTCATAGATTATTCAGGATGGCCACACTTAACAATCCACCTTGGGTAAGGAATTGGAACATTTACATCCCAGCGATTCTCTGCCTACTCTCCTAATGAGCCTAATCAGATTAAGTGAGAAATGAAACCTCCCTGGAGGACATATATGGCTATGGTCCCCCTAATTAATTTGCTCAGACTGAAGAAACTACTTGGGAAATATTTCAAATCTACAAGAAAAGAAGTCCAATTTCCATAATTCAACTCCCAGACAATTCTACCTAGATGACTGAGAATCTTCATCTACATAATCTTTTCTAGATCACACGATTCTCAATCTTACATCTCAAAAGACTGACACTGAATTTGTTAAAAGGAATTTTGAAACCATGTACTGGGCTAATATGCCCTTTTGACATTTCTATTTTTAATCTAGGTGAGTTAAATTAGGATTTAAACAATTAATCTTTAGAAATGTCAATGGATTTGCTAGAAGGTTTTATACCAGGAAGATTATTGCTGCAAGTAATCTCAGTGCCATCTCTCCTTCAAAGATTTAGGATATAACAGCATATATGACTACTGGAGCTGACAAGATGGGAAACCAAATCTATTACAATAAAAGGGTGAGGGAAACAAATATTGTTATGTCCTTAAGACTAACCAAGGTTTCCAACCAGGTCCGTTCCTATTGCGGGGGCGTTTGCAGCTCCCATTGGCTGGCTCCCTTCGACAACCGGCTATAAAAGCCGGCTGCAAGGCTGAGCCAGCTGCTGTTCGCTGAGCATGTCTGCTTGTTAGCCTGCAGACGCGACAGCCCTTTATTCTGTTGAATAAAGCCATTCCGTGTTAATGCTCTGGTCTAGCCTCTCATTATTCGATCTATAACACTGGCGACGAGGATGGGATCGGCTAACCAGAAGCATTCAATTGAGCTGAAAGTCACGATCGGCAACTGAACCGCAGCCGCGTAGCAGAGAGCTCGGTCAGTTCGCTAGTTGGTTAAGTGAAAGTGAAGCGTCTGTAGCCGCTCGTGCAGGAAGCTATAGAGAGCGAAAGTCAGGCGCTGAAAGCTACAGCCTCCCCGCTCGGAAAAGAGCGCGAAAGCTACAGAGAGTGAAAGTCAGGCGCTGAAAGCTACAGCCGCCCTGCTCGGAAAAAGAGCGCGAAATTTGAATCTCTGTCAGTTGCATCCGCCAACGCTCTCCGGGAGCGCGAGATTCAAATTGCTGATAGTCACGGCATTACAGCAATAGCCTCTAACGCTCACAAGAGCATTAATTCAAGAGCTGAAGTCATTGAGCTTGGTGAGATGCTGTAGCCACAGCCGTCTACGCTCACGATAGTGCATATTGGGCCACGTATACCCAGAGAGAGAGACCAGTCTACTCAAGACTGAGGCGCCATTATGAACACTAACCCAGCATTCCCGCCTTTTAAGCCGAACGAAGAGAAGTGGGACTCTTACAAAAACCGCTTCAATCACTATATTGATGCCATCGGTCTGGCTGATGCGGCGGAACACCGGATAAAACCATATTTCCTCAGCTACTGCGGGGCTGCAGTCTTCGATACCGCAACAGCCCTTTTTGCACCTCGAGAAATCAAGAGCGTTCCATGGGCAGAGCTGCTGGAAACACTTTCTAATCATTACTCCCCTAAGCCATCTCAGATAGCGAGGCGCTTCACTTTTCGAATGAGGAAACAAGCTGAGGGGGAGTCCATCAATCAATACGTGGCCGCCCTGAGGACAGCAGCTCTCCACTGTGAGTTCAAAAATTACTTAGATGACATGTTGCTTGACCAACTCATCTGCGGGGTCAGGGATTTGAGACTCCAGAGGCGCTTGCTGGCCAGAAAAGACCTCAATCTCTCCCAAGCCGTTGAGGAAGCCTTAGCAGCAGAGCTAGCATTCCAGGCAGCCACTGAGATCCAGGGCACCATACCCAAACCCAGTGCTACCACCGTTCACTCCGAGGAGGTGGTGAGTGAGGACGACCCTACCGAACACTCGGATGTTCACCGTCTCAAGCCATCGAGGCAGCCACAGGTAGGGGCAAGGCAGGATAACAGCAACGCACCCAAGCACATTCTTTTGTGCCTATCCTGCGGAGGTTCCCATTCACGGACAACTTGCAGGTTCAGAAACGCTACCTGCAACAACTGCCACAAGAAAGGCCATATCGCCAGGGCCTGTCAAGCAACACACAGCACTCCACAAAGGTCATCTTTTTATTCTCCTCCTAGGCCCCAAAGGCAAGTAGAAAGCTGTTACACTTGCTATCAAGCTAACCACACTTTTCATACCACTAATAAAATCACACTTTCCATCCATTTAGAAGGTAAACCTTGCCGCATGGAAGTGGACACGGGGTCAGCGCTCTCAATCATCTCGTGGGGCACGCTCAAGAAAATCCAACCCAGCCTATCAAAGAACCAACTTCAAAAGTGCCATCTCACCTTGAGGGATTACCAAGGGAAGAACATCCCAGTACTCGGAAAAGGCAAGTTTCTCGTTAAATTCAAAACCTTCAAAGGCCATTTGCCTTTAGTGGTTGTTGACGGTACCCTCCCTAGTCTTTTGGGGTTGGATTGGTTCCCCTATCTCGGCCTTAGTATAATGGGTATCCATGCTGTCTCAGCTTCTGATATCGACTCCATATTTTCTGACTACGCTGATGTATTTAGCAGTGAATTAGGCTGTTACAATGGCACACCCATTTCCTTCTCTGTAGACCCCCAAGCAGTTCCCGTCCGTTTAAAGCCACAGAGAGTACCCTTTGCTATACGCCCTAAGCTGGACGCGGAGCTAGACAAATTACTCAAGCAAGGGGTAATTGAACCCACGGATTTTGCTAAATGGGAGACCCCTATTGTCACGCCTCTCAAAAAAGATGGCAGTCTAAGAATTTGTTCAGACTATAAGACCACAATTAACCGCTACCTACAGGTTAGCGCTTACCCAGTTCCGGTCATTCAGCACCTACTTCACACATTCGAACCTGGCACCATTTTCGCCAAATTGGATATGTCACAAGCATATCAGCAGTTCCCTGTTGACAGTCAAACAGCCGATCTACAAACTATCGTGACTCACAGGGGGGCATTCAGGTGCAAGCGTCTCCAATTTGGCGTTAGTGTCACCCCAGGTATCTTCCAGTCACTAATGGAATGAATTTTCCAGGGCCTCCCTGGCGTGGTACCGTATTTCAATGACATATTGGTCTCAGCCAGGGACAGACCCCAACTATTCCAAAGAGTCAGAGCGGTATTAGACAGGTTCAGGCAGCATGGCCTCAAACTAAAAAGGGAGAAGTGTGCCATCGCCACTAAGCAGGTGGACTTTCTGGGGTATAGAATAGACGCCCACTGGAATCGAAAGTCAAAGCTATACACGAGGCTCCCACTCCGTCTACAAAATCAGAGCTACAAGCCTTCTTGGGCTTATTAAATTTCTACGCGTCATTCCTACCCCACAAAGCCACAGTAGCTGAACCCTTGCACAGACTTCTAGACAACAAGGCACCATGGCACTGGGGACCGAAAAAAGATTATGCTTTCAAAGCTGTCAAATCTCTGCTTACCTCTGACGCAGTCTTGATACAATTTGACCAACGCCTCCCTTTAGTCTTGGCCGCAGATGCATCCCCTTTTGGGATTGGAGCTGTCTTAAGCCACAGACTGCCCAACGGCTCCGAGGCACCAATCGCTTTCTTTTCCAGAACCTTTTCATCTACAGAGCGTAATTACAGTCAAATTGATAAGGAGGCCCTAGCCGCAGTTGCTGCGATAAAAAAATTTCACGAATTCCTTTTTGGCCACAATTTCGAACTCGTCACAGATCATAAACCACTTCTGGGACTTTTGTCCAGGGACAAACAAACCCCCCAAGTACTATCACCCAGGATGACGAGATGGACTTTGTTCCTGGCGGCATACTCCTACAAACTCGTCCACTGCCCGGGAAAAAATCTTAGCCATGCCGACGCCCTCAGCCGCTGCCCTCTGCCTGCGCCCATTGAGGACCCCGCCCCGGTCCATGCCATTTTCGAAGTTAGCGAACCCAACCTACCTGTCACCGCTAGCGACATCGCCTCTCACTCCAGGAAGGACAGAACAATCGCCCAGGTCCTGGACTGGGTAAGGAGGGGGTGGCCGGTCACTAACTTTGCAACCGAATTCACTCCTTTTAAGACTCGCCAACAGGAGCTTTCTAGTTTACAGGGTTGCCTGCTGTGGGGTACCAGAGTCGTCATCCCAACCACGCTGCGAACAGCCGTCCTAAGAGCACTGCACGAGGGCCACCCGGGCATCGTCCGGATGAAAGCGTTGGCTCGTAGCTACGTCTGGTAGCCCAGCATGGACGACAAGATTGTCAAGTGGGTAAGCTCTTGTCGCCCCTGCCAGGAATCCAGACCATCACCGCCAATCACCACACCCACTAAGTGGGAAAGCGCCAACGCACCTTGGTCACGGCTGCATATTGACTTGGCCGGACCAATGCACGGCAAGACTTTCTTGGTGGTCGTGGATTCGTATTCGAAATGGATCGATGTGACCCTCCTACCCACGACCACCACCCAGGCGGTTGCCAAAGCCCTGACCCGTCTATTCGTGACACACGGCCTACCAGATACCCTGGTGTCGGACAATGGACCACAATTTGCGTCGGCAGAATTCAGCAGGTACGTCACCAACCTGGGTATCAGGCACATCCTCACGGCTCCTTTTCACCCTGCCAGCAACGGGCTGGCGGAGAGAGCCGTTAGGTCAATGAAAGAGGCGTTAGCCAGGTTCAACCAGGAAGACTGGCATTCGAGACTCTCCCATTTCCTTCTAAGCCAACACACGACTCCCTGTACGGTCACAAACAAATCACCAGCAGAACTCCTAATGGGTAGACGCCTCAGAACTGTGTTAGACAGGCTACACCCCCACTACTGCCCTGATGCCCCCCTAGGTTCTGACAGTTTGGTCAGGGATTTTGTTTTGCAGGACCCAGTGTTCACCAGGAACTACGCTGGAGATCCATTGTGGGTACCAGGGAAGATCATCGCCGTCACCGGTCCGAGATCGTATCGGGTCCAATTGGAAGACGGACGCGTTTGGCGCAGACACCTGGACCAGATAAGGCGGCATCGGAGCATTCTCACCAACGCAGATTCAAGGACTCTGGTGAATCTCCAACCACCGTCCCAGAACCCAAGCGGCGATCTTCAGAGAAACCTGTCACCACCACCCGAACTGAGGGAGCGAGCAGCAGACCGAGTCTGCCTACCAGACTTCCCTTCACCGCTGACCAACGAAGCCTCCGGGTTGGGGGACAGAGACTTTGAGGTGATCCAACCTGATGGCAGCGACCTTGCACTGGAGCCCATCCGGTTTCCAGAACCTGACTGCCCAACAATCCCAGCCAGTCCAGGTTCCCCGAACTCTGTGCCACACTGTGACTCACCGGGGCCCCGTCGCTCTGGGCGCCAACACAGACCGCCAGCGTATCTGAAAGACTATACATGTTCGCATCTGGGGGGAAGGGGTGTTATGTCCTTAAGACTAACCAAGGTTTCCAACCAGGTCCGTTCCTATTGCGGGGGCGTTTGCAGCTCCCATTGGCTGGCTCCCTTCGACAACCGGCTATAAAAGCCAGCTGCAAGGCTGAGCCAGCTGCTGTTCGCTGAGCATGTCTGCTTGTTAGCCTGCAGACGCGACAGCCCTTTATTCTGTTGAATAAAGCCATTCCGTGTTAATGCTCTGGTCTAGCCTCTCATTATTCGATCTATAACAAATATAATAATGTAAACCTTGTATAGATAGATAAATTAGACCCTACACAAGGTGACCATTAGATAGTGCCATTATGCCTTTCTTAAAAACAATGATGGTATGCTAAAAAATCCACCATAATGCAGTACAATATTGTTCTTTCTTTCCTTCCTTCTTTCTCTCTCTTCCTCTCTCTCGAGAGAAAATCCAGAGGAAATCTAGTTCTAAAGTTTTCCCTTGGCTAGCACCAGATATCTACATTACCATGCTGCTCTGCTACATTTTTAGGCCTGTTCACTAAAGATCTTCCAAATTAAACCAGAGGAGATGTTTCTGTGAATGCTGTGGTAGTTAAACATGAAATAATTCCACTGGAAGATTGAGAAACATGAGTCAAATATGTGCTTGAGTGCATTCTGTGATGAAAAACCAAATACTTTTTTTTTCAGAGTGATGTGATTGCAATTTCTGAACCTCTGCTCTGGGTATTTCATTCTTAACAGTTGTGTATTTTATTTCTTTTTATCAATCCCTCATTTAGATTCATTATACACACACATGTCAAATTTACCAACAGCTATGTTAGCGTCATATATAGCTTCTAGTTAATTTTCGATCCCATAGACAGAAGTCAAGGAAATAAACAATATTCTGGTTTCGTGGTTATTTCATGCTATTTTTTCCCACAGCAATTCTCATCTTTCTTGATGTTCACAGACAAGTATTTGGAATATTCTAATGTATGCATTTGTTGGTTTGTTTCAGGCATTACTCGTGTAAAATTAATGTGAGGGAAGACATTGTTATTTTTCATACAGAATTATCAAGATAATCTGATAAACTATTAAAAATATTAAACTGGGTCTATATTAACTCTTTGGTATCAGAAGAAGAGATGCAAAATGCTGATGGGCTTTCAAGATCTTGTTACTATAGTGTTTATCACTAAAGTAGACCTAAAGTATTTCTTAGGGTCTCTGTTTCACTGACCTTTGAGAGCTGACATCGCCAGAGTTGTTTATGTGTTTCTTTATCAAACCGATTGTGCTTCTTTAAAATAAGCCTTAGAGCAGGAGGATAAAATATATAAAAATTATAAATTCAGATAAAACACAAAAATAGTAAAAGTGTTTCAAAGCTCCATAAGTATTCATCTCTTTGTGCCATAAATGATCTTTTTTCCATCAAGAAGCATAAATTAGCCTTTAACTGAATAATTTGTTAAACGTAGAGAGTTTTTTGTTCATTATGTTGTATGTTGCTCCTTAATGTCCCATGTTGGTGTTATATCAAAATGCAAGGGGTTCAGATGGGATAATTCTCATTTTGCATTTTTATGCATAAGAAAAGAATGAAGAACATCTGTCACTGAAATATTTTTGGATGTTCAAAACAAATAATTCTACTGGTCTCAAAAAAATAATAATGGTAAGCTCCAGAAGTTTTTTTTTTCTGGACTATTAGGATTTTTCCCTCCAAATCTTCAGTTATCATAGCTCATACTGATGACAAACTGCTGGGAAACAGAGTTATGACATCCACAAACTGACAACAAGAGCAATAAAAACTGACGCATTTCATGAAAGTCAAGCAATGGTACTGCATACAATTAACAGAGTGTATAATTATTCATTTCCTGAAGGATTTTGAAAGATACATCAGAGTTAATTCTTGTCTCTGGTTTTTAGTTTCTGCCTATAATTCTGATAGTGGGAAAAGCAGGTCTGCAGGCATCACCTATTATTCTGACTCTTTTGCAATGGCTTTTTATGCTGACTGACTTCATAAATACCAGCATAGTTCATCTGAAAACCTTTGAATTTGAGAACACTTGAGCCTTTCTCAAATACTGATAAAGCTGTTCAAGACTGAGAATCCTACTGATAAATAGTGGCAGCAAATCCTGGAAAGAAGTCACACCACTTATGACTCAATAAACATGTTTATAGGGATAAAAATGAAATGATAAAAGGACAGGATTTAGAAATCAGTCAGAAACCATCAAAATAGAATTGTTGTTCTGTTTTGCTCACTGTGAATCCTATGTTCAAAGGTGCTGAATCAACTTAATTGCAGTCCTCAGATTAATATGTGGATCTTCAAGTCTTTAATTCTGGTCTAAATCAGGAAATAGTTCCTTCTTCCTTCTTTTTCTGTAGCATCTTCTTTTACATAGCTTATTAACTCTATTGACATTCACATAGACTTCATCTTCTTTGGTTGAGCTTTTCCCATTAATGGTATCCCCAACTGTGCTGAAGAAAATTTGACTCTTCGCATTTCCTTTCAATTTACCTTTTTGAATCACCTCATTGTGAAGTTTAGTCATCTGAAGTCAAATGTAACTCAGATAGATTTAACTTTGCAATTTTATACTTGAAGAGCACTGTGTCTACTGTTTTCCACTGATTCAACAGTACTCATATTTCATGCTAGGTCCTGGACAGAACATAAATAGAAATCTAGGGTCTTTTGTCTTCTACTAGGTTCTATGCCCTACTTTTGCAGGATATAAATAACTAGCTAACTGTAGACAGCTGTCTAGCTAGACAGCTAGCTAGACAAACAGACAGACAATTTAAGAAGGGCCTGCCTTTTGGCTCACTGAACACTGTTTTCCATGATAAAATGCAGCAACTGAGTTCAACTTGATGATTTCCATATCCGCATTGTGTCCTGCCATCTTTGCTTTGGTCATCTGCATGATTTCCATATCCTCATTGTGTCCTGCCATCTTTGATTTGGTCATCTGCATGGCAGAGTGGTATTCAGCAGGTTCTGACCAGTTCTGAAGAACAGGTAGCCGAAATTTTGAGTAGTTCAAAATACCACCTCTGACTGGCCCTGCCCCCATCTATTCTCTGCCTCCCAAGTCCCAGCTGATTGGCTGGGCCTTCTCTTGTTGCCCTGCACAGGAGAACAGAGCTGGAAAGCAGGTTAGTGGGGTGGGGTGGGGAGGGGATGGAGATTTTACAGTATCCTTCCCCTGGAGTGGGGTAGGAGATTTTTGCAGTATCCTTCCCCTGCCATGCCACACCCACAGAACTGGTAGTAAATGTTTTTGAATCCCACCACTGCTGCACGGGTATATGCTTTCAATGTTAAAGTGGTAGGTGTGTAGCCAACAGTGCTAAGTGGTGCTCAAAGAATATGGCCATACCAGTGTAAGTGTTTTTCCTGCATTCTGTTATTGGTGAAATACCCATTTGCTGCCTGGTCAAGAAGAGAAATGCCTAAGTCTTATAGCATGTAAAGAGCATTCAGAACTTTTGGTGGTTGGCCAGCAATTAGCCCTGTATCACACTAGTTGGCAGATCATCATTTTGAGTGAATTGGCATATACCATATTTTTCCAAGTATAAGTCACTACATTTTCTTCAAAATATTTACTTGAAAATGGAGGGACATCTTATACACAGGAAGCTGAGAGGAGAAGGCATAGCCCCACCCCCCGCTTCCTCCAGCTCTGCCGGACGAGCCTCTACCTTATATGCAGATCTGTCATTCCTTTCTATTGTAGTTTTTTTTCCTGTATCACATTGCCACTCTAGTTTCATCTCTATTGTTGCTGTGATGCATTTCCTGTTCTTGTATTACTCACTCTCTAATAAGATGGCTTCTGCATAGTGATGTTTGTAGTGTGCTTACTTACTCTACATGAAACATGGGATGACCTATACATGGGAGCATCTTATGGATGGAAAAATTACCTATTGCAGAGTACTCCAGGGATCTCCTTCCACTGCAGCCATACTGCATTCACCTTTGCACATACTATCTCATTAATGCCATTGTCACTATGCATTGGGGATCCTCAGTAATGAAAGGAGGTCTTATTTTCACCATATCTTCCCCACTGGCCTGCATAGAGGAAGTGCTAAGGCTTAACTCCAGATATGCAGTTTTTATATTATCTAATTTGTGTTGTGTTGTGTTGTGTTGTGTGCATTGATGTGATATTATGTTGTTATGCTATGCTATGCTACACAATGCTGTTATGTTATTTATTTTATGATAGGATTGGTTGGTAGTTGGAATGGTTTGCCAGATCAGCTTCATTTTTGAAGAAAGGAAAAGTGATGCTTCCATTCCAAACGGTAATACTTCATTCCAAGCACTGTAGTTAAGGGGATAATAATGTGTCCACAGTACTTTTTAGTACCAGTGATTCTGTGAAGAAAAGTTCCATTTTTTCAGATATCTAACTTATTTGACAGTGTGCCTTCATTGCTGTTAACGATATCTTAAATATTTATCCCTTGTTCTTCCTTTAGAATGTGTGTTTAGAGGTGTTCACTAATTAGAAATATAAATGAGGTGGTAATGTAAAATTGCTTGCTGTAATCACGGCTGCAAGGTGAAAATATGGAAAACATCCTCGACAAGAGTGCCTCTTTATAGCAAAGTAACACACCTTAAATGAATATTGTAACTTTTAATTTCTTTTAAGAGAAAATGGAAGTTTTGAGATAAACACAAATAATATCTTTGAAAAAAATCAATATTTTTACTAATAGTCTCTTTTTTTAACTTGCTACTCCCCAGCAGATCGAATGTAAAGGGATACTGAAACAGCTCAGGTATTTGTCCAGGTGCAGGGAAAGTAAAAATTTCCCTCAATTAAATACATGCTGCCTTACTCTTGACTCATCTCATTCTAACTTCAACATACATTAGCACTCCTCACAAGTTCTTCTTGAGAATAGAAGGAGACAAATAAACAGGATTTTAATAATACGAGGTTCTGATGAGTAGGTTTGTTGAAGAAAAACCAAAAAGAGAAGCATTTCAGTGACTGATGTGCACAGCAATCATGTAAGACCTATGTATAATGAAATCAAGGTTACATCAGGATGGAAACTGTATAACATTATGTGGGGCAATGTTTCCCAACTTCCTCAATTTTAAGATCAGCATGCATGCTAGCTGGGGAATTTTATGAATTCCTCATATCTTAAATTTGATAAAATTGCAAAACATTGCTCTAGGAAATACCATTGTAGAAGCAAGTGGCAAAATTAAACTAACAGTTTGAAAACATTGTTCAGAAGTGAACAATGGATCAGTGTCTAAATTCTCATGAGTTCATTCTAGAGGTCACCTATCTTTTAAAAAAAAGAATATATCTGGTCTTGTGTTCAATTTGTTTGTTTTAAATGCATATGGTAGATATGGTGGAAATCTTGCACAAATATGGCACTCTATTAATAGAATAAATAATATTGGAAATAATATTTTTAAAAATGAGTACTTTGCAAATGTGGTTGCTAAACATAGGTTAATGCAAAAATATGGTTTTCACATCATACAACTTGATCAGTTTTGAGCCAAAAATCACACTGTAAAATTCAGGGAGGTACAATCTTTGAAAGAGAATTATTTGTAATAGGTAGCTTATTTCATGTAGTACAGACTAATACTCCACCATTCTGCATCATCTATAAATTTATTACATAGCCTTCTAAAGACACCTAAATTGTTGATCATAAACTCATATTGCATCATCATCAATGTGTATTGGGTGAAATTATTTGGTTTTTTTTGTCTTGAATCCTGTGAGAATAAAATCTTGATGTGCAACCTACCCCTTTGTTCCAGTAAATTTTCATAATATTGTAGAGAAGTAGTCCATGGAGGTCAATATGAACCAACTGATGCATTAGCAACTGATTAAAAACTAAAAAATCATTTTAATTTGAAAAACTCTGAAACTTCAAGGAAGAAATTCTTAGTATTGAATATGTGATAACTCAGTACTAGTGCAGACAATTGTTGGATGCAGTTTAATTTTAAAGCCACAGTCATTTGAAATGTGTCATCATTAGAGAACCTAGGTGGTGCATTGTTTAGAGCAGCGTCCGCAGAGAAATGGCAGAGAAATAGCCCCCAAAAAGCAATCCGGGCCATGTGGGAAAACAAGGTTGCTCCGCCCACATTGCCCACCCACCCACTGACCCCACCCTTTGGCCAAGCGCAAACCTTGAGACTGAGTAGAGAGTCACGTGAGCTGCAACTGGAAGGTAAGACCAATGGCAGGGGAGGGAAATCCACCCTGGGGTGACTTGCTAATGTTGGTGGGAAAGTTGGTCCCATATTCCAGAACTATAGTAGTCAGGATTGACTGTTTTGGCCATCCCGGAGCAGTTCCTCCATTGGGATGAGGACAGCTCTGAAATATGGAACCGGGCCGTGGTGGCTGGAATGAGGTAATGGTGCTGTTGGGGTGTGTGTGCGGTGCGGGCTGAAGCAGTAGTGGCTGGAAGAAGCAGTACCCACATTTGCATCTCCCTTCACCGTGGTATATTTACGGCAGCTGGTGGCACCAAGGCAGCCCCTCGTGTCCTGCCACGTCTCTAGTGAAGCAGAGATAAACAGCCGGAGTCAACCCTAGCTCTGCATATGCTAAATTGGCAAACTGTTGTCTCTGTAGCTAAAGCAGTATGAGAAACCGGGCTCTTGAGAGATAAGAGTGACTCCAGCAGCTTCTCTCATCTCTCTCAAGGAGCACCCGATAGCTTGGCTGGAGGGGGAACCTCTCTCCCTCGCTCTGTGAGGCAGGCGGCGGGGAAGTGGCACTTTGGAGGAGCAGATTGGCCACTGCCGGGCTCTGAGGTTTCTCTCCCACTGAGGGTGCAGCCATTGGGCAGGGAGGAAACAGCGCCCGGCTCCCCTCCCAGGGCAGGAGAGGTGAGGAACAGCAGAAGCAGCGGATGGAGGGCTGATGGAGGAAAACAACTTTCCTCGTGGGGGTGAAGGTGTCAACCTCCCCTCTTTCCTTGCCTGCCTCTAGGTGAGGCTGGAAGAGCCCTGGCATCCCTGTCCTGGAGCCCCCACTTTCTCCCCCAACAATTAATATCAAAGGCGGCAGTCCTTCTGCAAGAAGCTGCCTGCTGAGAAGCCCCTGGAGGGGCAGCTGAGGGGCGCTGCCTCCCAAAGAGAGAAAGTCCCCATTTCTGCCTCTGCTTCTCCTAGTGGCAGTTGCCCCAAGGCCCCTCAGCTCAGACCCCGCCCCCCTTGCTCTTCTGTTTCTTTGAAGGTGCAGGTGAGGGGAGGGATGGAAGCAGCCCAGACCTCCTTCCCTCCCCCAACTCCAGGCATCCACAGTTATTAAATAATACACACACACACACAAACAAACAAACAAACACATCTATACATACACATACACATAATTTTTTAAATATTAAATGTATATTTAATATAAAATTTTAAAAAAATATATTAAATGTATTATAATTAAAAAAAAATCATATTAGTGGTCCTCGGGATTTAAAAGTATGAGTTTGGTGGTCCCTGAGGTTCAAAAGGTTGGCGACCCTTGGATTAGAGTGCAGTACTACAAGCCACTCCCACTGCAATTTGGCAGATAGCTTCCCACCAGGCTGAAGGTTGACTCAGCCTTCCATCCTTCCGAGGTGGGTAAAACGAGGACCCAAATTGTTGAGGGCAACATGCTGACTCTGTAAACCACTTTGAAAGGGCTGTAAAGCACTATAAAGTGGTATATAGGTCTAAGTGCTATTACTATTGCTATTATCATCAAATTTATTCATGTGACATATTTAAAATATTATGATTGTCTGCCAATGATACAAAAGAAATACTGCTGAATTAGAGAGTGTGTTATTTAGATTGCTTTAGAAAAGTACAGTAAAATTCAGGTTCATTCATTAAAAAGCTGAAAATCCATGCACCCTACAAAGCATGATATGTGATAATAAAGTGTATTGATTGATTGTTGGTTGGTTGGTTGATCTGATTTGATTTGATTTATATCCTAATTTTTCTCAAGGAACTAAAAACAGTTTACATGGAGATCTGCCACCATTTTATTCATTTCACCATTATACCATGCTGGTTCCAATTTACTTATAAGGAACTGCAATTTCATAGATCAGATCATTTATTCATATAGTCACAGTATTTATTGCAAAACATTGAAGTTGTAAATGTTCTGCTTTCCTGTACACAACAATTTAGTTCTGTTTTTCCTAGATGGGCATGAATATATAAAGAATGCATACCATATTGTCTATTATCATTCAATACAATTACTTTTTAAAAGTTAAAAAATCATATTTTATGATATGAATTTATTTGTTGAGTAACTGAAGAAAATCAAAATGCATTACTGAAATATTAATTGTGTATATGTGTTCACATAAAAATACACACAGAGAGACACTCACAAATATACAGGATGCACAGTTAATTTAACTTGAAAATTGCACCAAATGGAAATAAGTTATTTTCCAGTCCATAAATTGACATGGTATTATTTTCATACATGGCTGTTTCATGGAACTGAATTGCTAATTGTAATCTGATCTGTTTTATAAGTTTTAAAAATGGTGCATTGAACTGAATACTGAACTTACATGCATATACCCTCTTCAAAATAAACATGTTGTCTTGCTCAGCCTATAACCATTAACAAATCCTCAATTGTCTGTGACTGTAACAGTAGACTTTATTAATTAGGAAATACCTAATTATAGTAAAAAAAATTGATGGTTTCTTCCAATTAAACATATTTAGGTCTGGCATGCATATTCTTTTAACATTTGAAATAGCTTCTGAAGTTAACTGCTTTCAACTATGTATTTAAAATACAGTCTTATATTGAATATAGAAAATGAAACAGAAATTTGAAATGAACTGTTGATAGCAAGCTGGTAGTTATTGATAAGGGAAAATGATATAAAGCTCGAATTAATTTTCTACCTTATGTTGGTAAAAAAAGGGGGGGAAATATTATTGCTCACAGACAACTACACTGAAATCCCAAATGCTACATTTATCTTGCTTGGTGATATAGAAGAGTGTTAATTGCCTTTAAACTTCATAAACACTAAACTGCAGGATTTCAAAAGAAAAGCTAGCAGCCAAAAATTAATGTTTGATAAGTGAGTGTATTTTTATTTGATTTGTATAGAGTGAACTACATGCCTAAATAAAATTATTAATTATCTTTAGAACTATTAATATGTATTCCATGAAACCAGATTTTATATACAGCACATATTTTCAAAATTCGTAGATCTTATTAATTCTGTTCATTTTTTTTTCATATCAGTTCAGAGTGAGTACTGTTGATTGCAGCTTCAGTGTGCTTAAGCAGTTGCACAACACTTAAAAAAAAAGACACTGACATCTAGTCCAGAGAAAAGATAACCTAGGAAGATAATTCATGTCTTGAATTCTGATTCACATATTAAATTAAGAATTCTGGGGCACTCAAAAGCTTTCATATAATTGTGTTATTTTCACTGATCTTAGAAAGGTACGTTTGATGGTGAGACATTACATCCAAGCGCACTGTGTTATATCAGATAATAGAGTGTCATTTTCTTCAGAGTTCTATAATCTTTTTATAGCCAGTGCATGGAGTAATAGAAACAAATTAGCATTTGCTATGTATAGCTTTAGCTGACTATGAGATATTGATATTAAGATGGACATCTTATTAACAAACAGGGCATTATTAAACCAAAGTTTGTGGATCACAATATGCTTCATCAAATGCAGAGTACAGCTTTAAGGGGTATTACATGTGCACAGGCTTGTCTTTTGTAGGAGAAGGAAAGGAGAATAGAGAGAATCTTGAAAAAAGTAGAAAATTAGCAATAACTGACCATTAACAATTTCTAGACTTAAATGTTCTTCCAGGGATCAGCCACTTAACACAAGGAATCTCATTCTCTGGTTTTAATCCATAAGAAATAGTAAATTGTCAAATGAATATAGTTTGGCCAGTTCACAGTAGTTTCTTTTCTCAGTAATGACCTCAGATCATAGAATGACTCTTTTTGCAAGCAAAATGCCCCTTTGCTGGTTTTTCACCACTGATACTCTGATTTAGGATTTCTGCCATTTTATTCTTTTATATAGAGACAGCCCAGTTTGTCCAATATAAATTGAGTTGGGAATTGCTGACAAATGATGACATATATCACACTGGAAGATGAACAAGTGTTTTTCATTATGTTCTATAATAGTACTGTCTGAAAAGACAAGGGACTGGCATCTGGCTCTAACCATACATTTGGTTTCCATGACTGTATCCCTGTGACATGGTCTATTGTTACAGAGAAGCTTTCTACCACTATGAAAATCAGGTTTTCTATTTTGAAATATCATATTTCTCTTTGAGTTTTGGATCTATTTGTGCATGTTTCCCAGAGCCTGTCTAATAGAATATATCCCAGACATGTGAACCTAGAAGTTCCTCACTGTGGTACTATAGATATGAGTATTTTTAAAATATATTAACACTGCTACATTTAGCAAAATTACACAGAAAGAAAAGCTGACTGATCACCTGATGGATAATTGTTATTTTGGCATAACATATAATGTATAGTTTCAAATCTTCTAAAGCCTCTCCACCAAGCAATCCTCAGAGTAATTTCTTCATATTTGTGAGACTAAAGGGATTGTAAACTTTTAAAGATATAATCTGCACCTCTATAATTGTCTGGTTTGGTTCTGCAACCCACAAGACAGACACAGACTTCAGAGAGTAATTAGGACTTTAGAAAAAACAATTATTACCACCTTCAATCGAGGACCTGTATACTGCACGAATCAAAAAGAGGGCTGTGAAAATATCACATCCTAGACATAAACTGTTTCAACTCCTACCCTCAAAACGATGCTATAGAGCACTGCACATCAGAACAACTAGACACAAGGACAGTTTTTCCCCAAACGCCATCACTCTGCTAAAGAGATAATTCCCTCAACACTGTCCAACTATTTACAAAGTGTGCACTACTATTATTGTTAATCTTCTCATCACTCCTTATCACCCATCCCCTCCCACTTGTGACTGTATGACTGTAACTTTGTCGCTTGTATCCTTATGATTTATATTGACTGTTTTCTAGTATGAGTTTTTTGCTTATTGTACCCTATGATTATTATTAAATGTTTTACCTTATGATTCTTGATTCTTGATAAATGTAGCTTTTCTTTTATGTACACTAAGAGGATATGCACAGAGTCAAATTCCTTGTACGTCCAATCACACTTGGCCAATAAAGAATTCTATTTTATTCTGTTCTATTCTAAAGATATAAAATATAGAGAGAGAATTGACCAAGCTTATTCGAACTATTCCTACATGTGAAAAATGGCATATAAATAATTGTTATTAAAAAGAATTTAAGCAGAATTGTTGTAAGCCAGCTGTGGCCTTGCAAATTTAACACTGTGGTAGTCGTTAGAGCTGACAGTGAAGATACTTAAGCTGTGGGTACCGTCTGCCTTTTTGGATAGACTATCAAAAGTAAAGGAATAAACACTCAAGAAATATGCCACAGGCTAACACTTGCTAGTAGCAATGAAGGCCCTGGAGAAGTATATTTCTCCTTTTTATTATTTACTAAATAAATAACACCTCTTCCTGAAAATTAGATCTGGAAACTTTCTATTTAAAGCCCACTTTTGTCATATAACTTTTAAGTCAAGAAAGAATAAAATAGCTGGCCAAGTTAATAGTTCAAGATAAAAATGAAAACTTTAACAGGAAAATGGAAATCTGAACAAAGATGGTAAACAGTGGCTGCTCTTAAAGGAATGTTTTACTATATAAAAGTCCCAAACTTTACCTAGCACTTCTTTTTCATTTCATATTAGAGAGAAAATAATAAGTAAACTAACTATTATTCAGGAAAACTTCATCACCTACTCCTTTTTTGCCCACAACTAGTGATAAAATCTTATGTCCAAAAGGTTTTTGCCCAGCAATAAATAAATTCAAATGAGCAGATTCTGCAAATTTTTATTAATCAACAATTTAGTAACATGAATATTGCATAGAGATATCACATAGGAAATATATTTGTTGACATTATGGACTTCACTGATGGGCCATAAATTTTTGATGAGAAAAGAAGGAACATGCCAAAAGTGGTATAAACAAGAACTTCTAGAGAGGAGGGTGTTGTTGTTTTTTAACCAAGGTAGAAGTATGGGAGAAGGGCTATACAATCAATGTGGCAGATGTTAACATTTGGGTGAAAGGAAAATCCAGCCTTTTCAGGAGTAAGTTTCATCATCAAAGAGCATTAAAAAAGGTTTATGGAAAGGTACCTTCTATCATATGTGGTGCTCATGCCCAGAAGCCCAAAAATACTGGATCAAAATTTGGAGTTGGCTACAAGAGATAGTGTAAGAGCAAATAGAATTTAAAGCGGAGTTGTTTCTATTGGGAATAATAAAGAGGAAGTATAAGAAGAAGATTAAATATATCCTAATTCATATTTTGACAGCAACAAGAATAGTATATGCACAATGTTGGAAACAAAATAATATAGCTTTGGAGGAATTAATAATTTGAAAAATTCTAGATTGTGCTGAAATGGATAAATTGACTTTAAAATTAAAAGAAAAAGAAGAGTCGGAGTATTATGAAATTTGGGATAATTGGTATAATTGGTTGAATAAGAGAAATAAAGAAAAAAGAAAATAAGAAAGTTTCAGATAAAAATATATAAATGTATATAAAGATATATAAAAATAGATATTTACACAAGACTGGTTTGTATAATTGTATAATAATGAGATTAGTTTGTATAACAATCTGTATAATAATGACACAGTACTTTTAATAATTAAGATTAACATGTTTTAAAGTTGGAAAAGAACAATAAAAATTATTGAAAAAAAGAAGGTTTATGGAAAGATGGACAGTGAACTTAAGCTGATAGCAAAGAGGAAGTCAAGGGCACTGTTGCTCCACTGTACTCCACTGTACTTTTACAGGCTTACTCAAGCCTGTAAAAACTTTCCAACCCTTTGAGTACTGGCCTTTGAACAGCTCACTTACAGAGCAGGCAATGAGCTATTCTATCAAATAGGAATGCCAGGTGGGAAGCAAAAGAGCTATTTCTATCAAGGAAAAGGATGGCTTAAACTTCCTTAGCCAAGGTTGGCATTCCAGATTTGTCTATTGGGGAGGCAAAGAGTAAAAGGACATAAATTGTTCTGCCAAGGTAGTTTATTGCTTTAGCTTGACATTATGTTTTGATTTAATAGTTTGGCAGGCTAAAGCTTCAAAGAAGACTGTATTTGTTTTAAAACCCTGTCCCTGAGAGCTTAAAGAGCCAGGTGTAAATAAATTAATCTGTCTTCCTACTTCTTTGATGTGTCCATTGATTGCCTTCTAACGCTTGCAACTATTTGTCTGCTCTTTACTTCTGTACATAAAGGGGTTACTGTTAAACACAACTGTTTTTTAAACTGAGGATGCTGCTGCATGAAGTTTTCTTTATTTCTGCTTGATCTCTCCTATTCTTTTCATACATATAAACAGAAATAACAGATACACATACATATGATATAGTCTATTTCATATTTGCTTCCTTGAAATAGCTAACATTTCTTACATGTTTCAGATTGCTACACTCACAAGCCAAACTTTCTTTCAGCTTTATGTTTCTTTCCTTTTCTATTCATGATTGTAGGACAAGAATAAAAGAGGGAAGGAAACTAAACACATTAAAAATGACATAATACCTTCCATATCATAGAGATGATCATTATAATCATATCCTTTAATAAAATATTAAAAATAATGAAAGTCCTAATTAATGACCCTATTAGCTTAACTAGACTTGCAAACATCTTGCATTGCTATGTGCTGTTTTCACATGGAACACTTCATCTGTGTTATATACCAGTTGTACTTTATTAATTTGATTTCTATAATCACCAATAGTTGTACAGCTCTCAACAAGTGACTCTGAGAAGCATGCATAATGACACATAAAAACAATATAAATAATACAAATCAAATACATGTGAACCAAAGAAATAGGACCCTTAATATATTCAGGTCCCAGGCTCAGGCACAATTAGGTTTTCATGGCCTCATGAAAGGCAACTGGATTGGGGTCATCCTAATCTTTCAAGAGAAAATATTCCAGAGGGCAAGGACTATGGAAGAGAAGGAACATTTCCTGGCCTATCCAGGTGACATTCCTTGGCTGATGGGACTAATAACATGCCCAACCTGTTGAACTGAATTAAACAGGTAGAAATAATTGGGAGAAAACTGGTAACCCAGCCCCAAGCCATGAAGTGATAACCAGCACTTTGAATTATACTCAGAATCTCACATGATAAACATAGTGAACATCTGACACCGTTTGCTACCCATGCAACCACATTCTGCACCATATGAAGCTTTTGAATTCTCTTAAGCACAACCCTATATAGCCATGATAGCAAACCTATGCCATGTGTGTCAGAAGTGGCACACAGAGCCATCTCTCTGGGCATGCCAGCCATCATCCATTGCTCTTCTAGATTCCAGAGCACACATGCACACTGTCCAGCTGGTCTTTGTGTGCATGGGAGTGCCAGAAACCTGAAGAGCAGCTCCCCGGAGTGCATGCGTGTGCAGGCCAGCTGAGACCAGGTGGCCAGCATGCATGCGGGCACCAGAAAACTAAGCTTCTGCTTTCCGGAACTCCCGCGTGTGTTCATCAGGGAGATGCTCTTCTGCTTTTCGGTGTACGCAAACACACACACATTCCCATTTCAGTACTTGTTGATGAAAAGTTTAATCACCACTGTCATATAGAGAGCATTGCAATAATCCAGATGAGAGATGATAAGAACATGAGTGACTGTGAGCAAAGCCTTCCAATCCAAGAATAGGCACAACTGATACACAAAGGCTGATGCAAAGGCCCCCCTGGCCAGGCTGCAATCTACTCCTCTAGCATGAGTCATGAGTTCAAGAGTCATTAGTCCATCTGGTACAGTGCCACCCCATCCAGGACAAAGAAAACTTTGTTTCTGGAAGGCCCAAGTACCCAAAGCCATTCAGTCTTGCTTGGGTTGAGTCAAAATACATTGCACCAGAGGCAACTCCAAGCACTGGGACAGGACATTTCATGGGATTGCTCAGGCAACCCAAGTTTGAAATACACAGATGGGTTTCATCAACATTTTGATCAGACCTCACCCCAAACAACTGAATTACCTCACTCTCACCTCATTTTTCTCTTCTTATATTGCATTTCTGGTATCGAAATATTGGTATTTGACAGATGATGATCTATCTGCCTGCCTGCCTGCCTGCCTGCCTGCCTATCTATCTATCTATCTATCTATCTATCTATCTATCTATCTATCTATCTATTTATCTATCTATCTCCAGTATTTTCAGTGGAGATTTCAAGCATATATGATTAATATTGTTTTGTGTTTCAAGATTTCATTTCATGTAAGATTTAACAGTACTGGGATGTATTGCATTTTTCTCTGTCATTGTTTTGTTGCTATTACAATTTTAAAAGAAGCTTATCAATATACTTCTGATTTACTTTCAGAGCTGATCTGTTGTTTTGCTTTAATATTTGACAGACATTTCATACTAGCCAAAATAACATGTTAAAGGAGGGAGATATAGATCCTATACCGCACTGAGGAATTTAATTAGATTTATAAGAATTCTAGTGGTTTCTCTTTAAAGGTAATATTTTGTCTAAGAGTAGGTTTCCTATGCTTACTTTTGTCAAAAATTTGTCATAGGTTTCCTATATCTTACTCTTGTCAAAAATTCATAGGCAAGGGTTTTTTTATGGCTCTAGAATTCTTTCAATCAGATATACAGATTGAATAAAGAGCCACAAGTGGACATATATATATCAAAATTTATAACAACTGTCTTCTTAGTGTCAGGCATGAGCTCATCAGAACTGACGTGATGACATCATGTTTCTACTTTTCTCTCATTGCTGAGGCCTCTGATGAGGTCAAAGAGGGTAAAAATAAAATAAAATAAAGGGTTGTGGGATTTGTTTGTGTTTGCCACACTTTGCCAAACTTGGGTTAGAGGAAATATTGCTGAATTAAATGTACAAGAAAAAGAAAAAGCAGTTGCTTATAACCCAAATATAACACAGAAAAGAAATCATCAACTGTTAGCTTGAAAAAAAAACCAGGCTATGTTCCCTATGTTCCTTTGCTTGGCATCTGGTGACATTCAATCAATAAAAAAAGAAAGGTCAATAAAAATGTAAGATATTAAAGCTATAACCAATTGTGCATGTTTTTGATAACCTGACCTATAGAGAATAACAATAGGTTATCAAACAAAGATACTCGGCTGACATTCCATGGTTAGGGAAAACCACTGTTACCAGTGTAATTTTTTATCTACAATAATTAATAATATTTTTGACAAAAGGATATTTTACAATATAAGAATTAAACCAGAAAAGATTATCCACTCATAAGTTTCAGTAAAACCTGAGACATTAAAAGAGTTCATATTTCTTTCTTAAACATTACAATGTGAGTCAGGCCAACTTAAAAAACAATTTCTATAGTAGCCTGGAGTAGGCATTGGTATGATTATGTGACTGTGATACCATGTTAAACTATGTACCTTTTGCTAACATTTCTGTTTATTTTAGTAATAAAAAAATATTTAAACTTCAGATAATGACTCTCTTGTACCTCAGGAGACTAAGTTCAGAGGTTATACATACCTATGAGCACTCCTTTGAATTGTCAAGCTAATGGCACAACTAGGACAGAAATATAGAAGAAAATTCTTTAGGTTTAGATCAATCACTCACCAAAAGTGTTGGTACCTGGAAAATCAAACCAAATAAAATAAAATCCTAATAGGAAACCAAAGGACTTCTATGAGAAAAAGTATGAACAAGGATTATAAGGAAATTTGCTTTCTTCGAACAGAGCCACCAAAATATTATCTACCAAACACAAAGCCAGTAGCATATGTCCACACAGATTGAAATGTCAGTCCAGTAGTAACAGTCAGATAAACTTCTACAGCTGGGAGCACAGCAAGAAATGGGAATCAGGGTTTTCATCCTCATTAAATCAGTAATTGGAACTCATTCTATTTCGTTTAGGTCCTGCTGTGAGTATGGGCAAAAGCTTCTCAATACCAATCTGGGAGGTCACTCAGGGGTAACCACAATGATAAAGCTTGCTCAGGGAAAAACACTAAGGTGAAGACTAGCAAGAAGAGGCTGAGGTGTTTATGGGTATACAGAGTGGGTGAGTTTCCAAATTCTTGAAAACGTCTTGTCCAAAAGCTGCCAAGGGAAAGAGATTTCCCCTTGTTCATCAATGAATTTTCAACTCTGGACAGAAAATTCAACTCTAGACAGAAATTTATCAAGAAAAATGTGCTAAACACGCATTTCTACTAACATTTTCAGACATCAGTTTTACCAGCTTCTGGAAAGTAGTGAAGGGCATCATATTAATTTGAAGTTAAATTAATGAAGAAAATGGGATAATTTGCTACATATTATCATCTGTGGCAAAACAGAAAAGAGTATTGATCCTTTCTGACTGATTCCCATCATTAACTTCATTCAGGATTAAAAATTTAAAACAATTCTTGTAGATATTTAGAACTATTCAGTTTATACATCTGTAGATTTCCCATAGCACTGATCTAAACATTTAGATAAGAATCTGCTATAGATTCTTTGGACTTCTCCCGGTAAACATGTTCATAAAGCAGAATTCATATGACTGTTTCCAGTTTTGCTTTCCTGACACATGAAGCACATACCTTTAGGGCTGAAAAAAATAGCCCCCAATCAGGATAATAGGTTATGAACACAATTCTCTACTGCAGTGCAGCATTCTCCAATATTGTGTCTTTTGTTTTGATTATATTGCAGCAGACTTGTGTCAGGCCACATCCAGAGGGTACATTGAACTTTCTACCATAGATAAATGGGATATACACCAAGATATATTGTGGATCCTTTATTTAAATACATTATGTGAAGTCAGTTATTGAAATTAGTTGAGGCAAACTATGTGTGAAATATAATGCAGCACCATAACTATAAACACAGCTATGTTATGAGAGCTTTTCATAGTTAATAATTACTATTATTTCAGTCATGGAAAATAATATGCAACCAATATTAAAAATCACGTGTTTTCAAGTCTGATGTTATTGTAATCCAGAACAATTTATTCAATAGGTCAAGAGGCAGGGTTTCAGTCAAGATCTGATTATAAGAACCCCTTTAAATTGTGTAGCATTTAAAATGCAGGTTGTTCTAAATAGTTAGTAATCAAGGTAACTATGCTTCCCTATTATTAAGGTTTTAAACTGACAGGGCTTTTTTTTAATCGGAGAGTCATACAAGCAGCTGTAATGTGGACATTTGATTGCTGCCACCTAAAGGCACTAAGAGTCCACCATTATAACATCAGTAACTTTTAAAATGATTCATCACCAGAAATGGATATATAATACATGAGTTATACCTGCTGAGTTTCCATTTTCATTTATGGTGAAGCATTTTTATGATAATGAGAACTTGACCGGCACTTCAAAGTACAATTTGAAAACGTTCATTCTTTTATTCAGGCACAAACATCAACCTAAGCAGCATTGATTTCCCCCTATTTTCGCTAGTAATAATATTTTTGAAATGGCTTTTGTTGGCAAGAAATGTTCCTCAAAATGAAGTGTAAGGAATTCCTTTCTTTTCTCCAGCATTATTGCAAACACAGCTGGAAGAAGCACTTACAAAATCACCCTTAATGCTTTTGGCATGTTTGAAATCATTCAAGTAAACGAAAGAGTGCCATATAATTATGGAAAACCCAATTGGTTGGCAAAACAGTAGTCTAATATGTACCCACCTAGATCAGGAAACAATTCATTTACTGATAGAGGAGGAATAAGACGAGCCCCTGCAAAACTAGATGAAAGAATCCAAATATGCCCATAAATCATTCACTAATTATTCAAGGCCACTGACATCCATTGAACCTTTCCATTTACTTAAGCAGCCTTGGATCCTTTTCCATAAAGCATTAAACAGGTTGAATAATTTGTCTGCAGTGATTAATTCTGGGCTATAGCTCCCTAAGGGTTCATTCTTACTATTACTATCATTCCATCCTCTTTAAAATGATGCTATCACCATAGTTTTTTTTTAGATATACATCTGTTCATTCTCAGTTAGCTTCTCAAAATGCAGAGCAAGGTTTTGTTTGACAAAAGGCAACCATTCAGTTCAGTTCAGTGGCTATTTCAATGTTCATGAAATTGAACAGCCCCACCCCCATTTAGTATTAAGATAACCTATACAAATACAAATGTGAAAGTGTTTTGTAAAACCATTTGAATTTGGATACATGCCAACTGAAAGAAAATACAATTTCTCTTATTTACATTTTACTTATGTACTCTGAATAGGATCATAACATATTGTAGACACTCAATTGATCCTGCCATATTCAAAAAGTCAACAATAGGGATGTTTTGAACTGTGCAGATTTTATATCCTTCCACTACCAAAGTATCTACTTCTATTTCACCACAACACTCCAACTCCTCCTACAAATCTCTGTTATATAACTGCTAGCTTATAAAGATATACAAGTGCCTAGAAAGGGCTGGACTAAAAGACATCACTGAGTCACTGACCATAGCAGCACAAAAACAAACACTGACCACCAGAACCATATAAACAGAAGTCTACCACAATAGATATACCCAAGCTGCAGACTTTCAAAGATGCCTCAGAGGCAATCCATAAATAGTGGCTGGATGCAGGATGTAGATGGAACAACACCTATATACTGAACAGTACAACCAAGTAGCTGGCACTTTTTACAAGAAGAACTGCACAGTGTATGGGATAGACCTTCCTAAGTCCAGGTAGGACACTGCACAAAAAGTCATGGAAAATAATAGGGCTAAAATCCTATAGTTGGAAGATTGGTTTCAACAAATTCTAGGAACAACTTCAGAACTCTTTATCAAAATGTGTGGACTGCTATTTTTTTTATTTAAAAAGTATTGTTGTTTCTATGGGTCTTCTGCTCTGTTTTCTACTATTCTATTATACATCATTTGAAACTGAAAATTAAAACAAAATAGTTTTCTAAATTTCATAATTCCTTAGACTACTATCACAGTCTTCAGTTCAAATATATATATGTTAAATCATGTATATACCAGAGGGGGTATTCAGCAGGTTCTGACCAGTTTGGAGAACTGGTAGCAGAAGTTTTGAGTAGTTCAGAGAACCGGCAAATCCTACCTCTGACTGGAGATGTCAGTGTTCCAGGAATTTCAAAACTAAAAGTTTCCCGGACTTCCCACAATGTCCCAAACTACAAACCATCCCCTTTTCTCTCATCATCATATCACATGAACCAATCCCAAAATAAGTTCCTTTTTCTTTCTGCGCCACACTCTATGACCTTGAACTAACAAAAGAATTCTATTTTGTCTACATAGAGCTACTCAATAAAAATCACCTTCCTCCTACTTTCTCAAACTATGTGGCAGCGATGAATAAGGATTCCAAAGCTGACAGGGGATTTTACACTAATCTTCCCCTGCCACACCCACCAAGCCACGCCCACAAAACCAGTAGTAAAAAAAATTGAATCCCACCACTGGTATATACCCAATAATTCTACTGAAATTGATTAAAGTTTTTTCCAGCTATCATGAATAAGACTGAAGGATATTGCGACCTTCTTACAAATTGTATGACTGAAGCTTCTATTCAGAGATTTCATTTGAAGGCAACCAGATGTTCTTTTTCAAATTGATTCAGAAAAGTAAATCAGTGTTCCTTAATTATTCAATTTGAAACATCAAATTGAATAAGTTAATTGCTTAAATTGATTTGAATTGTTAAATTGGATTGAATTTGAAACTGGCAATTTAATTCATACTGCAACTGATCTACACATTACTAAAAAATAACTTTCACTTTAATCCTTTTTTATAGATTTAACAAATTTGTATATAATTTCCTGTTTAATTACATATAGAAAATAATAAAATCAATAAGTTAAAATAATATAAAATATTTTAATTAAAGAGACAGAAGGCAGGAAGTCAAAAATGAAACTGAATTTCTCATCCAGTATTTTAACAGAATCAACCCAGCTCTCATACTCCAATTCATTGTTTTAATACTACAGTAGTTTTGCTAAAGTTAGTTGGATTAAAATTAAAATATTAAGGGCTAAAAGAAAAAGATGTACATTGTAGCATTCTTCTGCATACAATTACAATTATTATATTCTTCCCATATAATTACAAAACAATATAATGGCTCTAATCCCCTAATAAATATGACATCTTAAGATCTAAGGGGAAAGGCACTCTCTATTCCACTTTTGGATCAAATAATTTGAATAACTAGAAATGCTTATTTGAATTGTTTGCTAGCCATTCCTTTTCACTTTCTGCACTGCACACCCCAATCCAGCACTCTCTCTGAGATTTTTTTATTCAAGCTTTTCAAACCCATTCTTGCCTTTTCCCATTATTAATGAACTAAACATCATTAGACCTTTAAAGTCTATCCTTTAATTGCCACAATCACAAGTGTCTCTCCCTCAGCTGCAAAACACAATTTGAGATCTTTCTATCTTAAGCTATCTTAAGCTATAGGAGCAGTGATCGAATCCATGATATAGGATATCAGGGTTTGTATTGCTCCATTATTAGACTTATATAAGAATAGCTGCTCCTTATGTTGTCTTGTAAGATTACAAATTCCCAATGAAGCAGAGGTAGGCCAGTATTGACCAGGATTAATTTATCTATTTTCCAATCCAAAACAGGAGAAACACAAATATACTACATCATATTTAGAGGCATCTTATCTGGCTTGCAGATCTAAATCAACATATATTTTTTTCCAATTTTAGTCACAAGGTCCCTTTTCATCTGGCCAAAGAAGAATATGGAGACAACCATTCCATAAGCTCAGAGGTCAGCTTCTATATGAATTTCCTTTTCCTTTCATTTCTAGTAGTTACTGTAAAAACAACTAGGCAATTTTAGGAATCATTGTCTCTGTTTTCTTTTTTCTTCCCTCCCTCCCTCCCTCCCTTTTTTTTTCTTTTCCTTTATTTTTCATACATAATAGATTCTAAGTCTTTGGCAAGCTCTCTCTACTTCTGCCACTAATAAATTTGCAGTATCTTGTCAATCTAGTACAATCTATGCCCATTATTGTACAAATGCATACATTTAGCTGCTATAAACCTTGAATTAATGGCAGAGAAAAGAAGTGAAAAAGAAAAACACCAAGAAAAAAACTCTCCTTGATCTTACACAGCTTGAGTGTAATAAATTTAATAGTCCTTTCCCTATGGATCAGATATATAACCTTGCTTAATCGCAGTGATTATTGTACTTCAAAATACTAACAACTACAGAATTAGAACATTCACAGGATGAATAAATATTGATTTTTCTTAGTTTGTCAGTTATATGTTTTTAAAAACATTTTTTTAGAAATTGGATGTGTTTCCGCATACCCTTCTTCTAATACTGATAGTCCTTGACATACAAACATTTGTTTAGTGACCATTCAGAGTTACAATGGCACTAAAAAAAGTGACTTATGACCATTTTTAAACACAACCGTTGCGGCATCCCTGCATCCACTTTGGATGCTTGATAACTGGCATTTATGACGATTGCAGAGTCCTGGGGTCATATATTCACTTTTTTGTGATCTTCTGATGAGCAATAGTCAATAGGGAAGCTAGATTCACTTTACAACTGTGTTACTAACAACTGCAGGGATTCACTTAACAATTGTGGCAATAATGGTCATAAAATGGGGCAAAGCTCATTTAATAATTATCTTGCTGAGCAACAGACATTTTAAACTCAACTACGATTGTAAATCAAGGACTACCTTGTTTTTTATTATTTTCATTTTTCTACTTAGAAAATGAAAGAAATGTATTTATGTTAAATGTATATTTAAATGCAAATTCCATTGCCTTAAGTGCACAGTGCACAGATACATTCTGATACTTTGAAAGATTGTAAACAGAATTATTCATCTTCATCTTTATTAATCTTGAATAAATTTCTAATTTTGCTATAGTATATTTTTAATTAGCCAGATTTATGACTGCCATCATGCCATGATCAGTTTATAGGGTCAGAGATCAGGTACTCTTTGTTATCACTGAGTTAGTATTATAGGGAAAAAAAGTCTGGATAGTAGACTGTTCAGATTCCAGTACCTGGAGACTGCAGAATAGAAGAGAAAGAACTGAAAAAAAAATCACAAAATACAAAAGCCTGCAAATAAAAGTAGAACACATAGATATTGCCAATAGTAATGGACATCTTGGGTGCAATCCCAAACCATGGGAGCACCATTTGATTACCATTGGCATTGACCAAATCATTATCAGTAAATTGTAAAAGACAGCTTTACTTGGAACAACTTACATCTTGCAACAATACCTTCAACAGCATCAAACAACATCTGCCTATCCCAGGTCCTTGGGAAGGACTCTGTAGATAGATTAAAAATGCCAACTCCAATATAAACATTTGGTTGACTGTGTAACCACCATAATGATTATATTTCTCCCTTATCAGTATTGTATAATTATTTTGCTAGGATGCTTCTTTATTTGATAGTCCAAAGGCAATCAGTATGTTCTGCAGCTTTGTTTCATCTGCTGTTAGTTTTATAACTAAAGACTTTCAATATCAGCAACTGGACTGGACATTTACTCACCTGTTCTATTTGTACAAAACTGTGCAAAATGAAGAGAAGGACCAGGGGAGACATGATAACAATGTTCCAATATTTGAGGGGCTGCCACAGAGATAAAGGCGTCAAGCTATTTTCCAAGGCACCCGAAGACCAGACAAAGCATAACTGAACAAAAATGAATTAAGGAAAACTTTTCTGACAGTGAGAACAATCAACCAATGGAACAGCTTGCCTTCAGATGTTGTGGGAGCTTCATCACTGGAGGCTTTCAAGAAGAGACTGGACTGCCACTTGTCAGAAATGGTGTATGATCTCTTGCTTGGATGGGGGATTGGACTAGATGACCTATAAGGTCCTTTCCAACTGTGTTTATCTGTAGTAATTGGTAGTAAACCCACATGTCTATATGAGTAACAGTGAAAACCTTTAGGTCTGAAAGTCCTGTTGCAGTAGTCTTTCCAGAATATCCTCAGGGAGACTGTAAATAGACAATATCAAGACCAGTAGTAGTCTTAATGGCATAGAAACATTCTTGTAGGTGAGAGGGAGATTCCTTCTTTATTTTGTGATGTAGCCATAACTTCCTCCTGCGCTCTCCCTCCCCCACAAAAAGCAGTTTCTATGCCTCTCACTTGAAGAAATAAACAAGGCTATACTATACAATTTTAAGAAAAATTCTAGAGGATAATTGTGTAAAGAGTAATTGTAAAATGAGGTTCTAGCCAACAAACAGAAGGAAAAATATTCCCAAACTATTCCATACTGTGATCATTGTCTTTGAGCCCTTTTTTATTATTTTCAGGCAATTTCTAGACAAATTCACTGGGACATTTGTGAAAGGTAATCTTTTGAACATTCTCCTTTGTCATTAGTGATAATTTCAGTAGCCAAATTAAAGCTTCCCTAATCCTATTTGAACACAAGTGAATCCTCCCATTTTTCTCTTGCTGACTTTGGATTTTACCCTCTCTTTCTTTGATTCTTCTCCCCCGCCCCTGCATTTCATATTGAATTGCTAATGTGCCCCATTAGCAAATATTTTTAACATATATTTTTGTTATTCCCTTTAAAAAATAATTTGAATATTTTGATTTTGTGTAATTTATCTGGGTCAATATAAACAGTATTAATTAGAAAAGATTATTGTTTGTGAGGTAACTGAATACATTTCACCAGAATACATTTTTGCTCATTGTTTAAAGACTCCTTAGTGAATATATATTAGAAGATACTTTACAGTCTGAACTATGCTCCTGAGCATATCTGGTAACTCTCTGTAAATATTTAAGCTGACGTGGCTACGAATTTTTCTTCTGTCTTTTCAATAATTCACATCCCCTTGGGTTCCCAACCTCCAACAGAGTTAAGGAAAAAAAGTGTTTTAGTTAGTGTCTCATCTGCCTTTTTACCACTGGATAGCCATGATTTCTTGTTATTTTTTTTTACCTGAACAAATGCCATTCTTTGTAGCACACATGTTTGACTTCAACGCTGCAGTCCCAAAGGCCAAGGGCCATTGCAGCTGCCCCATTTCATATCAGAAGCAATGTTGGAGAGAGTTAATCAGGCCACACAGAGGATTTGTTCAGCCAACTGATCCAAATAAAGTCAATATAGATTGAGCTTCAAGATTCTGGAAGAGCTACAATACTGCAGCAACAGGAGACAAAATTCATCTACAGCCTGTCACTTCAATGCTTGATTTCAACCATGACCTTATATCTTCACCTTCACCCCCTCCTTCATACTCCATTGAATACAACCCTTTAGGCTTGCCTGTGGATTATATAGGAGGATGGGAAGTTTCAGACTGACTCACTTGACTCAAACCAAAAACCCATGCAAGCTGTCAAGCAAGAGAAAAAGCTATTTCACATTTATTTGTTATTTATTATCTTCTCAACAAAATATTTCTGGTTAAATAGATTCCAAAGAGTGATATTTTGATTTACGTATTATCTCCTTCCCACTTTGTATGTATTGTTAATTAAAATAATATTTATGTTTAAAACTAGTTTGGGCAAGGAGATTCACGTGTACCAAAGGATGCATCAACAAACACATTGTTATCCATGTGTAAAAAGTTGCTTACTTCTTGTTCAATCTTTGTCCTTACACTAACCCTTGGATTAGCATGAGATAAATAGGTGTCATACAGAAAGGTCACACAGGAAACTTCCTGAGAAACAGCATGGTATGGTGGTTAAGATTAGAAGTGGAAAGATCCAGGTTCTCTCTTAAACATAAAAGGCTGCTGGGTCATTTTCAACCCTCTCAGGCTTGGCAAAAAACTGGTTGATAAACAAAATCTTTGTCATAGCATGCCCTGATAGCTTTGCTGTAAAGCATAGGTGAACACACTTCAAAAACAAGCATACTTTGCAAGCATGAAGAATAAATACAAAGAAAATTAAAAAAATCACAGAAAGCTTCCTAACTGTGCTGAGTTTATTCTTTACAAGATTACTATTTACATATCTCAGGAACAGCAGATTATAGGAAGATAAATATATTACTTTTTCAGGCATTTCTGTCAACAGTTTGAATGTGTAATGTAAATGTAAAATTAAACCTGTTGGATGGAAATTGGAGTCTCCAGAATATTAGTAACCCATTTTTCTGAGTGAAGCAAGATTATAGCTTGCATGTATTTTTTTTCTCCAGAGTAAGAACAGTGATATAATTTGCAATGACAATATTTTATATGTTTGAAATGGGATCTGGCCACTGTTCCCTCTGATAGGCAGAACAGATTCATATGCTTTATAGGCTCCATAAGCTTAATATACATAGTGATTACCTAGACTGCTCAACATGTAAGCAGTGGAGATAATCACCTAGTCTCTGCCTAAGTAATTCAAATGCTATCATTGACTGCAAATCCATGCATATTAAGTGCAAAGGTCTACATTAGCAAAGCTGAATTGATTTCCTTGAGATCTAGGTTCCTATGATTGCAAGATTCTGCTTACATGTAAGCCAATGCATGCGCAGCCATAAATATGAATACTTCCCTGCTGCTGAGTTCACATTTAATATGTGAGTCAATGAGGTAGCCAATGTAATTAAAGCCATGTTGAAGGGAGGAAAGGAAATTATCCAGATTGCTTGTATGCTATGTTCAGAATGCCCCAGATACTGATTGCTTGGACAGGACTATAATCACTCAAGTATGCAAAACCTTCCCTCTCTGGCTTTAAACACTACTTCCAATCAATCATTTACTCTACCAAAAATTATAAGTTCACTTCTGCAAGACATCATGATAGCAATTGTTATCCTAACAAACGATGCTGCTGGGTTCATTGGATTCTAGGCAAAATGATATTGGGCAATAAGTAGCTTTCCTGTTTTGAAAGCTGCCCAATTTTCCTTCGTGCTCATAATCTGTTTTTTAAAATAAAAATGCCATTGCCTTTGTTATTCCCCATGTCAACCTGGCAGCACAGAAAGAAAATCCTGCTATCAACTCTGAATCTGACGTGGCTATGGCTATTTTGGGACTTCAGTGCTGCCACAACTGGAGCTGTGGGAAAGGGATAAGTAGAGATAGCTGGGGTGTTGTAGCCAAAATAAAAATCTTTCTCTTGGGAACCAAGGTCATTCTCACCAGATGTCCAGAAGGAGGAGATTGGAGTCATCTAGCAACTGGACTGTATCCTGATTGGACCATGTGACTGATTGTCAGAAGAAAGTAAAATAAGTTTTACTTTTAATTAGGCAAAAACTGTGGGAATATTTAGAGTTGTTTTTCACCAGGTCGTGCCAATATGACATATTCAATAAATCTATTATTTGAGGAATCTTCCTGCTTTGGAGTTTTGATTGATATTGGTGTGTTACTGAGAATCCTGACACCTGGATCAGATCAGTCTGTTTCACTGTAGCACAATTTTGAAGTGCTACTATTTTCCTGACTTAATTAATTGTCATTGAAGGGTATCACAGAGGTGGGGAAATATCTCTATCAATTCGGGAATTTTACTGACCAGGCTCTCAAAGCAAATACTGATCAGTTTGCCAACTTCCTGTTTCATAAAACGGCATGACAGAAGAACAGTGGAGAGTAACAGGGCAGGATGGGTCTTCACCCTTAAATGTAGCTTCCAAGGAATCTTTTCCATAGAGTAATAGAATTATTATCTTCAACCACCCATTTTAAATGGCAGCCACTCTAATTTTCTGTTCACAACAACTTATTGCAGTCTTTAGGTCAAGCTGATACAACTGCATTGAAAATTAGCTGGTGATTTATATTATTGTATATCAGCTCTGCATCAGATTTAGAGGAATATACCTAGATAATGAAAGAGATACAAAAGGCATGGAAAGACATGGAAAACCTTGTCACAGTAAGAAATGTGTGGGAAGAAGGTAAACAATAGGACCAAGCAGCCCATTTCACACCCATTTCACCTATATCATCCCCTTCCTGCCATGTTCAGATGTCATTTCTCATGATGGGAACTGTCGGTATGTGCTCCTTTCAAAATCCAAGAAAGAAATACTCAGACTCCATGGTTCAGAGCAAAGTTCTTCTTTTACTGGAAGATGAAAAGGAAGCTACAAATGGAATTCCGAAAGTGAGAATTTGGCGCGCAGATCACACATACAAAGAAATGGAATTGTTCCCACCCCCCAAAGTCCAGAAGTCTCCGCCAATTAAAAGTTCCGAATATGATCATGTGAGCATCTTCAGGTAGTGATGAGGCCTCTGTCCGTTGACCTTGACATATTTTGATAAGACCTCGCAGCTGCGCAAAAAAGGATAGAGGCTAGGAAAGAAATGGAAAATTGGAAAGAAGAAATCCCCCTTCTTCTGCCCACAGTAAAAAATGCAAAACACCTCCAGCTCTCTTCCCCCCCACAATTACCCCTCCCCCCCGTTGCTAATGACAGCCGAAAGAAGTAAGCCTAGTAGTAGAGATACTAAGGGAGAAATAAAGGATAATAGTTGGGGTACCCGAAGAGATCCCATCCAGGCTAACCCATCTCTAACAGTGCAGTTATTTGCATTTGCCTGGAACCATTCATCTGTTTTCAAAGCTTCTTTAAATTGTTCGATCAAATCATTGGACAGATCTGCCTCTTGTTTCTTCTTTTGCGCCCTGGTGACCACTGGTGCTGCCAGCTGTGTGGTGGGCACAATCGGACTTATCACTTCTTTTCGAACACTGTTGTATTGTGGCATCCTAGATAAAGCATCCGCCATAAAATTCTTTCCTCCTGGGATGTACTTCAGAAAGAAATTGAATCGCTTGAAGTACTGGGCCCACCTAACTTGCTTAGGAGATAGTTTCCGAGGCGTTTTTAAGGCCTCCAGGTTTTTATGATCAGTCCAAACCTCAAATGGGTGCCTCGCGCCTTCCAGAAAATGCCTCCAGGTCATTAGAGCCCAGCAGACTGCAAAAGCTTCTTTCTCCCAGACAGCCCATCTACGTTCAGTGTCAGTTAATTTACGGGATGTGTAGGCACACGGTTGTAGTGTCCCCTTCTCGTTTAATTGAAGTAAGACCGCTCCTACCGCTACATCACTTGCATCAGCTTGGATCACGAAGGGGACATCCATGTCCGGATGCTTTAGCACTGGCTCGGCAGCAAATAGTCGTTTTAGCTTCTCAAAAGCGGCTTGGCACTCCATAGACCAATTCAACGGCTGGCTAGGCTTTGGCTTCGCTTCTCCCTTTGTTTTTAGGAGGTTGGTGATAGGCATGGCTATTTTAGCAAAACATGGGATGAATTGCCGGTAAAAGTTAGCAAATCCAAGGAAACTTTGAAGTTGTTTTCGGGTTCTTGGTGGGGCCCACTCCAATACGGCTCGTACCTTCTCCGGGTCCATCTCAAGACCCTCGGGTGAGATACGATATCCCAGGTAGTCAATCTTTTCCTGATGGAACTCACATTTGGACAATTTGGCGTACAATTTGGCAGCGCGCAATTTGTGCAGCACGGACCGTACCAGTTTCACATGTTGGTCTCTGGTCTCCGAGTAGATAAGGATATCGTCAAGGTAGACCAAAACCCCCTTGTATAAATGTTCGTGGAGCACTTGGTTGATCAATTGCATGAAGACAGCTGGTGCCCCTGTAGGCCAAACGGGAGAACATTGAATTGGAAGCAACCTATTGGGCAATTGAATGCAGTTTTCCACTCGTCTCCCTCTTTAATTCGGATTCGGTAATAGGCCTCCCTCAAGTCCAGTTTCGTGAAGATCTTCCCCTTGGCCAGGTGAGCCAACATGTCCTTCATTAGAGGGAGGGGGTACACATTTTCCACGGATACCGCGTTCAAATTTCGGTAGTCCACCACCAAGCGCTTGGAGCCATCTTTCTTCTCGCGGAACATCACAGGGGCCGCCACTCGAGGTCTGGCAGGTTGGATGAACCCTCGTTTCAAATTCTTGTCGATAAACGATCTCAATTCCTCTAACTCCTTTGGGGTCATCGAATACATCTTTGGTTTCGGTAGTGTCACCCCGGTAGAAATTCAATGCTGCAATCGGTTGACCGATGGGGAGGGAGCTCATCGGAGGCCTCTTCGCTAAAAACTTCTCTTAGGTCCCAGTACTCTTTCGGGATTTTCTCCTCCCCTTCTATGCGTTCGGCCCCTGTGGAAGCTGTCTCAGCAGGGGTTTGGGGCTTGGGATGGGGATTCTCCCCGGTTTAAGGGGGTTTGCTCCTCCCTTCCTGGAGGTTGGTCAGTACGAATCCGTATCCACCCCTTTCTCCAGTTTACTTGGGGATTCCATTTCCGAAGCCAGGGCAATCCCAAGATTAGGGAGTGTTCCATCCCGGGAGCCACAATAAAGCACAAGGTCTCGCTGTGGGTTCCCATGGTCATCTCTAAGGGCTCCGTTATGAACCGTGCAGGGCAACCCCCGCTTCAGACCCATCTAATTGGTAAAAGGATATGGGCGTTTCAAATTTCTCAGTCCAATGCCCATGCCTTTAACTACTTTCATGCTAATTAGGCACCTCGTGCACCCCGAGTCCAATAAGGCCAGCATTTCCCCTCAGTACCCGAGGTGGGCACCCTTAATTTAATTGGAATGGTAAGGGGGCCCGGTTAGGACTTACCGAGACGTCATCTTCCGAGTCGGTCTCACTCTCGTCGGGAGGAGTCGGGGGTCCCAGCTCTTTTTCCGCTGGGGGAGTGACTTCTACAACCTCCCCTATCATTAGCCCGGTTTCGCGAGGCCTGGTTGGGGAGGATTCGGGCTTCCTTTCAGGGCCCCGTCCTTTTTGGATCTGGTTTGACTCGACAATCCGCACTCGGTGGCCTTCCTTCCCACAACGGAAACAGGCAGTGGATTTGGCCCTTGTCATCACCCCTCCCTTCCGGGGCTTAGGGATCTCTCGGAGCCGAGGAGGGAGCATGGTACTCCATGCGGAGCCTCCTCTGCGTCTACTTCGGGCTAGATCTATTTCCACCTCTTCCGCTAACAGGTACCACAACTGCAAGTCATGGGGATCCCTTCTGGAGATGCACATGTGGTATACCTCTTCATTTAGGCCATCTTTGTAGGCTTCTATTAGAGCTTCCTGGGACCAGCCTCGAATGCGATATGCCAGCTGTCTGAACTCTTGGGTGTAGTCAGCAACTGATCTTCCCCTTGAGTTATGGTTTTCATCCTGATCCTGGCCCTTCTCTCTGCCAGAGGGTCTTCAAACCTCCTCCTCAAGGCAGTCATAAAAACATCAAGGCTTCGCAGTTGGGGGAGTTATCATTATACAGAGTCACCACCCAGTCAGCTGCCATCCCCTCCAGGGTTCTGGTAACACATCTTACTTTGGCTGCTTCAGAGGTGAACTCCCTTTCATATTCTGCCATATAGCTTCCAACCTGCACCAGGAAAAACCCCAAGTCCTTGGGATTTCCTCCAAACTTCACATCTAAGGAGGGCAGGTGGCGTCTTCTAGGCATTACCCCGCTGCTGGGGCTCCCAGACGGGAGCTGGTGGTTGCGCCGGCGTGGGATGGGCCAGGGGGTGGTGGCAGCCCGACTTCCCAGGCTGAACTCGCTCTCTCTTCCCCTCATATGTTGGAGCCCTGCCGGGTTTCTCAGAAGCATCCTTAAAGCTTTTCCCGGCTTGATCCAGCCTGCATTCCATCTCCTCCCCCTGCCACAGCCGTTCCTCGCACCTCTTCGACTTACAGTGATTCCAGGAGGGGGTCTTCCGGATTTTTCCATCCAACTCCTAACGACCATCTGGGCATCTCGGTTGGAGTTTCTTCCAGTGTAAGGTCAGCTAACAAATCGGTGGCTGGCATCTCTGGTAACAGCATTTGCTGCCCCCGCAGCTCCCTGCTCATCCTCCTCGCTGGCTGGAGATGACATGATGTGAAAACCCCTCGGAAGAAAAATTGGTGTTTTCTCCGGGTGGGCTGATGGGGACTTTCGGAATAATGTCGGTATGTGCTCCTTTCAAAATCCAAGAAAGAAATACTCAGACTCCATGGTTCAGAGCAAAGTTCTTCTTTACTGGAAGATGAAAAGGAAGCTACAAATGGAATTCGAAAGTGAGAATTTGCCGCAGATCACACATACAAAGAAATGGAATTGTTCCCACCCCCAAAGTCCAGAAGTCTCCGCCAATTAAAAGTTCCGAATATGATCATGTGAGCATCTTCAGGTAGTGATGAGGCCTCTGTCCGTTGACCTTGACATATTTTGATAAGACCTCGCAGCTGCGCAAAAAAGGATAGAGGCTAGGAAAGAAATGGAAAATTGGAAAGAAGAAATCCCCCTTCTTCTGCCCACAGTAAAAATGCAAAACACCTCCAGCTCTCTTCCCCCCACAATTACCCCTCCCCCGTTGCTAATGACAGCCGAAAGAAGTAAGCCTAGTAGTAGAGATACTAAGGGAGAAATAAAGGATAATAGTTGGGGTACCCAAGAGATCTTGAGGCTGACAGGAACTTTTAACTGAAAAGTAAAGGATAGAATGTCAGTCATCATATGTCAAAATAGTTGGAACTATTGTAGGAACTGTCTTCAAGCACATCAGCTGGTTATAGGTGTAAGATTTAAATTTGAAGAAAGGAGAAGAACAAAGCAATTTAAGAGATAGGCCTCAAATGTCAGTATTAGGTGAAGAAAACAATTATAGTTATACTCTACAATATCTTTGTGTCCCAGATGAATAAGTGCATCAAGGAAACTGATTTATGTCTGTCAGCCATTCCTCCATGTGGTATTTGGTGCTGCCTTGCTCTGGGTTAGCATCAGCCACCCATGTAATGATCTGCCATTATTAAGCATTCTTCATTCTTCTGCCTGGTTGAGTTTAATTTGAGAGGAAATGGCACCTTCTAAGATTATCATCATTGTTCTAACTGCATATTGAATCATAACTATCATCCCTTTAGGAAAACATCAGCATGGATCTTTTTTGTGTTTATTTTGTACTGCTTGCTTTGTTTTAGGAAATACATTTCTGGCTTCGGTGGGAACCCTTTTAGTGCTTGTTGGAACAGCCATTTCAATCGGGTGAATTGAGTAAACAATCTGGGGGGGGGGGGAGTCAAAAGGTTCTAGGTCTTGAGGCCACAGCTTACAGTGGCTGATTATAATTAGAAGAAAAAAATGTTTTTAAAAAATAAAATAAAAAAGAATATGTTTAAGCAATGCAGAAGTGAATACAGGAAACTACTTTAAATTAAATCATGCTACTCCATTTCAAACAGAATACTGATTGGCTGGACATTTCTCTTATGCCTTTGGGCACTATTAGAAAACACTTGGGATATGTGTGTGTGTGTGTGTGTGTGTGTGTGTGTGTATTTGTATTTGTAAAGTAGGGTATCCAAGAAAACAGGATGATTAAGTCACACTGCAGTCATTATTAAATCCAGAGTGCACAAAGATCATCAGAAGTTATGGCACAGAGCTTTTATGATATTTTCTAAAATGAAATAGAGATTTCCTATCACCTTGAAGATACTGTTTTATACGCACTGGTTCTCTCAATCACTTTCATATTTTCATATTTTCACATTTCTACCTTGCCCTTTGTGATCTTTTGTGGACTGGGTTTTCCTTTTTAAGCAGAATTAATTTAAATTAACCAATGGCTTAATCTCTCCTCCCTTTCTCCTTAATAGCAAACTACTAATACAACATCACTGTAGGACGAAATATCAAGGAGCAGTGGATGGTTCTCCTTTAGATACTTCTGCCTTATTCACTTCAATTTAATGAGCCTGTTTAACCTTTACATTAAACCAGGTTGTTCATATAGAAAACAAGTAACAGTAAACACTCATGAGTGTTTTGGACAAGTTTGACCATGTAGATAGTAAAGTTAAAAAGAAAATCTACAGGAAAATGTTGGAATTTATGAATAGTACTAGCTATACATCATTATAAACATCATGATAGGACATTCAAATATGCTGTTTAGAGATATAAAGGAATCCACCATGAATTTCAATGGTAGCACATTTGAACTTCTGCTTCCAACTGACTTAACAGTAATAATGTAAATAGAATCAATTACTGCAAGGGTTAATATCTCTGTGAAAATTAAGAAGTAAAAATATATACTTCCAAAAACTTCATGCAAAAATAATTGTTATTATTTTAAAAATAGCGTATATGATTGTAATCTACATTAATCAGAAAATGGATCAGGAAAATGTATATGTCTTTAAATTATAGCAGAATAATTTAGACAACAATGAAGTGTTTGTGGAAAATTTATTTTTTTAAAAAAATCAAAAGCCAGACCTACTACAATATTAATACAAGAATAGACAAAGATTTTTTGAAGGGTTTCTATCCCTAGTGCTATTAAAAATAAGAAAACTGTCAGGCAATGGGACTTTCTGAAAATTCAGGTAGCTAAGAAAGCATAGAGTGCCAGGTCAGATGCTGAAAGCACATTTTTAAGAATTGTGAACTTGGACAGATTCTGGCAGCTTAAGCTTCCAAAGATTCTGATCATGGTTTGCTAATTATATTTATATCAGAAATATACGTATCTAGCTATTTTGGCATAGCAAAATGCAAACTTGGGCCATGTATTTCACTTTCCTAGTACACTCATAATCCACTCCAGTCAGCATGCCAAAAGAAATATTTGATTTATTTTACCATTGTGCACTGACTAGAAAAAAGTACATAACACATAGAGATCCCAAGTAAGCTTCAAAAAAGCAATTGATTTATTGATTACAGGAAGACAAAGTCTCTTTACCAGAGACATGTTGTCAAATGACAAGCAAGACATTTTGCTAAAAGCCCTTCAGATTGATTACCCAGTTTGGCACTTGAACCTTCCCTGCTCAGACCTTGGCAGAAGATGATCATCAGGAGATTTACTCAGAGCACCTGATAGGATGCAGCTTGGTTCTAATTTAGACTTGTGGTCTTACGTTCTCTGAAACTTTCAAGGAGGAAACAACAGGAAAACAAAGATGGCAAGATGGCAGAGAAAACCAACAGCAGAACGTATCAAATGGGATTTCAAAAGGATAGTGACTTCTGTTCCATAGCAACTATTAACATGTACTTTTATGGATTATAACACAATGCATGTTTAAGACAAGAAGCCCTTACCTATAAGGCACAGTTAGCTTTATTTCCGTCATTCTTACATGACAGGAATGTTATGCTACAGGCAGAGGTGGGCTTCAAAAATTTTAGCAAGGGGTTCTCTGCCCGGTTGTTGTGTGGGCGTGGCCATGGTGGGTGTGACCTAGTCAGCCTACTGCACCATGATGGGAGGGGTGTTTTTGCCCTCCCCAGGCTCCAGAGGCTTTCCTCAAGCCTCCAGGAGGGCAAAAATGGCCTCCCTGGGCTCCGGAGGCTATCTGGAGGCCAGAAATGGGCCCATTTCCAGCCTTCCTGAACTTCCAGGAGGTCCATTTTTCACCCTCCCCAAATTTCTGTGTGAACTCTGCACTTACCTGCATTCAAATTGGGCCTCCTGGGGCCTCCTGGGAGGGGAAGGGCAGGGTGGGGGTGGGCCAGCCAGGAGTGGGATTTGGGGGTTCTCCAAACTGCACAAAATTTTAGCTAAGGGTTCTCCTGAATGTCTGCAAACCCCCAGCAGCCCATCCCTTGATAATGTCATGATTATAGAGGATGTTAGTATTTTTTATAGTATTCTTAAATATCTTAGACATTAACTACTGCTTTTTAAAATAATCACACAGCACAACAACCCTACCTTGTAAACTATAGGTGATAGCATTAAACAAACAGACTATAAAGTTCCTAGGTAATCTAGGGCATAGCCCATAATAGACATTATATGCCTATGGTCTTTATGTTGAAAGCAGTGATAATGTGATTCAGAATTGAAGGAGAAATTCATTGCTCCACTAGTGTAGTCAGCTGAATCTCTAGTAGCTCAGAAATTCTCTGGTCTGGTCCCCTAAAGCAAGGAGCCTGGACCTGTTCAGTCTGCCCTAGGCGCTAATAGACCTGCTTCAGTTTCAGAGGTGGATTGTCCCAGGTAATATGATCTAACTCAGACCTTGTAGCTGGCCAGAATGAGTGTGTGTGTGGGGGGGGGAGGTTGGGAGTTGGATTGGATCAGTGGTGGGATTCAAATTTTTTTACTACCAGTTGTGTGGGTGTGGCTTGGTGGGCATAGCAGGGGAAGGATACTGTAAAATGTCCAATCAGAGGTGATACTTGCCAGTTCTCCAAACTACTCAAAATTTCTGCTACCGGTTCTCCTGAACTGGTCAGAACCTGCTGAATACCACCTCTGCCAAGCAGTCTACTTCCTCACATAGATTCCAGAACCCATTTTGGTTTGGAGATAGATGAAACAGCTGAAGAGATGCTTAAAGCACTTTAGAAGGTTGATGACTGAGGTCTACCTCATTGTGGTAAGAATGGCAAAATGTCAATATTTCTCTGTTGTTATTGTACCCACAGAGAACACTCTGTGGTCTACCTGCAGGGAGCAGTAATCTGGCCATCTGTCAGATGAAATCACTCAGTTCTCTCTAAGTTGAATTATATCCTTGGAGAAGGTTTTATGGTGATGGCTAAGCTCAGTCCTGCTTGGTTGGCTTCTTTGTTTCCTTTCATATTTCTGCACTGTCCATCTCTCTTGAAGAGGGACTTTGGGCATTGTAGAATTAAAATGTTAAAATGTGAAACAGTATATATAGAAATTATAAAAAAGTGGAGTCACTCAGGTTCCCTCTAAGTTGAATCTGGGAGGAATATAATCTTATTAGTCCTGAGGAAGTAGGCATGTTTCTCTCACAAATGTCTTCCTGCAAATTATATCTAATTTCTCCTAGATGGCCAATAACCTGGTAAGTGAAGGTTAATTCCTCTTTCCTGCTATCTGTTAAAAACATGGTGTTTTGGCCGCTCCTCAAGATAATGATGCAGAATTCTACAGTCCTGGATAATTTTTGTCTACTTCTTTTCTTAACCTCTTAGTATTTCTTTCTGAATTTTCAGTTTTACTGATCATGGTATTCTTTTGGGTCAGCTCTGGAGATTGTGACTGGGTGATACAGTATTGAATTGGTTCTTTTCTTTTCTCAATTCTAATCAGTGTTGATAGAAGAGAAGAGCTGTTGAGTGATATGAGGGAGAGATGGAGTATTACCAGACAACTATGCTATGGAGATTGACCTCTGGAGGCTCAGGGAGCTTTGGATGGGGGAATAACAGGTTTCAGCTCAATCAAACAAGACTGAGGAGCTTTGTGTATTAGGGCCCCCTGTTCTGATTATTTTTTCATCTTTAGTTATCAGTGGGAGTTGCACTTCCAATAGAAACAGTACTCAATCCTCTGCATACAAATTTCTGACAAAAATCATGGGATATGCTACATAATTAAGAACCTAATCAAAGGCCCAAACTTATGTATAATTCCCATAGAAGAGAATATATTACAAAAATTGTCAGGGAAAGCTACAGGAATCAAACTCACACCTATTTGTCCTGCTCATGTTACCTGTTTGTTTAATGATATGTCTGCAAGCTAAGATCAGAGAACACCAAAAATCCCAGTTATATATAATTTACAATATGTTTATATTTCATTAATTCATATATTCACTTATTTAATAAACCTGAGACTTGTGAAAAGTTGCACAGAAGTCTTCATAATAATTTTTGCAATCTTTTCAGGTATTTTTTTAAAAAAACTCAATTACCTAATATCTCTCAAGTTCACCTAACTTGAGAACCCTTATATCTTGCAAGATTTTGGCATTATTACTTGAAATTTCATATTTAGGAGAGCTTGTAAAATTTTAACCACTTAAATTAAAAAAAATGAGGGGGTCTATAGATCCTGATGCTTTAGCATGTTTCCAGGTTCCATAATAGAATAAAGTTTTTATAAGTACAGAGAGAGGACTTTGGATTCAGCATGGATATCTATAGTATAAAATTATTTTTAAATCTATTTTTGGAAATGTTCAAAAATTGACTGTAAAATTAATACATACGTCTTAAACTTCATTTTATTAATGTTGAAATCTTTCTAAATTATGTTGGAGGATTATAATCAAACTGATTCATATTATTATCTCTAGTGGCAATATCATTTAATTACTCATTTTGATTAAATGTTTTTGAAAAAAATGCGGAAATTACAGAACAGTTTTTAATAATTAATATGAGTAACTATTGACCATTCTCCTCAGGAGATATAAAATGGTTCAACACAAAATACTAATTTCCTAAGGACACATTAAATGGTTCAACACAAAATGTTAATTGAATTTGTGTTGTTAGCTGATTTATTAGAGCAGGACACTGGAAAGCAAACAACATCTTTCTTTAGTTCTGAGCTATTTCGAATTATATCGTTGGCCAAAAAATATAGCAAGACTCTTAAAAAAAATAATTTGTGGTCTTTACATTTTGTTTTTTATTATATCAACCCAACAATTTCTAAATGTTGATCTCCACCTATAAAAATGTTTTTGGGTAGGATAGAAAGATTGGATTACAGGATACATAAATTTATTCTATATATGCAAAAGTACGTTTCCTTTTTCTCTTTTGTATGCTTGTCTTATTTTTTCTATGAATTTTATTTTCACCTTTTTTTTATTTCATCTTTTAATTTTCACCTTCACTTGAAGACAGACATTGAGATGGTCTTGGGGAAGCAATTAAGAAATTGTTGCAGAAATATGCAGAAGCATGTCTTTAACACTTGGATAAAGCAAAGTATTTGGAAGAGATTTATCCTGATTCCCTAGGAATAAGAGGAAAGGAAGGAAAACACACACAGATTTACAAATTGTTGATAGTATAGCTTATCTCAATAAACATATGGTTCCAGTCTTCGTGTGCATCTGTTTTATGATCTGGACAACCTTGAAGGGCTGATGTTACTATATGTTTAAATAATTCTTTTTAAAAAGGGCCTGTGATTGATGTAATGGAGTCAACAACTGCTGCCCTGCAATACCTCTAAAAGGCAATCAAACTCATTTGGGAAGGTATTAATTTTTTCCTGTTTTACCTTAAAGCCTAACTTCTAATGATCTAATTAGTGCTGTACATTAACTTCCAATTAAATGAAGAGCAGGAAATAAAACACTCATGTAGAAATACAGTTGGTTTGTCTCTGGAGGCTGAAAGAAGACAGCATCTCCGGGACAGGTTTGCTTTTTTGTGGGTGTGTTTGTTTCTCCACCAGAGCCAAATGATTGTTTACCAAGCCTGCTTCCCCCATTTATTAGCAGCATCAGAAATAGAGGATAAGGAGGGACTGTTATCATATTTAATGGGGCTTCTCATGTTATGGTTTCAATAATTAAATTAGAGTTATCCATGTAGAATGAGAGAGAAAATGGGGGAAGAAATCTTAGACAGTTGTTAATTATTTTTCTCTCTCAGCTTGTGAAATGTTTACAATGAATAATTCTAGATACTGCTTAAGTTTCAAAGGACTACTTGCTTAGGAAAAGAGGGAGAATCCGGTTAGTATCTTCCTATGGTTGCTATCCAGTGATTATTTTAGCACAGAGAAGTAGAAATAAATTTGGCATTAAGAGGGATGCACATCTGGGAGTAGGAATTAGCTGTTAGTCCTTCAGAGTCTCTGGGAAAAGTGGAACTACAGCAATAGATATGTAATCGCATTAGACATAGTGACTGCATGTTGGGCAAGGTCTCCCTCCTACACAGAAGGCAAGATCCATAATCTATCTGTTTGTGAAATAATATTTTGGTAACTTAACCACAGTAGCAATTCAATATGGGAGGCATAGCAATCAAACTGGTAGCCATTTAGATCTATTGCTGGATCAGATCTAATCAGTCTATTCTATTATGACATGCAAACAGATTTGAAGAGATAGAAGGATAGAAAGAAAGAAAAAAACAATCAGCAAACAAAATGATTGCTATCACATTTGTGTTTATGTTCATGCATAACACTTCTATGCATCATCTGTTATCTTCTCCCATTGCCTTCTTGTCACTACATATTTCTTTCCTCTGAAAAGAAACATTTAGACTGATGTGTGGGCAATGTGCTGCTCAGAGGTGTGGGCAGTAGAAATTATTTTTCACTTTGACTCCATTTTCACTGCTATGTTCTCCATCACAGTTTTCTCTTTTTCTATTACTCCATCACAGATTTCCTCATTTCTCAACCTCACTTTTCAAAGCAAATTGTATGACTTGATATATTTGTGTCTGTTTCTGCTGACAATGTTTATGATGAGCTTCAGAAATCAGTGGCTTTCAGGTCAGCGTCACTAAAGAAAAAATGTTAATCTGTTTTGATCAGGTGCCAAGGTTTTCAAGATATATCAAGATCCTAGGAAAAACAGAAAATATGAAAAAAGGGTCTTTCAGATCAAATTTAGGAAAGGAGTCTTCAAATATACTTGCATTTTAGTTGAGAAATATAGATCATTTATCAGCTTCTTTATATTTCCATTTATCTAAATGAATGTCTTTTGAGTGAAATAAATTCTGAAGACCCACATAAATTCCCTGATGTCATGCATTTTGATGCAATCCTCCTTTATGTCATCCTTAAAGCACTCTACCCTTCAGCCAAATGATGTTGCCTGATTAAGGAGGAAACTGTGCCTGGGTTCTTAAGTCACAATCCAGTGAACTAACCATTGTGGCACACATACAAATAGAACACTTTTTTTTCCAAACACAAATATTCAAAAACACTGGGATTATATATATTTTAGCAAAAATTAAGTTTGATTTTATCCCCTAGTGCAATTACTATTGGGCAGTTCAACTGCCATTAAAGGAAGTTAATAGAATAGCACCATTCAGTGGCTTATAAAATGGTGAGGAGGCTCAAAATCAAGTCTTGTGTTGAACTGGATATATTTATGCTATGGAAGATGGATAAAACAGCACTCTTAAATATCTCTCATCTATCATACAAAAAAGATGAGTACTCTCTTGTTGAAGACACAGGACTAGAAGAAACCGATAGAAAATGCAAGTCAACAGATTCTAATTAAACACTTCAAGAAAACTTTCTACAGGTAGTCTTCGACTTATGAACACAACTGAGCCCCAATTTTCTGTTGTTAAATGAGACATTTGTTAAATGAACTTGTCCCATTTTATGACCCTTCTTGCTTCAATTGTTAAGTGAATCACTACAGTTGATAAGTTAGTAACATGGATAGGTGAATCTGGCTCCCCCATTGACTTTGCTTGTGAGAAAGTCGCAAAAGGTAAGGACATGACCTTGGGACATTGTCAGCTGTCAAAAATATGAACCAGTTGCCAAGCATCTGAATTTTGATCACATGGTTGTGGAGCTGCTGCAAAGGCCATAACTATGAAAAATATTCAGAAGGGGGCGTGCATAAGTGCATCAACGTGCCTACTGTCCTGTCCTATTGTTTCTTTTATATTTTTTTTATTTTACTTATATGTATCCATGTATTCATAACTATGTTTTTACTCATTCCTATTATCTTGTAAGCAATTGACAAATAAAAAAATAAAATAAAAAATAAATAAACATTTTTCAGTGTCATAACTTTGAACGATCATTAAACAAGCTGTTGTAAGTTGAGGATTACCTTTATATGGGAGTTATTTGGAAAGTCACACATTCTTTTTTTTTAGGTTTGAGTGTCTCTTTTTCTCCTAAAGAAATACTATACTATTTACATTCCTTGTACATTGTGAGTTGAAATAATGAAACCCGACATACCTTCAACTTTGTGAGTTTATAATTATATGATGTAAAAGAAAACTATTTATCCGACAATGCAACAACTCAACTTTTGAAGAAAAACTTGCATCTCACATCACAAACTTGAACAGAAACAATCTGCTTCTGGAGCAGCTGATTTAATGGTGCAAGACAAAAATTAACCTTTTGGAGTAATCTGAATTTAGATGCTTGTTTTCATTTTAATATGTATTATCCTAAAACCAAGCTTCAATGTATTGATTTTTAATGGCTTACCAAACATAATGTTTTATTAAAAAAAACTCTCCTTGCAAAGGTCACATTAGATCCACTTATACTAGTAAGAAGGCTCATCCATTTATATAAGACACACCAATACACAACAACATAATTTTTGAAAGGAATGGGGAATAGGTAGGAAAGGAAAGTCATAAGGTAGACAGAATGAACACAGAAACTATAACCTAGCTCCAACAAATAGACTGAGGATTAAGAAAAACAAATGTGCTTAAACAAAATTTAACTGGAAAGTGAGCAATAACACCGTTCCCCCAACTTTTCTAATCAGCAGGGCTTTTTAAATTAGTAAGACCTGTATCTCATCATGTCTATATCAGCAAACTAATCACACCACTCAGTCTTCTACAATATTATTCATCAAATCTCCAAATCTCAGTGATTCAAAGGCATTTGATTTGATTCACCATCTCAAATACGTTTAGGTATACAATTGGAAATTTAACCTGAAGCAATGACTTTTCCCCCAAAAAAATTCAGAACAAACTGTTCCTTCGAAATTTGACAGTCCCTCAAATATTTGAACAGTGCTATCATGTCTCCCCTAGTCCTTCTTTTCACTAGACTAGACAAATCCAATCCTTGCAACCATTAATTTTTTTGGCCTCTACCCCCTAATTATCTTCGTTGCTCTTTTCTGACCTCTTTCCAGAGTGTCAATATCTGTTTTATAATATGGTGACCACTTTCCACCTAATATGAAAGAAGAAAGAATAGAGGGAGACAAGGTATACACACCTACACACACTACACACAGATCTTCTAGTCATTGGAAGCGGAACTTCTAGTTATTGTCACTATAGAAAACAGTCAGAATTACAATTCTAAAAGTTTTTTTATTATTATTCTTTACCCATTCATCCTGGTCTATTGTCCACATACAAAAATTATACAAAATAATTATAAATATACCATATTATACAAAAAAGATGTACAGAAAGAGTACAGAGAAGAAGGTGATATGTATGATAGCATTCAAACTGTATAATGAATGGTTGAGAGGACTATGTATGTCTAGTCTAATAAACAGAATGACTGAGGATGATAGGATAGCAGTCTTCCAAAACTTGAGGGGATGTCACAGAGAGGGGAGGCAGACTTATTATCCAAAGTACCTTGAGGGAAGGATAAGAAGTAACAGGTAGAAGATCATTAAACAGAGATCCAGCCTAAAACTAAGGAGAAATTTCATAACAGTGAGAACAATTAATCAGTGGAATGACTTGGCTCAATAAATTGTGGGTGCACAACTGTTGTGATATTCATCAAGTTCTGATCAGTTCTGGAGATCTGGTAGTGGAAACTTTGAATAGTTTGGAGAATCAGCAAATACCACCTCTGACTGGAGATTTTACAGTATCCTTCCCTTGCCACACCCACCAAGCCATTCCCACAGAACCGGTAGTAAAAAAAATTGAATCCCACCAGTGGTGCACAATAACTCAAGGTTTTCAAGAAGAGACTGGACAACCATTTGTCTGGGATAATATAAGTTCTTCAGTTTAATGAGGGAGTTGGACTTCTTGTTATTTGCTATTATATTTGTTATTCTACATTCTATGTTCTAATTAATTCTCTCTGTTTTTCATTCTGTCTGTTTTTCATGTCACTGAGGGACTTGTGAAAAAAACAGAAGAGCATGTAGAGTTGAACATGTTGAAGAAAAGACATCTGATAAATGTCACTGGACTGAAAAACAATAAGCTAAAGGGGATTTTTATTCCTTTTTTCTTCTTTTGAAAAACATACCTCAACATTTATATTGCCTACAGCAAACCCCTGACAGTCTAAAAAGATATAAGAGATAGACATGTTGCTTAACATTGAGTCTGTCCAACATAAGGAAACCCAAAAGTATTTCTAAATATTCTTTTTCTGACCCCATTTACCCAAGGCATTTTGGATGGATATTATAAGACTTCAGGAATGCTTTCATTTTTTTTAAAAAAAGTAGCATTTAATACAGATCAAATATTAATATTGTCAAAGCTGTGTGCCTTTCTAAGGGAAAAAATGTCAGCCTTCTGTTAAAAAAACTTTCAGTGCAAGTTTTACAAAATTGGAGAATAACATGTGCATTCATACACAAATCACACAGAGTGATACAACAATTGAAAGATGTAAAAATAGAACAAGATAATGCAATTGAATCATTACTCGGTTTTTCCATTAAATTTTAACGTAAGAGTGGATAAAGAAGTGTTAAAACATTATATGCTGATAGAAAGGTATAGGACACTGTGTGGTCTGTTGTGAGGAATGAACATTTGTCAATGATCTCCTGCCCATTTTCTTATACGAAAGATAGAGTTGGATTTATCAGAAGAAATATAAAAGCAACCTGGACACATTGGCAGTAGAGTACTAAAGAATTCTGTGAAGTAAACAAGAACACTGGTCAAGTGCTGAGTGAACATTGACTGAATACAAAAGTGACTTACCAATATGTTGAGGTTGTTTTGGGGTCATATAGAGAGAATGGATGAAGAACAAATGCAAACTGAGTGTGTGAAGAAAGAACAAAAGAGGCAGGTGAAACTTGTGGTTGGATGGAGATGATTAAAAACAGAAAGAGTCTGAGTTTATTTTTTTTAAAAAAATGTATGCAATAATACAATGACTTGCGCAAGCAAGTACAGAAATCTATAGTAGTACAGCGGATAAAAATGCTTTAAGTTATGCATTTTCTTTTGTTATTTCATGTCTTAATACCTTTGGTTTATTATTTTTACTTCTTTTTGCATGTCGCATAATTTGATAAGAAACATAATCCATGTATGGATACAAGCAGTTCTAGCCATTTTGGTACATTAGGCATGGTGGTATTCTGGGTCCTATGATTTGGCTCAACTTTTGATTGTGTTAGAAATTTCAAAAAGGAGTGCTCTTTCCTTTTTGGTTTTTTAGGTTTTGAGCTTTACATTTGTGATTTTCAGCCCTGGACATTTTTTCTTCTTTCTGATATTTTCACCTTATTTGTACTGTGAAATAATATTTAACCCTCAATCAGATGTGTTGATTCACTGAATATTACCATCAAAGCCAACCTCTTTAACATATTCTTTGGCTCAGTATTTGTAAACAGCAATGGATCAAGCCCAATACTTCCTAGTCGAACCACAGACAACTACAATGATCTAATACATATCGATTTTATAGAAGACATTGTTGAAAAAGCACTGTGCAATCTAAAAGTATCTCTATCTATTGGACCGGATGGAATATGTGCATACTTCTTAAAAAAGCTACCCACTACCATAGCCGAACCTCTAAGCATAATCTTCAAAAAATCTTTCAGGACCAGCTCCTTGCCAAAACTATGGTCACAAGCCACGGTCATCCCCATCTTCAAAAAGGGAGACCCCAGCCTATTGGAAATTACAGACCAACCTCCTTATGCTGCATCACCTGTAAAGTCATGGAATTAATTATTAACCAAACCATTATCCTCCACTTAGAGACAAACAACATACTCTCTAATAAACAATTTGGTTTCAGAAAAAAACTCTTACACTGCAAAAATATATGGACTACACAACTTGATCAGGGCAAAGCAATAGACACAATCTACATAGACTTCTGTGAAGCCTTTGATTCAGTGGTACACAACAAACTACTACTAAAACTAAAATCTTACGTTATCTCTGGACACCTGCATAACTGGATAGAAGCATTCCTGTCAAACAGACAACAAATGGCCAAAATTGGGAGTGTCCTATCAAATTCTGCACCTGTCAACAGTGGTGTCCCCCAAGGCAGTGTTCTAGGACCAACTCTCTTCATACTCTACATAAATTACCTCTGTGGTCATATTAAGAGCAACTGTGTTCTCTTCGCTGATGATATAAAGCTATTCAACACCACTGAAAATACTACTACCCTCCAAAAAGACCTTGACTTTGTATCAGAATGGTCAATCAAATGGCAACCTCAAATCTCAACAAATAAATGCTCTGTCTTACATATTGGCAAAAAATAAATAAACCAGAAAATAAAATGCAAGCTGAATAGTCAAGACCTTGTTGATGATCCAAACTCTGTCAAGGACCTTGGAGTACTCATTTCTAATGGTCTAAGTGCTAGAGCTCACTGTAACTACATAGCCAAAAAGGCATTAAGAGTTGTTAACCTAATCTTTCATAGCTTCTTCTCTGGTAATATCCCACTACTAACTAGAGCATACAAAACATTTTCTAGACCTATACTTGAATACAGCTCATCAGTATGGAACCCACATCATGTATCTGATATTAACACAGATGAGAAAGTCCAGAAATATTTCACAAGAAGAGTTCTCTGCTCCTCTATTCATTGCAGAATGCCTTATGCCACCAGACCTGAAACTCCAGTCCTAGAAAATCTAGAACTACGCCGCCTTCGGTCCAATCTAAATATAGTATATAAAATCATACATTGCAATGTCGTATCTGTAAATGAATACTTCAGCTTCTACCATAACAATACAAGAGCACACAATAGATAGAAACTCAAGGTAAACCGCACCAAACTTGATTGCAGGAAATACGACTTCAGCAACAGAGTGGGCAATGTTTGGAATACTCTACCTGACTCTGTGGTTTCTTCCCCAAACCCCAAAAACTTTAACCTTAGACAGTCTACTATTAACCTCACCCCATTCCTAAGAGGCCTGTGCATAAGCGCGCCACTTGTGCCTACCATCACTGTCCTATTGTTTCTTTTTATTTTTCTCATACATATCCATTTCATGTATTCATAACTATGTTTATACTTATACATGTTATCTTGTAAGTGATTAAGAAATCAAATCAATCAATCAATCAATAAATAAATAATATGTAGATGCTGTTTCATTCTCTCTCTCCCTCACTCTCTCTCTCTCTCTCTGTTTGAAGTCTTATTAATTTGTCTCCATCCCTTAAAATTTTAAAATGGTGCTTACTTAGCCTAGAGTCAGCCCAATGTATACATTCATTTCATAGTCTGTTAATGATGCAGAAGAAGGTCTATTCCTGAATTCACAAGTCAATGCACAAGACATATTTTCAGAGGCCTTTCTGAACATGCTATTTTGCAGCCTTTAATAACTAAAAGGAAATTCAGACTGGCATGTCCTAAACCAGTTTACAATTTGAAGGCTAAAATCAATATTTACCCTATAAATTATAGTTTTCAGATAATCCCTTTTATATGCACTAATTAGTAACCTATCTGTCACATTTTTACCAAACAAACTTTCCTGATATTTTTTTCTTTTCTCCCCCAGAAAAAACTATATCTAACTTGTTGAGTAGCTAACTGAGCATCTTGTCTCTTATCTTGTCTTTTTCTCCTAACATTAACAAAACAAGCTCAGCTCTGTGACCTTAAATAGTCTTCTCTGCAGCTTGTAGTGCTGCCTGAAATTGACAAGATTTTAATCAATTACATATTGAAGGCTATGCTTCCTAATGGGCTCTAGCATCTTCCTGTGATACAAAAGGAAAAAAAAGACATTCTAATGCTGCAAAGAATAGTTTCATATGCATTTTCACAGTTTTTCTGTGTTAAGTAAAACAATCTGTCCTCCTTTCCCCATTTATTCTCATTTTTAAAAAATCTGGGTCCTCGTTTACTTGTTCAGATATCTGGTAACCTTCTAAATAGCTGAGTAAAGTCTTTGGTGTGCTTTTAGCTATAGTATATAACTTTAAAGTAATTCTTATCAATAATAATAATCCCCTTACCCATAACTTCATATCCACTTGCTTCATTTCTAATATTATCCTAAAATCTGATATCCATAGAAAATTACTATATTTGCCTTTCAACTCTCCTGATATCCCATTCAAAATCTAACATCTTTGTTTTATTCAAAAGAATTGCACATATACCCTTCTCCCCTTTGCCTTTATTTTATTGCACCTTCCTGCTGCAGCCATACTGTAAACAAGAGCAGTGAATGTGCAGTGTGCAGATTAAGACTATTCTGATCAATTTCTGATGAAAAAAGAGCTGATACAGAAGGAGTTGCTTCAATGGGCCATTGTTATGGTTCTGGTTTGATGTTATCATTTCTTTTAGCCATTTAATTTCCAGCTTCCAAGATACTGTAGTTGCAGCTTCTACAAAAATATAGCTACCCTATTCTGTTTCTTACGAAGAAAACACAAAAGACTGGATGAGTAGATACAGGTAGCCTGGGGTCTTAGGAGATTTGGATTCATGCTTTGACTGCAGGCTTAGTTCAGAAAGTTCTTTCATCTTTGTTTATCTTTTTATTTCCATCCACGTATTTGGGGCTATCATGAATAATGTATAGTCAAAAGATGAATCTCGATACCAGATACTGTGAGAGCCTTTCCAAACAATTTATAAGAAATAAACAGTTACTATTCACTTATTATACTATTCGCTTTCTCTCAGTAGCTATTTTAATTACTGATAATTTTTCTTTTTGTAGTTTTGCAGAATTTTGTAATTTTCTCATTAGCAGGTAATAATAAAACTGGAAATAACACTGGGATATGTTAAAATTCTATAAGAAGAATTTTGTGCATAGTATCATTAAACACACAAACATGAATTTTCTCTGTTATACAAATCTCAAACTGTTAAGCACTTGCCAAGGTTTATTTTCTCTTTAACAATTTATTGTATCCTGAACTGTCCATACTGAACACACACATACATGTTGTGGAGCAACATTACTCCTTTTAAGATTATCTCATGGGTTTTTTTTAAAAAAAAAAGAGGACAAGGAAGTAGACAGAAAAAAAAAACAATAGCAAGTGGTTCAAATAGGAGTGGCCCTGTAAAGGAATTTCTTCCAAGGGACTATTGAAACCATAAACAAGCACTAAGCTTCAAATTCTGAAATAGAAAAAGTCAGAATTTGTATAAACAATTCAAGAGAATATTTTTAAAATAATACTTTTGTGACTGATTTCTTCTACACATTTTTCATTGCAAAATTCTATATTTCGAATCTTCTCAGTCAAAAAGGTTAAATGTTTTAAAATGGAAATAGTGTTCTATTGCCTAAAATTCTCTAATAGGTGACTAGAACCCATGGTTTTCATCACATAATGTTGAGATTCTACCACTAAAATACTGTTATAAGTGCAATGGAAAATATTGACCCATTCAGAATTGCAATTGTTCTTCTAAGGGCTTAACTAAACACATGATTGCGTGGCTGCTTGATCACCCTGTTTTCTAAAAACTTCAAAACAATATATTTTCTTGATCTGATTTATGATGAAAGATTGTTTCAACATTCCAAGGTTGGGTCAAACTTGCTGTGATTTTCAGCCAGATTGGTAAAGTTTTGTATTGACAGAAAAAAAATATTTCATGCTGTTTCATATTTCTGATTTTCTTTTCTTCTGCAAATGGCAACAATTAGCAGAAGGATTTTTTTATGTACCTTGGTCCTTGATTTCACTTATCCTTTATGCTTGCAATCTTGCATCTTTGAAGTTGGTAGGATAAGTACTTTCCTTGAAATAATTAAAAATAGAGGTCAGAATCAAAATGAATATTATTTTGCTGGGAGAGATAGTACAGTACATATTGTTGCCTTATTGTAATTTCAATTATTCCTTAACATATATGTCTTAGTTATTACTTTCAAAACACTTTGTGATGAAATAAATCAGAATGATGTCAAAAATTGTATGTGATAAAAAGATACTTTTAAAACATATCAACTATTTTTTTTCTCAAGTAAACTTTCTCTAAGTGAGCATACTGATTCTAGAAATCTAGCTAATGAATTTCAGGTACACACATGCATACATATCTACACATTACTCCTAGGAATACCTGTAAAAATAACCATGATAATAATCCATTTAAATTTGCAGTTAGAGATCTACAGTGTCTGTCTCCAAAAAATACCAAGAAATACAAAAGTAACCTATCTACACAATAGGTATTGTCACCCTTTCAAGGTAGACCAGACTATGAAATTGAAGTTATGAATATTAATACTACTTGTATTACAGAGTTAAAATAACAAAAATTTGAAAGTCTACTTTGCCTGACCACTATTAAAATCCTTTATGGCAAGGGACCAGATTATGTTGGGGAATTGCCAGTGAGATTATATGATTTACTGCCTCTTCCCAATTTCATCTGGTTGCCCTACCAGATCCAGAAGGAAGGACATATCACAGATTATATTCAGTGGTGGGATTCAATTTTTTTAGTACTGGTTCTGTGGGCATGGCTTGATGGGTGTTGCAGGGAAAGGATACTATAAAATCTCTACTCAGAGATGATATTTGCTGGTTCACTGAACTACTCAAAATTTCTGCTACCGGTTCTCCAGAACTGGTCAGAACCTGCTGAATACCACCTTTGATTATGTTGCTTAGAGAGCTATATTTGGCTTTACCTGTGCAGGGGTCTTTTCCGCTGTAGCAGGCATGTAATGGGACAATCTCCCACCTGAGATGAGCATATCTCACTCCTTCCGAGCTTTTAAAGGTCCCCTAGGCCTGGAGATGCTATTAGATAAGTGAAATAGCCAGGCAGCTCCATTATTTTTATTGTCCCTTCACCAGACTCGAAATTCTAGACCTAGAAAACTTACAACTATGCCGCCTTCAGTCTGATCTAAGTATAGTATATAAAATCATACATTGCAATGCCTTACCTGTCAATGAATACTTCAGCTTCAACCATAACAATACAAGAGCACACAATAGATACAAACTCAAGGTAAACCGGACCAAACTTGATTGCAGGAAATACGACTTCAGCAACAGAGTGGTCAGTGTCTGGAATACTCTACCTGACTCTGTGATTTCTTTCCCAAACCCCAAAAACTTTAACCTTAGACTGTCCACTATTGACCTCACCTCTTTCCTAAGAGGTCTGTAGGGGGCGTGCATGAGCGCACCAAAGTGCCTACTGTCCCTGTCCTATTGTTTCTTTTTTTTTTCTTATATGTATCCATGTATTCATAACTATGTTTTTACTTATACCTATTATCTTGTAAGCGATTGACAAAAATAAATAAATAAATAAATAAATAAATAAAATATATCTGTTATTCTTTTAGTTTATTTTTTAAAATGTATATATTAATTGTTTTTAGCTCTGTGGTATGCTGCTCAGAATCACTGTTTGTGAAATTGGCAGCTATATAAATTGGTTTAATAAATAATAAAAATAAATAAATTGGTTTTAATTGTATAAATGTGATAACAATATCCAGACCCAGTATTAATACCAAACACTTCTAATAATATTAAGCGTAGAACTTAGTAAATCATGGGAAAACATTGTTTTCGTGGAAGCAACTCTTGGAGGCCAAAGATGTATTTAAAGAAAATACCTATGTCTTTTGGGGAGACTAACAACGCACACATACAACCTTCTGTTCCTACTGTCTTCAAATTAAACAGGCTGCAAAGATACACACGAAAAACTTAAACAGATTAATAAAGATTAAATATACAGAGACTGAATAAATTGAATAAACAGAAGTTTTTGATTCTTTATCAACTAAGGAATATTAATTCAGCCTTTTTTTTTTAAGGGAAGAAGATTTGCCTTGCTGAGTTTAGTATAAAGTAAAGTAAAAAATAAACAGAATTGCTGTGTTTTAAATAGCATTTTTTTCTTGACAGTAAACAGCGCCAATAACAGCTCAGTGAACAACACATAGAGTCAGATTGCCAGGAAGCACACTTAAACATTATACAATACAGAAGTTTTCTGTATTTTTTCATAGGTTTCCTATGTCTTTTAATCATAGCGTGGCATCATAGGTAGATATTCAATTGGATATTTCTTTTTTTACATAGATACATTTTCTGGATAGTCATACATAGAATATAATACTTTTACTACACCAGCCAAAAGATATAGTCCTATAGGGAGGAAGAGTACCAGAAGTTAACTGTAAAAAAGTGACATTTTGTAGCAGTTGGGATTTTTGTAACATAGATCTGTAGCTTTAGTCATAGGTAAAAGCTGTTGCCAAACTGACTGTCTATAAATTTGGCTGGAAGCTCCCCAGGGCTTTGATGGGAAACAACTCTGTAAACATTCACTCTTAGAACAGTGGTGTTAAACTTGTGTCATTACCGAGGCATGACCGAGGATTTTTTTTCCCTTTGCTAAACCGGGCATGGGCATGGCCAGCGTGTGATACATCCAGCCTGTGGGCCATGAGTTTGATAGTCCTTTGTTAGAAGAAAACAAAACCTACTAAGATGATAAAGGAAAGCAACCAATATATCACCTCCAGTTTTACCAACTCATGATACTTGATGAAACATATTTGCTGTTGTATGATGACTATATTAAACAAACAAACAAAAATATGTAATATTACAAATTCTCTTCAGGTGCAATTTGAAAGTCAAGTTGATAGCCACTGACATTCCTTTTGCTGCCTTATTAAAAGTGCAGAAGTTCTTTATGTTTCTGATTTGTTCTCTTTATATAAGTCTTGTAAATTATACAGTTGAAATCAATTTCATTGCAATATTTTTATATTTATATTGAGAGGGTACTTAAAATATCTATATTCCCTACTTTGTGTATAATTTTAATTATATGCTTTGTCATAGTATTTTGTAGTGAGAATACAATAATAATAATGTTTAACTTTTTTCAGTAATTGACGGATGACAGCTGATGGCAATTTATTTGATGCCTGATGTATGGTAGCTGTCAGAAGATTATTCAATGTCAGTTATTTTAAATTCAGAATTTTATTTGAGAAATATCTATCAGGCCTGGTCAAACCTTGGCAATTTAAGTTATTCCTTCATTTAATTAGTTTAACTTATACTTTTTATAAGACTAGAACCTAAACTATCAGAAGATCACTTTTCTTCATTCAAGGGTAAATCTGACTGATGATGCTTCATTTAAAAATCACAACTTGCATAAAAAATGAAAAATACCTGAAAACACTGACATGTCAGGATTGTATTTTGGTATAATCAATTGTTAATTTCACAAGCTTAGTACCCCCTAATTAAGTTATAAGAAGAATAATACACTTGTCCTAACTACCATTTCCATCATCTTGAAACAAACGCTTCCACTCGATTTCAAACACTTTGTTTGCTTATGTTGTCCAGTCCTTAAGCCGCTGCTTTATCCTTTGCATATCACTTTGCTAGAGATTTCTCAGTTCTGTTCAGTTTAGAGTACATGTTTTCAAATTCTGTCTCTTGGATTAGGCCACATCTTGTGCTTGCAGATACCAAGAGATTGGTCTCTCTGGCAGGATTAATAAATGCAGCAGCTGGAGCTAAGTACATTAGGCATGAATCCAACACCTATTAGAGTAAATATAAACCTTTACTTTTTCCTCATTGGGCACTGGATCTATAGTACTGTGCAATGTATTCTTTATTCTGCATCTAAAAATGATGCAAACAGCTTTAGCACCACCAACTGCTTTTTTTCCATTGTGGCCTGTTAATTTGTCCATTTGAACTCATGTATGCATCTGGCGTGTATTTAGTCCATATAAATTATTTTCTACCCTCCTTTAAACTGTAGGATATTTAAGACAATGGAGGCTAGTCAAATCAAGCTTAGGTTTATATTATCCCCAATAAAACAAAGCATTTAGTAACGGAAATAGTTTTATGCCAGGAGCCTAAAAGTTTTACTTGCCAATGAATTGAAGTTGATGTTCTTGAAAGACACAATTTCCAATCTCCCCTCCCCCTTCGGGGAAGATTATTGTTTTTGGAGGAGGAAGATATTTTCTAGTTATTAGGGCTGTGCATATCTTCAAGGAAAGTATCATCCTACTTCATTTTATCTTTTCCCAAAGATCTGCTGACAGTGCTAATAATTGGAAAAGGCTTCTGCAATAACAATGAAGATCGTATACAATCTGTGGATAATGACCGTCTCTGCTATAATTAACTGATAAAATTCTGTAATGCTGTTGTGGGATAGACTGGGCAGGGAATTGGACTCAATGATCCTACAATTCTATGATTCCTCAGCTAGTAAGCAAAGAGATTAACCAAATGATTAGCCATTTCTTAGGGATCTGACAAGAAAGCCATAATTTGGAAAGCAAACTTTCTTTATTGACCATTTGCACAAACTTTAGGAAACTTGGAACTTGGAGATGCATACATGGAAGCAATAAAAACTCTTCTCAGATTATTTAATTTCTAGAATCAGAAAAAAAAAAGATAGATTCTATGAATGTGTCTGAGAAAACTTAAGTGTTGTTCCTTTCAAGCAAAACAGCCCTGGTAACAGAGGAGCCCTAGTTTGTTCTGAATCTTGAACCACTGGGGAAAATTCATTTCAGGGAAGTTTAATGGGAAATTCACTGAAAAACTACATTTCTATCCCCCAACTTCCAGGATAATTAGCTGGTGTTTTATCCTATAAAACAATGACTATTTTGTGTGCCCAATAGTATGCTGATTTATTTATTATTAATTTGTTACCATCTTATTTTCTATTCCTCAATAGAACATAACATGACATACATTGCTATATTCTCAATTTTATTCTCTTTTCTTTCACACTCCCTTTCTAGAGCATGCATTCATAATTAAACACAGTCCTATACTTTTTTGCATGGAATATATAACATTAAAGATAAATAATAATGTTGTTCTGTTTTTTTCTTTTTTTTAACACTTCAGTTTTAAACAAATAAACAGTCCTTGGCACCATTTGTAGTAGAGCCTAGTGAATAATTCACAATGAATAATTGATTTGTTGAGTATAGCCAGTTCTTCGGCTTGTGCAATTTCCATGAGCAGATGGAGACTGCAATGAATGTATTTGTTTTTCAAATTTGTTTGATACTTTTTTACTACCATGCTTGCTTTTATTTTACATTTTTTTTATAAATATAAGTTTTGCAGTTGATGGTAAGATTTATAAGGAATACTTGGATTGCACATTTTAAAATAAATATAATTATTGTTTTTCTTCTGGTTACATTATTGTGTAAAATAATATGCTAAAAAAGTTGCAAATAACTGGCCCAAAGGTTGATTTTAAATCCTGCCATTGTGCACATATGTGATATATACTAAATAGCAATCATTTTAACAGAGATGAATGAACCAAATGTTTTAAAAGAATAAAGTTACTCAGAGCAAATTGTTGCTCACTGACATGAAAACTGAGACAAACTTATATGGGGGCTTTTGTGTTGCATTATATATTTAAAACTCCAAAGTTGCTAGCATATGAATCAGTGGTGGGATTCAAACTTTTTTACTACTACTTCAAACTTTTTTACTACTACTGATTCTGTGGGTGTGGCTTGGTGGGCGTGGCAAGATAAGGATACTGTAAAATCTCCAGTCAGAGGTGGTATTTGCTGGTTCTCTGAACTACTCAAAATTTCCGTTACCACTTCTCCAGAACTGATCAGAACCTACTGAATACCACTTCTGATGAGAATGTATGCATGGAAAATTCTACATATACTGTACTACTTTGTAGTGATAAACTGTATCATTAATACCTACAGAACTTAAGAGGTCTAGCAGATTCCCAAAGTCATGTCATAGATATTGGAAAACTGATCTGCTGATATAAAATTTCCAGAGCAATAACAAAAAAAGAAACTGGAATGCCATACAGAATTAAGATAGTAATTCAAATATTCCGGATAAATGAGATGCCAATTAGTTTTACAGCAAGAAATTTTGTGTAGAATTATCTAAGTAAGCACATGAAGGTTATTCAATATGTTGAGTGACTGTCCTATTCTTCTGATTATGTTATTTGATGTTGAGGGATTACCGCCTCTCCTGATTGCTCAGTTCCCTATGGTGTTATATGAGACCCATTCAGACTATAATGAACTTCCTTTGCTCTGCCACAAGATTCAAATGCTTCAAGGCAAGTCACAGAAGCCCTTTTCCTGCAGAGAACTTCTAGAAGCTTACTGACAATAAGTATCTTGGTAGCAATAACACTTATATACTGCTTTACATCCCTCTCTAAGTGATTTTACACAGTCAGCATATTGTCAGCAACAATCTGGGTCCTCTTTTTATTGCCCCCAACAATCTGGGTCCTCATTTTACCCACCTCGGGTGGATGGATGGAAGGCTGTGTCAACCTTGAGCCTGGTGGGATTTGAACTGCCAAATTGCGGGAAGCCAATAGCTAGCAGAAGTGGCTTGCAGTACAACACTCTAACCACTGCACCACTGAGGCTGTCATACATAGTAGATGACAATTTCATTCAATCAATATTGCTTAACAGTGCAAAACAAAACCTTTATTTGGTCAAATACAAATATTTTCCTAAATAGGGAAATGGATGTAAAGGAACCTTTCTATTCCAGAATCCAACATCCTTTCTTTTCCAGGGCAGCCACAAAGTACTATAGAAATGAGCAGTTCTGCAATATATTTGTTATTTTTCACTCATTGCTATTTTTAGTTCAATGTCTTAGTGTGCATATTTTTATTTTTGTTGAATCTTTTTTTATACAATAATTGTCATGTCGTTGCATTTAAATATTTCATCTTTTCTTTAATGTTTCCTTTTTTTCACATCATTTTTCCCCAATACTTGCTCTTCTTTAAATGCAGTATGTTTTGTGTTTGTCCTTTATAAATTCAAGAATTTAAATTAGATACAAATATTTCCACTATTGCCAAAGTAAAATCTAAAGGTAAGCCTGACGCTTCTTGTGTTGAGCATATAATTTTCTTTCCACTATAAATGCTGAAATGGTATTGGGAGGGGGAATGCAAAATTTAGAAGAGATGCCAAAGGCTGCTACAAAAGATGAACAGTAACCAGTGTAGCAATAAAAAGTTAATCAGATTTTTAAAAATCCTTTAGGTTTTAATGAACAGCTTCAACTACCCAATCAAAGTTAATGAGAATTTTCTTTGACTTCACTAGTTGCAAGGCACTAACACAGTCCACACAAAATAAGGGCAGAACTTGTAAAGTAAAGGAACTATGAAAAGCTCAGTCTCAATGCCTTTAGTTGAGCCTAGTGGGGAAGAAGGTCTATTAATCTATATTTGTTACTAAAGCAGCTTTACAAATGAACCTGTCTAAAAGTCGCTTTCCTTCCTCATCTATTTTTTGCTGGCTAGCTAACAAAACAGTTTCCTTTATTACATCAACTTTATTTTCTTCCTTAATGTAAAGAAAGGAGATTGCAGTTATAGTCCTCTCTCTTAGCTAGCATTATAGCTTAAACTGATCTGCTATATCACAATGGGATTTTGTAATGGAAGCATTCCCTGGTTTCATCTGGCATAGCTATGCTGATGTCATTGAAGGAATTGTAATCTTTATTTATTTATTCATATTTGTATAATCACCCATTTCATATAGTGACTCTGAACACTAGATATAAAATATTTTCAATAATTTGCTCTGGTAGTTTCAATAGCAAATCTTTTTGTTTGATTGTCACCAAACTATTGGCAGCAATACAGCAAAAATCCTTAAATTAGGCATTTTTGTCACACCCAGTAACTTGGATTTGGAAAATGAAGATGCTTTGTTTTTGAGTTTTGAATTTTTAGTATAAGAATTAACATTATTCCATTATACTGTATTAATCAGCTTTCAAGCAGGGAAGATGTTATGAGTACATGGGTTAATCTTTTTTAAAGACTCTTTTTAAATGTCTGTTGTGTTTTTCTTTTTTTCAATATTTTGGTGTTTTGTATTTTACCTTTTCTTGAATAAACAAAATATTCAAAAAAAAAAAACCCTCCAGAATATTGTATAGTGTCTGCAGATATGCAAAAATGAAGGTAGTCCTCAATTTACAACTGGTTGCTTAATGACCAATCTGAGTTATGACAGACCTCGTCAGAACTACTTATGACCCAGTTTCAAAGTTCCATTAGCTGTGTCCCCCACTGTAGTCATGTGATTGCATTGTGACTTGGCAACCAGCCTGCATTTATGGCTGTTTTCATTCTGCTGCAGTCATGCAATCATGATTTGGGGCTTTTTTTTTTGCTGGAAACTGGTATTTGCTTCTAATTTCTGGTAAAAAGAAAAGGCTATTGGCTAAAATTCATTCATCTAATGACCACAATATTAACAACTGCAGTGTTTACTTAACAACTACCACACACAAAAAAAAAATCATTAAAAAATAATAAAAACTTAATGACCACCATGACTTATAAGTATAAACCTAGGCTCAATTACAGCCATAAATCAAAGACTATGTAGTTTGAAATGAATCAGATCTGACATATAAAAATTGCTTACTTTTTCACAAAATCTAAATAAGAATTCTAAGTCCTATTTGAATAATAATTGTTTCTTTACTACTTCTCTTATAAAGTCAGAATCAGAATTAGATTACCTATTCTAAGATTCAGCTACCATATTTCAGTTTCATCAATCAAAAGAGCCTCGCAAGTCATTAAACTACCCTGTCCTTTATCACAATACTTCAGCAGCAATCCTGTGAATATTGGATCAAGTCAGAAGGAAGTGCAAACAGAAGATGAAACAAGCAGAGAGACCCATGGGGCTGGGTTGTGGGAAGCACATAATGCAAAAGAACTTGACCCATTCACATTAGATGTCCTCATACAAGTTCAGAATTATATAATTGTAGAAAGGCATCATATGTGATTTAATATTATCACGGTTTGCTACAGATACCTATGGGTACATAGACAGAGTAACTGAGTTTCTGTCCAGTCATTTGTTTAATTTTTGGTATGATATTTAAAGCTACTTCAAATTATATAAGTAGTTGTACTATGACAAAGGTATCCTTAATTTATGTTTTATTATTATTACAATGTAGTCCCTTTGTTTTCCTACTTAGTTCTTGTTGATGTAATTATAAAATATCTTGCCATTCATTTTAATTTCTTGGGAAAATTCCAAGATGACTTTTAATAGGCTTCCAACTCCTCTGCTTTCTGACTTTCAGGACAATAAAAAATATTAGGGATCTGTTTTCCCTATTCTCATATACAGTACTTTCCTTTTCATGATAAGGCTCTGCATATTATTTATTTTTAAACTAAAAATCTACAGAATGTGTTTTTTTCTATTTGCAAAAAAGATTGTCCTATTGAAAAAAATTATCTTATTGAAAAGATAATTTAAATAATGCATATTCTCAAACAGCCAAACAATGATTGCATACAAGCTATGTCAGAAATAGAGCAAGAATAAAATTAAAAGAATTTGTAGTTCTATACCTTAATAGAACCATCAACTTCATATAAGCTCCAGACTATTCTGAGCTGCTCATAACATAAGATGCTGTGATATAAAAATAGCAATCAACATAAAACAATAAACAGATGGTAGATCCATTCAATGCATAAAACCAATACTATATGTTTTATGTATCATCTTAGAACAGAGCTTGGGAAAACTCAGTTCTTTAAGGCCCTCTGCAATGCCATCAGATCCAGATATCAGTAACTTCATTCCAGAGAGTATATCTGTGACAGAGAAGTCATGTGTCCTAAAAGAAATAAAATTCTTTTCGTACTGAATCCTAGCCAGAAACCTGATTGAAATCAGCCTAAATAAACATTTCCTTCAGAGTTCTCATCAGCTGAAATCTGACTATCTTCTCAACAAGAAGACATGACAATGGTTGTTTAAAATTACTGAACCAAAGACAGGTTCTTGAGAAGAAGACATACCATCTCCCTTCAAGAAGGCCAATACCAAAGCATTAACCCACTGGTCAATTCCTAACTTTAGCCAGATCCAATTATTTGCAGAGCAGAACCTCTGAGAACCCACAGGATACATGGGAGTTACAGCCATCCGTCCCTTTCCTGGGATCTCAGCTAGTACAAGATCCAAAACCTGAGGAGGCACATTTCCAAGCATGGGGGGAAGGGGTGTTATATCCCCCACCAGAGATGATATCCAGCAGGTTCTGACCAGTTCTGACGAACCAGTAGTGGAAATTTTGAGTAGTTCAGGAACCAGCAAATACCACCTCTGACTGGAGATTTTACAGTATCCTTCCCCTGCCATGCCCACCAAGCCACACTCACAGAACTGGTAGTAAAAAAAAATTGAATCCCCCCACTGCCCCCCCTCCCCCCACACACATACAAAAGCATCCAGCTCCTGGCAATAGAAAACAGTAAGCAGCCTCATCCATTATAAGATCAAAAAAGAGGAAAATTATGCGCAAACTTGGTTTGGGATTGCTCTCATCCATCAGGCCCAATGACTTTCACTGAAACCTATCCTTGGATTCCTGCTATACTATAAATCCCTTTGTCCATAAATATATTATGTTATAGTCTATCGTCTACTATATGTATACAATATATGTTTTTCTAGCAAAGCTGAATTAATATATATTTTAAAAATTCTTATATAAATGTATTCTAAACTTTTTGATTTATTTCAATACGTTATTTCAAATGCTAAATTTAAATTACTTTATGCCAAATTTTAATCAGTGTTTATGTTGGGGGAGAGGGAAAGGAAGCAGGATATAACTACGTATATGAGAGGGGTTTTTTTCCCATGCAACCTTTTCTTACTGTTTACAACCACCACCTCTAGATACCCTTCCTGATTAAAAAATGACAATTTACAATATATTTCTGCTGGAATCCATGGCCAGACAGGCTTTTGCCTACTTTCAGCTGGTGTACCACTTTTGACCTGTTTTTCAATAAGACCTTTTGATAAACTCATGCTTTCATCATCATCAAGTGGTTAGACTACTCCAATTCATATTCCATGGGGCTGCCCTTAAACTGAATACACATTAGATCAGAGTGTCAAACTCACGTCATCACAGAGGCATCATGTGACATTTCAGGATTTTTTTCCCCTTCACTAAATGGGACGCAGCCATGGTCAGCACATGACACATCTGGCCTGCAGGCTGGGAGTTTGACAGTCCTGTATTAGGTGCTTTGAACCAATAGATGTTCAAAGGTGCAATTTAAAGTACTGATTTTACTCTATCAAATACTGCATAGCTTTGTGCTGAGGGATCTTCAGCATTGCCTATTTCGGTTAGAATCAGCCTGTGTAATATGAACATCTACTTGTGAAAAATTACTCATAGTTTTCCTTTTGCGCTAATTTGGGGGTGCTGAAGTCAAGATGAGGCATTTCTTACTAATGGCACCTATGTTATGGATAGCCCTCCCTACAATTGTGATATTATTATTCTTTTAGAAACAAGTTAAAATGATGCTCACTGGAATGTTTTTTTTCAAATGTTATATGTTGAGTGAGTGCCTATAAATTTTTTTAACTTGTTTTTGGTTGCTCTTGCTTTCCTGTTTGTTATACAACTATATTTTATGATTATATATTATGTAATTATTCCTAAATACTACCAAGAGTCCAATGATTGTAGTAGCTTGGAAATCTAATAAATAAACAATACTCAATACAATGAAAAGTATTGCAAAATAAAAAGGAACTGTGAAGTTTTCTGCTTTGTTTCTGCCTCTACAGCCAACCACTTGTCATAACAGGATCCTAGAACTTCAAATGTTTATAGAGGTGTCCATTCTTGAGGACAGATGGAATGGAATGAATGCTTGGTATCTTTCTAGAGATCCTCACAAAAAGGCACACTTGACTGTGGAAAGTTCTGTGTGCCTGGCCCATTACACTATACTGTCTTTAACAAGACAAGCACTTTGGCAGGTACATAGACAGGATGGCAGTCTTTTCATGCCAGACTGATGCATACTGGCAGGGCTATATTTGAGAGTTTCCTACATTGCAACATAAGAACTGCAAGTCTGTGGAACTGGCAAAGAAAAGGTGAAGAACTGGGAAAACAGATGGTGTTGATGTCAGTCCCATTAGATGACAGAGATTATGTTTACCAGTCCCTGCCTTTTTAAGGCTCTGTCCTATCTTGTTTATTTATCTCTTCTAACCTGGCACAGATTATCCAAACAGGCCTGATTAGTCATATCTCCATAGCATCTTTATTGGTTGGCTCCTTTCCCAATACATTCAGTATGATTTGAAGCCCTTTCTCTGCTTTCCTTTTTTTGTATGCGTATTTCTATACATAATCACTCCATTGAGTATGACAGACACTTAGCATGGAAACCATTAAAAAACACTGAAACATCCCAGTTTTTGAAGAGTCCTGATGCTTACTTGTTTGTTCTTCCACACCTTTTATTTCCCCTTACCCAATTGGATGACGTTCCATCCTGGAACAAACCTAACAAGGTCACATTGTTTGATTGTGATGTCAGTTTCAATTATGCTGTAGCTTTTACAACCAAATCAAAATACAAAAGGCTAGAACAGAGACAGTGAAGAGACAAAGAGAGATCCAGCTGTAGGCTGAGAAATGACATTTCAATTTGTCAACTGATCCAGGATTTCCCCCCCCCCCCCACTCCCAGCCCTGATAGTTAATTAGCAAGTTTACATTGTTGATAACCAAGAAGGAAAACAGGCTTTTTGTCAACAGAGGCAGGCTAGGGATATTTTCACATATGTACAAAGCATTCTTTATAACTATAGAAAGAGTCCCTCACTTGGCAATGGAAAGGTTCCAGTTCTGCTACCTATGTCTCTGTTTGCTCAGAAGGCCAAATTCTTTGAAAAAAAACAAACAGACATGAATTTAGATACTTGGGAAACCAAGTCTTTTCTCTATAGTATCCCCATTTGGGAATTAAAAACAAAACAAACAACAAGCATGGTTTATTATTATTATGATTATCAGCTTGGACAAAAATTGTAATACAGTGAGGATATTATGCTAGACAATTTTGAAGGACTTGCTGAATGGTGATATAAATCATTAGTAGTTTGGAAAGAAAAACTTGAATGAGAAGACTTTGAACTGATTCTTGAAACTGATTTATTGTAATAACAGAGCATAAAATAATAGAAAGGCAAGGAAGAACTGGGAAATGATGGCCATATGTCTTCAAGAACATATTTTCTAATTTGTATAAAGTTAATTTGTTAAAGAAGTTTTAACACAAAGAAGAAAAACATCACTTTATATGATCTGACTTAATGTTGGCTTAAGTTGAGTTAATACTAACTTTTTATGATATTGATAATGTACTGATATATTCTTTATTCCTTCTTCTTATGTTATATCCATAAATTTAATTCCTCCTTGTTAACTTTCAATTTATCAATTACTTTTCAAGGCTTGACACCAAATGTAGCAGTTCTAAGGTGGAAAACTTTAAGTCCCAACTATATGGATGACTTTTGGGGCACTCATTCAGCTCAAGGTATGTCCAAGTTTTGGGTTATGAAGATAAAATGAAGGGCCCATAAATATTAACTTTACTCCCTGAAAAAAATGTGATATGCATAAATTAAACAAGGAATGAATATATAAGATCTTCATAAATAAAGAATGCATTTCAAACTTATTTTTTAGCTGATGTTACCTGGCTGCCATGCTACAATAAGATTTAGAACCCACACATATTGCACATCTCTATAAGAAACAAAGGAAACTAGGGAGTATGGGTTGCAGGATGGATGGGTCGGAATGAAAAAAGGAACAATAGTGTAGCATAAATGATTTAGAGTTGACTGGGATTCAACAGGTGAGATTCAAGTGAAAACAATGTGAATGTATCTTTGCACATTTCAGTATTTCAGAATCCATGTGTTATTTTCCCATTTTCCGTTCTTTTTGCCCTTCTGATATAGAATTCATTTTATGCCAATTTGTCAACAGTAAGAACAGCACTTTTTAAAGAATTAATTCTTTTCAAGTTCTTTATTATGGCAACAAAGAAAAAAAAACATTGTTATCTTATCCTGAATGCATGACAGGCTTGATGAAAAGGATGCTGGTAGAAAGCTCTAGTAAGCACAGCACAAGGACTCCCTGCTACTGAACACAGGATGGATGGATTTAACAGGACCCAAGCGAGGGATTGTAAGATGGTTCCTTGCCGTGTGTTATTATTTATTATACTGAAATGCTCTCTCAAGATTGTCAAAAATAGCCAAAGTAGTGTCAAACATGCTTAGATGTCAGCAGCAAAAAGAACCTGTTGACCTCCAATGTTGTTGGCTAGAAAAAGAACTGGAAAAAGTGCTTCAGGAAAACTCTGTACTTGGTATTTTTATATATTGATCTTTATTCTAAAATCAATAACCCTGTGAGGTAAGTGGTATAGTGACCCAAAGTCAGACTGAGCTTCTTTTGCTGAGAATGGAGTTGAATCTGGATCTCCTTACTCTTAATTCAGCACCTTGTCCACTGCATCATACTAGCTTTCAGGTATATTTCGGAAACATGCACAAAAAGAAGACATTTATTAGGATACTGCCACCAAGTATAATACAAAAAAAAAAGCAAAAAAATTGTTTTATAAATAGTTGTAGACAGAGATAGATATAAATACTGCTAATTTGACTTAGATGAGCTAACATTGACAAGAATGTACAGCAAAATGAAAAAAAAAACTTATACAAAAATAGGAATAGGTAGTTTGTATGCTGAGAGTCAACACTTAGCAGAGGAACAAACATTAAGACAATTTAGAGTTGAATTATAGAATCATACATTCATTTGTTGTTGTTTTCTTCTCAAGTAGATCAATATGTTCCTTCTGTTAGGAATACTTGAAAAGTGATGCACACTGAATAGTACTGGAGCACGTTTCTAGTATGATTTACTGCAATGGCTCTGATACAGCATCAATCTAGAGCACTGTGAGAATGGCACACTATAGCCAGGCCATGCTCTGTTGGTGCTGCTGCTTCCAAGAAAGCCTGCCAAGGTCTATTAACAGAGAAAAGGGCCAGCAGAGCAATCTTGCCCTAGTTCTGTTCAGACTTGGCTTTGGCAACCTTCTTTTGGCATATGTGGTCACAAATGCTGAGGCTTCATTCAGTTTCTCCATGCAGTAGTACACAATTTGATCTGATAAATATAGCCCAAACAAATAAAGGTTATTCAGGAGTTCAGAGAGGAGGAAGAACTTATGTGATCAATTTGAACTTCCAAGTCTTTGTTAGGCATCCAATATTAGTAATTACAAACTTTTATACTACTTCAAAAGTCACCACTAGCCTCTAACACTCTTGCAACAAAAGATTTCTTCCTTTTGAATTTTCTTGGGTTATCACATTGTAAAATTCCTATCAGTCTGAAATCTTATGGCAAGCTATATACAAATAACAAAAGAAAGTTTTCTGTACTCATGCACCAACTTCAACCTACTGAGTATTTTTTTTTAAAGTAATGAAAGGGAGGAAAAGAAATGTTTCCCACTTAGATTTCAAGATTCAGATAAAGCCAAAAAAGAAAAAAAAATCATTGCCCTCAGCTTTCACTATAATAATGGTTTAAATAATATCTCTGAAGGCTTGAAACTATTTTTCAAGATTCTATTATCAAAATAACCTGACTAACCTGCACTGTGAAATAGCTTGATATAATTACTGCTGTAGCAGAAGCAAGAACACTAGTCTACTTAAGGAGACAGAAGTTTTGTACTGGACTGAATCAATCATTATTGAATGCTTTGTTAGTAAGATAAGTTTTGGTTCGTCTAATATATTAACAGTGAATTAATTTGTTTAAAAAAATCTAGCACATTTCCTGATAGGAACAAGCATGGAAATTTCGAATCCCAGATAAAATGCATTGGCCTCTAATGTAAATTATTGTTGAAGAGTAACTGCAACAAGCCCCTGAAGTAACTCAAATGTGAAATTTGCTTTTAAATCTCCTCCTTAAATGTGATGTTAAATTACTATGATTTCAAAATCTCAGAAATGAGATTCAACCAAACATGCTACAATCTAAACCCAAAATTTCTGTGCTTACAAAGCATGGCCCCAAACAAATAAATCATATCATTGCTTAATTCACAGAGCATGCTAAGATAATGATTGGGTTCCTATAATAGGTTGAACCACATTACCTAACTCCATTTTATCCTAGACCTATTATTGCAAGCTGAACCCAGGAGTCACATGGGTAATGGCTGTTCTGAGGTAATTAGGAGATGTCAATGAAATTTCATGGTAATGGCCTTTTCTGCTAATATGAAAAAACAAGCAAAAAGGGACACATTCATAAAAAATTACCCTTTCTCTTTATAGTTTAAAAACTAACTTTCTTTAGTTTTTAGAAACAGATTTAAAGCACCACTTAACAGTGTAGCAGTTCCTACATAGAAAAGAATGAAAGTCTTCCCAACATTATACAGTTCTTGGACAAGCTGAGGCTTGTTCTGAGGTTACAAGAACAAAAGATTAAGGCACAAAAGAGAATTATGAGATGACACAATGGATTGTAACACAAGTATTAGGCCCAAGGCATTTTGTTTCCTTAGGCTTCCACACTGAAATAAATCAACTGATAACTCATGGAGCAGACTACATGTAGCCCTCGAATGGCAACAGTTCATTTTGTTCAAAGTTACAATGGCACTGAAAAAAGTGACTTGTGACCATTTTTTCACACTTATGACTATTGTAGCATTCCCATGGTCCTATGATTTACATTTGGATACTTGACAATTGACTCAAATTTATGATGGTTGCAGTGTCCCGGTGTGTGTGTGTGTGTGTGTGTGTGTGTGTGTGTGTGTGATATGGTCTACTTTTTTGACCTCTTGACAAGCAAAGTCAAAGGGGAAACCAGATTCACTTAACAACCCTGTTTCTAATTTAACAGCTGCAGTGATTAATTTAACATGTGGCAAGGAAAGCCATAAAATGGGCAAAAAACCCAACGAATTTCTCACTGAATAACATACATTCTGAGCTCAATTGTGGTCCTAAGTTGAGGACTATCTGTACATATAAGAGGCATTTTACTGGACATTTGGTACTCATAACTCTGTCTTCCAACAGGTAATGGGTGGGACAACTAAAAAAGACCCAATTTTATGACAAAGCCACTTTAAAATGAGGAAAATCACAATCTAAATATAAATCCATAAAATAGCCAAGCCACATACAGAGTAAGAAAAGTCAATAATCTATTAAAGATGCTTGAGCAATTTGCTCTTTTTGAATTATGAAGTAAACTTACATACTTTATTCATCTAGGAATAAATCAAGTTTCTAATGTAGCTGTATTTCAAACTGCTCCAAATCTTAGAAAGGATTCTTAGCAGAAGAATATGTATTTTAAAGCTGTTTTTTAATGTGCTAAAATCCATCTTATAGTTTCTCAAAGTAATGTCTTCCCTTGGGAAAAAAAAAACTTTCTATTTTCTATCTAATTTTTTTAGGTATTTGAGATTGCTATTGGCTGTGTTTTTCAACTTTTATTTTTGTTAGAAATAGGCGGCAATGTTTCCATGGGTGTTGCAATTTTTCTGTTGTATCTGTCTATCACTCTGAAACTTCCCGGCTCTTCACACTTCTTATTCTGATAAAGCCCAAACACAGGCATTCCCCAGAATGCTTTTGCTTAGGATCTAACTGAAATGTAGGCACAATGACCTGGCAATTAAGATGCTGGGCTAGTTGACTGGAAGATTGGCAGTTTGAGACCCAAGTACTGCGTGACAAGGAGAGCTCTTTTTCTTTCCCCAGCTCTTGCCAACCTAGCAATTCAAAAGCATGCAAATGCAAGTAGATAAATAGATAACACCTCGGTGGAAAGGTATCAGTGTTCCAGATGTCTCAGCATACTGGCCACATGGCCATGGAAGCATCTTCAGACAATGTTGACTCTCTTGATTAGGAAAAAGATATGAACACCCCCACCCCCCCAGAGTTGGATCCAACTGATCAGGAGAAACATTTGCATTTTTTCTTTTTTCCCCCGAAAGTCAGGGAAGTTACATACTATTATAGAAAAGATTACAGAATGAAAATCAGGCAATTCACACATTTCCTTTGCCACTTTTAGCTAAATAAGTGCAAGTATACTCCATTCTTTAAAAAATCATGGAAATTCTCATATTTTGGGGGGAAAAAAACTTCTCCTTCTTACAATTGAATAGGAACGAGCAGGAGAGAAAAAAAACCCTTTATATCTTGGTTAGTGTGTGTGTGTGTGTGTGTGTGTGTGTATCTATATACACCCTGGGTGGGCATGGCCATGGTGGGCATGGCCTACCAGAATTTTCGGAGAGGTGCTTTTTGCCTTCCCAAGGGTCCGTAAGCTTTCCTTGGGCCTCTGAGAGGGCAAAAAGAGCTCCCTGGGCTTTGGAAGCCCTCTGGAAGCTGGAAACAGGCCCATTTCGTGACTTCCAGTTCTTCTAGGAGGGCCATTTTTTGCTTTCCCAAGGGTCTGGGGGCTTCCCTTGGGCCTCTGGGAGGGCAAAAACAGCATTTCTTGGCCTCTGGAGGTCCTCCGGAAGCTGGAAACAAGTACATTTCTGGACTTTCGGAAGGCCCATTTTTCCCCCTCCCAGAGCTTCCATGCTTACCTGCATTGAAAATGGGCTGTATGGAGACTCCTGGGAGGGGTGGGCGGGGCGAGGTCAAATACTGGTTCAGCAAACCAGATGCAAATTTAACTGGTAAAATTCCATCCCTGTTAGAAAAGTGGAGTGGCTTCCTAGAACTGAATATTCATTCAAACATTTCCATAATGAAATTGAAATAGCAAAAAAAGCCATGAAAGTAAACATATTTAGCTTTTTTCTTTTTGGTGCTAAGATTTGGTGGAGAACTCATACTAATGACAATCAAGGTTTTGTCATGTTTAAACATGGATCTGATCTGAGGTCTGCATTTTTTTTTTGGTCTTTATGTTTAACAGAAAACAAGTTTAATGCATGTCAAAGTCCTCTTAATGCATACTGCTCAGTAGACTCCTGTTTTTTTTTAAATTATTACTATAATACTGAAATCTATTAGCACTAATGGTACTTCCCTATCTTTAAAAAAAACTGAGGGAAAGAACTAATACATTAAAGTGCTTACTTGGAGGGACATTATCTTCCTTCAAAATCTTATTGAAATGACTCTTTTTTAATCAGTTCACTGCATATTTTTATAATTAAAATTAAAAAGCAAGATCAGCCATCACACATTGTGGACAATACAAAAAGATATGCTTGAATTCTCAGTGATCAATAATAAAAATGAAGAATATGAATAGTGTTTTTAAACCCACACACATTGGGAAAATTCATATGGAAAGATACAAAAGAACACCCAAAATATGAGGATATTTGTGTACTTTTAGGAAGCAACAGGCAATAACCATCATGATCCTTCCTTGCTATACATTTTTCCTGCATTTATATAAAATAAAAGTCAGCTATAAGACAGTTGGTATTGTGTGTCTTTAGAATAAAACTGTAAGATGGCTTTTTCTACCCTGAAGTTTAACAAATTTCTAATTCCTTATCACAGAATGAAAAACAAAACCAAAACTCAAATTAACCTACCCTGCTGTAACAAACAGTTTTGTTTAATCAGAGACATACTGAATCTTCTTAATCCCACCAGTGCTTAAACTGTTTTGCGGTTTCTGTGGGTCATGTATATATTCAATATTTTTTATTAATTCCTAATCAAACAGCTGATGCTGCTAAGGGAACAGCATAAGAAGATAAAAAGAGATCCATTTGAACAGCCTGAAAAGTCAGCATACTGTTTCCTTCAATAGTCATATTTAGGCTTCCAGAGACAGTTCCAGAATAGAATAAAACAATAACTTGTAGTGATATCAATATCCAATATTTAGAGGTATTTATGGATTCCCATCCCTTCTTATTCCTTCTTATTTCTGATAATAATTGAATAGAAACCTCAAGGAAATTAACTGGACATATGTTCAGAACAGATAGGCAAAAAGAAATACCGTTCAATAGCGGTCAATATTTTTTCATCCATAAATTTCTTTGTTCCTTTGTTGTAAGAAATTAAGCATGTGAAGGGATATGAATTGTGGTGTACCAATTGAAATGAGCTCATTCTCATTTGCTGCTCCTTACAAGATTATACTGCATTTTCAATTCTGTTTTATTTAGCAAGCGGAATGTACAATAAACTTGGGTTTTAACTAGATGAAATAAAATTACTTTGGTCCATAATGAAGATGATGATGGTATTCAAGGAACCCATCAGAGCTAAAAGGCCAGAATTGCTTTCTTCTTCAAACTAATTTCATTTCCCCGCCTTCTCTAATGTCTTTTCTTCTCTACATTTAAAATTTCATCATCTTTATTCTCTCTCTTCTTTTTCTGCTTTCTCTTGCACTTGCTGTTCTTGTTTCTTGACAAATCCATGCTTTTTCCCATTAAAAACTCTAAGTTATGTAAAATAATATCTGTTGAATATTATAAGAAGGCACTCAAATGAACTGAAATGTTGAAGTGCATTTCAGTTCCATAGAGAGTCAGTCTCTTCCAAATAAGGAAAAAAATAGATAAAACTTAGTGACTACAACCAGACAAGATCTATAGAATTGCCAAGAATCAGACACTGTTGAATAGATAGCATCATAACTGTGACTGCTTGTGTAAAAAAGGTGCTGCTATCTTGATTGGACTAATAAATTGCTTAATAATAGCTTTCACTTTGTTCCTCCTTTTAATTCTAGATAATTAAGTTGTTTCCTCAATGAATGGAAAATTAACATTGTATGTACCTGGGAACATATCTATTCTCTAAATCTATTATTTTATAAGGAAAATCCCTGCATATAAATAACAATAGACAGATGATGCTAAATTTTTAAATTCCTAGTCTTGGTAGTCTATATAGACCATCAATAGTACTTAAAGGTCTGGTCTATTTAAATCATATAACTTTCGACCCTGACGAAATGGACTGAATAAAAAAAACAAATAGAAATGTATTTCCCAATAGATTCAGAAACTAAAAGTTTGTAAATATGATGGCCATTTAAAATAAAACATCTCTCATTAGGAATATCCTAATCTCCCATACCTGGACTGGAAGACCCAGCTCACTGTAACTCATAGCAACAGCAATAGCATTTAGGCTCGTATATCCCCTCCAAAGTGCTTTACAGCACTCTCTGAGTAGTTTCCAATGTAGAAAGATTATTTGAATATTGCTTCCAACAATCTGGGTCCTCATTTTGGAACAACATTGGAAGGATGGAAAGCTGAATCAACATTCAGGTTAGACTACTGTAACACACTCTGCATGGAGCTGCCCCAGAAGACCATTCGGAAATTCCAACTGGTGCAGAATGTGACCACATGAGTAGTAAATGTTGCTAGATACACACATGGCATATGTGAGCTGCGTGACCTATACTGGTTACTGGTGTACTTCTAGGTGCAATTCAAGGTGCTGGTTATGTATAAAGCCCTACATAGCTTGAAACCCAAATACCTGAGAGATCATTTTTTTCCCCAAGACTGTCTATCTGTCCAACTAGGTTGAGAAGAATATCCATGCTGCAGATCTCATTAGACAAAAAATATTGCCTGGTAAGGACCAGGCAACAAGCTTTTTCTACAGTGATCCCTGCTCAATGGAACATACTCTCTTCAGAGATCAGAATGGCCTCAACCCTGTTAACCTTTCGTAAGGCCCTAAAAGTCTGGCTATGTACCTGAACCTGGGACACTGAATATGTCAAGGGCCTTGTTTCCTGACTGTATTGCTAACTGTCCAAGTATCTTGTTCCAATGTATTGTAATTTGGAATTTAGTGTTTTTATTGGTTGTACTAGTTTTATTGCTTTAAAATGTTTTTAACATTTTAACTAATCATTTTTAATTGTAAGCCAACCAGAGTTATTATTTGAGATGGACACTGATAGAAATTGAATAAATACATAAATACATACAATCTCACAAAGTAAGGTCTGCGGCCCATCCCAGTGAGTGTTTTTCTCCAGTTCCATCTGGAAATATCATGACTGAACCTGGAACTTTATGAAGAGAACCTGACATTCTACTGTTCAACTGTTCAACTGTGCTCAGTCTCCAAAGGACATTCTACTGTTCAACTGTGCTCAATCTCCAAAGGACTGAGGAATGAAAAATAGCAATAATTAAAACTACACAAAAAGATCCATTTTCCAAAGAAGTCCAAAAACTTGGCTATCTTTTGAAATAAGTACTCTTATAATGCTAGATTTGTGGGTTGAGAAGATCATTATGAACAGATTTCTGGTAAACATTATTAGTGAATGAGTCCCAAGATTGCATCTTTTGTTTTATGCTTATTGCTTGCTTACTCAAGGTACAGAAAACACATCAAGGTTGTGGGGAGCTGTTGCTTGTTGCCGTAGAAACAGATACTGCAATCTTACCAAATGGTACTTAATGCATCACTTCTTTACTTCCTCCCTTGAGCCCAGTGCAGCAACTGATTCTCAAACTGAAAATTCCATTGCTGCCTTTGGAAAAAGATAGAAAGAAATAATAGAATATAAAAACTTTGACATCCTCTTTTTACTGAAAACTTGTGAGTCCTATAATGACTCCCCCTTTTTAGGCAAATATTTTAATTTTCCCCCATTTTGTTCTTTTCCTCCTCTTTCTTATAGCTTTTGGTTCTTCTGAGTGTCACATCATTTACATTTATGAAATGATTTTCCTGAGGTTTCAGGGATAACACAAATTGTACATTATCAAATCACCCTTGGTACGTAGCATATTTGTCACTAAGTCAAAACCCTTGGGGCTTTCTTCATAGCAGTAATGAAGTATTTTAGAATAATTTATCTCTAACAAATAGGGTAGGGAAAACACCCAGAGGAGAAAAATATGGAGACTATGAAGATGAGAACACCAGGAAATTACCCTGCCTCTAAGTACAAGATTGAAAGGCTGCAAAAACTGTTTGAGGAGATAGCAACAACTAGTAACACAAATGTTACTGCCAGTCTCTTTCAACACGCAGGAAGAACATTTATGGAAGAAATGTGGAAGAAACGTATTTACTCTGAATCAAACCATAGGCAGAGATTTCTTCATCACCTGCTGTTATCTGGTTCTTTTTTTTTTGCAACCCACAAGCACTGCATATTAAATTGTTGTTCTTTTTCATGTTAAAAAAAATGTATGTTCTTTCATTTAAATGTGCACAAACTACTGTATTTTTTCTGCTATTCCTGCAATCTGGACCAGTTAATGATTCTGGCTGGTCTTCAAGGGAAGCCCCATGTAAAGCTCATTGCAGTAATTCAGATGGAAGGTGACTAAGGCATAAGTGACTGTGAAAAAATTCTCACAATTCAGAAAAGGGCACATTGGTACCCTTATGGCCACAGCTGCCATCAGCTCGTCAAGCACAAGCTGCGAATCCAAGAGGACTCCCAAACTGCACATCAGCTCAATCCGGGGAAGTGCTACCCCATCCAGACTCAAAAATCATTTGGTCCTGAGAGAGTCAAAAATCTATAGTCATTCTGTCTTGCCAGGATTGAGGTTGAAGCTGCTTCTACCCCATCCAGACTCTTACAATCTCCACGGATTCAGTGTATCTGGCTAGGGTTGGAGATATAGTGTACATTTGGATATCATCAGCATACTTTTATTTTATTTTTATTATAATTTCTTTTCTTAGAATTGTTGAGAGTTGGGTGGCAAATGTTTTAAATAACCTAGAGATGGTAGAATATAATATAAAGAAGATAGAGAAAATCACAAAATATAAAGCTCAGCAAATAGAAGTAGAATGACTGCGGCAAAAGAAAACGAAGGTAGGGCTAAAAGCAATAAGCCCCCTGATGTAATCTCAAAACATCTGGAACACCATTTGAACACCATTAGCGTCAACAAAAGCACCATCATCAACTTCAAAAGGCAACTTTATGTTCTGACCCAGGCTTTGTAAACCATAATTATTCACAAACTTGTTTTAAAAACAAAACCTACCTTATTGCAACACTGGGAATTGCTTTCATTCCCAGCCAGAATTAATCTCAAACATTCCCCCAAGATAAGCACACACCTTTCAGTTCTGTGAAGTGCTGCTAAAACAGAATTATCAAATTAACTAGAAAAGAAACCAACTGAAGTACAAGAAAAAACAACCAAAATACCAAGAGCTTCAAGGATGACTCAGAACTGATCCTTTGCTTCCTGCAAAGGTTTTGTCATCTTGGCCTGACTTTATCCCAAGTCACCCCTTTTGTTTCAGCTGCTCTAGCCTTCTAGCTGCTCTGTGCACATGCACACTGGGAACAGGCTCCCCTGTGTCCTCTGCCTCGCTGTTGCCAGACTCCAAAGGCTCCAAAGGCAGCACCCCACTCCCAGATGGGCCTGTCCCCATCTCTGCATCAGACTCAGGACCCTCATCCGGGTTCTCTCCAGACTCCCTGACTGGTCCCCATTCTTCCCACTGTCTGATTCCGCTGCCATCTGGAACAGCTGCCAGTGAACCACAACACTTCACTTGGAACAGCTTAAAACATATAAAGAGACTTATAACACCACCAAACAACAATATCTGCCTACAATATCTCAGGTCCTTGGAAAGGACTGAGTTGCTGAACAACCATGATAAATCCATAGCAATTAAAATATCCATTATTTATAGGGAAATAATAATTTATAATGATGCTTATAAATTCACCAATTAATCAAGGAAAATGTTGGGCAATTTTTTTTAATGAAAAAGCTAAATGGCAACCTTTATTCAAGAAAAGAGTTGACCTGCATCTATATCAATTGACAAAAGAGAGAGGCAGAGAGGACACATGGGCATAGCTTTTGGAAAGGAATTGGGTTTTTTATGCTTTATACCACCCAGACATATGCTTTGAATTGGGCAGCCTTATAAAACTTGAAAAATAAATTAATGATAGCATGCTACCTTTCATTCCAATGTAATACTATTCCCAAGAGACCATTCTACAATTCATATTTACGGATCAATAAAGAAGTCATTTAAAAATATGTTTCTAAAAGCACTTTCAAATTACTCTGACTTTGCTGTACCTTCAGTGCCACTGGGATACATGTATCATGCTATCATTGAAAGACTAAATCTTCAGCTTCAAAAAAGCAATAAATAACTGTAGCCTGTAAAGCATGTTCTTTGTACCAATAGCTTGTTGTGAGTAACCAAGAGACAAACAAGGGATGTGTATGAGAAATGTCAGAGTATCAGTTGATGCTGCCTCTTTTTATTATTTGCTGAACTGTTATCTTCAGGCTTCCTTATTCCCTACCGTTTTGCTGTTGACCTTTTATTTTATACACCTGCTCTTGACAGAAATGATTAGGGTTATGGGCTAGCTTCTGAATGTGGAAAGACTGAAAATATGAGGATTTATTCACTAGGGAAAATTACTAAACTAATGCCACAAAAACCTAAACACGTCTTTGAAGAAAAAGTGAACCATTTTTCCTGACTTCTGAAGCAAGAAGAAGATAATATTTACATAGAGAAAATAATCAGAAAGAATTGAGGTTCTATTGCTGCTGCCCAGGTAATGTATGGAAATATCCAAATGCATATCCAGCAACTATGAGCAATAGGCAATCTTGGGTAAGAAGTCATTTCTTCAATCATGATATCTGTCTGCTGTTCTCAGCAAGGGTCACTTTGGCAGACACAGAATGTTCTAAAAAGGTAGGAAGACAGTGTTGGTCTGAACAGCAGTCCTCAAAAGTATACAGCCTTTAAAAGTAAAGAATGTGTTAGGACATTTACTTACAGCCCCTGATACCTGTCTTTATTCAGACATAATGGGACAACTTATAAAATCTAGAGTCATAAAATCTAACTGGATCCCTCACTAGTATCCCATGACGAGGATTCCATGATTTGGAATTACAGGATTTGTGTCCTCCTCATAGCCAACACTTGCAGTTGGCATAAAGCTGTTGCCACTTTAAATAAACAAAATAAGCAAATCTGCCTCCTTTTTGTAGTTTTCTTAGTCCAATATGAAAACGAACCATTCATTTTCCATAGGTGACAGAAATGCATGGAAATTCAGGATATAAAATTTAGGATATAACACATTTACTTCCAAGTCATAAATTCCTGAGTCAAACATCCTTACATTTTTCCCCTAAGATATATTTAAATGTCATAATTAATATTTCTTTTTCTGAAGATCTGCCAATATAACATTCTAATTAGATATTTAGAATTGTTAACTTCTCTCTTTCAGTTGACTAACCAATTTTAAATATTCTCATTTAAATTAAACCGTGCAGGCCCAGTGAGGTCTCTTGTAAGTTCATAATATGTTCAAGGACCAGATGCTTTATTAGATTGCCCTAAGTTTGTTTGTTTGTTTGTTTGTTTACATAGTTAGTAATTGATTCATACAGCCACCTATCTAACTTATTATTTTCTTTTAAAAAATGAATTCTGATTTAATTTACTTTAATTAAGACCATGTGTTCAGGTCTTTAATTAAGACCATGTATACTTCAGTTTGAAATACAATGATGCTGAATAAAGGGACATGCAATATGCATTTAAAGTTACATCCGCTGCATTCCCTTCACAGTCAAGTGATGAAAATTCAGATAGTTGGCAATCCATCCTGCCTTCAAGGGTGCTGGAATCACCCCCTCCCACTTATCTCCCTCCTCCATCTCACTATGTTGGGTCCCTTGGGCCTGCTTCCCACCTGGCTGCGTTTCCAAATGGTTTGAGTCTGCTTCCCTCTCTGTCACTCCTTGCTCAAAAACATCTTTCAAAGATTGCCTTTCTGAAAGAGCAGTCAGTAGATCTAACACATAGTTTCCCTGCAAAGACTGCCTTGCTCCTTTCTGGAAGCGGATGCCACTCTTGTGATCTATCAGTAGGGTATGATTTTTCTACCTTTTCCACCATTTTTGAAAGAGATAAGTGAAGCAAGGTGTGACAGGATGGGGAGAAAACCTGGGGCGGCATGAAACAGGACCCAGGCCTATGGGACCCAGCAGGTGGAAAGTTGTGGAACAAGTGTGTCATGGAATGGGGGAGGCCATCATAGGTTTGGTGCAAAGAGTTGAGTTGAACTTGTGAGTTGAAGACATATTGTTGTCTGAGTCTGGGCTTGAAATTGAGTATAGTCCTAGATATGCACCATGGTTCTTAGGCCCTCCCCAGTCTCTGAGCTCCCTATGACCACAACAAAGAGAAATGGGATTGCAGTAATTGAGCACCTTGTTTAATGACTTCAATGACCATAATTACAAGCTCAATTGTGGTCATAAGCAGTAGTGCAATTCAACCGGTGTAACAACTGGTTCGGTGACCATGCGCTTCACGCTCGTAAGTTAGTCATAAGTTGAGTTCCAGTTAAAGGCCAATTTTTATATTATATGTTAATGTGTGTGTATGCACACACAAATGTATATGAATACATCCATAGATAAGTATATATACATACATGCCTCTCACAAATTCAATCAGAAAAAATATAACATTGCTGTTGTAATAAACAATGTCAAGGCTGCTTCATGCTGACTTCAGCACACAGCATTTTGGCATGCTCACATACTACGCAGCCTCCGGCAATGTGGCTAAGTCAGCAAAGGTGGACTACAACTCAGGTTGCCAAGAGCTGAAAATATCTAGTGACAATGCCCAGAAGGGATACTTTTTAAGAGCTGTGAAATTATTTCCTTTGGGGTATAACCTGATTTTTTATCTGTGTTGGCTGATAATTCACATTTTGTTTCTCGTATGGCTAATTTGTTTAAAACATGACTTTAATATATACTCTATTTTGAACTGAAATAAGTAGATCATAAGTAGATCTGAAGTTTCCATTATAAAAAACAAAAGAGCATAAGAAATATAGGGAAGTGAAAGTGTTTTAGGTAAATAAACATCAACGAGCAAAAGGTCAGATGAGTGTATCCAGAGATCTGATCTTGTCGTCAGCAGTGTTTCACAACCTTAGCAGCTTTAGGATGTGTGGACTTCAATTCCCAGGATTTCCTAGCACCATGGCTAACTGGAGAATTCTGGAAGTTGAAGTTCACATGTCTTAAAATTGCCGTGGTTGAGAAATTATCAGCAAACTAAAATATCTAAAATTTGTGAACTATGGGAATGCAAATCAAAGCAGAATGAACATCTACAGCATCGAGTGAGATCAGTCCATCTAATGTTAATAAGTACAATGCAGATGTAAAATGACCTCAGAAACAATGTACCTATACACAAAGTTTTGCTGTGGTATCCTTGGTCTTGTGCTGTGATTTCCTGGGTCATTTGCTGTGTTGCAACTTCTTGAGTTCTTGTGGTGTAATTTCCTGAGTTTTCTGATGTGATATCCTGAGTGGATGGCTATGATGTAGCATTCTGGGTTTTGGTCTGGCTTTGAGTTTGGGGTCTGGGTCTGTGTTCTTGGTGTGTGTCAGCTTGTTTGGTTTTGGGGTAGGGGGGGTGCGACAACTGGCGAACACAGCAATAAAACTCACAAGGTCATCACACAACCCATTACCCAAGCCGTTACAACACAGGAGGCTAATGGAAAAGAGATCAAAACACAAACGACCCAGGAGATTATAACACAGGACCCAGGATATCATAACAAAAGAACTCGCAAGCCCATCACACAACCCATTACCCAAGCCATTAAAACACGGGAGGCTAATGGAAAAAAGATCACTACAAAACAAATGACCCAGGAGATGACACCATAAGATCCAAGATATCTCCACAACAAAACTCACAAGGCCATCACACAGCCCATAATAGCAACATCAACTCCATCAACCAATCAAGAGGCAGCAGCACAGCCAACCAGCCCAGCATACCAGCCCCCACCACCAGTATTTATAGAGAGACCGCAGCTCCGATCACACACTGCTGCTTGCACTGGCATGAAGCCGAAAGCACCAACCTGAGGGTGGTGAGTGGGACCTCATCAAAGCATCGCCAAGATACTCTTAATCTTACAGGGGAAAAGACCCGAACACACCTAGACCTGTGTGTTTTTTCTGAGGTTTTCGTGGGTATTTGTATGTGGATCTTTGGTTATTCAGGTTTCCAATTTTATGCGGGAGAAAACCCGAATAACCAATTTTATGTATATATATATGGATCTTTGGTTGTTCAGGTTTTCTCCTGCGTAAGATTCAAAGTATCTAGGCAACGTTTCGATGAAGTCTCATTCATCATCATCAGGCCTCTGTCTTCGGCTCTTGCTTTTCAACTCTGTGCTTCTCAGAGTGATGTGCAGAGCCGAAGACAGAAGCCTGAAGATGATGAATGAGACTTCATCGAAACGTTGCCTAGATACTGCCAATCTTACGCGGGAGAAAACCTGAATAACCAAAGATCCACATACAAGTACCTGCGAGAACCTCAGAAAACAAATATTGCACCTCTACGGGGAGGAAACCCACCACCTGACCAGGACTTATGAAAAACTTGAAGTCCAAAGAGCTTTCATTTTATGTGACCTTGCATTCCTATGCAACTGCCGAGATCAAAATTTAATTCCCACAAGCTTCCAATTGAAATTCCACACCAACACAGCAGCCACCAAACGCATCCTAAAAAGAACAGAATTGGCCCTTATTAGAAATGAACTTCAAAAGATTTCTCCTAGGCCAAATCACCAAAGATCTCCTCACACTCCACCTCAGACTCAGCAACAAGATTCACCCCTTACTCTGGGACAAATCCAAACAACTTGCTGTCTGGAGAGCCGAAACACAGACCACCCTCAAGACAGACACACACACCAACAAACTCAGAAAACTACAACAATGCCAGAAACCAACCCCTCCCCCCTCACAGCCACACATGAAACAAACAGTGCACAACATCTCAGACAAGATCCTCACCGAAGCCGAAACCAAGGTCCTTTCAAAAGGATTCAACTTTGCTGTCGCTCCGAAACACATCCCCACAGAAACCATCATATGCGGAGTTGAAACCAGCCTGACCAAAACCAACCCTGGTGATGCTAACAGAATCAGACTCGAAATCACCAACATCCTCTGCACTAGCAAACCACCCAAAAGCAACTTATCCAAAGAAGAACAAACTGCACTACTTAACTTGAAAGAAGACACCAGCATAATAATCCTACCAGCAGACAAGGGCAACGCGACAGTGGTTATGAACACATCTGACTACCAAACCAAGTTAACCAACCTACTCCAAGACCCCACATACAAACCCCTAAAGACAGACCCCACCACCTACCTAGAAAAAACCACCAGATCCAAAATAAAAGCCTCCCCCATCAGTGAAGAAATCCAGCAAAAAATCATACCCAGAGAGAAATCATCCAGATGCCCTAAGCTTTATGGTCTCCCCAAGATACACAAAGAAGGAACCCCACTCAGACCAATAGTCAGCTCCATAGGCTCACCTCTACAAAACCTAGCCAAATTTCTCGCCAAACAACTACAGCCCTATGCAGAATCCATCAACTCACATGTAAGAAACTCATTCCAGTTCATCGAGATCATAAAGAAACAAAACTTACAACCCAGCGACCTACTAGTGAGCTTCGATGTCATATCCCTCTTCACCCAAGTGCCAATAAAAGAAGCCTTGACAGCCATCCAAAACAAATACAACCCCCCCAAGCACATCCTAGATCTGACCAACCACTGCCTATCCAATACATACTTCACCTACAATGGACAAAAATACAAACAAATAGAAGGAGCACCCATGGAATCACCCCTTTCACCTGTCATCGCAAACCTCTACATGGAACATTTTGAAACATAAGCTCTAGAAAAATACGACCACAAACCCAAACTCTGGCTCAGATACTTAGATGACACCTTCATAATCTTGCCACATGGGAAAGAAAAACTGAACAACTTCCTCACACACCTCAACAGCCTACACCCCAAAATACAATTCACCATGGAAACAGAAGCCAACAATCAACTTCCCTTCCTAGATGTCTTGGTATACAAAAGATCCAATGGCTCCCTAGGACACACCATCAACCAGAAGAAAACACATACAAACCGCTATCTACATGCACTCTCACACCACCACCCAGCACAGATCAATTCCGTGACCGAGACACTCATCTCCAGAACAAAATGCTTAGCCGATGAACAACACCAAAAAACCGAACTACACACTCTCACCAACGTACTAACAGCCAATGGATTCCCAAGAAAGAAGATTACCCACCTAATCCAAAAAGAAACCCCAACCAAAATCCAAGACAGAGAACAAGAAAACGGCAAAGCCCTCCTCCCATATATAAAAGGCACTACAGACAAAATCAGCAAGATCCTCCAAAAACACAACATTAAAACAGCATTCTGTACAAACAGAAAAATATCCACCATCCTAAGAAACCCCAAAGACAAAATTGAATTAGAAAACCAAGGAGTATACGAAATCCCCTGCACTGCCTGCCCCACCACATACATTGGACAAACTAACAGAAGAATAAGTGCACGCGTTGAAGAACATAAGAACTCAATCAAAAAAGAAGAAACGACCTCTTCCCTGGTCCAACATCTCAAAGCCACAGGACATGAGATTGACTTTAAAAATACCAGAACTATCGCCAAAACCGAATACTTCAACAGCAGAATAATCAGAGAAGCCATAGAGATAGAAAAATGCCCACACAGCATGAACAAACGAGATGACACCTCCCGCCTACCAGCCATTTGGAAACCCGCCCTCATGAACAGACGAGTACCTAACATGAAGAATGACACCAGACCCACACCCATGAGAGCCACACAAGATGCCACCACCACACTTCCATGTAGAAAACAGATTCACACCCACTCAGAAGATGAGACACGACCACGGACCAGAAGCCGCACTACAGCTGCATCACTACCCACTTCAAACCCCTCCGAGCCATACATGAAGCAAACCGACACCCACTATGAAGATGCAGCACAACCACGAACTCGAAGCCAAACAGCAAGATCACAGCTCACCAACTCAAATCCCCCAGCAACTAAGACTAACCTGAGCACAACCAAGCCCCCACCTGAACAGAACACACCTCCAGCCAATCAGAACACGGCCAACCCCCCAACCAATCAGAACACAGCCAAACCCCCTACCAATGAGAACACACCACCACCCAATCAGAACACAGCCAAGCCCCCACCCAATCAAGTCACACTCCCACTAGCAGTTAAAAGGAAGAAGCAGCTGCAAGCTCACATCACTCTGAGAAGCACAGAGCCGAAGACAGAAGCCTGAAGATGATGAATGAGACTTCATCGAAACATTGCCCAGATACTACCAATCTTACGCGGGAGAAAACCCGAATAACCAAAGATCCACATACAAATACCCGCGAGAACCTCAGAAAACAAATATATATATATGTGTATGTATATGCATATGCATATGCATATGTATATATGTATATATGTATATGTATATGTATATGTATATGTATATGTATATGTATATGTATATGTATATGTATATATATATATTACTTAAAGGTATATCATAGATTATGGAAAGATCAATAGTTTGTAGATTGCTCTTACCTTCTTCATATTCATAAATTTTGGAGAAAAATAAAATCTACTATTTAATCATATTATTTCATATTTTATTCCTTCACAAATATTAAGTAGTTTTTGATCACTTTTTAAAATAAATTGGATCTTTTTTCCAGCAAGTCAGAAGAAAATAGTTAAGCATACATGCATACACACACACACACACACACACACAACCTCTTGCTCCCCAATGGTCCCTCTATAAATATCATCTTTTCATACATTTATGTGCATGGATAGAAAGTGCACTATTCAGTTTCTTTTTGATCTTTTTGATAATAAAAGCTTGTTTAGGCATTTGATTTTGAACTGTGAACTGACTTTTCTTTTCTGGTTTCTTAGCTTAGAACTTGCTGCATTGACAGTTAGAAGCCTTGATATGAGAGGAAAAGAAATTTGGAATCTGTTGTTAAGAGAAGAACAGACAACCTGACGTCCACAGAATCAAGGGTCTAAAAAATCTTAGTTCTAGCCCCAGAGACTTTTTGAGTTATTATCATTAATAATTTTTAAATTGAGCAAAGGGAAAATTTATTAAATATGTAATTTTAACAATTAAATATATTAAATGTCAAGGAAATAAACCATAATAACTATATTTAATTTACTTTATTGTGAATGAAATGAAATGAATTAAGTTTGTCTTCATCCCATCTGTAGTTAGGCAGATATAGTCCTTGACTGTAAAAATTGTGTGGCTCTTGATCCTGGGGAAAAAAAGGAATTTTGTCTAGCCCTACACCTGGTATTTATATATGCAGCATATATAAATACACGCACATATGTCACATTTAACTATTTTAAGCTTTACCTGGCATTAAACCTAGCAGAAAACTTTATTGCAAAAGTTCAGTAGGTCGGGACTCTATTGAGAGAACTGCAGACTTAGTAAAAAGATGGCAGCGATCTTTCTTTTCTAGATTTTCTCTTTTTTTCAACAGAGCTTTTAAGTTTTAAGAACAACGCATATTCCAATTATGCAGGATAACCTTCAGGTTTTTCCCTCTGTAAGATGAAAATTAGGTCAGGGGCTTTTGTTTACTTCTTTCTAACTCCCACTAAGCACATTAGTGCTCCAATCCTCAAGACAAACCATTAACTATTGTATTTTCTCCTCCTTTTCTTACAGTGAAGGAAAATATTAATGTTACAAATAGCTGCCATTAGCATGAGCAGAGCTGTATATTAATCTGTGGGCTGGTGTTTTGCTGTCATGAGGCAGAAAGGCCCTAGAGGCCTTGCATTCACTGGGAACTGATGAAGGCATTAGCATTAATGATAATGATAAGCAGGGCACTGTAACTAATATGCCAATTTCTTTTGTAATCCTGTTTGGGCAAGGACTTCTCTGTCCTCCTTCCCTGTACAAACTAGGAAGTGCTGTGTGTTGGAAAATGGGAGAGGCCCCAGGAAATTATCTGCAAGGACAGGAGACTTCTGGGAAGGGTAATAAGCAGCTGTAGCTAAGGAGAGATAACAGCAAAAAGAAAAGGTGACACAGAACATAGAAATGAACTTTGTAATATTTTCTCTGGAGTTTTTCTTGTAGACAAAAGGAAGAATCCTAACTGAGGTTCCATATACACATGCTTACAAGTACATGTACACATAAATATTTATTACATATAGAAAAATAGTTATATAGAAGATTGGAACCTACACAGTTGTTCTTTAAATATGCCTTCTTAAAATATGACATTAAGTTTCTAGTTCTCATATCAAATGCAGGGGTTGACTTCAAATAATTTAACAACCAGTTCTCTGCCTGGTTGCTGGGTGGGTGTGGACATGGTGGGCATGGCTTAGTTAGCCTCCTGCACCACCCTGGGAGTGAAAATGGGCCATGGCGGGGGGGGGGCTGTTTTCACTTTCCCCAGCCTCCAGAGGCTTTCCTTGAGCCTCCGGGAGGCCATTTTGCTCTCCATGGGCTCTGGAGGCGCTCTGGAGGCCAGGAAGGGGGCTTTTTCTGGCCTTCCAGAGGCTCCAGGAGTCCATTTTTCACCCTCCTCAAGCCTCTGCATGGGCCTTGCACTTACCTGCAATCCAAAACTGGCTGTGTGGGGACTCCTGGAAGGGGTGGGGTGGGGCGGGTGGGGCCAGCCAGTCATTGGAACTACCGGTTTGTTGAATCAGATGTAAAATTAGCATCCAGTTAAGCCGAATTGACACGAGCCGGCTGAAGCTGACCCCTGAAACTAGGGCTGGGAATAGAAGTCTTATACTCTGTGGAAAGCTGCCACAGCTGAGAATTCTGACTTGAAATATGTTTTTTGCCGCCTGTTATCTCCCTAGATCAAAGAGGGATAAAGAGTTTAGCCAAGTGTATTCCAGTTAGCAATTCCTTCTATTAAACTGCAGAAACAGAAAAGTTTTTTACAGCTAGATCAGGAGTGGGAACCCTGAATTCAACCTATGCTCCTATCTGCAGCAGAGCCAAAATGGACATTTAAAGCCTTGTTTTCCTCTTCTCTTAATCATTTTAAGAATTAGATTAGCTCCCTTCTTTTTGACATTCTAGAAACCCGTCAGACCTGGTTGTGTTATCAGGCAGGAGGTTCCCAGGAATCTGAAGATATGCTTCAGCAGCCAAAAAGCTAATGCAATCCTAAATCGTATTAACAGAGGGATACAATCAAGATCAAGGGAAGTACTAATGCCACTCTATAAAGCCTTAGTAAGACCACACCTAGAGTACTGCATCCAGTTTTGTTCACCACATTATAAAAAAGATGTTGAGACTAGAAAAAGTACTAGATGACCTACAAGGTCCGTTCCAACTCTGGTAATCTGTTAATCTGTTAAAGCTAGAGATTAATACATGGAGGCGGGACCCTGAAGAAGAAGCAGGCACGGCCAAAGGTAAGGAGCCTAAAAGTCCCATTCTGTACTAGCAAGCCAAGTTTTGTCCCCCATATGAACACTATGAACACAAGTGGATACATAATCGTTTCCTACATGCATGATGGAACACAGGCCATTTTCAGAGAGATGTTAAAGATCTTTGTCAGGACCGCTGCTAATCGATTGGCACAAGTCTTTACTACTGTCTCCAGCACCCCATCTGGACCTGCAGCTTTACTGGGATTCACAGCCTTCAGTGCAGACTGTCACTTGATGTTCGTATAGGGTGAGTGGCTGGGAATCAGAAAGCTGGCAGGCAGAGGCTACAGGGTCTTGTCTTTTCACCTCGCAGCAGGTGAAAAAGATGTTCAACTCCTCTACCAATGAGGCGTCAGCATTGATCATGTTCCTCGTGTTGCCCTTGTAGTTAGTTAGTGCTGCAGTCCCTGCCACATTTGCTTCAGGTTGTAATCTGCTAGGTGGTTCTCCACCTTATATTTGTATGGTTGTTTTGCCATCTTAATGCCTCTTCTAAGGTTTGCCTTGGTCTCTCTATCCTTAAAGGCAGAATCCCAGGTTCTCAGAAGTCATCCAAGGTTTACAATTCCCGTAGACTCTGATGCACTTGTCCATTGTTACACTCTCGTTGCATACTTTGATGTAAGAGAGTATGGCATCAGTGTATTCATTCAGGTCTTGATGTTCAAATACACTCCACTCAATGGTTTCAAAACAGTCCTGCAGCTAACTGAGAGCACCCTTTGGCCAGATTTTAACCGTTTTCATGACTGTTGAGTTCTTTTCCTGAGACGGACATACTTCGGGCATGACAGAAGTGAAAGATGGTCGTATGTACCCAGGTGGGGGAGGGGGATTACTCTATATGCCTGTTTCAGGTTAGAGTACACATGGTCTAAAGTGTTCTTCCCTCTGGTGGAGAATTGCACATACTGCACAGACTTAGGTGTTAACTGTTACTGAGATATGATTCAAAGAGCTAGGCATAGATATGAATTATAGTTTGTTGGTATTGAGTAACAATCTTATTATAAGCATAGAGTCTATAATAGTTTAAGATATATTAAAAATCATGAACCAGTATCAAGCTATTGTTAAACTGTAAACCTGAAAGCCAATATGGTATAGTCGTTCAGCTAGTGAGACTGGAACTGAGGATAACCAGGTTCAAGTTATGCCATGATAGTTCACTTGGTGACTTGGACAAATGACCCTCTACCCAGCCTATAGTATCTCAGAAATAAGTTTTGGGGTGGGGAAAATATGTAACGGGGGATGGAGAAAATGTGAGCCACATATGTAACAAATAACTAAAATAAAACAATGTACACTGCTCCAAAAATAAAGGGAGTACTTAAACAATACAATGTAACTCCAAGTCAATCACACTTCTGTGAAATCAAACTGTCCACTTAGGTAGCAACACTGATTGACAATCAATTTCACATGCTGTTGTGCAAATGGAATAGACAACAGGTGGAAAGCAGAGGCAGTTATCAAGACATCCCCAATAAAGGAGTGGTTCTGCGGGTGGTGACCACAGACCACTTCTCAGTTCCTATGCTTTCTGGCTGATGGCTTGGTCATTTTTGAATGCTGGCAGTGCTTTCACTCTAGTGGTAGCATGAGATGGACTCTACAACCCACACAAGTGGCTCAGGTAGTGCAGCTCATCCAGGATGGCACATCAATGCGAGCTGTGGCAAGAAGGTTTGCTGTGTCTGTCAGTGTAGTGTCCAGAGCATGGAGGCACTACCAGGAGACAAGCCAGTACATCAGGAGATGTGGAGGAGACCGTAGGAGGGCAACAACCCAGCATCAGGACCGCTACCTCTGCCTTTGTGCAAGGAGGGACAGGAGGAGCGCTGCAGGAGCCCTGCAAAATGACCTCCAGCGGGCCACATGTGTGCATGTGGCTGCTCAAATGGTCAGAAAAAGATTCCATGAGGGTGGTATGAAGGCCTGACATCCACAGGTGAGGGTTGTGCTTACATCCCAATACCATGCAGGACGTTTGGCATTTTCCAGAGAACACCAAGATTGGCAAATTCGCCACTGGCGCCCTGTGCTCTTCACAGATGAAAGCAGGTTCACACTGGGCACATGTGACAGATGTGACAGAGTCTGGAGACGCCATGGAGAACGTTCTGCTGCCTGCAACATCCTCCAGCATGACTAGTTTGGCAGTGGGTCAGTAATGGTATGGGGTGGCATTTCTTTAAGGGGCTGCACAGCCCTCCATGTGCTCGCCAGAGGTAGCCTGACTGCCATTAGGTACTGAAATGAGATCCTCAGACCCCTTGTGAGACCATATGCTGGTGCGGTTGGCCCTGGGTTCCTCCTAATGCACGACAATGCTAGACCTCATGTGGCTGGAGTGAGTCAGCAGTTTCTGCAAGACGAAGGCATTGATGCTATGGACTGGCCCACTTTTTCCCCAGACCTGAATCCATTTGACCACATCTGGGACATCATGTCTCGCTCTATCCACCAATGCCACATTGCACCACAGACTGTCCAGGAGTTGGGGGATGCTTTAGTCCAGGTGTGGGAGGAGATCCCTCAGGAGACCAACCGCTACCTCACTAGGAACATGCTCAGTCGTTGTAGGGAGGCCATACAGGCACATGGAGGCCACACACACTACTGAGCCTCATTTTGACTTGTTTTAAGGACATTACATCAAAGTTGGATCAGCCTGTAGTGTTTTTCTCCACTTTAATTTTGAGTGTAACTCCAAATCCAGACCTCCATGGGTTGCTAAATTTGATTTCCATTGATAATTTTTGTGTGATTTTGTTGTCAGCACATTCAACTATGTAATGAACAAAGTATTTAATAAGAATATTTCATTCATTCAGATCTAGGATGTCTTATTTTTGTGTTCCCTTTATTTTTTTGAGCAGTGTATTTACTTAAATAAGATCATGTTCCTTTGAATTTATTGAAAAGTATAATCATGTCTAGAATTGTAAGTTTCATGCATATTACTTTAGATCTTGACTAGGAGATATTCAATTCTTCTTGGTTTTCCAAGGAAGAACAGAGTTTGCTGATTCAAAACAACCTCAGAAAACAAAATGGAACATATAGTTTGCTATAATGATCACAGATAAACAAAAACTCGTTCCATCTCCATATTCTCAGTGATGATATGTATTAATCTTATCCAAATATCTTATGCTTATTCTAAATATCTGGCATATTTAGAAATAGCAAAATACTTCAAAATCTCCTATCAATTTATTATAACCATATTATTAATAGTTCACTAAGTAACTCACAAATAATTGGTATACAGCACAAATTCCCTGGCAAATAGTAATTTTGCCTTTAACAAGTTGTATTAGGTGCTATCCAATCCAAGGAATATTGGAAACAAATTGGGTAAAGGGGCTCAGGACTCTATCCATTTCTCTGTCTATCACCAGGTTAACTACACAGAAGATCAAGAACAAACTTAATGTGATGGAAGGAATCAATAAAAAAAAAAAAACATGAATTTGAGAAAGAGTAGGATTGATTTGGCTATGTAAAAAAAATCTAGGGCAAAAAAATCCCCTTTCATTATATTCCTAAGGGAGAAGCAATTGGGCAATATTTGGAATATTGGAATATAGTTATACCCTTCCTTTCCTGCATCATGACCCAGGGCGGACCTACTCATAAATACTCATGAAGAAAACTTGATAGGAAAGCAGAAGCATAAACAGACAGAGAGCATATGCTGCAGTAACACAAAGAGGACACATACACATAAGCACCAATTATACCCTTTAACATACACACTGAGAAGGAAAACACTCATGCAGCCCCTGATTATACCATCGCACAAATATATGGAACATATTATTTCATTAATCAGAATAAAGTATAGAGTCCTCTTATGGTAACTGCTGGTAAAGAAGCTGGAAATGATGACAGAAACTGTGCTAAATACAGTATTTATATATAGTTTCCCTTTATTTTTTCTGCCAACTCAATTGAATGTTTGTATCAAATAATGTAAGAACTGGGAAAGTTAGATCAAGCCATTAAAAATGGAGTCCAACCCTGATTAAAATAGTTGTATATATATTTCACATACACTTATCAACAGAATAGCAGAAGAGAAAGAATTATAAATCAGGAGTATAAAATGAGATATCTTTATATTGATTATTTTGATATTACATACACACACACACACTGATTATGTAAAATTACATTCAAAGCCTATCAAAACATATCTACAAATACTCACAATTAATTGCTGCAAGTACCATCAGTTGAAATTTGAATATGACTTTGAATCACACATAAGAAAGTACCTCTCATCACATTGGAACTATATATGCACCTCCAGATATCGGAAAAACTGAAGTTTCACTTACCTAGAAAAAGAAGGGGAAAAAATTAGTTGATATGTCTAAAATAGTCCCCTTTTCTGATAATGCACGTACATGATTCTGAACATCTTACAATTTTTCTTTAAACTGCCTATGATACTTCATGACTTCATTAGCACATGACTGCTATTTAAACAGAAGTAATTGGTTTGTAGTGCTATTTAATATTATACAGATGACTCATTAAGAAAAAGCAAGCTTGAGCAGGTGTTTTCATCAACATCTTGTTGTATTTATTTTTTTCCCAAAAAACACCATACAAAGACACAAATGATCCCAGCTGTGAACAGCAGGCTTCTGAAGATCTCACTTTCTAGTGACAGTCATTACAGGGAGAATGAAAAAAGGCATATTTTAAAACAAGTAAAAATGACCAGGGATGTGTTTATTTCACATTCTCAAGAGCTGAATGTTGACACCACAATCTTATGGATATTGGACAGAAAGTAATAAAAGATAACACCAGACTGGGTTTTTTTTTTTAAATGCCAGCTGTTCCCTTCATCCTATCATGATTTTTCAGGTGTGGTCAGAAAATGTTTTAGTAAAGCTCAAAAATATCTATTTTTAAAGAGGTAGTGCTAGAGATACAGAACCAGAAAAACCTTTTTGGGAAATTATAACTGAAGCAGAAAGAATAACATGGGACCTCGCCAACATTTATACTAAAGGGTTATGTATAACATGATCCATCCAGAATCAGAAAGACAAGGTTAGGGTGGGGGGAATGAATCAAAATGTTACAGACACTTGGAGTCAGTTGTGATTGGAATGGCTTATAAGTTGTGTAGAATAAATAAAACAAATATTAAAATAAATGCTAACATAAAATGAGTGCTATCATAAACTCTGGAAATTTGAAATATATCTCAAGTGTTGCTTTGCTACCAATTGCTGCTCTGGTACCTTTTAATGAAATAGTACAGATCTCAAATTTCCCATGTATTGATGACTCCTTTGCTGCCTTGGATTGACTCGCCCTGTCCCAGGGAAAAAGGATATTCTTTTATTGAATGATTAGATGAATTATTAATTGATATGAAAACTGAATTTTACTGGGCATAAAAAGTCATTTGCAAATGAGATAAAATGTTCTCAGTGTTGCCTGCCTCCAAGCAGAACTGGAGAGTCTCTGACAGCTTGATTATTATGCACATTAGTGTAATCTGCTGAGTTTCTAATGCGCAGAGAGAAGAATCCGCTTATATCGTATCCATCAGTCAACCTCTTCCTTTCTTCTTTTTGCCTTCTTTACATCTCTATCACGGAGACCTCAAGGGGGAAATTTTTCTTTCTAATCCATCCCAAATGTCATTGATAGCAAATGGCTAATGGTTGTGGTGAATGATGCTTGTCTCTCAATTCCATGTGAAAAGAAAATTTCTTTCTCTATTTCACTTCCATTTCTATCACAATCAAGGGAAGGGATTTTCAGTGTTACCTTTATTGGTCCTATTGCAGAACCAAGAGAATAGCGAGCCTAATATTTATTCTTTAGCTTAACTGTTTTAATTGTCTTTTTGAACATATAGAAAATTGGTAATGCTTGGAAAATTCTTTTGTTCATTCTGGAGATTTTGAAGCTAAAGCAGGTCGATTTTGGACATTAAAGAACACATGGAACACTTAAGTCTGCTACTCTTGTTTTAGAAAAAGACATTAGCAATTAGAGAATGACATACCCAATGAAAAATAAGGAAGAACAGGAAGTCATCTTCACAAAAATTCAAATATATTTCTTTGCTGCCATGAGTTTGTTTAATAAAATACTGAAATATATCAACAGTTGGTTTTTTTGATAAATGGCATTCAAGAATTTTTTCTCTAGTGACTGAAAGCTGAGTTACATAGACAATACCTGAATAATGCTTGCAGACCGTGCATGTAACTCAGCTTTTTGGGTGGGCTCAGTTGTGCTCATAAGTCAAGGATTACCAATATGGGGAAGAGAGGAAATGGTGAAATAGACTCTAATCTGTATTTGAATTCATCTGTAGATTAGAATGAAATTATAAATTGCATTGTGCCATTTTTACCTTTCCCCAAAATGGAATTTTAGAAAAATTACAATTGAGAATAAATATTGATGTTCATCTATTTATTTCTTTACATCACAGAACTGATGCCTGGTTTGAAAATAATTGAATTGCAGATTTATTTATGATTACAAGAAAATAATTTTATGGAAATCTTTGTAAGAGGTAAAGGTCCTCCTGAAAGTTTGAACTGATTTCATGTATGACCAACATAGAAAGGCTAACGCAAGAAAGTTTAATCTAAATTCTCCCCCCACCCCGCAAAAACCGTGGCAAATCACCTCACCCCATCTAATATCTGAATCCAGATTGCACAGGGCATTTTTCTTTCATTCTAATAATAAATCAGCAGAAAGACTTTTTTTCATCCATATCTTAAAACTTTGCATGTTTATGAAGGTAAATACAGTGTCACTAAGCCATAAATAAATGTTTGAACCTTATTCCTAATAACTCTTAAATATTCCTCCCCAGTAAAAGAATCTTACTGATATTGGAGTAAGAAGGAGATTCTAGGGCTTAGGTAACATCTGTTTTAATAGCATTTTTGAGCAATTTAGTTTTTCTGTTTATAGGTTACAAGGAACAGAAGAAAATGTCTCATTGTCTTGGTATGTGCCAATTATTTATAATTAAATGCAGCAGACAGAACAAATAGAACTGAATAATAATGAAAGGAACCACGTAACCATATTGTTTACTGCTTTTGCCCATTACTGTTGTAGGTATTCTTATTTTCTGCTTATTTGTCATTATATGGTCAGCCTTCTTAAAAGTACCACTTTGTATCTTTCCTGATAAGCAACTTAAAAAAAAAGATGGCCAAAATGGTAAAAGTAAAGAATTGGGTTTTCTATATTCTATATCAATTAACAGATGAATAGGAACCTATCCTCTGCTTCTAACTCATAATTTCAATAAACAATGACTGGCAAATTCTACCAATCAATCCTGCTCTTTAGATGCAAATGAAATAATTTAATAAGAACTACTCAACCACATTTTTGTACATGCATGTGTGCCTTCAAGTTGAGCTTTGATTTCTGGGGACTGCCTAGACCAGGGATGTCAAACTCGCATCATCATGGCATTGTCACGTGACATATTGTAACATTTTCCCCTTTGCTATGGTGCTATGGGCATGGTTTGGCAGGCACATGATGCATCCAGCCCACAGGCCACAAGTTTGACACCCCTGGCCTAGACAAATCCCAATAGTTTTCTTTGCAAGGTCTTTTTGGGAAATGGCATTTGTTATTCCCTGCCTTCTAGGACTGATAGAAATGGACCAGCTAATGCCATCAACTGGCTTTGTGCCTTACGTGGGGCTAGAAGTTTCTAGCCCAATGCCTTCACCTCTATACCAAACTATCAAATGCATAGATGCATAGGCTTCTTCAATATTTCTCTGAAAAATTCTGGCCCTAATTTAGACTGTCTGCATAGGCCAGGGGTGGGCAAACTATGGCCCGGGGGCCACATCCGGCCCGTTGGTCTTTTTAATCCGTCTCGCCGAAGATTGGTACAGAATTAAGGTTTGATGTGAATGATTGAATGATTGCATTCATTTGATTTTGACTTGTTATGACAGGCATTTCGACACCAGGTGGCAGCCCGTCTGTCAAATTTTAAAAGTCAGTGAGGCCCCCAAGCCAAAAAGTTTGCCCACCCCTGGCATAGGCTGACCAACTGAATGCTTTTCAATTGCCTGAAATACATTGGCTTACTTTCCCTCTTTCTCACACATTACCTCTCTATGGGCAACCTGAATATTGATGTGCTCCCCTCTCTTCCCTCCTTTCCCCTGTGTACAGCTTATAAGAAAAATGTGAAATACAAAATTTAAGGCATAAGCGTTATTAGCTATATGCTACGCAAAGCAGTTCTCCTCTGCCATTTCACAGTCTATTTGTCTTGTAAAAGACCATTTACATCAACATTCATCCTTTCCCACGTTAGTATCTTCCAGATATGTTTAAACCCTTTAAAATTATCAGTCAGTATCACAAATTAAAATATTCTGGATTGTAAATTCTTATATTGAATGAAAAATTCAATTCATTCAGCATTGATGAAAATCTATTTTGGTCTTGTCAACAATGAAAACCCCATGTAAATAAATTTATTCCAAGGTAAATGCTATGACAATTATTTATAAATAAATGCATACACACAAACTTTTATGATAATATTTACCTCTACAAAAGAGGAAAGAAAGACAGAGACTGCTGCAAAGTTTCTCTTAAGATTTTGTAGTTCAGGATTCTGTATTTCAACATTCCAAAATACTGACTATAAAACCCACAACATTATATTTAAAAAAATGAATAAAATCTTGCTCTTATCACATACAGCTTTTCTTCATTGCAAAATTTCTCCAAAATATTCCATGACTACAGAATGTTATGTGTAAATACTTCCAGGAAATGTAGCTAACTTCAGAATTTTTGAAATAGATCTTTGGTTGATTGTGCAGGATATTTTTTTCATAAAACAAAAAGGATGCCTGGCTAAATTCATGTTGTGGGGTGCTCTCTGAGGTTGGTTCTTTTCTTGCAAACATTTCATTACTAAACTAGGTAACATCATCAGTACTAGTAGGGAAGCTGGGATGTTTACTGTAATGTTCCTTGATTGTGGTATTGTTTGCTTCTTAATTGTTGGTCTAATGATAATCTAGGTGTTAATCTCTGATTACCTGGATGTTGATTGTTGGTGAGGGACTTTTTGGTCTTTTTGTTTCCTTTTTGGCTTTTTGATGTTCTCTTTTGAATGGTATGTAGTTGTTGTTTATTTCTATTGCCTCTTAATGGTTGATTTGCCTGACTGCTAGGCCTCCAAGTTTTGTACTGTCTACACTCCCAAGTAGCATTGATCATTCTACATAGTTGGGTAATGAAAGACCTGCAAGAAAACAACCAAGCTCAGAGTGCACTAAGTTCAACCTTGAACTTCAAATATTTTCTTCCTTTGGTAAATTCATGCTCTTAACCGAACCAATTTTGTTTGAATTCCAAAATATATATTTAAAATAATGAAATTAATAATTTAAATAATACATCCAAAAGATGAACATCCAAAAGATGTACATGCAAGAATTTTGCATTGACTCATCAGTACCTACATTAAAAAAAAATGGTTAAAATCAGCCTCAAATGTAAGATATAGCAGGAGCATTAATTAAACCTACAACGTATGCAGGAAAGCAACCAATGGCAAGCCTTACACCCACAGGAGGCATAGATTGACATAAAGCTCTTTTGCATGCACAAGGGAGGCTTCAAACAGTTAATGGCAACTGCCTCAGCAAACCACAGGAAATGAGAGTTCCTATGGCAAAGTAAAACTTTAAACACAGAGTTTTGATCCATCTGGTGACCCATAGCTAGTAAGTGTCTCGCAATGGCTGAATAACGCATTTTATGGCTATGATTTGCTGTTGTTAATAATAAGTCTTTATTGATTAGCCTTTGGGCCATATCAAAATGCAAAGTTCCTGCAACAATTTGTTACTAAAATTTAATAAAAGCAATTCAAAATGAAATTTGATAAAATACTATGATTTGCTGTTGTTGTTGGATTACTCAAGACTGTCTGGACCCATTTTGAAAGATGCTTCTTTATTCTGTTTGGCTTTCATGGCCATACAATGCCTTCTTTGGTCTTTTGGATGTATTGTTTAAATAAATATTTCCCCTTTACCATCCCTTTTATTCTATTTTTCATTGTGTTCCATTCTGCATTGATGAATAGTGAAAGAAGAATATACACTAATTGTGGCCAAGCACCAAAGAAATTACTTGATAAAATAAGAAAGGACCCTTGCTAATCCAATGGTTGATGATTTCTCCTCTCTAAAAATGTGAAAATTATTAATTTGTTGCAATTAGGGTAGAACATTTTTAAAAAACATTTGTACACCACTTAGTTGGCTATCATATAAATGCTATGGTGGTAGTCTCTTTGAATGATTACTGTGAATGTTTATTTCAGATCTGAAATAATCCTTTCTAATGTGCCCTTGAAAATATTCTTTGTAAATTGTAGCATGGGTAGAAAGCCTATAGTTAACTACAATTATCGTTTATCTGGTTAAAAGATATAATTTTATTCACCTTCATTTTGCACTGACCAATAATTCCTACCTTTCCAAATGAATATTGCAAATAAAGTAATATCAACAACATTTATCTGCTCATAATGTAATCAAATATTATGGAAGAGTGGAGGTTATCCTTCTTGGGACACCATGCTTACATTGTTTTAGTTAAAAAGCAATACTTGATATTACACTGCTCCTATGGTGATAATGTGGAACCAGTGCAATAGCATTTTAAAGCTTAGATTAAAAGTATGCTGCCAGTAGCATAATTGACAGACTAAGAATTTCACAATTAGGACAATAATATGGTGGGTATCTATGAGCTGTTACTAGAACAGTGATACTCCTGAGAGCCTCTTTCTTTCTCACTATTGCTAGAAAGCAGGAAATGTCATAATTTTAATGCATATTCTTTTGACCCTCTCACTTGATTTTAGCCAAACTTGTTTATCCTTCCAGACAGCAATGTCAGAGTGCTATAGAGATTTGAAGTAGGCTTCAAAAATATTTTTCCAAAAACATCCGTGCATGCAGTAGACATTTGTATTAATACTTTTCAGAGGTTCCTGAGGCTTTAGGATACTGCTGTCACCAGCAATTCCAAATAGTCTGGGAGAGAGAGAGAGAGAAAAAAAAACTATCAGGGGATCTTAAGAGTTTTCTGAATTCAGAAAATCTGAACTACAGTTAATAAATCTTTTTTGTAATGAAGGACACATCCAGCAGATTTTTCTAGATCATATTTAGATTATCTCCAAAACTTAGTTTTAGAGCAAGCCCATAGTGAGGACTACTGAAAACATATTTTGCTGTCCTTAGGGGAGGTCTAATTCATATTACATGGATATTACACATATGGCTTGTCATCTCTTTGCCTGATTTCCTAGGCTTGTTTTCCTTCATGTCTTAATTAGCCCAACATCTGTTGGAAGAAGACACATTCTGCCAACCATATTCCTTCAAGCAAAATTCCCGAGTTGTCTTGCTGGCAGCTTTTGCCTTCAGAGTGTAGAAAGGCACAAGCAGGTCAGCTATCCTTGACATCATAATTAATCAATAGGGAAGACTTAGTTGGGAAAATATCAAGGACATTAGGGGAAAGAAGCCATGTAATACGGTTAGCCTTTTATATATACTGGAATCTTGGACTCAAGAAAGTGGATTTGAATAAACTCTGAACAATGATAAATATGAAAAACTAATACAAAGCAGAGCTCAATATGTGTAGGATTTTCTAGGATGCTACAAGCACAATGGTACAAAGCTACAAAAACCAATGAGCAGGAAAAAAAATGAGCTTATCAAAAGAGGTCAATGATACTATATAAAAAGTGTAATAAGGACAACAAAACAAAAATAAAGCATACAGGAAGTAAAAAAGAATTATGTTATCAAAACATAATTAAGAAATGTAGCTCATAACAGTAGGGAATTAATGCCAAGTAATAAAAACTCAGGGACGTGGTGGCTCAGTGGCTAAGACCCTGAGCTTGTCGATCAGAAAAGTCAGGAGTTCGGTGGTTCGAATCCCTAGCGCCACATAACAGAGTGAGCTCCTGTTACTTGTCCCAGCTTCTGCCAACCTAGCAGTTTGAAAGCATGTAAAAATGCAAGTAGAAAATTAGGGACCAGTTTGGTGGGAAGGTAAAAGCATTTTGTGCACCTTCAGCATTTAGTCATGCCAGCCACATGACCATGGATATGTCTTCTGACAGTGCTGGCTCTTTGGCTTTGTAATGGAGATGAGCACTGCTGACTAGCTTGTATGTGCGGGGGGAACCTTTAAGTAAAAACTCAGATGAGCTGAGGCTAGTGAACATCTCTCTGTACATCTTCAGCAAATTTTTTTGTCAATCTTGACTCTTGGTAATCCCACAGACCAGACCATGAAGTTTTTCTGGCAATGTTTTCAAAAGTGGTTTGCTTTTGCCTTTTTTATAGAGGTGACTACCCAAAGTTACCCAGCTGGTTTTGTGCCTAAGTCAAGATTAGAAATTTATGGTTACCCAGTTTCTAGTTCAGTGCCTTTAACCACTATACCAACCTGACTTTCCTTTTGATATATTCAGAATAATATGTTCAGAGTCAGTATACCAGCTACTCAGTTAAGAAAACAAAATTCTGGTAGTAATAACCACCAAAGAAAACCCATATCTAATCAACTTCTTCAGTCTTCTCAAGTAAAAAATCCTATTTATTGTATTCCAACAGGAAAGCTGACAGGAAAAAGGGACAAGATTGTTATTGATAGCAGCATGGTCAGATAACACATTTTTACTTTAAATAAGTTTAAATCTCCAGGAGCAGATGGTTTTCATCCTAGGACTCTAACAAATTGAAGAAACTAGCCAATGATTTGGCTCAAGAATTTCTAGACAATTGGTGAAATACTAGATATCTGGAGCAGACATTATTCATTCTTCAAAAAGAGGAAAAAAGAGAATCCAGTAAACAACAGATGAGTCTAACTTGGGAAGTTTTAGATCAGATCATAAAACAATTGATCTGTAAATACCTTGAGAACAATCAAATGCCAACAATAAAACTTGTCAGACTAAGGCAAGTAATTTCCTTAGTAGATTATGGAGCTTCTGCAGATATCCAAGTTAATTTATTCATTTGTCAGTTGATGTGCTGACAATACATGATCAAGAATAACTGAGTTGATTGGCTAGTGGCCATGTTAATCTTTCCAGTTGAAATAAAGAAAGTTGAAAGTCTTCCTACTTTATTTCTTCTCTCCCTCCTTCTCATAATGGAAAATTAAACCTACAGTGGCATAATCTGGGGAATCTCAGACAAGTTTAGACAATGTACCTTCACCCTTTTCTGTTTGTATTTTCCTTTACCTTTCTGTGATAAAAAGAGAAGTGACAACCCAAAACAACCATAGGGTGAAATGCCTAAATAACAGAATAATTATGTTTTAGAATAATAGCTATGTCTTAGGGAAGAAGTTCAGTTCTATTTTTTGCAAGGCAAACAAGTATTGAAGAGCAAATTCTTGGTAGGATGGTAATACAGGAAGTCCTCAATTTGCGATAGGCCACTTAGTGACAACTTGAAGTTACTACAGACTTCCCAGAGATGCTTATGATCCAATTTCAAAGATAGAGCTACAACACTCTCAGAGTCATTTGCTCTTACAAAAGACTGCAGTATCCACCCACCTATCCATTCATCTTCAAATGGCTTGTTCTTCCTTGAACTCTGGGTAGAGAGAAAGCTGAATGGCTATGGTGACCCCAGGAAGAAGCAGAGCATGAAGACTTCAGAGTAGGTGAGGGATAACCTTGAGAAGCCCTGGGCAGGAGATTATGGGCCTTGTGCTCCATTTAACAACCCTTGTGTTTGTTTAATAGTTGCATCAAAAACAGGAGTGGGGTCATTAAGTGAGGGCATTTTGCTTAATAACTATCATAACATGTGACCATAAACGGGTTGGCTCCATTACTGTCATTTCTTGAGGACTACCTATAGTGACTGGGGAAGGGGGAGGTGAAAGAGGTTTCAAACTTAGCATATTCAGCAAATACTATCAATTTAATTGGTTATACTTACATTGGCACAAGATCCCAAAAGATTTCAAAAAGCAGAAGTGCATTTGAAATGACACATTTTACAATATTGAAAATATTGTAGAAAAGAAATATCTCAATTACTTTTAGCCTCTGCAATAATGTGCATAAAAATATAAACAATCAATGTGAAATTGGATCTCTTTATTGAAAATCAAATTTGCTACTATGAGGAAAAAACTGTCTAGCAGTTTATTTGGAGAGAAGAAAGTCACATTTTGTATGAGTAAACCCAATGTTTTTACAGAGTTGCTAAATTGCAGATTATATAGTTAGATGTATTTCTTATTCTTTAAGAAATATTTTGGTATGCAGAGAGATAGTAAAGCTTTCTAAGGCACAGGAAACCATTTTTATTCGCTACCTTGAATGCTAATATAAGCATAAAAGTAGGATATAATAATAAATTTTATTTATTATTTAAATTTATTATAGCTATACAACTCCACTGGATTCTAGGCAGCATACTCTAGGTGGCACACAAAATCAAAAATAAATAGGCTATATCAAATTGTAACAACCTAGTTTCAAGATCCTTGCTTACAATTGCAAGAAGAAAGAAAGGATAGATTGTAAATAATGATATGCAAAATTGACTAAAACAATTTTTAAAGAGCCTTGAAAGCTCCATAGTAGTCAGCATTCACTGCTATCTGCTGGAATCTGTCACTTTTGACATCATGCAAGATTGGCTACTTCGTGCATCTACAGTATACAATATTATACAGCAAAATAGAAAAAAGATGGAGCTTGAATCATGATCCCAAGACATTGCTGAGTTAGCTGCCACCGTCACCCCTCCCCACACACATATACACCAATGGATGCTTTTGGCAGCTTTCCTTCCTTAGGCTTTCCATGCCTGCTTCCTAGTTGCAGAGATAGATGTAATGGGGATGCTATTCTGAAAAGACAGGTTAGGGATCAATGTTTTCGCAGCTTGGGGCTAGTAAAGAGAACACTTCTAACACTTGTTTCATTCTGATTGATGACAGACCAGATTCAGGGGAAACATAGATGGGCTTCAAACAGTATGGAAGTATTGACTGCTGCTAGTCGTGATGCCAATATATTATCTTTAGTATTAGGTGTTGTAGAGGATAGCATATTACTCCTAGTGCTGTTTTCTATCAGCATCACAGTCCTTTATGAGAAAGGAAACACTGGATTGGCTAGATATTTTCAGCATTTTTAAAGTGAACATGAATGAAATCCAGACAATGTTAATAATGTAGTACTGACTATATGTTACAATAGAAAACCTTTCCTTCACTGTCTTTTCTCTGTATCTCTGTCTCTTTTTTATGTCATCTAACTCATATAACAAGTTATATAAAGACATATTTATTTTAAAATTACTATTTTTGTAATATGCTCATGTGTATGTTTGTTATTTCTTTTTTCTTTTCTTTTGCCATCCTAATGCACGGAACCATTAGTATAATAATATCTTCTTTATTAGCACTATCAATTTTCCTAATAAAATTTTTACAACCTTTGGTTATAATTTGAAAAATAAGGATGATTAAATACTTTTAGTTTATTTTAATACATACAATACAATGTAAAGTAATAAAAATTAAAGAAAATATATTTAAAACTGTTAAAAGATTAAATACAAAATTCAAAGTAATGTTGAATTAGTGCTTCATATTAAAACATCTTGTGTCAATTAAGAAATTCCCTTATTAAAATTAAGTTAGTATCTAATTAGACTATCCACAATTGCCAGTATATAGTAATATAAGTAGTATATAATGATTAGTTATAAAAAGTACTGATTTAATAATTTTAACCTGATTTTACAAATCAGACTTCCAAAAATTTTGGATTTGACATTGCCACGTGTTATGAAAGCGTGTTCCAAGCTGATCATTGCATGTACAACTGTTTTAGCAATCAATTCAATTCAATCCTGAGTAATCAACCATCAATAGGATTTCTTGTACCAGTTTTCTCAACATATATATCTTAAGAAGTAATACAGAAGGCCTTCTCCTATTGATTTGTTTGGTTGTTTATAATCTGCAACATAAAATATGGCATAAAATGAATACAAGTTATGTTAGAAAGGGTGGCTCCTAAAAGTCAAAAGATCTTTAAAAGGGCTTTCCTGAAAATCTTAATAGTCTGGCAGATTTGTAAAAAGTAAAACAGACCTTTACATAGTGAAGCTATAATACATATTGATTTTAAAGGTCGGGGCCAACAACTTAAATTGTGGTCAGGAAGCAATTGGCATCTAGCACAGATTCCTGAGTTTTGGAATATTCAGCTGCTTATTTACTATATTGTATGCTATTATAACAGTTGGATTTTTTTTTCAAATGGCAGCTCCTAGGATATAAACCAAGGCACCTTTGAGTGGTTTAACGTAGGGTGATATAAGAATAGAAGCCATATTATGATTGTCTTCTTAATTCACTGTTCTAGAGATGAGACTGGCCTATAATTGTAAGAGGTCAAGGGAGAATTTATCCATTAAAGTTCTTACTACTACCTCTTCTAGATAATAAAATGACACATGTAGAAATTCTGTAACTATTGAGTCAGTCTAGCCTGACTGAGGTAATCAAGAGACAGCATGCTTCAAAGCCCTTATCTTTTCATACATCCTGACTGTAGCCTTCACATTTACAAATAAAAAAACAAAAAGGTAATTCCCCATAAATAAACAATAAAAATAATAAATGGTTTCTGAGAATACATCTTTATAAATGGTAAAAGCTAATACTGAAGTCTAAGTTGAGACAAATCTACTTGACTTTGCAAAAAATGAAGTGAATTTTACATAAGACAGCATTGACAGATTTAGCTTCTTTTTCCAACTTACTAGTGAAGGAGATGCCACTCAGTATGAAAGATTAATGCCAACCTGTTATGTGGAGATACAATAGAAGTAGTGACTTCTTGGACATTTTAAAAATATTGATGACACAAGGTGTTCCTCTGAAGGGAGGTTGGTGTGCCAAACTGTAACCTGTCACAAGCAGAGATAAGCCAGCCAAGATAACTCTAAAATATATACCACAGTTGGCTACTGCAATATGCTGTATTTGGAAATATTTCTTTCAAAATGCAGCAGCTACATTATTGATTGGTTCAGACTACACTGAACACAATCTCACTGCTTTCCTTGCATTCTCAATATTGGGTGGTGAATACTTTCCAGAAATCTTTTTCAATCTGGCCACACTCCAGACGTTTACACTCTAATTCTTGGAATTCTCAGCAATAACCATACTGGATCCAATAACCATACAGTCTTTGATAATGGAACCCAAAGGGATAGTAGTAAGATTAGGAATGGATATTAATAGCCATACTATTAACCACAGTTATAGTTCATATCATTGTAACTAGGATAAGCTCATATTTTCTTTTCTTTTTGTTTTTTAAAAACATTTAGGATTGAATTTAATGAGTCAGGTGAACATTTGTTCATAAATGGGAACAGAATTTTGACAGAGTTATAGGAGAAGAAATTATCAACTGTTTTAAGTATTAATGATGTAAAATATCCTCCATGTTAATTCATCTCATTCCGTAAAGGCTTTTACATTTTTTATTTTTTTCTATAATATGATAAATGTTTTTAAATAATTTCTTTCTTGTTGCTCACTTGAGGAAAGCAGAGAATATGCCTCTGTTCAAATAGCACCACAAGCTTTTTGAGATAAAGTTTTAAAAAAATCTTGTTTTCCCTCCTACAGAAAAAAAAGCATTGTATAAATTCATGGGAAATAGAAATAAAGGTGAGATTCATATATTCTGATTATTGCTTCTATAACTTTGCAATAATGTTTATTGACATGTTTGAATAGAGCACATGTTGTAGTTCAGTTCAATTGCCTATGAAAGTAGGACATTTGTCAAGAAGCAAATCTAATGGTTTTTAATGGTATTCTACTCTCATAAAATGTAAGCATGATATTATTTGGGTTAGAAAAATGGGGAAGGCCGTAGAGGACCAAGTTCCCCAGAGCTACTTGTTGGGAGAAGTACTGGATTGGGAACAGAGTTCTTGATCTCTAGAGAGCAAAAGAGAAGAAATATTAACCACAAATAAGAAATCAGAAAAGAGCTTTGAGTAAATTTTCAAGGTTTTGGATCACTAAACATGCACAGATTAGATGCAGATACACTCGCCAATTACCAGATCCCTGGGAGACACTGTAAAATTAATTTTCCATAGGTGAAGAAAGACAAGCTAGAAATGCTGCCTTAGCAACATTACTTGCTCATCCATATATTATCATGAAAGAACTTCATTAGCAGATTCTCTGACAACTGAGACATCTCTATGAACCTTTCATTTCTCCCCTCGCCCACAATTCCCACTCTTCCTGAACAATGAGAAGAGTAAAATGCCTATGATAAAATCTGGTAAACTGAAAAAAGTGTATGTCCTACTGTATTGAATTAAAATTAGAGGAAAATGAAGAAGCCAGCAACTTAATTGTAAATGCACATGTGCATACGTTCACAGCATACAGAGAGAGAATATGCACCACTCCCCAGAATAATTGACAATATTAAATATCAATATCCATATTATTTTTAATAAATTTTAATAAATCTTTTATTCTTGAAATTTGTCCATAAAAACTTATTTCAAATAAAAGAATTGAATTACGTCTGGCAATTATATGAACTTGGTCTTTAAGATTCTATATGAGAGAGTGGTTAGAAACAAGAAACAGCAACTGACTTCATTTTTATTTAATGTCTTTTCATTTATTGATAGAAATAACTGTACAGTTGTATAATGAAACTATTATTAATTTAAACTTATCATAGTCTCCCACTCCTATGGACAAAGTACATTGGGAAAGACAAAGTACATTGCACGCATAGTTGTCTTTATTTTAACTTACTGTTGCTGTCCAAGGTACTATCAGTGGTATACATAACCCTAGAGATGGTATTCAGCAGGTTCTGACCAGTTCTGGAGAATTGGTAGCAGAATTTTTGAGTAGTTCAGAAAACTGGCAAATACCACCTCTGACTGGAGATTTTACAGTAACCTTTTCCTGCCACACCCACCAAGCCACGCCCACCAAGCCACGCCCACAGAACTGGTAATTAAAAAAAATTGAATCCCATCACTGTATAATCCGCATTAAAGATTGTGTTCAATTGCTATGTTGATGTAGCCTTTGTTTGGAAGAATGTGAATCATCCATGGGCCTAGATTTCAAATTTGGGCAACATATAACTTGTTCAATATTAAAACTTCTGATTAATTTCACGAATATGCTATAGACAAAATGACAAAGAATCTCAAGTATTTTGTAGCACGAACATTAATGATCTACTATTTTCTATTTCATGGGTTACCATCATTTTTAATGGTATAAATATGTAGGACAAGCTATATTATTATAGTTGTTAAAGAAACACTTGGCAATTGATACTTAACCAAGGAATCTGGCAAACTAAACCAAATGATAAAGGATATGAACACATAGATATACCATGTCTGCTGCATAGAAGCCAATAAATGCATTTCATTGCTACTTTATCTATATAAAGTCTGCATCTATTTAATACTATTTATTAAGTTTGATATTAATAAGTCTAATTACCATTGCCTTATCAGTTCTTTATTAAGGTCACAACTTCTTTAATTGCTTTGTCAAAAGCCTAGACAGATTGTTTTACTGCTTGATTTTACATGTGTTATTTGTTTAATTGACCAAGATAACTTGTAATTTAGGGCAATCAAACCTAGTTCTAATGTTTGTGTGTGTGCATGTGTGTCTTTGCTTATTATTTATTTACTGGATTTATATTTTTCCTATCCCCATGAAATCAGTGTGTTGAATTCATAATGCTTCCTCTCTCATTTTGCTCATTAATAAATTCTGTGGAAAAGGTTGGACTGAGAGAACAACTGCCCCCCATCATCCAATGCTTTTTCTGATGACTGACTTGAGCTGGCATCCACATTTCAGATCCAACACCTTAACTATCATGTGATTCTGACTCTTCATTATATGTGGATTTTCAAATCAAAACTTTGAATTCAGGGTCCAGGAAAGGTTTTTTTTAAAAAAAAAAATACTCAGAACATCATGGATTTTCAATATATACATATATTTAAAACGTGTACTTCTAAATCCTTAAAGAGAATTGTAGTTGTATCGAACATCTATTTATAAAGATGAGAAGAGTATCTTTTGCCTTCTGCACATTCATATCAAAATACTGTGTGAATACTTTTATATTTCTGAATTATCTTCTGTTAATTTGGCAAAAGCACTCCAGTTCTTCTAAACCATAATGTTCATCTTCTGTTCTATTTTTCATATAGAGATTTGCTGATGCATCTCACATTCCAGCACTGCAATTCTAGTCCTGGGCCCTCTCAACTTGTTACTATGGAGACTGGACTGAGCCTGACTGAAGCCTCCTCCTCCTCCTCCTCCTTCTGTACCCTAGCACAGTCAGTTTTTGTCAAGCCTCATAAACTCTTCAAGTCATAATTCCCTGTGCTCTGGCTTCTGAATTAGTCCAAGGAACAGAAACTGTATATCATGAATATACACCTATAGTATCACTGTGCCTTTTTTTTTTTTTTCAATTCTCTCCCAAGCAAAATTGGATAGAATCTTGCATAAATGAAATAATTAAGAGGATAATTATTATCCTTTTCACAAAATCTTAAAAATTCCTAGCAAAAGGTCCTGGTAATCTATTTGTCAGTGCACAGAGTTCTCATATTCTGTACAAATAGTATTTTAATAATGTTCTCTGTAAAGTTAATACATTGAGAAAAAACATATCTTGTTCTCCTTAACAAGGAGAGAACATATGTCTTATCATAGAATAGGTATGTGAATTCTTATATATTTGAAAAGTATAAGCAGAGGACACTTGATAGGCATTTTGCAGAAAACTGAAACTCTTGGGTCTAGTTGAGCTAATCTTTATGACATGTTTAGGGATATAGCTATTGAGTTAGAAAAATATCAGTCATGTCATCAGTCCATCTGGAATCCATGTTATAATAATCAACAACAACAAAAGCTAAGTTATCAATTCTGGTGAATAGCAGGAAAAAAGTCATGTAAAGATAACCACTACCACAACATGCTTTTCTAGAAGATGACCAAGAAGACAACATATGGGTTCTAGTACAAAATATTTTCTTCCATTGTCTCATGGATAGAAATCTCAAGTACAAGAAGATTAGATGTAGCGAATATAAAACAATATGAATAAGAAGGAAATGTTACTGTCAGAAGCAATATTTTCTTCCATTCTCTCATAGATAGGAAGTCTAATCTTATGTACAGGAAGGTTAGATGTACAGCCTACAAAACAATATACACAAGAAGGATAGAAAGCTTGGCTATGAAATTCCTGAGCAATTGTACTAGCAGGGTCTAGGACTTTTAGATTCCTACCCTTGGCTGCACCTACTTCTCCGCCAGGGTCCCGCCTTTATGCATTAACCTCTAGCATTTTTCCTTGGCTGGCTCTCCCTCACCCATTTGCACTGACTAATGGGCCACAGCCCCTCTGTCCCATGCCCTTCAGAGCAGCACATTCACAAAAACACCATTGGTCTCGGGCCTTTGGCCCACAGGACAGTTAGCTACCAGGCAGTTGGCTAACTGCCAATGCTGGCATCCAGAAGCCATGGTGTGATTGATCACAGGGGCTGGAGGACTTTGGGGAAGGTGGTGCAGCCAAATGGCCTCAGGCATTTGTTAGGAGAAGGGAGGGGAGGGAGTGGAAGCTCCTCTGTACCTGATTCTGCCTTCCTAACATGGAACGGGCGGTGTTTGTTGATGCAACTTCCTTCCTGACGTGTGTGCAGACCCTTCCCCTGCTGTGTGGACCTCTTCTCTGCTGCTGTGATGAGCATTAGGGTTAGGGTTAGGGTTTAGTTGGAAGGGAAGAGTGAGGGTGGTGAGGTGGTAAATAAGCCGGCTTCATCCAAGGGAATTTTTGTTTTGGGTGGGTATCCTAGCCTTAGAAGGAGAGAGGAAAGGAGGAAGGGAAGGGAAAGGGAGAGAGAAAGAAAGAAAAAGAGAGGGAGGGAGAAGGGAGACAAGAAAGAAAAGAAAGAAAGAAAAGGGAGAGAAAGAAAGAAAGAAAGACAGACGAAAGAAAGAAAGAAAGAAAGAAAGAAAGAGAGAGAGAGAGAGAGAGAGAGAGAAAGAAAGAAAGAAGGGAGGGGACAGAAGGGAAGGGAAAGCCAGCCAAGGAGAAAAGCAGACGTGGTATTCAACCAGTTCGCACCGGCTCAGGCGAACCGGTAGTGGTGATTTGGTGTGGGTCGCCGAACCGGTGGTGACCCCTGGATGGCCACGCCCCCAACCCAGTTGCCTGGTTGCTCACTTGCCCCGGTCGCTCTCCTAGGTTTCCCTACCACATGGTGGCTGGGCGCAGCTTGAGCGGATGTCCCACAGCTGATGCACATGTACACTGTGAGTGCAGCCACTACATATGCAGTGCGCATATGCAGTGGCCCTGGGACATCCGCCCACCTGGCTATCCTCCCGGAGCACACTTCTCCCAGCGGACGCACCTCCTCCAGCCCGGCCTGGCCTGGCACAGCTAGCCAGTAGGTGGCCACATGTCCAGCCATCCTTTTTTCAGTGCCAGAAGCCTCCCCCAACTGGCTGACTACTCTCTTCCTCCTCAGCCATATAGAACAAGCAGGCAGAGAAGGAAGGGAGCAGCCGTCCCTCCATATGCGCTGAGAAAGGGGTGGCTGGGACTGAAAAAAAGCCATTTCCAATCACTTCTTTCAGAGTGCCACACAAGCAGGCTCAATGGGGTAGACCTGTGTGGCCGGTGGCTAGGATGAAGGGGTGGCGGCAGGTTGGAGAAGTGCAGCAAAGCCTCTTGAAGAAGCCTATAGCCACTGCATGTTTTTTTCAGTGTGGAAGGAAGGAAGGTAAGGTATCAGGCAGTCGAGAAAGCTGCCTGGTGCAGAGCTGCTGGGGCGGGGGGCACGGCTACAGCACACACCTCACTTGAATTTCCCAGCCCCTAAAGTGGGTGGGGAGGAAGGCTTTTTCAGGCAATGCAGGCAGGAGACTGGCTGGGTTGAACCCTTGTAATAAGAGATTCTGACGGGCACTTGGAAGCCTGTGTGTGTTTCATATGGGTCTCTGAAAGAGAGAAGAAGAGAGAGGGAGGGAGACAGAGAGGGAAAGAGAGAAAGAGGGAGAGAGAAAGAGACAGAGAGAAGAAAGAGAAGAAAGAAGAAAGAAAAGAAAGAGAAAGGGGAAAGAAAGAAAAAGAGAGAGAAAGGAAGAAAAGGGAAAGAAAAAAGAAAAATGGGATGGAAGGAAGGGAGAAAAAGAAAGAAGGAGAGAGGATGGGAAGAGAAAATGAAAGATATATGGATGAGTGGATGGATGGAAGGAGGGAGGGAGAGCGAGAGAAAAAAAGGAGAGGAAGGAAGGACACAAACCCTGGCTTCAGAAGACTCTTTGAAACAGAACAGCAATCTAGGGCTGGAAGGGATCTCGGAGATAATCTTCTAGTCAAACTTGGCAAGTTTAAGACTTGTGGACTTCAACTCCCAGAATTCCTGAGCTAATATGACTGGAGGAGGAATTCTGGGAGTTGAAGACCACAAGTCTTAAAGCTGTCAAGTTTGAAGACCCTGTTCTAGTCCAACCCCCTGCTCAGGCCAGAAAACTCTGAGGATGCCAAAATTGGACTAGAGGTCCTGGGAAAGGTGTCAGAATAACAGAATAACACTTAGAAGGGACCTTGTGAGGAACTCTATACCATTTCAGAGAAATGGCTGTCCAATCTTTTGTTAAAAACTTGCAGTGTTGGAGCACCCAGAACTTCTGGTGGCAAGCAATTCCACTGGTTAATTGTTCTCATTGTCGGGAAGTTTCTCCTTACTTTTAGATTGCTTCTCTCTGTGTTCAGTTTCCATCCTTCTGGCGCTTTGGAAAATACGTTGTTTGTCTTTGGTGCTTTGGAAAATATATTGCCCCCCCTTCTTTCTGGCAGTTCCCTAAAAGCCTGTTGCCTATCACCCTCTTGAGCAAAGCATGTGAGCCATTTTCTCCTTTCAGTGGTCCATGAAAGTACATCTATAGGATGTAGATAATAAAGTCAAAAAAGGTGAACAACATTTTTACAGAACTATAGATAAGTTGAGGCTGGGTGTGACAACGAATGGCTGGGAGGGGAGGGGCCAGGCGAGGCACCCCTTGACATGAGTGACATTGAGTTGGCCACACTCACCCCGGTCACATGGCCACCAAGCCATGCCCACCCAGTCATGCGACCCTAAGCCATGCCCACAAAATAAGTCATGCCCACAGAACCGGTAGTAAAAAAAATTGAATTCCACCACTGGAGAAAAGCTAGACATATAGACTGGGTGAAACCAGGCACTATGGCAATAACTGTGAGAGGGATCTTGGAGTCTTAGTGGACAACAAGCTAAATATGAGCCAGCAGTGTGCAGCAGCTGCCAAAAAAGCTAATGCAATCCTAAATTGTATTAACCGAGGGATACAGGCAAGATCAAGGGAAGTACTAATACCACTCTATAAAGCCACACCTAGAGTAAGCCACACCTAGGGTAAGACCACACCTAGACTACTTCATCCTGTTTTGTTCACCACATTGTAAAAAAGATGTTGAGACTCTAGAAAAAGTACAGAGAAGAGCAACCAGGATGATTAGGGACTGAAGGCTAAAATATACAATGAACAGTTGCCGGAACTGGGCTTGGCTAGTCTAGTAAAGAGAAGGACCAGGGGAGACATGTTAGTGGTCTTCCAATATTTGAGGGGATGCCACAGGGAGGAAGAGGTCAAGCTATTTTCTAAAGAGCCTGTAGGCCAGACAAGGAATAATGGATGGAAACTGAACAAGGAGAGATTTAACCTGGAAATAAGGAGAAACTTTCTGACAGTGAGAACAATCAACCAATGGAACAGCTTGCCCTCAGAAGTTGTGGGAGTGCCATCACTTGAGACATTAAAGAAGAGATTGGACTGCCATTTTTCAGAAATGGTGTAGGGTCTCCTGCTTGGGTGGGGGGGGTTGGACTAGATGACTTACAAGATCCCTTCCAACTCTGCTTATCTGTTAATCTGTTAAAGCTAAAGATTAATGCATGGAGGCAGGGCCCTGGAGGAGAAGCAGGCATGGCCAAAGGTAAGGAGCCTAAAAGTCCCATTCCGTACTAGCAAGCCAAGTTTTTTCCCCAAATGAACACTATGAACACAAGTGGATACATAATCCTTTCCTACATTTCAAGACCTTAACCTAGGCAGCAAGTGGGACAATTCTAGGAACAGAAGTGCTGCCCTCTGTTTAATATAATGATATATTAATTACATTTTTTGTACATTTATTAAATTTTCAGCAAGTCACCATCTATCTATTTTTGGAGACTTTTAATATCCTGCTATATTGATGGTAAACTGACTAGGTAGTGAAGCAGTCAAACTGCCATTTTCTTTATGAGTTGAGCTACAGATAAGATGATTCAATTTATAGTACTGAGGCAGGATCAGAGCTAGCTGATTGTGGAAACTGAATATATGAGCTGTATTTTAAAAGAAGCACGTGATCCAGTGCTCATCTGTAACTGTCTTTTGGAAAAAGTATAAAGTAAAACTTATGATCATACATAAATATATAATATAAACTAATGTTAGTATATTTATCTTCATTTCTTTCTATACATAGGACAAAATATTAATGCCAAACGTAAATAATTGTATCCAGTCTACTCAGAAGTAACCTGTATTATGCAGTGCACTACAATATAAATTTTTCAATAAAGATTGTGCAGTGAGTGAAGGTGTAAGTAAACAAGGATTGTGCTGTAAAAAAACGATATGAGTAAAATAAAATAATGACATTGTACATATTAGTTTTAGGTTAGCAATTGTAAATACATAGAATATACAAGTATATTCTCAAAGATTTTCAGGAGTGAACCATATAACTTAGTTGCGACATGGGATGAAAAAAAAATGGATTTGTGCAATCATGTCTGAGTTATTCAAGAAATGTCAATTTGATCAGGCTGAAGAATAAATGGCAATTCAAAAGAAGCTCTGTGAAAGTGTATATCATACCTCTGGACATGACAGATCCATAAATCATGCTTTCAATATATCCAGCAAGAAATTAGTGAATGAATTGCTATATATGGAATAGCAATAACTAGGACTAACCATTTTTCTTGCTCAGAGAATCAAAAACCATTTCTATTTTCTTTGCTCTTTGAACCATCAAGCTTACAGCCCTCTAATTCCCAGCTACAAGTGTGGCTTGCTTTGCCAAAGAAACAGTGATTCATTCTGTCACCCACATCACTGGAAGGCCTCTTCTACCAGAGTTTAAGTCTTTTATACCAGTGGCTTAGAGCTGATAGCAGATGGCTGAAAGGCACATCTGACAAATAGCAGAAATAACAAGGACAAAAAGGGTGCCTGATTTGGCCCAAACTCTCGGATGTTCTTTTTTTATCTGATAGAAGGCAACAGAGGATGTCTAGGCATTTAACTTCACCAAAAATATTTTGATGCTACGAAAAAGTAGAAAGAGGCATACTTGAAAGAGCTCCAAATTATATAGCTCATAATAAATAGTTTGGTATGAATGTTTGGGCATTTATCAAGCACAAAGAAAATCTGTCACTTTAGAGGAAGACTATAGTAACTATATAATCAATATGAAACTGAAGATTGAAGGGACATTTTTGTACTGCCTGAAAGTGGTTTAGAGAGTAATAATAAAAGGATTAAAATCAAACAGGCCTAAAAAAACCTCCTTCATCTCAACTTATTAAAAACCATGACATATGATAGCATCAAAATATTTCTATTGCCCTGTTTTTAGGTCGGAATTCCATCATTAGCAAAGAAAGAGATCTCTAAGTTTGTTATCTACAGATTGGTTCATATAGAGGGGAAGAATCATTTTGGTATCCCACCTCAAACTGATTTTGGTTTAATAGACAAGTTTCAAATCTTTTAAATGTATCAGAAGATAAATGAGAATGTAGCATCACATATAGAGAGAAAGAAAAGAAGAGAGAGCTAGTTTGTATAGTGTAGAACCAGGCCAAGAGTTTTAGTCCTTCCTTAGGCCCAAAACCAGTCACTCTCTTTCAGCCTTAAAAAACAAAAGCAGGCAATGACAAATGGTTTTGATGAAAAAACAGGCAATGAAAAACCACTTCTGAAGAACACTGATGTTCTGAAGAACACTGATGTGACTTATTTATTGATCACTGAATTCTAATTCTAGGATGGACAGTTACCAAAGTTTCTTGAAAAACAATCTCATGCAGATCACACTGCAGTAATCTAACCAGGGGTAGGAAAATCGCATATACTAAAACTAAGTCTATTTTCTTTAGAAGCGAGCAGACTACCCAAAATAAGACAAAAGTTATCCTAAGCCACCTCTAAAGTCAGAAACCAATAAAACACTGGATCCAAAAATGCCCACATATTAAGGTTGACTCTATTTGAAATAAACAAATACTCTAAGCTTTTTCAACAATGTAATGAGCACTTTTGATAGTCCAGCTTCTTTAGCAAGATTAAAAAGCAATCAAGGGTACAATAATTTGTGACAAATAGATTTATTGTGGAAAAGTTAATGGCCATTACAAAGAATTTTTATAACTTTGTGTATTCAGTGTAATAGGGAAATCAAAGTTCAAAGTCATATACTTTTTTTATTTACCGTAACAATTTAATATGCTAGAAGCCATTGTATTGTGGAACATAGCTTCCACTTATCTCCTATTTTTTATTAACAGACTGGTCTATTTTGCTCTCATAATAGAAGGTTCACAATAGCAGTCTCACAATAGCAGCAATATGGCATGATTGATTTGATACTAGGAAATTTTGCTTTAAAATCTCTACAAAACTGTGAAATTCAGTAGCAATTTTGTACTATCCACTTTTCCCTGTCTAATTAGACCAGGGGTGTCAAACTGGATTTCTTGGACCATCAGCATTGTAGTTGTCCTTTGTTGTCAGGTGGGGGGAAGGAGGAGATGGGATGGACAGCCTCCTACAGCACCCTGCCAGCCGAAATGGGCCATGGTGGGTTGCAGGTAGCCCTGTGCAGCTCACAGACAGCGCGTAGACAGCCTACATCTCTAGGGCCCGTTTTCACTAGCAGAGGCACTGTGGGGCAGATCTCAGCACCCATCTTAGCATCTCAGCCTTGAGTTTGACACCCCTGAATTAGATGGATCACTGGTCATAAAGACATTGGAATCATTTTATGTGGAATGAAGGTAGGTGTGTTGCAGGGTGCAGTGAATTTCCAAGACAAGATTTGGAAGCAAAATAGATGTTTCTTCCAGTCTTAAGTTTTAAATGTCACAATTTAATGGGTGGATGGATGGGCAATCTTCTTCTTCTTCTTCTTCTTCTTCTTCTTCTTCTTCTTCTTCTTCTTCTTCTTCTTCTTCTTCTTCTTCTTCTTCCTCCTCCTCCTCCTCCTCCTCCTCCTCCTCCTCCTGCTCCCCATTATTACCATCATCATCATTATGAAAATGTAATAGGCCAAACAATGTACACTAGCATGTACATTGTACTAAGCAAATACAGATAATCATTAAAATATGTTATAACATCCAAAAATAGATTTTGGGTAATTAGTTTAGCTATAATGTAGTGAAATACTGTATACACTGATTATTTGATTGATATTTCATTTTCTCATGATGTTTCCTCAGGAGGGTTTCAGATACCCAACCTGTTCAAGCCATAATTGTGTTCAAAAAGATTCAAAGGTATAGTTTCATAATGCATTTTGGATTCTTTCATCTCTTTGGAATGAAGTCCTCAACTTACTTTTTCTTTAAAAATCATATTAACTAATCACACTAAGAAAAAGAAAAAAGAAGAAATCAATGAGGATAAAATAAGAACTTATCTGGAGAATACGAATGATAAAACAATAGGGGAAGGAGACAAAGAATTACTAAATAAGGATATTACATGGTCTGAGTTAAAATCTGCAATGGAAAATCAATGTAATAATAAATCCCCTGGTCCAGATGGGATTCCAGTAGAATTGTATAAAGCCACAATAGATTTAGTAGGGCCTCTGATGCTGGAAGTGTTTAACGAAGTACTTTCGACTGCCAAAATGCCAGACTCATGGAGGGAGGCGTTGATTGCGTTAATTCCGAAGGAGGATGTGGATGCCAGATATATCAACAATTATAGACCAATCTCACTTTTAAACGCCAATTATAAATTATTTACCTCAATTATTGCGAATAGAGTAAAACAAGTTTTAAATTTATACATTCATGAAGACCAAAATGGTTTCCTTCCATTCCGCCAAATTAAAAACAATTTAAGAACTGTTATTGACGTCTTAGAATATTATGAAGCTCATCCAGAGAAACAATTTACACTCTTGTTTCTAGATGCGGAGAAAGCATTCGATAACTTACATTGGCACTTTTTAATACAAAAAATCTATAACATGAATCTGGGCACTAAATTCGAGAATATTATCACAACAATTTACAATACCCAACAACCCAATATACTAATTAATGGTGAACAAACAGGCCCACTAAGCATTGAAAAGGGCGTTAGACAGGGTTGCCCTCTCTCACCCCTCTGATTTATATTTGCTTTAGAATCATTGTTAACGCGGATAAGACAAAATCCTGAAATCCAAGGGGTTAGGGTCAAGGCAGAGGAATATAAATTACAGGTGTTTGCAGACGATATGGTTTTCTTCCTAGAGGATTCCATGGAAAAAGGACATAATCTAATAAAAGAACTAGAACAATATGGTTCAGTAGCAGGATTAAAGATCAACAGAAATAAGACAAAATTACTGACTAAAAATCTAACAGAGAACCAGAGGAAAGAATTAGAAAAAACCATGGGGATACAGGCAACAAAAAAGGTCAAATATTTAGGCATATGGTTAACACCACATAGTAAATCACTCAAAGAGAATAATTATGATAAACTGTTACAGCAAATTAAGAAAGATCTAGAATCTTGGAATAAGTTGCAGCTTTCTTTACTGGGCAGGATTGCCACAATCAAAATGAACATTTTACCAAAACTCCTTTACTTATTCCAGACAATTCCAATAAAATTATCAAAAATTTTTTTTGATGATATAAATAAGGTAACTCTTAAATTTATTTGGCAAGGGAAAAAAGCTAGAATCAGTATTAAGGCCTTACAAGATGCAAAAAGTAGAGGTGGGCTAGCGCTTCCAAACTGGGAATTATATTATTGGGCAGCCAACTTACTATGGTTAAAAGACTGGGTCAATTTACGGAATAAAAGAACTCTAGCCTTGGAAGGGCACGACCTTCAGAGAGGATGGCACGCATTTCTATGGGATGTGGGGAAAACTAAACAGGCGTACTTTCATAGACATCTTATTAGAGATTCACTATTAACTAATTGGAAAAAAATATGTAAAAAACATTATTTAAAAATTCCGACTTGGCTTTCAACAATGGAGGCAATGGTTCATCCAAACAATTTGGATATAACAAAAACGACTAAATATAAAGATTTATTAGATCCTTTAGGAAAATTAAGAACTCGACAGGACTTACAGGAACAGGGATTTAAAATTGATCAGTGGTTATATATACAAATCCATAGTAGATACAAACAAGATATCAAAGAGTTTGGAATCTATAGCAAATTACAACACTTAGATAAAATCTTATTAGGATCAAATAAAAAGAATATCTCTAAATTTTATAAATATTTATTGGAGGTAGAATTAGAGCAAGAGATAGTGAAAGGGAACATGATAATGTGGAGTAGGAATATTGGAAGAAGCATTACATTAACAGAATGGGAAAAGATCTGGAATAGAATCATTAAGATTACAAAATCTGCGGCATACAAAGAAAATATGTATAAAATGTTATATAGATGGCACTTACCCCCTTCGAGGTTAGCGAAAATGAACCCAAACTCTAGTCCAAAATGTTGGAAATGTAAAAACATAGAGGGAACCTACTTTCATATGTGGTGGACCTGTAAAGAAGCCCAGAAATACTGGCAAAAAATTAGAAAATGGCTGGAGGAGATAACCAAAGATCAAATTGAATATAAACCAGAGTTCTTCCTACTAGGGATTTCTGATAAACATTTTCCTAAAAAGACGAAATATATAATAATTCATATTCTAACTGCGGCCAGATTAGCATTTGCTCAGTGCTGGAAATCATCCCGTTTACCTACAGATCAATTGGTCATTCAGAAAATATGTGACTCAAGAAATGGACAATTTAACCATAGCTCTTAAAAATAAAGAGTCTTCAGCATTTGATAATAATTGGAATGCATGGTATAATTGGTTATATCAGAGATAAACTGTTCAATGAGCATAAATAAGCATAAATATCCATAAATAGCGATAAAATGTGTATATTTAAAGTAAGAGAAGAATTGGAGAATTGGATCTTGTAGACTGTCAAAAAGAATATTTGTCTGGTTTTAACGTATTTTCTTTTTTCTTCCATTTCTTTGTTTTTTTGTTGTTTTTTTTCTCTTTTATACTCCTTTTTCTCCTTTTTCGGTCACAAGACCGAGCGTTTTTTTTTTTTTTCTCTCTTTCTCTTCTTTCTTTCTTCTTTTTCTCTCTCTGTTTCTTATGTAATGTTGTTATGTTATTTTTTTAATTGTAAATTCAATAAAATTTATATGCAAAAAAAAAAAAGAAGTGGATTAAATTGGCTGTATCAAATTCTGTATTCAACAGTTTCTTTGGGGCGTGTATAAACAAATAACATGATCATTTTCTTACAGATCTACTAGTTCTAACAACAACCTTATACACCAGGGGTCTTCAAACTTGGCAACTTTAAGACTTGTGGACTTCAACTCCCAGAATTTTCCAGTTAGTTACAATTAGTGTAACTAATTTCAAACTACATTGCTAACATATTCTATGAAAGCACAGATAGGATGGAAGACTATATGATTGAACATCAGCCATGACTAACAATAAATAAAAAATGTGCCACAAGATTCATGTTAGTATTTGGAAACTGTATTTCCATCTATTTCCAGTAGAATTTCTTTGTCCTTTCTCCCAGGATACTTCCTAAGATATACTTACATATGTCTTCACTTAAAAATTGATATAACTCAACATGTTGTAGCAGTCTTTTTAAAAATCACATAGAAAGCAGCTGTGGGCTATGCATATCTCTCATACTTCTTCCCTACACCTGCATAAATATAATGTATATTTTAATATATAAGAGTATCTTAAATAATAAGAGTCCCTCAAGGTCTTTAAGAAGTAGTACTGCCACACAGCAGGAGCATTGACCAGAAAAATAAGAAAATCTGATAGCAGAGACAGCTTATTTAAAGAAGAAAGAGAGATGAATGTGAACCAAGTCTTTCTTAGGTATATTTCATACTTTGCATTTGAAAAAACAATGACAATTAAATTTTCATTTAATCAAGTCTGATGGTAAAGTGATCAAATCCAAAGAAATCACTCCAGTTTTTCCGAGCATGTGCTCTCAATAGCAAACAACAGAAAACAAAGGGATTTTAGAATTAAGCAGTGTCTGGACAGCACATGCAAAATGCACAAAATGTAGCTATTGCTTTTAAGAAAATTCTATTTCATTTAGTGATTTACAAAATATGAAAAGTTAGCCCTCAGAAAGGGATTTGTTTACCAATTGTACTAACAATAGGGAAGCCACCTCATAAATAAAGTTCAATATGGAGAGTTTTATCTCTATATGGTTCTTGACCTTAAGTCTCAAGGAGAAAGATAAACCATGCTTAATAAAAAAGTTAATATTTTTCGCATAGATAGTAGTAATCTTATCCACTGTTCTATGTACTATAATATTACTTTATCTCAAAGATTTTAAAAAGAGATCTTTCCCAGTTCTGCTTTTGTGTCTGTGTGCATGCATAGTCATGTGTTTGATTATGTTTATACAAGATTATTCAATTTTGCTGAATTTTGTATAGGAAGCAAGAGAGACATACAAAGAGAATGTCACTTTCTCATAATCCTATATGTGTGGCCATCCAATGAAAACAAAAATCCTCAAATTCCTGGTGGTGGTAGAAGTTGCATCATTAAAAATGATCTTTCAACTAAAACCATCTTTCTTATAATTTCCATTCATTGGTTCTAGGTTTGTTCTGTTGTATATCAGAAAAACCAATATATGAGAAAATAACATATTATTACTTTTCTGATTTTTTATTGTATGCATAATACAGATAGACAAATAGATTAAAAGAACGGAGATAAACATGCAAAAAATTTCTTCCAATTACTCATTTATATTGCTACTGTTGCAATTCCTTGTACATTTATTGTACAAATCTAGAATAGATATATATGAATAGGAATCTATACAAAGAACTAGAGAAAATGTTTCTATAAAAGATTGTGCTGGTCATTTTTCTTGCTTATGAGCAAATTTGTAAAAAAAATCAGGTGATAATTAGGTAATAAGTCTTTGGTTGAATTGATCTTTGATTTAATTCGGCAAAAGCTTTGTTTTTCTTAACTGGAATGCCTGAAAGCAAATTGTACTTTTATGTGATATTATTCTGTATAATTAAATATGGAATCTGAAACTGTCACATCCATTTGGCTAAAATGTACTGTGGTGGACATGTGATCTGCCAAAAGTATACAAACAACAACAAAAAAATCCCAGGAATTTAAAAATCAGCAGCAAAATTTTATCACCTTTATTCTGTTAAGAACCTATAACTTGTATAAAGGGTTAAACAGTAATATTATACTTGCTGTGCCTTCATAAAATGTATTATTAATGATGGTGACCCTCTTTATGTACCAAATATGAGTAAAAAATAAAAGGATAAATTCCTCTCCCCTCCATGTTTAAAAGAGAAGGATCTTTAGAATCAAAAACTGGCTGGATCAAACTGGATCATGTACCATTTGATCAATTCTGGATCAAATGGTACATGATTTGTGTAACCCAACTCCTCCCAGCCTCTATTCTCACAACCAGATATATAATTTATTGTGTCTTACTTCTTATGTGTTGCTATTTCAATTTTCTTTGGCTTTCCCTATAGGGATAATGGAGCCTAAACTATCTGACAAACAGTTGATCATCAACAGTATTTTGTGAATACACTCATAACACAAATTAACTGTTGAAAGCAGGTAATTTTTCTAGTTCATACCTGAGTAGTTGAAATGTGAGGCTGAGCAGATCTCACAAGCTGAATATGTGGGTGCATTATTTTCCCTGTCTTGTTTTTGTACCATATCTTGCAGCAGAGACAAGAAAAGGGGCTCTTTTTCCCCTTACTATCCATATCTGTTATGTGACATGGGACTTTTCTTCTTAAGTAACATCATTTCCAAATGTAGATGACACTGACTTGATCCAATGAGATATTTTATTTCTAGCTGGCTGTTTGAATGGTCCCCAGTGTTTCATATCACAAAACCACCTGATTTTCTGATGACAGTTATGAAATAAATATACAAAAGGATCACCAAAACACTGAAAGCCTGTTTATTTTTCTTCCATCAGATTTTGTCTCTGTTCTGTTTTAGAATATTTAAATGTTCTGAATAGTTGAGAGAGCTTACTAAAGATCCTAAGTGATTGGCTGTCTTTTTAACTAATTAATTAACTGATTACCTTCACTAAATGCAGAACAGGGATTAGAAACTTTGTGACCTTCATAGCAATAAGATCTTTAAGAGTCCAGAATCTCAGCATGTTTCTCTTTTGAACAATACAATTAAATTTCAGAGGGAGGGAATAGAAGAGATTTTAATCAATTATATTGACTAATCAGTTACAAATGGAAGCCCTAGTAATTGTATTGGAAATGATATATATAGTATCTTTTTTTCTCCATCACTTAAAATATAGTAGAAAATAAATATAACATTTCCCAGTGAATTCTGTTCCAATGAAATTCATTTTAGATTACCATTCATTAAGGGAAGATATGGAAAGCCGTAATATTGTTACCAGCAGTTTTTCTTTTTTTCCTTTCTTTTGTTTTTGTCCTTTGTCCATGCATTCTTTCCACTAAATATGTGAAAATTGGAAGTCAAGTAATGTGTGCACATTTTGATCATGGTCTCTTTTTTCTTTATTTATTTTTTAAAATATACATGGAAATAATTATGAAAGTAAGATTTTTTTCTCAGATTCTCTCTTACGATGGCAACTAAAAAATTGTGAATGGCATAGTCATCAAGTATAGAGAGTAAATAGTAAAGAATAAAGAAACATACTACCATCAACATTGATAGGGCAAGCTGCTCTACATGAACAGAGAACAAACCAGTGGTGGGTTTCAAAAAAATTTCCTACTGGTTTGGTGTGAGCACACAATTTGTGGATGCACACACCAAATGCGCACTTTGCACATGCACATTTGCAACTTACCTTCTGCTGTAAGCCCTGTGTGTAAAACAGCTGGTGCGTGGCAATTGGCTGTGCCATGTGAAGCAGCTGAGGTTGAAAAGCAGGAAATAAAGGTCAGTATAGAGCCGGGGCAGATGGGAGGGCCTAGCAGCTGATCATTGGAGCAAACTGTTTCATTCACAGATGATCCTTGGAACTACCAGTTCAGCCGAAGTGGGCCGAAGCGGTAGAATACCACCACTGGAGCAAGCCCATAGCATTGATGATGTTATTTATTTGGGCAAAAGAAACATTTGCAAGCAAACAACCAAGCTCAGAGAACATCAAGAATTCCAGAGAATGAAAAGTCCTTGGCAACGGTTATCCCTATCTTCAAAAACGGTGACCCCAGCCTAGTTGAAAACTAGAGACCAATCTCACTGTGTTGCATCATATGCAAAGTCATGGAATCAATCATCAACCAATGCATTACCTAGAGGTGGTATTCAGCAGTTCTGGAGAACCGTAGTGGAAATTTTGAGTAATTCAGAGAACCGGCAATTACCACTTCTGACTGGAGATTTTGCACTATCCTTCCCCTGCCACACCCACCAAGCCACACCCACAGAACTGGTACTAAAAAAATTAGAATCCCACCACTGTCATTACCCTCCACCCAGAGTCAAATAACCTATTTTCCTAAAAACAATTTGGTTTCAGAAAAACATTGTCCTGCAATCTGCTAACTCCTACATTGCAAAAACATATGGACTTCACTACTTGACCAGGCAGCGTTCTAGGACCAACACTCTATAGTCTATATCAATGATCTTTGCAATAATCTTATAAACAGCTGCATCCTTTTTGGTGATGATGTAAAACTATTCAACAGCACCGATAATGCTACCATTCTTCAAAGCGTGAAACGTTATGTGTCTGAATGGTCAACAATTGGCAACTCCAAATCTCAACCAACAAATGCTCTGTCCTAAACATTGGTAAAAAAAAATCAGTACACCAAATACAATCTAGGTGGATATGACCTTGTTGACAACCCTCACTCTATCAAGGACCCTGGAGTACTCATGTCTAATGACCTAAGCGCAAGAGCTCACTGCAACAGCATTGCCAAAAAAGCTTCAAGAGCTGTAAATCTAATCTTAAGAAGTTTCTCCTCTGGCACTACTTAATTACTAACTAGGGCATACAAAACCTTTGCTAGACTAATATTTGCATATAGCTTGACTCTCTGGAATCCACACTGTATATCGGACATTAATATAATTGAGCATGTCCAGAAGTATTTCACAAGAAGAGTACTACACTCCTCTGTTCGCAACAGAATACCTTACACCACCAGTTTTGAGATTTTGAATTTGAACAACTTAGAACTATGTATCCTATAGTTTGACTTAAACATAGTTTATAAAATAATCTGCTTTAATGTACTACCAACCAATGACTTTTTCACCTTCAACTGCAACAATACAAGAGCACACAGTAGATATAAACTTAATGTACACCACTCCAAATTTGATTGCAGAAAGTATGACTTCAGCAACAGAGTGGTCAATGCCTGGAACACACTATCTGACTCTGTTGTCACATCCCCAAACTCACACTCCTTTTCCCTCAAACTAATCACTATTGACCTCGCCCCCTTCCTAAGAAGTATGTAAGGGATGTGCATAAGCGCACAATTGTGCCTACCATCTCTGTCCTATTGTCCCCAATTATTCATACCCATTTCCTGTATTTATACTTATGTTCATTATTTTGTAATCTATTGACAAATAAAATAATAAAATAAAATAAAATAATAAAATAAAATAAAATGATCTTGAGGTAATGAAATCTATTACCAATGCAACAAGCACATAAACATTGCAGGAGCCCAGATAAAGCAGAAGGGATACAAAAGGATCACAGAAACTCAGACGCCAAATTCACATGATAAAAGGGAGAGGAAGGGAAGCACCTTCAGACTTGTGAGATTCTGTTACTTTATACAATTTTAGTAACTGTAGTTTTAGACATACAAGGCATCTCTTTCTTGGTCTGATATTTCTTGTAGAGCTGATGTCAAATAAAGTTTAATGTTGAGGCTAGGAATCTCCATAGCTAATCTAATACTTTAACTACTACATTCAGATAGATGTATGAAAATAATTCTTTTGAATAGTTTGTCTACAATTTCAACTTCTAACACCATTTTTAAAATGTCTTTTCTGGCTCACAATGCAAACAAACAAATAGAAAATGGCCAACTGACCTCCTGCATCAAACACTAATTATCTACCAAATGCTTCAGATTTCATATGTGCTCTGCTTACATTTCTTTTTCTTTTCTACTAACTGTTCCTTGTTCTCAAAGATAAAAGGGTCCTTTAAAGATATGTTAAAAAGGAAATGTTCTGCTTCTGAATTAAATTGTAAATCACCTTCTCTTTTACTTTGAGATCTTGCAGAACAAGCCCCAAGGCTAATTTTAAATGATTTTGACTTGAAATCATCATTTGGGAGTCCTAAATCACTTTACATACAGGAATTATCTTGCCTCAATGTATGTAACACACTTCTTTATTCCAAAGGATAGTACCAATAGTGAAATAACTTATCCCTGCTTGCTCTTTAGTTCACATCTGATCTGCTTTTTTTTGGAATGCTATACTGAATTTAATACAATATTTAGGAAAAAATAATCCAGGTTTTCCAGTCACATCAACTTGATTAAGAGTGATGTGTCATTTAATCAGCATCACAGTTATAATGGTTCTTTATATGGACCCTTATTTAATGGGCCTAAATTTTCAAAATTAATGCCTATAGAAAACATTTGTCTCATCAACTGGGCACATATTGATATGTACAAATGGGCATGGAAACAAGAGGATTTCCATGGAAACATATAGTTATAAAGTACAGAATAGCAATCTAAACATTTTGTTCAAATTTCAGGATAATCTATTTACAGAGTGATTCTGTTTACTTGCTCCTGACAGTCATGTATTCATAAGCCAACAAGCCTACAATACCAGATTACAGTTGTCCAGCCATTCCAGGGGTGATCTGCCCATTTTCTCAAAGTGTAGACTCTGAACTAGAAGTGGTTTGTGGTGTTCTATGCATGAGGTAGCTCCAAGGTAGCCTGTGACATCTAGAATGTGAGCACCATGAACAATGTGATCTGTTTCTGGTTTGGAGGGTTGACTTTCAAACAGCCATGAAACAGAACAGGGGATTCATTAGTTTTGTGAGTATAATCTTGACATTTTTATTTTCCTATGGATTCTGGTGGACCACATTCCAGGTGAAGATAGGAAACATATGTTCCAGGGTTTTGTGCATCATTCCATTTTATAGAACAACAAATGTTTCATCTACTAGCCTATAGCAATAATGAATAAGGTCAACTCCACCTGTCCTCCCCACCTCTCAACTGAATGTTATATTATCTGAAATGATTTTAAATCTGTGCTCCTATGATGTGACATACATTTGCTTGCTGATGACACTGAAGGTCTCCAGATTGAAATAGGAGCTTTCTGATAATCAAGTACATACCCATTTAGGATTAAAAGCAAACAGCACAACTTATTAGGAACCGTACAGATCTTTGAGTTTCCATTAAGCAGCCTAAATGCTGCTTTCTTAATTAATTGAAGCTTGAAGTCACTCTTGCAAAATGTTGTTATGTAAAATATATTGTAATAGATGCAAGGCATATGGAGTTGCTATTCAGAATACTAGATCCATGTTCTCTTCTTTCCCGAAGAAATATAATTCCAAATGAGCACTTAATATCTTTACATATTAGCTATGGTTTCCCAGTAAAGCAACATTTTCACCCTATAAAAGACTCATCTTTAAATGCCAGCAGTACATAATAAAAGGTGCTGGATTTATCATATCATAGTTATATTTTCAGGGAAACAATCCACAATAAAGCAAATGATGGATTTGGTAATTTTCTTCCTCCAGACAGGGAAAAAATATGGTATTGAAAGGTGTCAAAATGCCTTTCTTTTGAGGATTCGATTTTCCTGCTGGGAGAGCTCCAGAGCAAGGATACGGACAACTGCTTGAAAGCTGGATCTTTTTATTTTTCAGGAAGGTGGAGAACAGTGAGAAGTCTGCGTTCCTGGTCTAGCTAGCTTCTTATGGTAAGTCCCTGGTTTTTTATACCCTTTTCTCCCTTTGTAAGTTGATTTTGTGTGAGTGTTTGTATTTGTGCCTAATGTTTCAAATCCTGTTTGAGTTTGTCTTTATTCCCGTCGGAGGGCAAATTCCGCGGGGTGTGGAAGGCAAACTCCATGGGTGGCCAGTTTGTATTACTGGTTTTCTGTAATCTCTTTTAGCTTTAAGATAGTTTTTCATATTTGTCCTGTGGCAATCTCCTGTCTGTCCCTTTTGTAATTTATATTTTGTGTCTTTTGTCTGTTTGTTTTGCTTATTTGGTATGTCCTGTGTTTGTAAGGGTTTTCTAAATTATTTTTTGTTTCCTTTTCCTATTTGTCTAGTTTTCTTAATTACTTAGGCTTTTGTCTATAGGGATTCTTTAATACTTTTTATTTGATTCCTTTTCCTATGTAAGTTTGTTTTCTGGCTGACCTGATGTTCCCCTTGGTCTTTTCCTGTTTTTTGTGACACTACTGTCTTCATGAAGTTCCCTTTCCACAATGGGATAATCAGACTTTCTTAGACTATCATTTGATTGTTGAATCAGAAAAAGTTAGTTGATGTGAAGAGTTATTTTATTCCACATACAAAAAATATTGAATTGGCAGTAAATCTCAATCTTTCTATATTGTGAATATTTAAGAATCACAACATTGTGGCTAAGTTCAAGTGTAGAATTTGCAACATATATACTGTACATGCAAGCATGCACACATTTATTCATCTAATTTAAAGTATTATTAATCCAATTTACAGTATTTGCCACTCATCTCAGAGAAAGGATTCGACAGCATACAATATTTTTCTTTCCAATACATCCCTTTTCTTTCCTTAATTTATGTAAAAACTGTCCAAATGCAATTTTCCTAGTTTTATAATTGTTATCTATATTTAAAATGAAGATGAGAAATTATTATACATTTTAGTTAACATGTTGAATGGCTGAAAGAATTGCAAGCACACAACGAAAATTTGACTGAGCAAAAAACCCAACAACACATTTTTCCACTACCAGCCTGGTCTACTTGATGCAACCCATGTCTACATGAATAAAGGAATGAACATAGTATCAATGTGTTGGCATTTTTCTCCTTTTCAGTGACATATTTCCTATTGATTGATTTCCCATTTCCATTTATCAGAAATAACATTAGAATAGAATAGAATAGAATAGAATAGAATAGAATAGAATAGAATAGAATAGAATAGAATAGAATAACAGAGTTGGAAGGCACCTTGGAGGTCTTCTAGTCCAACCTTCTGCCTAGGCAGGAAACCTTACACCACTTCAAACAAATGGTTTTCCAACATCTTTTTTAAAACTTCGAGTGTTGGAGCATTCACAACTTCTGGAGGCAAGTTGTTCCACTGATTGATTGTTCTAAATGTCAGGAAATTTCTCCTTGGTTCTAATTTGCTTCTCTTAAGTGTAACTTAGTTTTTATCCAAAGTAATTTACAGGATTGAGGATGAATTAAGGACACCATGCAGCTTTCTTTTGTTTTGTTGTTTTAATTCAAAAGACATGCAGAAACTACTATCAGAGAGAGGACTGCTACTTCAGGGAAAGGTAGAGTTAATCCCTTGTTTTATAATTAACAATAACTTTAAATAATTACATTTCCCATATGGTATGTGCCACTTGGCACTTTGATTACTATCATAAAGTGCAATAAAGGAGAACAACTTTAGGAGAGGTTGAGACCAGGACAGAAAGATTAACCAGTCTTGACCCAGTCTTGATATGGATTACTTGCCCCTCCCGCATTATTTTACATAAAAATAAATGAATACAAATGCTTTAATGTTGGAGAAGATTTGTTTTCCTTCAGGATGACAGAAATATGCTTTCCTATATCTCTTTCTGACACCTTGTTGTTGCTGTTGTTATTTTTTTTCTCTACATAAAGCAGATTGCTATGGAAATGATGAATTGCTTTTGCCAGTGGTTTTCACTGATTGCTTTTAAAAGGATTGCAAGTCAGGCATTGGCCCTGATATTAGTATATACTAATCATCATGCTTCAAAAACCCACTGCTGAGAACAGCAGAAAAGGCTATAGCCATCATGTTCTACTTATGGGATCCACAGAGGCAACTGGCCGATCAATGGAGAAACTGGTCATTGATCTGTAGGCCATTTAAAGCAGCAGAAGGAAATCAACATGTAAATATGGAGCAATTATAACCTGAACTTCCAATTTGGGAGAGGGGGGATTCAAACTACTTTTAGTTGACTATTTTGGTTGGGATTAATGCACATCCAGCAAACAGGTAGATTTCTGAGTTCTCATGGATTTGGTTGTATGGAATCTAGAACTCCAATAGAAAAAGTGTGTGCCTTTTCCAAGTCTTTTTGTAGCATTTTGAACTGCAAATATGTGATGCAGTAGACTTGATGTGCCCCAAGTGTTAAACATTTAACATCTCTCAGAAAACATCTTACAATTTAATTTGATTTTCCATAAGGATTATTTATGAAAGCCTGCTTCCTGAACAGTGAAATGTTAGACTGCAATAAAAGATTATAGTTATAAAAGGTTCTGACTGTCACCAGGCATCAAAATGGCAACAGTTATGAGTAGATTTAATTCAAATGTTTGACAGTCCCAAATGCTCACCGGTGCACTGAGAAATTCACTAATGATAGTGTACATATATTCCCAAGGGAGTCTGAGTGGAGATGCACAGATGCTTTGAGCATACAGCTCATTCCCAGCAATAGCGAGGAATTCTCCAGCTTATGATTAATCAAAGGACTAGCTATCCTTTTATATAACATTGTTAACACCAGAGAACCAAGAGCATTGAAGATATTTAGTGCTCACTTCTGAAAATTCCTGACAATTCCATATTCCTGATTTTACAATATATAATCTAACTCATTTTATTAATAATGAAGCTGTGGGATATTGCCTGTGCTTATAAGCAGAGCCATCAGACAAGCAAGTATAATAATGAATGAAAATCTAGGGTTGAGAGACCATGATAGGAGTTACTAATTGAAAACAACAGGATTAAACTGTTCCTAGATAACCAAACAAGAACCTGCCCCAGACATCTCTATTGAACAAGCAGCCATGCTGATATCAAACTTGCAATCAACCCAAACAACTTTGTACTTCAGAAAATTGGCAAATGCCTGCAGATAGACCTCTGTAGCCTCCTTCCACAGGAAGAAATGGGTCATTTTAAAGAAGGTTCCGGGTGACAGACAATTGCCACAGGCAGAATTTAATGGCAGCTCTTATCCATGTTTGGTCAAATTCATTCTTCATCTTCTATGAGCAGTGCTCTAGAAATCTCTTAATTCATTTCATTTCATCCCACTCAAATCCTCCATATATAATGGAAACCATTATATATGGGTTGGGAGAGGCCACATGGCCACAATACTGTCCAAAGTTTAAATAATCTTCCTATTCCAGGCAGCAACTAGGAATTCAGCAGATACACAGCCTATCCTTAGTTATAACCCCCCAATCCCTTCTAAAATCCATTCAGTCACCAGGGCAGTCCAATCTATTAGGTTCTGACTCTGTATAGAAGAGAACAGCTAGAGACATTCATAGTCACCAAGATACATTATAGTCTGATTATGAAAAGGGAACCAAAGATAGGTTCACCAATTCCAGATCATGTAGGCACTGCTCCCATATTAGTATGTGACCACTATTCGTAGCTGGCTCTGGATGACCTGGGACATGGACATGGATCTCATGATTTCCATGAAATCCTGAGCTATCTACAACTTCCAACTGTTCCTCCCAGTGCAAAGAAGATAATCCTCTGAGATCCATGTGAACTGAACATTCATAAATCAACCACGTTCTCTCTTCTCTATTTTTGTCTGTCCCTCTCCACTCTTCCAATTCTCTACTTTTGTGCAATTCTGCAACTACTTGTCTAACCACTCATTCCTACCTTTCTCTCAATACAGTTCTCTACTTCCACAAACCCACCTCAATATCCAAAAGCCCTTCAAAAAGCACCATTAACACCTATTTATACACGTGATATGAAAAGAAGTCAGCTATTATAAAGTGGGAAGGAATATTTTTATTAATGTTATGTTGGGAATCAAGGACAAAATAGGACACAGATCAAGGAAATTGTTTTACCTTCCTTCAGAGTTTTTGTAATGTAAGCCCTCAGATAGCAAAATATCTGCTAGTTTAATTTTCTTAAAAGAAGGCAAGCATTTCTGAAGAAATTAGTCTTGTACTGCCATACAATACAGTTAAAGATGTTGTGGTTCCCTTTTTAATGGGTAGCCCTCTAAAAAAAAGATTCCTGTCTGAGGACAGAATTCATAACAGAACCAAGTTGTTGTAGATCGAGAAATGAGAGGCTAGACCAGAGCATTATCAAGGAATGGCTTTATTCAAGGAATAAAGGGCTGTCGCGTCTGCCGGCTAACAAGCAGACTTGCTCCAGCGAACAGCAGCTGGCTCAACCTTGCAACCGGCTTTATAGCCGGTTGTCGAAGGGAGCCAGCCAATGGGAGCTGTCAACGCCCCCGCAATAGGAACGGACCTGGTTGGGAACTTGGGTCAGCCTTAAAGACATAACAAAGTGCCATCTATTATTTGTATACATTGCAGATTACTATACTGGGATAAAAGCCTTTTGTACAATACAGCTTTGATATGGCACAATCTTTGGCAAAAATAGAAGGAAACTGGATACCTCTACAGTTGATAGACATATCAAATGTTTAGTCTGTGTTTAGTCTATGACTTTAGGCTCATTATTGTACTATTTTATGTCAAGCTCTTGGGGACTTCATAATCTCTGAATTTTTGAAAGAGATAATAACTCCCAGAACATAGGTTAAAAGTTTGCAGCTTTTTTGTTTTGCAGAGTTGATAAAACACATTTAAATGAATAGTCTCTTTGGGAACCTGCTGCTATTGTTATGTGTGTTTTCTATTTTTATTCTATGTTCCATGGAAAACCATGCAGAAAGAACATTTTTTACAAAACCAGCACTGGATAAAAATAATTTAATAAAGCTTTAATCTTCTTGTCTTCAGGTTTTGGAAAGGCCTTCACTTATCTTTCTATATTCTACATGTAATGATAATGTTACTTTAAATAAGGTAATATTTCCCATTTTATGTTTCTCATTTTTCTATTTGCAAGTTCATTCTGGTTCCTTCTATGAATGGGCTTGAAAAAAAATATATGGTGAAATATTGACTTAAAGTCAACAATCCATTTGTGAAGCGCAATCCTCAATATTGTTTTCAGCAACAGAAAGATTCATCTTGAACCTGAATTTTAGAAGCATAAAATACCCCACAAACTCTGAAATGCTGCTCAGTGGGGGAGGATACAAAGAGACAGTCACATAACAGTGATTAATGGGGTATTAGCTTGAAGGTGGGGAGTGAGAGAGAAATAGTTCTGATTCCTTTGAGAAATGAGAAGAAGGAACATCTCCCAATTCCTTCAGACAGTTTGCTTAATGGACCCTAATGGGTTCAAATCATGTCAAAAGCAGTTTGAAAAATAAGAAGGAACAACAAAAAACATCACTCCTTTGTCTATCCCTTACATAATAAGGAGATGGAAATCCCATCTTTCCTCTCCCATTGGGGCTCCCAGTAACTGAGATTGGAACCAGGTGTATGAATCTCCTTGGCTTCTGCATTTGTTCTCATTTTGTCACCAGGCATTTCTGTTTCAATTGCTTAAAAGGATATCTCAATAACAACCCTGCTCTGCTCAAGGAGACAAAGACAAATGATGTGATTCCTGTTTTTCCCCCCTAGCTTTAGCATCTGTGTTTTCTTTAAAATAAAACTGCTAAAAATCAAATGCATGCATGTGCCCATCCATGCATATACACAGAAAATTAAAAATTATATTTTCTCTCATTTTAATAAAATAGATTAGATACAGATTTTATAAAGGATACCCAAGCCCCAAGAAGAAAAAGATCTTCAATATCTAACAACTTTTTGTGGTCTTCCAACCAAACTAAAGGTTTTGGCTTCGATCTTTGCAATTTTTTCCATCCCTACTTGTGATAGTTATATTATCATAAAAATGAAGCACCTAAGAAAAAATATGCCATTTATTCTTCATCTCATCCAGACAAGACAAGAAGAAAGTTCTTTTCTCTTTCAAATAGCCTCATAGATGATACTGCACTCAACTTTGCCTCTTGTATTAATACTTGAAAAAGAGAGATAATAATCTCAGATATTCTTGCTTACATACTGTAGATCCATATGTATCCAATATCCATCCAAAGTTTAGACAAGATTTATTTGGGAAAGGAAAGTGAAATGAGAATGGTGTTGGATTGGGCTGGGTTGAATTGAGTTAAAACTCAGAGGCCCTATGTGGTTGAAGTATGTTCTGCAGCTCCAGCTGGCATGGTCAATATGCTGCTGTTGCCTGAAGCACACATGTTGAGTATCTTAATGAAAGAACTCTTAGAGCATGATTTTTCAATTTTCTGTCCCCCGGATTTGTTAGACTGCAGTTCCATCATTCCTAACCAATTCAGGTAATTTTCTTGGCTATTGCAAAGGTTAAGAGTTGTCATTGATACATTGGAAAGATGATATGGTGAGGGATTTGCTTTTTTTATTTACTTATTTATTTAGAAGATTTATATATCCAGTCAAACAGCATGACATTAGGTGGCATACGAAATCATTAAATAAAAATGCAAATGAATAATATCACATACCACTAAAGGAATCGAAACAATTAAATAGTGATCGGGACTAAAATATATTATACTGTATCTCACATCTCAGTTCTGATCTAAGTGTCCAGGGAAACAGCTAGGTCTTAACTGCCTTTTTAAAAGGTCTGCAGGGTCAGGGCCAATGTTATTGAAGAAGATGTATAGTCCCTAATTGTTTTAAAGAACCTTGAAAGGTTGACTGAGTTATAGTCCCTGCATACTCTGTGTCTGAGGAAAGGACATGGAAAACATCCAAGACACAATTTTCACTCTTGAAGGTCTGCTGGCATGCTTGGACAGGCAGAGAATTGCAAAAAACACAAGAGAGCACTAAAGAAAGATGCACACGAGATCAGCTCCACACAAGCTATATGCTCCTGGCACTATTATTCATTACAAGGTCTAATTTATAAACTCTACCCATGTTTATAAACTCAGCTCTCCTGATGGAAATGAAAGCACTAATTCAGTCAGCAAATTCTTCACTTTCCAGGTTTTAATTAAAATCATAGGCGTTAAAGAGTGAAAGTGTCTTCACGGAATACAAGTCTAATGAAGTACTTCCTCACACAGCACAAATCTGTGTGTGCAGTCCCAAATCACTGATATTTGGGTGCCTAAATAAGGACTAAATAACCTCCTGGTAGCAGGGAGATCAAAATGTAGAAATTAGAAAAACAAATTAGCCTGCAATTTGTTACAAACCAGATGCTAAGAAAGGACTGGAAAAATAACAACAAAGGAGAAGGGGAGGAATTACAAAATATGATAACTTAATTCACTAGCTAGATAAAAAGATGAGTGAAAAGCAGATGAAAAGAAGATGGCCAGCTGGGAGTAATCAGAGAGAGGGAGTCAGGGAATAACAGTTGAAGAAAAGTATATGTCACACAACTTTATGAAGCTGTCCCTGTACTACTTTCAATACTGATTGTTGTTTCAGGCAGGAGTCTCCTTGTATAGAGTAAGGAAGATGACCTTGACATAGAGAGATTAGATCTATTATTGAAGCAATGAGAAAAAAATGATGGCTTACGTCTAAAATGAACAAAAAATATTCATAAGTAGCACATGCAGACACTTCTCTAATCCACTGAATTACAAGCAGTGGAAATACACCACTGTCAGATTTGCAAGATTCTGTTATTAAAGCCACTCTCAATAAAATAATCTTAACTTTCCTTTGTAGTTGATTCTTGGCCTTGTCTATATGGTGGGGCTGGTATCTTGACAGTTTTAATGTGCTGTGCCTCCTCATCTTCTTATACCCTTGTGAATTAAGAAGATGTCTAAGCCACATATGTATACTTTTTGCCTGTTGTTATCATGTTATTATCTTATTTTCTTTGCTAATGTATCTGACCTCTCATTTTCCTGATTCCACATTCTCCCAATTCTGGAAACTTCTGAATTCAAACATGTCTTCTGCCACTGAGTACTTATTTCAAGGAAGAACCTAGGGTCATAAGAAGGGCATGGACAGAATTGGATAGAAACTTTCAGTCAGGATATGAAATGAAAACTGAGTTGCAAAATGGAAGTAACATTTTGCATTTTAGAAGGAAGGTATCAACTGGAACTCCATAAAATGATTTTGGAATCTAATTCTTTGTATCATTTTCCCTAGAGTTTTAAGACTAGAAATGGAAATTGCAAATTTCTGGGATTAAAAAAAAACATCCTTATACCTACACAAATGGAACTTTGTCTCTTCAGGACTAAGTCTAAGGTGACATAGTCTCTGCATGGGGAGGTAGCCACAGAACATTTTACTTAACTATCTATGAAGTTTATGATGTCTGACTGTTTTCCCTTGAGATATATTTAATCTGATATAAATATCAGAAAGTGTCAAGAGAGAATTAGTCTTTTCTGATGAAGAACAGTGAAGAAAATTAACTTGAAACTAATATAATTCAACAGAGCACAAAACAGCAGGGATCTGGATTAGCATCCTTAAAATCCAACTGTCTCTCTGAGAAAGTAGATTACATGACAGTTCTAAGCCCTAAGAGGGTTTATGGAGATTTCTGCTTGGTAAATGTTTAAATATACTACTTATGATCTATGTACATGGGTATGTACAAATGCATATGTATTCATACTCATATTCCTTTGGTGTATTATTGCCTACTTTTCAACTGCCAACATGATAATTCTAGATATATAATATTCTTTAAATTTGAAGGTGGCAGCTACAGTGACATCCACAGGGAGCATTACTAATTCTCATTTAGTAACAGTATGATCAAGGAATAGCCTGAAGAAGCACTTAGTACACTGCGATTTTTAATCAAGTACCTGTTTAAAATATGTATTGTCCAACTTCCTTTAAATTTAGGACAAGGCAGGGGTGGGAGTATCTCCAACTATAAAACTTAGAACCTTTTGGTTTCCTTCCCAATGAATTATCCAGCAAAAGAATAGGTGTATGTGGAAAACATTTTCACTGTAAAGCTGGAGATGGCTTTTTTGAAAGACTGGAATTCTGCAGGATCTCTTGGGAAATGCACGTTATCTCGCTATCTCACTTTCAGTCCAGAAATTGTGTTCTTTTTAGACCTTCTGTGCTTATATATACACAAATTAGAATGATCAACAACTCTCATATTGTTACTTGATCAAGGATTCCTAATCAAGTTTCCTTCCTAATTTTCAGTTGTTTGCAAAAGCTGTTTATTGTAGGTTCCATTTCCCAAATATGCACCAATGTAATCTACATGGTTTTAAAGGAATACCTTTTAGCTTTAAGCTCTGAAGCCTTTAAATTTTGTAGTAGCAATTCTTGAGAAACATTTTAGAAAAATGTGGTCAGAAAGGGCCCCACAAGGGAAAGTGTAGTTTTGATATGAGTTCTAAAGTAAATAGGCATTTTTTTTCTCCTCCTGAGATTTGATCAAAGAAACAGGTTGGTGAGGATAGTTTCACATAAAAACTAAGACATCAAGTGAAATAAGCGAGGATAATGTTTTTTGTTTTCTTTTAAAGAAATGGTAGCCAAATCCTAAAACTAATCAGGATTCGGGGGGGATTAAATTAAAATCCAACACATTTTAAAAAATCAAACATAGAGAAATGGCTGCTCTTATTTGAATTATGGAGAATGTTTCTCACAAAGCAACAGATACATTATACAAGGATATGCTGGTCCTTTACATACTTCACACACATTTTCTTATCATTTTCTTATGATTATCAAGGAAATATAAAATGGAATGGGAAATATGATCAGTTAACATATGTGATTTCTTACATTGCAATGTATTATGTTTAAGTATTTTGATTTTTGTCAAAGTATTTAAGTATTTTAAGTTTTATTTCAACAACTCAAAACTACTTTTATTTATTTTTGAATTTAGCCTTTTTTCCCTAAGACTTAAGGACTCACCTGTCTTATTTTAGTGCCCTGGGAGGGTGCTGTTAACATAGTTTGGAACTATGAGAATACTACAGCACAAAATCAAACAACTATATGGCTGGGTGGGGAATTGAACCTGACTTTATATCTCCTACAGTATCAAGATGAAGCCATCACTCTTCACTATATATTCTGTGTTTGTTGGACTACAATTAAATTATTATGTCCATTCCTAGATATTATAAAAGGGATTGTCAAACAGGAGTTTTTATAGAGAATAGCAATGGAGTGTCAGCTTTGAAGCCATTTTTCTTTGATGCTTCTGGGCTGCCACATTCAATGCCTGGGGGTTTTTCAAGGAGCGGTGGAAGATAAGCCACAACAACGTTCTTTTCTCAGAAAGTGAAGGACATTTACTCTGCACCTGGAAGGGAGTGTTTGGGGATAGTCTCCACTTGGAACGAAGTAATGATTGGACCATGTGATGAACTATTGGATGCAGGGGTTGGATTTTGGATTTTCTTTGGGCAAGGGAAAAGCTGAAAATCTCAGATTCAGGTTTTCCTCAGGTGTGCCAGTATGACATCTGTAATAAAATGAATCTTTGAGAAGATGTCAGTCTTGGAGTCTTTTAATTTGGAGGTTGTTACTTGGAACACTGACACTGAGAGTAAAAGGGGCCTCTAAGGAAAAAAAAAAGTTGTGAGGGATGGTTGAAGACTTTAGATAAGTTTACCAGTAGAAGACAGCACTGAAGAAAGACAAATATTGACAAGCTGACACATAAAAGACAGAACAAAGTTGTTTGGATTTATTCCAGAAATAGATAAGAAACAATGCATTTAAATTATAAATAAGTATATTTAGGTTGAATGTCCAGAAATATTTCCAAACAGTAAAAGTTATTTAACAATGGAACTGACTGTCTCTGGAGACAGAGGAGTGATCTTTGCTTGTGGTATGGAGACAAAGACAAGAGATTATGGTTGTAGATGCTTGCAGAGGGCAGGGAGTTGTACTAGTTTATCTCAAAAGTCCCTTCTATTCCATTTGCATCAATTATACCTAGAAAGAACTAGACCTAAGAAGGTAACCTAGGTCTGAATTCAGTACACTATTATAGAGATTATTAAAAATAGCAGAATTATTTTTCCTCTTTCCATTGTTCCACAGCTGTTCTTGATGGTTCCTGCCAGATACAACTTATGCAATTTTAACTATATACAGAACTGCTTTGAAAGGCTGTCATATTTTACATCTAAACAACATTTTCATTTCATTACTATTTTCATTAGAAGAAAATATGTAGACTAGTTTTAAAAATATCTTCGGTAGATGCTTGTGGTAATGATAGGTAAGGAAAACTACATATATCAAGTTTTTTTTTCTTTATGTGTGTGTGTGTGTTTGAATTATTCCCTAGATTACCAATGTAGCACCCATTATGACATACTGTCTGTCAACACTTTCCTTGGGGCCTGATAAGCTTTGTGGACTTATTTTTAAAGTTTATTTTAAATAAAAAAAAACAATAATTGAAAGGATGTTTCAAAATCATTTCACTGATTGTTATTCAAGTACATTCAGATCATTTTGTATGTTTCTCTTTTCATTAAGCCATTAGCTGAGCAATAGACAAACTTAAGTGCTTTAGAAATATATTGTTGAACATCCATGAAGGCCACCTGTCTCTCTGAAGTTTTATACACATAGTATTTAATTATAAATCAGTCTTTCAGTCAATTTTTTTCCTTCTTTTATTAAAGAACAACCTCTTGGAGTAACCGTACAATCAACAGTTAAAAAAGTTAGATATTAGTCTAAAGGTAGATAATAAGCATAAGATAAATTAGATGCAATGTACTTAGCATATTTCAACACCTCTGATTTTTTTGTTTGTTTATTTGTTTGTTTTATGGGTGTGCATACCAGGCTGATAGGGTAGAGTTCTATATCTAAAGGTCTAGTTTTTCAATCTGCAAAACACTTTCTGTACCATCCACCTGTCCATTGCATAATGGGATATAGACACTTAGTACTTGCATCGTCAAAGAACTGTGCAAACTCTACAGAAAGTTTGCCATGCATGTTACATTCCCATGTGGCTAAACTGATCAGAAAGCTGAACTGCTATTATTGGAGAGTCAAATGTAGGTAAAACGGTCAATTTAAATGTTCCTGCTGTGATTCAGCAATGTTTTTGTGTGACATTACATGAAGAAAAAAACATTTTTATTCCTTTTGAGTAATTTACCAGATTTGAGGAGCACTGCCCAGATTGTAAGGTAGTTTCTAAGGAAATCAAATTATCTCCCATATCCAGAGTGTACATAATAGAGAACAAGCAAATAATATCTTCTGAGGTGAGAAAAAAGGCCCTCACAATAATTGAGCCCTTTGTACTGAATGCATCCAACACATTTAATGTCGTATGGATTTCTTCAAATAAAGAGCACTCCAGATATGTCAACTTCAGTTCCCAGAATTCTTAGCAATTCCCATGCTAGCTGAATAATAAGGGAAAGTGAAATCCATACATCTAACTCACTCAGGTTGACAAAGTTTTCTTTAAAGTTCCCTAACACATGGGGAAGCCACTGAAGTCTCTTGTTTTTGCTAGAAAATCATTTTACTTTAATTTCAATTCACAAACTATCAGGAAACATTAATATTATCCCAAGAGACTTATCTTAACAAAACAAAGTTGAAAACCAAGAAAGAGGACTTTCAGGGGAAAAATAAACACCACAGCAGAATGAAGAGTCAATAAGTTGATCTGCTCATCATAATTCCTCTCCAGATAAGGAGAGGACTTAAAATTATCTACTTACAAGTGCTCCAGACAGTTGCTTCTCATGAGTAAACCATAAGATACCAGTTTATGATGAATTTAGAGCTCAGGGAGTTGAGGAAACAGCCATCTTGCTCAAAAAGCAGTTGGCATTTTAAAAAAGGCCAGGTTTGCATATATGGTTTTCTAGTCATTTTTTCAAAAATTGCCTGTTAATACTTTTTACATTTTAGAATCCTTTGGCTCTACAGGTTTTATGGCACCAGATTAATTTTCTTCAATCTTTAGATAAGAAGTTAATACAGGTTTAAGGAATTTTTTTTTTCTTGGCATAAATAGAAAAAGGTGATTATAATTTTCACTTTAGAAAATTACACATGGACTAAGTGTCCAGTTAAATTTGAAATAATCCTTTGGAATTTATTAAAAAGAATGTTTCCTGTTAGAAAATACTTTTGTTTTGAGTTATTAAAAAATGAAGCTTTAAAAATTGTACAATAGGCAGAACTACAAGGAACTAACATTATAATGAAAGGAGATCATTCAAATTCTTTACAGAATGAAGCAAAACATTTTAACTTTGGACTTATGGAATATTTTTGAATAATGGACCCAGATGTTAAGAGTATAGATAGACTATGTTTAAAAGATGTTACAGAAGAAATGCAAATATTACCTGACATAATTGAGACTGATTTGAAAGTGGATTTAAAAATGACATGCCACAAGAATGATGTAGGAAAAGATGTTGCACAAGTTATACAAAAGAATGTAACAAGTGTCTTAAAAATTAAAATAAAATACAAATAATAAACCAAGAGAGTGACATGAATAATATTGAATTTACAAAAGAGGCTTGTTAAAGCTTTGAAAAATTTCATGAGAAGGGACAAAGAAAAAATGAAAAGAAAACTAATTTTAGGACATTACTTGAATGGACTAATGTTCATGATTATTAAAAGTAAGTGGAATAGAAAGTTGGTTTATTTGATAGATACGTTATTACTTCTGGTAATCCTTAATTTATTTTTGCAGACATCGGGACTGACATGATAAGGTTTTATTTATAGTCAACAGATGGGATATGGGACAAAGAGATCAATTGTCATATTATACGAAAATGTGATGAATTGTTAAAATTGATTCTGCTTGTTATAATGATAGGGAAGTCAGTATTTTTATTTATTTCTTTACTGTGCTGCATTCTTATTTTCTTTTCTATTTTTCTTCTATTTTTTCTTTCATGTTTAGTTTGTACTACTTTTTATTACTGTAAATTGTAAGCTTTAAAAAAATGCTATAAAAAGGAAACAAAAAAGGGAAGAATTGTTTAGTCTTTTTTCTTTGAAAAGTAAAAGATGAAAATACCAATTGACATAAACACTAATGCTCAAAACGGCATAGTTTTTAGTAATATATTGTTATTAAAACTAGTCATCTGGTTTCTCACAAAGATTCTTCCTTTTCTTGCCAATGTTCTTCCTTTTTCTACTCCATTTTCAAGTTGCTTTTGAATTACTTTCAAACAATTAACTGCAATTAACTCTTAATTGTTGCTATTGTCTTGGCTTACTTATAACTCACCCAACATTGAAACTTCCCAACCAACAGAAGGCACTTTGGAAGATTTTCATGATAATGTGCTTGACTAAAGGGCCAGAAGCCAAGAAGCTTACTGATCCTAGGAGAAATTGTGTATAATGATGGGGCACTGATACATCTCTCAAACACCTGGAGGGAATACAGGGCTATTTCACCCAGAATTGTTAATGTTGTTGAAATGTTGTCTTTTAAAACAGGGATCTCCAACCTTGGCAACTTTAAGACTTGTGGACTTCAACTCACAGAATTCTGGGAGAATTAACAATTCTTTCCAAGGTTGGAGACCCCAGTTTTAAAAAGCCTTTTCTTTTCTCTCAGGTTGAATGAGTGGGGTTTAAAAAAAAAGAAAAATATTTTTTTTTAGCAAAGTACAGGTTACAGGCTAGGCACATATGTGAGATTTACTAAAATGCAGGCCATGGAACTGTGTATTATGATATACAGAATGTATAATATTCCTGCTGTTAATCCAGCCTCTAGCAAACAATTGAACAGTAAAAGATTTAGCTGGCCCAGCATATGATTTGGACATTATGAAGCAAGTAAATCCTTCCATTGTTTTCTGCATTTATAGAAATGCATAAGTGTGTTCCAAAATAATTTCTCATCACCACAGCCTTTCCTTATCTGTCCAACTATTTGCCGCAAAATGACTATTTCAGAAAATCAGCAGCAGCCCACACTAGTTCCATTTTTTCTGGCATTGTTAGATTAAGTCTTGATAGTTTGGCTTTCTATTGGTTATAAAAAGATAGTGCAAAATACATTCTGCAGCATATTCCCTTTCCCTCTGGGGTTTGGTAACAAATAAGGGTTTGCTTCTGAGTATAAAATAATCTAAATTTGTTCCTCTTCCTCATAAAATTAAACATTCTCCATTCTAGCAAAACATACCAAAATCCTGTTGCTGGGATATTTTTCTCCCTATCTGCTTTAGAAGAATGTATGCATTTGTTTTAACATTTAATAAAATATTTAGGGAAACATTAATGAATATAAACCAAGGCCCCTGAAGAATAGATATTCCTGAAAATCCGTAATAATCTAATACCACATTGTTTTGTTGAACAGAGATATTGGAAAGATCAGGGTTCAATTGCACAGCCATGGGTAGATCTTGATCCACTCTGTCCAACTGACTTCTCTGGGGAGAAGAATGGCCATGTCCTGTCTTTAAATATGTTTTTTCTTTCTAAGGCAGGCAGTCCCATAGGCATTATTGCAGGATTCCTTATCTCTTGCCACTGATAACACTGCCCCTATGAACTACAATAGCTGAAAGCCCACATACTAGTTACATCAGTATTATCTGAAAGTCTGTGATTATACATTATATTTGCGTATCAATATTGATACAGTGTTTCAATTTAAATCAGAAGTATATAACCTGTGTTATGTACAAATGCTGTGGGTCCTTTGTTAACAAATTATAATTTGAATATAGCAGAAGAAAATAATTGAACTGGAAAATAATCTTAACTATGTTACATTTAAGCATGTTGAAATGCAAATAAAATCAATTAAGTTTCTATCCTGGTTCAAAACATTATTTTTATAGAATGATTTTTGATTTAAATATCAAGTTTGCAGCCCCAATGAAATTGTATGCCCATAAATTTACATAGAGTGATCCATCATTAACCATTAACAAATCCTCTTTTGTTTTATTTTTGTAACTGGTCATGCTAGTTAGGTCTTTCTGAGTCAAGAAAGAGCATATAAAAAAAATGATCATGCTGTAAATTAATCATACAACCTTTTTAAATTTATTGTGAATGAAACTAAAATCAAAGTCACCCATATTTGACTTCAAAGGGAGCTGTCCAAATAGATTGGAGTTAGTGTGTACTGCCTTGCACAAATATTTCATACTGTTGTGGCCTACCATCAGTAGCGGAGCTGGAGGCAGACTCGGACAGTGGGGAGATTGGGGAGGAACATGGACCAGTCTTGGAATCTGGGAAAGGCTCTGATGAGTGCTCTGCATTGGAGGCAGAAATGGGGCCAGGGCTGTTCAACAGTTATCAGCAGCCTTCGGAGTCAGAGATCAGTGGGGCAGAAGAACAGCTGGAGCCTGTTCCTGATGTGTGCATGCGCAGAACTGCCAGGAGAAGGGAAAAGTTAAAGAACAAGGGTCAACTCAGAAGTAAAGGCACAGGTGGATGGTGAATGGCCTCTCTCATAGGGAATGAAGAGGAGCGAAAGGGGAGTGTGTTTGCAGGAGACAATTAATTTGTTTAATTAGGATGAAGATTTGTTCGTGACTCTCAGAGATTCCTTGCCAAATATTTTCTTGTACAGCATTGTGCTTGGAAGCTATCAGCCTGGCAATTATCCAAGGACTGGTAAGGTCTGTGGTTGTAATTCACCCTTGAAAGACTGTTTGCTGGGACTTTGCTCTAATGTGAATGATAGGATTTCACATTAGCCTAATAAAAAGGGGTTTTGTCAAGACAAGGAGTCTGTTTCATGATTTTGTAAAGCCTAGGTCAGAACACATACTGTATCTCTTAATCCCTGTTGGTGGATAATTTATTTATTATTTACTTGTTTATTTCACTGGGCTTATATGCTATTCCCATTATAATTTATCTGAGCTGCTGCTGCATGATGTTGCTGCCTCCATGATATCCAACAGTTTTATTTCAGTATCTTCTCTGCATTTATAGCCCCAACATTTTCTCAGGGAGTTTCTCAGAAGGAGGAAAGTGCAGCTTCAGCATTTAAGCCCTTCAAAACTCTACCAGATCATGCTGCCATAATTCAATGCCCCATTGTCAAATATCACAGGTGCTATTTCCTATAAATTTCCAGGAGGAAATTTTTAAAAAGACGTTTAGAATAGGGTTGTCAAACTCGATTACATTGAGGGCCACATCAGGGTTGGGTTTGACTTGGGGGGGGGGGGCAGGGGTGTGTGGCCATCTTGACATTATTCATGTTGGGCTGCCTGTGGTGGCCTGAGTGCCCTGCCAGCAAAAATGGGTCCCTGACCTCTGTTTTTGGCTGCGATGGCCTCCTGCAACCCACCTGTGGCCTTCCCGAACTTCATTTTTTCTGACAGAGGCACCACAGGCTGGTCCTTCACTATTTACAGGGCAGCCCTGCAGACCAGATATAAGCCTTGAGTTTGACACCCCTGTGTTAGAACTTTTTGAGAGGATTAGTATTGTTGGGATACTTCAAGCCCAAACCATTCAAAACAAAAACAAATAAGCAAAACCTTTTCTCTACCATCTAGCATAATGTAATCCTCTTGTTCTCTTTACCTCACACAATGTAGGTATGTATATATGTATGTAGCTCCCAGCTATCAGTAAGATTCTTAGTTAGTAGCCAGAATCTCTTAAATTCATATATTCCACATTATTTAGTAATTCTACTTAAGTAGCAGTAGCAGTAGCAATATCAATACCACTTAGATTTACATAACACGCCACAAAGTGTCAGCATATTTTCCCCAACAATCTGGGTCCTCATTTTACCATTCTTGGGAATGTTTTTTATTTTATTTTATTTTATTTATTTTATTTTATTTTATTTGTCAAAAGCTTACAATATAACAGAAACAAGAATAAACGTAAGTTTAAATACAAGAAATAGGAACTAATAATTGGGGACAACAGGACAGGGAAGGTAGGCAGGGAAGGATTGTACACTTATGCACACCCCTTAAAGACCTCTTAGGAATAGGGTGAGGTCAATAGAGGTTAGTTTGAGGGTAAAGGAGTGAGGGTTTGAGCAGGTGACAACAGAATCAGGAAATGGGTTCCAGACATTGACCACTCTGTTGCTGAAATCATACTTCCTGCAATAGAGTTTGGAGTGGTTTATTTTTAGTTTATATCTGTTGTGCACTCAAGTGTTGTTGTTAAAGATGAAATATTCATTAACTGGTAAGATGTTCTAACATATGATTCTATGTACTGTACTTAAGTCTAATCTTAGTCAGCATAGTTCAAGGTTGTCTAAGCCAAGAATCTCAAGTCTAGTGCTGTAAGGTATTCTGTTGTGAACAGAGGAATGTAGTCTGGTAAAATACTTCTGGACTCACTCAGTTGTATTTATGTCAGATATGCAGTGCAGATCCTTGAATTCAAGTATTGGTATTTTCTTTCAAAGGCCCTCATTTGAAAGAAAAAAAAAACTATCTTCATCCAATTATTTTTTTTCAGGGCCTTACATGATAGAAAAGATAAAACACCAATACAGGTAGTCCTTGTTTAGGAACAAATCACATAATGACTCTTCAGCGTTATGATGGATTCCTAAAATGTTGCTTGTGAACCATTCTTAAAGTTCCAACTGCTGCTCATACATGCACATGTGGTCACATGATTGTATTTGGGTGCCTGACAAGCAGCTTGCATTTATAACCAATTGTAATGTTTTGACTGTAACTGGCTAATTTTTTGCTAGTTTCCATCATTTTCTGGTTTTCTGCAAATATGTCCATTTAGGAGAATTGATTCACTTAAGAACCATATGATTCATTTATGATCCACAGTAACTTATCACCCACAATTTTACAACCCTCATAAAACAATTGTAAAATTGAACCAGGTCATATGGTAACTAATTACTGACCATAACAACTTACAACCAAACCTCCAGGCTCAATTCTAGTAATTAAGTGATTGTGGTAAGGACTAGATTTTTTAAAAAAATATGCCCTTGAAATTAAATGAATAGCTGGAAATAGTACATTACATCAGTTAACCAATGTGGGAATGGCATATTACTCTTGTTAAACAGCCTTTTAAAGTGAGATGGAAGCCATAAATAAAATTGAAATCCCTGAGATAGCTATACAAATACATATTAACCACCCCACTGACAAGACAACATCTAAATTTGGACTTTTCAGTTCCTATCAATAGTGATCTTTCTTCAATATTTGATTTAAGCTTCCCATTAATATTTTATTTTATTTGTTTTATTATTATTTTATTTTATTTTAATTATTTTTTATTTTATCTATTTATTTTATTTTTGCATGGGTTGGCTTCAGTTAGGAATGATTCACACTCACTTTCACTTATTCACATTCACTTTGGACAACTTCATTCAATCCATATAGAAGATCTCTGCTTCCCAAGTAGATCAGACAGGAAACATAACAAGATGAACTAACTCAATTCTTTTGTAATGCAACATTATCAAAATTTTGCAAGTGTAAAAGTACAAATCTTCCACCTTCTTTTTTTACTGTCTGATAAATTAGGGCATATTTCTTTCTCTGCCCATAATTCAGCTGTACCCCCCCTCCCCCATTTAGTATTAGATCATCCCTAGACAGCATCTCTGCCCCTCATTTCTCAATTACAGAAGAACTCATTATGTCTACTAAAGTACCTGCAGGAGCTATTCCACTAAAGTTGCCTGGTAGTCATTTTCAGATAGAAAATTATAAATAGAACACTCAGAACACTAAAACAAGATCTGTAAGGATGCCAAAATAAATTTCAAAAATGTATGTACCTAGAACCTCTTTATTATCTATAAGCCAAGGCATAGTATTTGGGGTGGAAGGGAAATAAATAGGAAAAAAAGAAATGTATTAACTTTTTCACATTTAGACTATACATATATCATTACCACATGCAAACATATAATATACAAGTGTCGTGATAAATATTATAAACAGTAGACATAGCTTAAGGGCATAAAGTGAAAGCTTTCTGAGAAAATAGAAAGTGACAAGTCTTTGTGAAACATTGCTAATGTTAGATGTAGCATTATCATCATAGCTAGCACCCTGGAAGTCTAACTGTTAATGTATGTTGTGTTAGCACATCTAAAATCTATATTTACAGACATTGGGATAGCATGTGCTTATTAATAAATTACATAGAATAGAATAGAATAGAATAGAATAGAATAGAATAGAATAGAATAGAATAGAATAGAATAGAATAGAACAGAACAGAACAGAATAGAATAGAATAGAATACTGTATTGGCCAAGTGTGATTGGACACACAAGGAATTTGTCTTGGTGCATATGCTTTCAATGTACATAAAAGAAAAGATACATTCATTAAGAATCAAGAATCATAACGTACAACATTTAATGATAGTCATGGGGTACAATCAGCAATCAAATCATACTAGGAAACAGTCAATATAGATCATAAGGATACAAGCAACAAAGTTACAGTCCTACAATCACAAGTGGGAAAGGATGGGTGATAAGGAGTGATGAGAAGATTAACAGTAACAGTAGTGCAGACTTTGTAATAGTTGGACAGTGTTGAGGGAATTATTTGTTTAGCAGAGTGATGGCTTTCAGGGAAAAACTGTTCTTGTGTCTAGTTGTTCTGGTGTATAGTGCTCTATAGCGTTGAAACAGTTTATGTCAGGATGTGAGGGGTCTGTAAATATTTTCACAGCCCTCTTTTTGACTTGTGCAGTATACAGGTCCTCAATTGAAGGCAGGTGGGTAGTAATTGCTTTTTCTGCAGTCCTAATTATCCTCTGAAGTCTGTGTCTGTCCTGTTGGGTTGCAGAACCAAACCAGTTATAGAGGTGCAGATGATAGACTCAATAACTCCTCTGTAGAACTATATCAGCAGCTCCTTGGTCAGTTTGAGTTTTCTGAGTTGGCACAGAAAGAACATTCTTTGTGTTTTTTTATGACATTTTTTATGTTAGGTGTCCATTTTAGGTCATGTGATATAGTAGAACCTAAAAATTTGAAGGTCTCTGCTTTGATACTGTGTTGTCTAGTATTGTAAGAGGTGGTAGTATAGAAGGGTTTCTTCTACAGTTTACCACCATTTCTACGGTTTTGAGTGTGTTCAGTTCCAGATTGTTCTGGTTGCACCACGAGGCAAGTTGTATAACCTCCTGTCTGTATGCAGATTCGTCATTGTCTCAAATGAGACCAATCATACATCCTGATAAATCATCCATTAATCATGGAAAATGTGCCTTGATTTTCTGATCCACTTTAAATTTTTACGATTAGCAATAACTTGCTCCTGAATTAACTAATGAAATTAAGAATTAGCCCTACTTTGTCCCAAAACTTTTAAGCACATTTCACAACTATATTATGCAGATTTTCTTCTTGAGACATTTTGTCCATCCCCATCAGTGGTAGGATTCAATTTTTTTTACTACCGGATCTGTGGGCATGGCTAGGTAGGTGTGGCAGGGGAATAATACAATCTCTGCTCCCCATTCAAGTACATACAGAATCAAATTGATTAGTATAAAACACTGCATTCATTTCAGTGGATTAAAGGAAACATAATTTCATATGTTTCCTTAAATTGTGTGATGCCATCTAGATGGTCCTTTGTAAAAGAACATAGGATAGGAAAATTCTTGTTATTGCTTAGAAAGAGCCTCTAGCTAATCGGCACGAGTCCTTGTGTAATGGGATTTTTTTTTTACAGAAGTTTGTGGTTCTATAGAAAGAAAAGTGGTATTGATGACAAAATGTACACATTTCCTAAAACATATTTTTAATATATTAAGATTCTTGCATACAAGGTGTTTCTTAAAAACACACATGCTGTTTGCTTCCAACATCCTATTTTGTATTTTCTATCTCAGGGGTGTCAAACTCGTGGCCCAAGGGCTGGATGCGTCACATGGTGGCCCCACCCCTGCCTAGTTTAGCAAAGGGGGGGGGGAAGTCTCAATATGTCACATGACACTGCCATGATGACACAAGTTTAACACCCCTGCTCTATCTGTACTTGAATTCTTAAAGTACACAAAAAGAGCAATGTTTGTGGAGAATCTATATTGCTTCTATTCATTGGGGGAAAGTATTACAGCAATGAAAGGGGACAAGAAGATTCAGACTGATCAAAGCATTGTGATGCATGCCATACTGGTTTTCTGTGTCAAAAGCATGAAGATCTTGCAGATAGTGTAAGAAATGTGACATGTTGAAGAAAGTTGTTAGGGTATACAGTATTTCTTTCACTTACACCAAAACAAAATCTTGGCATCAAGGAACAAGATTTCACTTCCACCCAGAGGGAAGAAGAAAAGATTCATCTTGAAAATGGAAATTCATCACAGTATTGGGTTTCACCCTTATACAAATTTGTTGTCTTGGACCAGAAATCTGAACATTGCATTTTACTATTTTGAGACAGTTTTTGTAAAAGCGTATGTCTGTATAAGTATCCTTTGGCATTTTAATCAAATGAGTATGACATTTTCAGAATCAGGATTTTAGATCAAATCAAGGAATCAATATTTATTGCAAACATAACATATGAATATAATTAATGGGATACTCTTTTTCATACTAGAATTACAAAATGGTTATGTTTTTGTGTGTCCATAATGGATTAATAGAGTTTCATGTTGAGCATCCAAAATTATGAGATTCAAAATCATACATAATAGCGTTGTCATTAGAGTTGGTTGTGCTTTTTCACTTTATCATTGAGCAGTTCCATCTTGGACCATACTGTGTTTCAGTCAATGTCAGATATATTTAGCTCACCTTTGCCTTGTTAGTTTCTTAAAGGAATCCATATTAGGAAAAAAAACTGAACTGTTTTAATCAATATCTGATTCTCAAAGAGCCATAACCTTATGTTTATGTTATTGTTAACTAAAGCTCTTTGGCTCATAGTAAATATTGTTGCCAAGTCTAATGAAATATATTTCCTAAGATCTTTCATCCATCAGGAAAGAAAATTTTTATTTTCATCGGAAGTAAAATTTTTCACTTCACTATCACTTCAGAGTCAATATAATTCACTTCAGTGGCCCATTTGTGGGATGTGATGTGTATGAATTCTCAATAGGAGGGAGGAAAGAAGGAAGAAAGGAAAGACTGATGGATGAAGAAGAATGGATATTGATGATACTGTAAAGGGACCCTAGCTGCTCCAAATAGGTGATCTAATATTGTGCTATGCATGGTTTAATACTACCCAATATATTTGCAGAATGGTTGCCATTATTATAACAAAATGCAGGCAATATCATTCTACACATGATTTGACATAAGCGTTTTTATTGCCTAAGTCAAATGACAAAATAACATCCCACTCCATATACTAAGATTAACTTGACTGACAACAGAATTCTATTTCAAAAATAGCAAGACTATAGCATACCAAAAAGATCAGCTTAGCATACAGGTATGAGATACCAGTAATTCATACTGCACATATGCTGCCTAAGGGAGATAGCATATTTATCCTTACATCTCTTTCTTTTTATGTTATTTTTTTCTCCAAACATTAACCCACTCCCCTGAAAATTTACTGCAAAATACACCATTAGGTGTAAAATGTAATACACCATTTTACACCATTAGGAAGTGAACTACCCATGACGTGATAGAAATTTCTCCCAACACCATGAATTTCTGTACTGTCTCTGACCCAAGAGAAGAGAACTTAAAATCAATCTAGATCAACCCATTGAATCACTGCTGCAATGAGGTTAAGCAGGTTGAGAAGGAATACTCATTGTCAAAATCCTTTTATTCACTCTTGTGACCCCACTTCCCCAAATCATTAGCATTGATGCACATTGAACAATCTGAAATCCAGTTAGATTTATCTCAGTCATAGAAATTCCCATTTCCTTAGCCAGAACCTCCAAGGATGGATAAGAGCATGGTGGTCCAATGTCACTGAAGTTCTACTGATCAAAAGAAGATCTAATAATCTGGGACCTAACTCTGTATCTATACAATATGCATTAATACTTTAATATAAAGGTAAAGGTTCCCCTTGCATATATGTGCTAGATGTTCCTGGCTCTAGGGGGCAGTGCTCATCTCTGTTACAAAGCCGAAGAGCCAGCACTGTCCAAAGATGTCTCTGTGGTCATGTGGCTGGCATGACTAAACACCGAATGCACACGGAATGCTGTTACCTTGCCACCAAAGTGGTCCCTATTTTCTTATTTGCATTTTTATATGCTTTCGAACTGATACGGTGGCAGAATCTGGAACAAGTAACAGAAGCTCACTCTGTTACATAATGCTAGGGATTCAAACCATCGAATTGCTGACCTTTCTGATTGACAAGCTCAGCATCTTAGTCAGTGAGCCACCACCACACTTTTATATAACACATTAATATAATTAACAACACTTTAATTATTTGTAACTGAGAGTATATATATGCATTAACATGTCTATATTGAATGCAAAATTGCATCCTTTAACCTATCTCTCTTTGTTCTCCACAAATGCTGGCCTTAACTTAGTGGTCTTCTGTTGCATCATATATTTGGACAGAGCTCAGAGAATGCACTATTACACAGGATTCAAAGTGACACCTATATATATATATCTGCCCAGGGCAAAATATAACAAAATGATGACAATGAAAGATAAGGCTGAAGTAAAAAGAAAATGTTGATAGGTATCCATTCTTTATCCTGTCAAAATATTTTATTTGTCTGGGACCAAAGAGTACATGCATAGCATTTTTGGCAAATTAACAGTAAAAAAAACAAAAACAAATCTCTTTCTTCCTCCTTGTTTTATCTCTTCTTCCTTACAAAATCTTACAAAATAGAATCCATGAGGTTTAATACTTCCAAATTTCAAAATCAAAACTTTGACTTATGACTAGAGACATATGTAAGTAAAGTGAAAAGGAAAAATAAATATAGAAATGTAAACAATAATAAAATTCAGCATTATATTCTGAACTAATTTTAAATGTTCTGAATATTAGAAATGCATGAATGATACATTATAAAGAAAAACAAAGGAATATTTTATTAGAAAGAATTTTAACTAGAATAACTGAAGGTGATGATAATTGCTTTAAATCACAAATGTCCATTAGGCAAATACTGTATATCTGTAAGTCAAGAGCCAGTAGTATCTCTAATCTGTGAACCTTTTATTTCAGATATTTTGGGTAGACCACAAATCTAACCTCTTTTGTTGTAAGGATATAAGGAAGGAAAAAAAATGGCAGGAAAAAAGACAATCACATGGAAAAGTCATCATTTTGTCTTAGGATGCCTAGAAATTATACTTTAGCAACAAACTGAGAAAGTGAATTGAGAATAATCAGGAGGTGCTTCTGGTAATATTACTTAGAGAAGAGAAAAATTGAAAGAAAATCCTTTGCTTCTGGTTTAGTCACAGTATGATTTCAGCCAATCAGGAATTATGTTCAAAACATGGATGATAAAACAATAGCTACAAGGTTTGATTGTGCTGATATCATTAGGAACATGCACACTTAATTGAACAGTATGCATGCATAAGTCGCAATTATGTAATTAAACAGGAGAAGAGGGGTATTCTATTTTCTTTCTGGCACTGTTTAAAACAAGTTTTCGTGGAAAAAAATAAGTGTTTCAGTTCTACAATTAAAAAAAAAACTATAATAAAAAATGAAAAAATAACTCTTCTTATTTTTATTGGCTTCTCCATAAGGAAAATCTTATATTGGTGATATTGGTGTCCTTGGCAATAAGTTTGGGATCTCTAGACAAAAGAGATTTTTCTATTGGTAACTGTAGTGTAAACAAGTAGCATGAGAAGGTTATTCATTCCTTACTACATGGAGCACCTTGGATGAAAGCAGTGACTTTGTTTTTGCATGCATGATTTACAGAATAAGTCTCATATAATCAGTGCATCCATTTGCAACTCAATGCTTAATTTGCAGTTATTTGTAGCTCAAAATATATCTGTGCTATGTAATTCTGCTCCCATTAGACTAAAAGACCTGATTACATTTTGAGCCAAGCTTTTCAGTTGGTAAAACACTAAAGGACCACTGTACAAGTTGATGATTATGAGCTACTCTAGGTGGCCTGCATGATTTTGACTCAAGCAAGAACTTTAAGTGCCTTTGGTTGTCAAACTCTTAGAATAACAATGATAATGGCTATAATTTTTATTTATTTTTAATTATTTGTGTTCTGCTTTCATTATTTTTACAAACAACTCAAGGAGGCGAACATATCAACATACCTTCCTCCTCATATTTTCCCCACAACAGCAACCCTATGAAATGAGTTGGGCTGAGGGAGAGTGACTGGCCCCAAATCACCCAGCTGGCTTTTATGGCTAAGACAGCATTTGAACTCATGGTCTCCTGCTTTCTAGCATAGTGACTTACCCACTTTAAAAATAATTAATCACATATATAATCTTTTTTTCAGATAGTATTTCCCTTTCAAATATAAGGCAGAAAAAGGAGAAAAAGAGCAAAACCAGAAAACAAAATGATAGAAAGAATGAAAAGAACATTTCTGACCCATAGCCATTTTGTATTCGTCTGAAGATAATGAGATAATAGACAGATTTCCCTTTGATTAAGGCTCTTTCTTAAATTCTGAGCAAAGCTCAAGCAAATCAATGGTTGCTTAGCAAATATGTCTGAAGCTGATACTGACACAGCTATAATTCTCCATACGCCAACAGCTAATGGTTATTACACAGAATGTCTGAAAAACAATAATAATAATAATGGCAAATTTATTCGTATTTATTTAAAGTATTGAATGAATAATAAATGAATATGAATGAATGAATTAGTAACAACTTTGTCCAATGTCAGACAATTTGTTTATTTTAAAAATGCACTTTTTATATTTCTTTCTACAAGTCCCTGAAGGCAATATGTAGTAACACCATTATGAAACAAAAGTAACGAAAAGAAAGATTGTACAAATAGAAGTAGGAGAATAAGCAATGAAATTATACATGAAAAATGTTATTTAAACTGCTTCAACAATTGTGATAAAAATAACAGTAGCAGTAATCAGTACCATCTTTATCAAATTAATAACTAAAAAATAGCTCTACATCATCATGTTTGGAAGATATGAATAATGAATGAATAAATAAATACAACTCTGAATAAATAGAATAGAGTCATAGGGCTGGAATTCGACCTCAGAGATCTTCTAGTCAAACTCCTTGTCAAGACAGGAGACCTGATATCATCTGAGGCAAATGGTTATCCAATCTTTTCTTGAAAACCTCCACAGACTGAGCATCCATAACTCTGGGAGGAAAGTTCTTCTAATTAATTGTTCTCACTGTCAGGAAATATTTCTTTAGTTCCAGGTTAAATCTCTCCTGAACAGGTTACATCCCATGCATTGCTTCTTGTCCTACCTTCAGGTGCTTTGGAGAATAAGTCAAGCCCTCTTTTTTGTGACAAGAACTGGAAAACAGTTATCATGTCACCCCCAAACCTTCTCTTTGTTAGGCTAGACATACCTAATTTCTTTAATAATCATTGAGAACACAATCTTATAAAAGTCTACTCAGAATAAAGCTCTGAATTCAGTGGATTGTACATAGGATTGTTATTGGTTGCAAGAATGGGCAATAATTGTTTCCTTCATACCTTCCTTATGGAATTTTCAGAAGGTTGGGCAAAGTTGAAATATTATTTGTCTTTCACAGGATGCTAGGACTGCACAAATTTGGGGAACAAAATGATAATTTTCTTCCAATAGATCTCCCCAACGTCATCTAAAAGTGCTTTTCCTTTGATAGTCAAATTTCATTTTCCTTTATTCTGGGTCTATTTAAACTATTTAGGGCAGATTGAGAATCCATTAAGCATTACTTAAACTCAGAAGTAATGTTACTCCCTCAGTCTTAAGCCTATTATATACTTTAGTCCTGGGATGATATATTGTTCACACTGAGCAAGGAAGAATTTGGTTGGAATCCTACCTTATTTGTTTTGCAGTGAAATAAGAATGAGATCGATATAGCTGGAACAGCCCCGTTTATCATGATTGAGATGGTTGATTTTGTCCTACCAGTTGGGCTGGTTGATCCTGATTCTATCATTCCAAACTGTCAATTGCCTTTTGTTAACATGGAAATGCAGTCTTTTGTTATACTGACTGTAGTTCAGTTCCAGAGGGTTTTTTTCCCCACACTTCCTACAATTTCACAACTGTCTTGTTCCTTTCAGCCTAGACAACTGATGGTTGTTGACATACCTGACATATACTGGTTATAAATACAATAACACTGAATAATAAATAGTGAGAGTGGAATATAGGCAATTGCAATGAAAGGTATTAACCTATAATAAACATGGTTAAAATGTAGTAGTGTATTCTGTAAAGAAATTGAAAAGTGAAGCTGTAGATACAGATAGCATAAACATGCTTTACCTATGCATTGACTCTGTGACTGGTTTAACATATACAGTACGAGATCTGTTCAGATGACTGGGAAAATGTCAATAATATTTCTTCTACAAAGAAAAGGGAGTAAAAGTAAAAACTAAAGGAGATTAATTTGTTAAATTTGCTGTTAAATTGTTATCAAAAGGTGCAAGGCTGACAATGAGCAAAATTTCAGAAGTGCTATGTGAATTTAAATGTGAAAGATGGTGTTCAAAATAGTTTTCTCTCTCTCTCTTCTGAACACTAATCTTCAACAAGTCACTGAGAAATGCATGAATATGAGAAATGAAGGTTGATTGTTGAATGCAGTAATAGTGGCACATGATAAAATTACCATAGGATTAATAAATGGTTTGACACTAACCAGGGAGGAAGGCAAAGGTGTACAATGTTCCCTTTTGGGCAATATGTTTATGGAAAAAATACAAAAATGTTTATAATGACATTATAACATTATTGAATGTGAATGTATACGCACTATTTTGCAGGTAATACAATGTTAATTATTTTCAGGAAATTTAAGTGACTCAGTGAGGAACATGGATCTAAAACTTAATAGATCAAAATCACGGTTATGTCACAGAAAAATTGAGTGAATGATTAGAACTTATACAGAAAAAGCAACTGTAGTTAGATAATTTTGAGCATGTTGATAAATATATAAATGTGATGATGACCCGCGGAATGGCACAGAGATAACACAGGCAGGTGGCAGTTCAAACCACCCCTTTATTGCTCCAAATTTCCCCAAATGTTCCCACATTTCTGGCAAGTCCCAAAGCAAAGTGATGAACACCCCTCCGCCCCACAAGCAGCTCTGGCTGCAAATAGTCCAGCCCAATGTTATGAGAACCACAGCTGCAAAGCAAGAAATCCAACAGGGCTAGTTGTGGAGTCTAGGGAACAAAGGAGCATGACAAGTAACCCAAAAATCCAGAAAAAAATGGAAGGAATCCAGGAAACTTCAAACATCTGCATTCAACACTCCCTTAATTCAGCATTTGTTCCTGAATAGTGCCCCTCTCCACAGCATCTCAGTCCCCAGGTGTGTCTTGTGAAGAGGGTGGGGTGCTCTTCAGTGGTGGGATTCAAACTTTTTTACTACTGGTTCTGTGAGCGTGGCTTGGTGGGTGTGGAAGGATCTGTAAAATCTCCAGTCAGAGGTGATACTTGCCGGTTCTCCAAACTACTTAAAATTTCCACTACTGGTTCCCCAGAACTGGTCAGAACCTGCTGAATACCACCTCTGGTGCTCTTCTTCTGAGTAGTTGGCTCAGTCTGTGCTGTTCTCCCCTTCTGTCCACTCGCCGTGCTTTGGGATCAAGATGGGCTAGTCCTTGCTCATCGCCTGAGCGCTATCTCATGTTCGCTGTTTAGCCTGCCCTGATCATCCTGCCTCCCTTCTTCCCTGCCTACAAGCCAACCCAATCCTGAAGGGCCCTGGCCACACTGGGCCTGCTCCTCCCCATTTTCCTCCCAAGTCAATGAAACCACCCACTCAATCTCTGTCAGCTCCAGTTCTGGCTTGTCTTCTGCCACAGATTCAGGCTCTGATGGGGGCATGACACTCGGTCACCTTGAGGAGGAGTCTTGACAGGGCACAGAATTTACTTTCATTTCCCCATACATTCCCCCTTCGTTCCCTTTCCCCACAGCTTACGGTTGTCTGTCACCAGATAGTAGGAAAGCACAAGCAAACATACAGTGGCAGGTGACATTTAGTGTAAACTAGATTTAGTTATGTTTTCTTATTTATTTCATATGCTTAATTTCTTTGATTTGCAATTTTTACATCATTTCTACACTTTGTGTAATGCTACTTACCCTGAAAAAGAAAAGTATGGTGCCCATCTATATGTTTATACACATGTTTAGTTTTCGTATGAACACAGCTATTGTTTGCAAGCAGTATTATAAAGCCCTGATTCTCTTCTTACCACAAGCAGCTAGCAATTACTATATGCTATATATTATATATTATTAATGTTAATATTAATGATATATACATTATTTCTCTATGAAAATTCATTAAAAAATGATATTGTTTCAATTCGTTACAACCAGATTGTAATTAATTTGTCTTTTTTTAAAAAAAATATTGTTAATTGTGATTCTGTTCATATTAGTCATAAACCTGGAAGAAACAATAATTAACAAAGAAAACAGATATTGCAGTCTAGGAGATAATTTGATTCTGCAATACTGAGGAAAAACTCCACCCGCCATATTATTTTAGCAAGTGTTATAAATTCTCTCATTAATTTCTTATATTGACACCTATGAAATCTTAGAGACAAAGCTCGTAAGAGTTGAGGAATATTAAATGCCTGCAGATCTAGTCAGTGGTGGTATTCAGCCAGTTCGCACTGGTTCAGATGAACTGGTAGCTACAATTTGGCATGGGTCACCATACCAGTAGTAAGTTATGACTGGCCACTTCCCTGACCCAGTCACCCAGTCGCCACTGGCTCACTTGCACCCCCCCACCCAATGCTTCCTCACCCTGCCCGCCTGATGCTCACCCCTTAAGGTATTTTCCCCCTCCCAACAATAAGCTGTTCATACGATCAGCTGTGCCAGGATTCCCCTAGCTGTCTTATAGCTTCGCCCAGTAGGATTCCATGTGTAAGGACTCCAATGCTGCCAGAGTGATTATCTAGGCACTTAAGGAATGCACTGTTTTCCTCCACTCCCTTTTTCTGGCACCTAAAAAGACCAAAAGAGCCCCCTTCCTTTTTTTGGCTTCCTGGGCCCCAGGGTAGTTTTCTAGGACAAAAATGCCCCCACCCCCCCAGGAGGTTTTTGCTTCCAGAAGGCTCCCCTGAGGCCTAGAAGGCCCCAAAATGGAGCGAGGGGGGGTGCTGTGACCCCCTCCAGGCTCCATTTCTTTTCTTCCAGAACGCCAGGGGAGCTGTCTGGGAGCAAAAACTTCCCCCTAGGAGGCTTGCCTGAGGCCCAGAAGGCCCCAAAAATGGCTGGGAGGTGTGACTGCAAAAAAAGCCATGCCCATCCAGTCACATGGCCACACCCTCCAAACCGGTAGTAAAAAGTTTTCAATCCCACCACTTCTAGCTATGGTAAAATGGGATTACCAAAAAGAAATAAATCTGAAGATTTGTGGGAGTTGATTTGTTTAAGCTTATTTCTAGAAATTCATCTTCTATCCCTAAAGTCATTGGGAGATTAGCAGCATATAAATTTTAAAAGGGAGAATTTTATTGGTTGAAGAACTTAGTACCTTGTAAGGTGTGGAAGCACACAATTCTGAATTGCCAACCTTAGCCTTCTTCAGTCATTTGTGGAAATGCTCAAAATGTATAAAAATAATCAATAGGTTTGCTCCCAGTTTTTTCCAGTCTTCACATGTTGAGACAAAATGGCGGGGGGGGGATCATAGTACAGGTAGTCCTCAACTTACAACTATTTAGTGACTGTTCAAAGTTACAATGGCACTGAAAAAAGTGACATGATCATTTTTCATGCTTATGACTGCTGCATCATTCCCATGATCATTTAATCAAAATTCAGATACTTGGCAATGGGCATGAACTTATGCCAGTTCTAGGGTCCCAAGGTCCTGTAAGCACCTTCGTGACCTTCTGACAAGCAAAGTCAATGAGGAAACCAAATTCACTGTGTTACTAACTTAACAACTGAACTGATTCAATTAACAATGGTGGCAAGAAAAGTTGTAAAATGGGCAAAACTCACTTAACAAAATCTTGCTTAGCCGCACAAATTTTGGTTCATTTGTGTTCGTATGTCAAGAACTACCTTTATTCATCTTTGTCACTCTGTATGATTCAAAAGTCAAATGACATGTCTCTCTGAAATTTCAGAAGGATGGCTGTATGGATTTTTGTCTTACTCCAAATGGTATGTTTCATCAGGACTGCATCTGAAATATAAGGTGTCTTTATCTCAATTTTTTTGTCACCAGAGAATCAAGATATGTCACATAGCAACTGTGACCTTCTGGTGCTTTGTTTTGCCTTTTCTTCTACAGTGCATGCACAGATGTGATGAGTTGTAACTTGATGAGCTTCATCCCCCAAGTTGGCACTTGCTACTACCATTTTCATTGTGTGGTGCATCCTGTGTCATGGCATCTTTGTGCAGTGGACAACCTACATGCCTGCTTGTGGGAGCCCTGTATTTCACACTGCATCCTGCAACTCTGTTGAACAGTAAGGAAGATAAATTAACACAAACAAAAATTAAGCCAGAAATTCCTTTTCCTGTGCAAAATTGGAGAACTTGTACAGCAGTTACACTTAAGGATTTTACTAAATTAGAAAGCCCACAGGGTGACTCTGAATCAGTCATTCTTTTCCATATTCCATACTTCACAGGGTTTGGGCATATAATTATTTTAATCTATTTAATCAACTGGAATTCCCAGAAAAATGATATAAACATAATGTAGCAACAATGATAATAATTTCCATAATAACATTGTTGATAATAATGTTATGTTTCTTTCCTCATTACAAATAGAAAACCAGATTGGTCTTATCTATTGAGCTGAGAAGTTACAAATGTAAATTTCTTCTCCTTTCTAGCCTGAAAAAAAAAAAAAAAACTAACAGTGTTTGCTGTAAAAATGCTATTTTCCTTCTTCCCTGTCAGCCTCTTTTATATTTTGTGTTTGTCTTTTGGACAGTAAGCAGGAGCGCAGATACAGGTTAAATACTGATCTTTATAAGCCATTTTAAGAGGGTTTTTTTTTCCTTGAAGAAACGAACCCTTTATAAAAAGTTTAAACTGACACTTTGGGTTTTTATGGAGCAAAGTAGGAAGTAATACCTAGACATAGATATCATCCCAGAATGTCTATAACAAAACAGAAGTCATTACAGTGCTGAAAAGTGGATTATAGCATGGTGCCTGGTAAATAAATATGGTAAAAGAAAAAAAAGTGAAGCATTTTTTTCTTATCACATTTTTTGCTGTGATCTTTTATATAATTATAAATCTACGAGTTGAATCAGCTAAACCATCGCTATCAGGTGTCAATTCATTCTGAGTGTTGAGAATGTTTATATTCGTCCTCTGTTGGTAGGTAAGAAAATAGTTTATTCATTTGGGCTAATGATAGGCATCAAAGTTCTAGCAAAGGAAGGAACATCTGAAAGTTCTTTCAACATGGAATTCCATTTTTAGCAACATATAAACAACCACCAAACACATTAATTTGAAAGATTTCTAGCTTTTTAACCTGTTCTATACAGATGCTTTTCTTCTTTCACATTCAATAGTGTTTCTGACTAAAGAAAAAGTAGTGTAGATACACAGTTCTCTATAACCTACTTCCTTAATTTTCTTTTCAATTTCAATTTTTCTTTTCACTAATTATAGCAAGCCAAATGATTTTTAGTATTTATGAACTTTGTGTGCTGCTGACACCATATGTAATAGTCATTTAGATAATAGTCAACTAGATAATACATAATGGCTGACACTGTTCGGCCAAGGAACCAAGAATGACATGGAAAATTACTTCAGAGTAGTTTCTTTATTGCTTCTTGCCTATAAACATAACTTAGATATACCTTGCAATCTGTTTTTTGGGGGGGAGGTTGTCTACTTTCACTCTTTTTCTCAATATTGAATATTCCCAACTTTTTTGTCTCTTTGTCCTTAGGAAACAAGCCCTCTCTCCTGTGACTCTGGATTACATTCCACCATAGATACCAACAATCACTTGAACTTTCTGGATAGATAATAATTTAATTAAAATACATTCAAATCTTTGGCCTGGGTCCATATCAAAGTTGTTTTGTTTGTTTAGAATTAGTTTAGCTTTCTAAATCCAAAGGCAGATCATAGATACACCAAAAGAAGGACACAATTCAATTCAATTCTACTCTTACACTCTTTCCTATACTGTGCTGAAAATTCTGAGAATATAGATGTTGAATTTAATTGTGCCATCTCTACTATGCCTGCATTTATGCCCCTTCAGGTTTTGACTTCCTTGCCTACTGAAGAGTTTCATCACAACTCTGGATTGTTTCAGCTGATAAATCCACAGATTCCAACCGGAAGTGATTGTGCTACAATAAGAATCACAGGGAAAATGTCAACTGTATCATTATAATGAAGGTTATGCTTCCCTCCCTGAGAGATAAACAAGTTGCTCAAGGCTCAGCACAATTCAAATGTTATTTTGATGTGGATGTTGACATATGTTGCAACCATATAACAAGAGCTCCTGAATAAAGAATGAATCATGATGAGGGAAGGCCAACTGTGGGAATGTCAAGGGTACAACTTTCTTAGCTCAAGGCACTGTGGGAAGTCATGTGAAAGGCTGAGGTCAGCAGACACAGCTGCATCAGACCACATTCATGTCAACAAATATAATTGCTGTAAACTTCTAAGTAACATTGTTTAAATGATGTTGTTTCCATGCCATGAGTAGCACTTGTGAATTGTGAATGAGTGATGAAATATTAAAAGTTTGTTTTCTTTATTAGAAAATATTGCAAAAGTTGGAAGATGAGGCTACTCTAGGAAAGACAAGAAGCAATCCAATTTCAGTTTATATTAATATGTAGCTATATGAAGTACATGGTTAGAAAAAACGTCTGTCTCATTGACAGAAAAATCATATAAGAGCTTATATTTTCTTGAAGAATGTGCCATGAAATATAATGTTGGCATTTATCACTTCAACAATTTGCTGTCTTAAATGTTATCTTTAATAAATCAAAAGCATGGGAGTCATAAGCTCCCACTCATAAACATCACTTAATGACCATATCCTTTTAGTGCCTAAATTCTCAATCAACTATATATCTCACATAGATCAAATACATATACATATTTGTCTGGAAAAGCAAGTATTCACAAGCATAAATGTGGCTGTGGAACTTTGCTTCCAAGGCATCCTATTCCACTGGATTATATATAATTTGTCAGAAGAACGAAAAGTTGATATATTGCAAGCAAAACACCTCTAAGTCTCAGAAGCATTTTCAGATGGTTGAAACTGTACTCTGTTTAGAAGTGGGTTTATGGACAGATATTTCACCTTATTCTACAGGTCTATTTCTTTTAAGTGCAGTTATGTGGGAGAAGAAAACAGAAAGAATTGTAAATCCAGGAATGAATGCAATTTTCCTCTTCCTTGTCACTAATACATTGGCACCTCAGGAACGTGTGAGTCACACTCTTTCAGCCCAGCCCACTTCACTGGATTGTTGTGGGAAAAATAAGAGGAGGGAGGTGCGTTGGATATGTTTGCCATCTTTAGTTATTTGAAAAAACAATAAATTAAAGGTGGGATATAAGTAAATAACATAAAAATAAGCATGAGTTTATCATACACATGCTATTTTGGATTTAAACAAATAGACTTTTTATCAATAACAAAACAATTAGGAATATTTCCCACAAGAATTTACATGGATAACTTCATTAATAAAAAAGATAAGTTAGAATAACCTTGATAACAGATAATCAGAGTTGGAAGGGACCTTGTAGGTAATTTAGTCCAACCCTCCACCCAAGCAGGAGACCCTATGTTAGGAATGATAGTCACCTAACAGTTGGGTTGCAGTATATAAACCAGGATAGCCATTTAATACTGTTGCATCTTTAAGAGAATGCTGTAACTGTGATTGGCTGAGGTTCCTCCGATGGCTATAAGATGGAGCCAGAAACCTGGTTCGTTCTCTTCTTGCATTTCCCTATTACCTTTTGCCTGATTGTCGTTCTGCTTGGATTGCTGTGAGTCTTGCAAACTGTTAGCAAACTCAGTTTACTGAACTTTGTTTATGATACTGGACTTCGTTTTTGGATTATCCCTGGACTGATTGTATTGTACTAACTGATTTAACCGTGTATGATTTGGACTGTTTGTTGGACTTTGTTTACCTATTTACTGGAAGTAAAACCTACATTTTACTATTCAGTGTATCTTTATGCTGGTTGTGTGTTATTCAACACCACTCTCACTACATTTCCCTGAGTGCACTCATTCTCCTAATGGGGAATACCTCAACACCCTCCACCATTTCTGACAAATGGCAGTCCAATCTCTTCTTGAAAGTCTCAAGTTAAGTGATGGCGTTCCCACAACTTCCGAGGACAAGGTGTTCCATTGGTTGATTGTTCTCACTGTCAGAAAGTTTCTCCTTATTTCCAGGTTAAATCTCTTTCTGTTCAGTTTCCATCCATTATTCCTTGTCTGGCCTACAGGCGCTTTAGAAAATAGCTTGACCCCTTCCTCTCTGTGGCAGCCCCTCAAATATTGGATGACTGCTATCATGTGTCCCCTGGTCCTTCTCTTTACTAGACTAGCCGAGCCCAGTTCCTGTAACCATTCTTCATATGTTTTGAAGAAAGATTTAGAAAAAAAAACTCATTTAATAATAGAACAATTAAAGATGACTTCATCAGTTGTTATTTTTTATCTTAAATATGCTTCTTTTTATAAAAGAAAATATAAAAAAGAAAAAGGCATTAGAATTTGAGAAAACATAAATTTCTATTAATGAGACAAAACTCTGTTCCTTGTTTTCACTAGTGTCAATAAAGGAGGATTACATCTGGTTAGTACTTAAATGAGGGGCCACAAGATATATCAGACTGAATATTTCTCTATATCAGGGGTCCACCAACCTTTTGGATCTCAGAGACCACCAAACTCATACTTTTAAATCCCGAGGACCACTAATATGATTTTTTTTAAAAAAAAGCTAATATACATACATGATGCACATACACACACACATACACATACACATACACACATACTTATTTAATTATAACAAAAATGTAAATGCTTAATGATAACAAAATAAAACATTCTGGGCTGGAAGCCTCCTCCCACCTGCACCTTCCAAAGAGACAGAAGAGCAGGCAGTGTGTGTGTGAGCTAAGGGGCCTCGGGGCAATTGCTGCTGGGAGAAGCAGAGGCAGAAAGGGGACTTTGCTCTCCTTGGGGGGCAGCACTCTTATCTGCCACTCCAGAGGCTTCTCAGCAGGCATCTGCCTGAAGAAGGACTGCTGCTCTTGGTGATTAATTGGGGGATTGAGAGGCTCAGATCTGCAACCTAGGAAAAGCTGGTGGGGGGTTCTTCCAGCGTCACCTGGAGACAGGCAAGGAAAGGTGTCCCAGGGGCACGTTGCTCGCTTTAGCACTTCACTGCCAAACCCAGCCACAGCCAGTGATTATTTGCGGGGTGGAGGGGCAGAGAGAAAGAATCTCTCGCATTACCAGAGGAGGAAAGGAGATGAAACAAAGCTCACTCTTTCACTAAACACCAATCTACCGTGTTTCAGGAGTTCTTCGAAATCATCAAATGCTCCCACTTGCAGCTCCCATGCCTCCCGGCTCAGGTACCTGAGATGCATGCTCCCACACATGGCAGCAGCAACAACAGTCCCCTTCCCCAGTGCCCGCTATCAGTTCTCCCCAATTTTCTAGCTTTGAATTGCTCCTGGCTGTCTCTCTTTCCTCCCACCCAGCTCACGTGCAGGTAGGAAAGGAAAGGGAGACGGAGCCGTGCACAGCTCTCCCCTTTTTCAGCCCTTGCTGCCTCTCCCAATATCGAAGCTCCAGAAGCACAGGCAAAACCACCACAGCGGTAGCACCCTGAGTTGCTTGCTCCTCCACTCCTGTCTCCTCTTCCTCCAGCACCACTTCCTTCTCTGGATAGGGCGATTCTTAACTAACCGAGCATGCTAAGGCAACTCAGGACACTACCGCTGTGGTGGCTTTGCCTGCATTTCTGAGGCTTCGATGTTGGGAGGGGCAACAAGGGCTGGAAAAAGGGAGAGCTGTGCACTGCTCTGTCTCCCTTTCCTTTCCTGCCTGCACGTGGGCAGGGAGGAGGAAAGAGAGAGAGCTGGGAGCAATTCAAAGCTAGAGAACTAATGTTAAAGAGATGACAGTGGGCGCTGAGGAAGGGGACTGCTGTTGCTGTCACCACCGGGTCTAGGAGCTGGTTGGCGCATGCATCTCAAGGGCCAGACTCCGGGGTTCCTCGGAGAGCTGGAAGGTGCAAGAACTACGCGGCCCAGATTAATTGCTTTTGGGGGCCATTTCTTCTGCGGCCCACCAAAACCGCTGCTCTATATCATGACAAGAAGAAATGGCAATCCATATCATGGACATGTTCATGTATTAACAAGATGAAATTAGGTTGAATGAATAACTACTCGATGGTGATGTGTTTTGGGGTAGGTGTAAGTTTGTTGAATAAAAGGTGAGCAGAACCATTTACAATATGAAGGTACCAGGTTGTCAATTCCTTATTAAATTGGAAAGATTTGCAAATTCATTTGGGTGATAAAAGAGCTGTTAAGGATGTACCAGGTTTAGGAGTGCTTCATTTGGATGAAGGTGAAGCATTTCTTTGAAAATGATTTGCAATTTTCACCTGTACTTTTAAAAAGGAAGCAACCATTTTCATTTACGTTGAAGCCTATTTCAATAGTTCCACAAGTGGAAAGAAAACTTTGTTTATGTATAGAAGTCTCTGCCAGCTATAGAAACTGAGAATAGACTTTGAAGATGACACTAGTAATCTCACTAAGAGAAATTGTGTCATCTTTGTTACATGAAATACTTTGCTGAAGAAGAGAAAGCTTTTAGTATCATTCTGATGTTTGCTTCAATCCAGGTTTTATTTATTTTATTTATCTGCTTTGTCAATTGCTTACAAGATAATAGGTATAAGTAAAAACATAGTTATGAATACATGGATACATATAAGAAAAAAAAGAAACAATAGGACAGGGACAGTAGGCACATTGGTGCGCTTATGCATGCCCCCTACAGACCTCTTAGAAAAGGGGTAAAGTCAATAGGAGACAGTCTAAAGTTAAAGTTTTTGGGGTTTGGGGAAGAAACCACAGAATCAGGTAGTGTATTCCAAACATTGACCACTCTGTTGCTGAAGTCGTACTTCCTGCAATCAAATTTGGTGAGATTAACCTTGAGTTTGTATCTATTGTTTGCTCTTGTGTTGTTATGGTTGAAGCTGAAGTATTCATTGACAGGTAAGTCATTGCAATGTATGATTTTATATACCATACTTAGATCAGACCGAAGACGGCATAATTCAAGGTTTTCTAGGTCTAGAATTTCAAGTCTGGTGGAATAAGGTATTCTGCAACGAGTAGAGGAGTGGAGAACTCTTCTTGTGAAATATTTCTGGACTTTCTCAACTGTGTTAATATCAGATATGTAATGTGGGTTCGACACTGATGAGCTGAATTCGAGTATTGGTCTAGCAAATGTTTTGTATGCTCTAGTTATTAGTGTAATATTACCAGAGAAAAAGCTACATAGGATTAGGTTAACAACTCTTAATGCCTTTTTGCTATGTAGTTACAGTGAGCTCTAGCACTTAGATCATTAGAGATGAGTACTCCAAGATCCTTGACAGAGTTTGGATCATCAACAAGGTCTTGACTATTCAGCCTGTATTTTATTTTCTGATTTTTTTTTGCCAATATGTAAGATAGAGCATTTATTTGTTGAGATTTGAAGTTGCCATTTGTTTGACCATTCTGATACATAGTCAAGATCTTTTTGAAGGATAGCAATATTGTCTGTGGTGTTGAATAGCTTTACATCATCAGCGAGGAGAATGCAGTTGCTCTTAATATGATCACAGAGGTCATTTATGTAGAATATGAAAAGAGTTGGTCCTAGAACACTGGCTTGGGCGACACCACTGTTGACAGGTACAGAATTTTGACCATTTGTTGTCTGTTTGACAGGAATGCTTCTATCCAGTTATGCCGGTGACCATAGATACTGTAAGATTTTAGTTTTAGGAGTAGTTTGTTGTGTACCACTGAATCAAGGCTTTACAGAAGTCTATGTAGATTGCATCTATTGCTTTGCCCTGATTGAGTTGTGTAGTCCATATGTTTTTGCAGTGTAAGAGTTGCAGATTACAGGATAGGTTTTTTTTTTAAACCAAATTGTTTATTAGAGAGTAGGTTGTTTGTCTCTAGGTGGTGGATGATGGATTGGTTAATAATTGATTCCATGACTTTACCGGTGACACAGCATAAAGAGATTGCATGTAAGGCCAGTGGTGGTTGGAATAGAGGTTGTTAGGGGCGTGCATGCCTAGTTTTGAGTCTTTTTTGTTCCATGTGAATACCAAACAGCATAAATTTAGCTAATTTGAAAAACAGAAGTTTAAAACAGGTAACCCTGGATCAAAAGCTGATTTTGCAATTATTCAGAAGTTTAATTGAGAAACGGAAATCTGTTTTTATATCTAATTTTCAAGATTTTTATGATTTATTTTCAATTTTATCTTGGTATTTTTGAGCTTCATTTAGTGTAGTAGTAACTATGCTGGTTCATATTTCACATTTTTCATTCTCATGAAGGGTTCCTGGCAGCCTAATGTGAAGGTGGGGAAATCATCCATCTTAAGTAGTAATTTTATTTCAGTTTATGCCATCATAGACTAGTCCAAGACACAGTCTATATTAAATTATACTAAACATTAAAATTATATTAAATGTAGCATATAATATTTCAATACAGTTATAATATATAAAATTTAAATAAAGTTTGGCCCACCGGATCTCCGCGATGCTGCAAAAAATCTAGTTTCATACAAAAGGTATCTTGAACAAGGACAGCATCAGGGCATAGCCTGAATCTGGTTGAGCAGGATATTTACTAATCAAAGGTAGTGTGAATCTGATTTATGAATCTCTTCATTAAAGGAACAATAAAGAACAACATGTACTGTATCTCTTGTATCTATATTGAAGTGCACCATTATAGCAAACACAAAATCCCACCTTTGCTTATTACATGAAAATTGGAGATGATAAATTTGGTCTCCTACATGGTGGGCTTGAGTATGTAATTACAAGTATAATCTCGTGCTATGATGAAATATGCTATTCATAAATTCAGTGCATTAAAAAAAATCCTTTCAGAAAAAAATATGATTGCATTATTGTGTTGGATAAGTTCTTAATGATTTTATTCTTATTTTTACATAGCTCAATATTTTGTATATCCTGAATAAGAATTCCACTACTGATAATTGTTAAAGCAAAAAACAAAAATCACAGTTTCATTCAACTATCTCCTGTTCAAAAAAAAAAAAAAAAAAACCAGAACCACTGGCTATTTTTATCAAATAATATGCTGATTATGGGGATCAAAATGATAAAAAATCCAATTGGAAGAATATTGTAAAATAGTTATATCCCCATTACATACACTGAACTTAAATATCCTATTTTTTCCCTATATTTTTTTCTGAGCTGAAGTTATAGATAATGCCAGATGGTGCAACTGTGGTTTTAAGTACTTGCAATTTTAAACCAATCTTCTTTTTGTAAAAGAGAAAGATGAGAGACAGTATGAAAGAATTATTTCAAGTGCATCTGTTGCAGACTGTTAATAGAGCTAAGTATTTTGTCCTATTTATCTCTTATAAGGTTTCTTTGGAGAAGATTTGTGAAATAGCTATTGTAATACAGTATTTGCCATGCAGAAATTGGCATCAAGGATTTAATCTTAGTTTAGTTGTGAGGTAAATATGTGGTAAAGATCTTGAGGTAATTTTGATCTATACTCTGCTATTCTATTTGCAAGGCACAAAATTTCTTGCAACAATATCATTTTGCCCAAAATCACACAACCATAATTATTTTGACACTCTTGCAATCTACAACTTTATAATTCTGGCTGTCCCTTATAAATATATATTGGACAAATTAGTTTGCAAACTGAAGTTTGACTACCATGAATAAGAACCAAAATAAGACTACTGAGAATGAGTAAAGGTCCTTGAGTGCTCTCTTACATTTGCAGAAGACAAAAATAGCCAACAGGATAAACAAGTTCTAGGAAAACTGGATGGATACTAACAGTGTTCTAGGAAAGTTCAAGTGCTAGGAAAACTGGATGGATACTAACAGTTTAGTGTTTAATGCAAAAAACACCCTCAAGGAGTGGTATGGAGAAACTGAGTTGCATCTATGTTATGTGTAGAATCTTGGAAAGGTCTTTAAAATAATACTTTTTGTGTAAAAAATGTTGTTTGGGTCCCACATTTATTTTATGGACTGATTGAAGAACTGGAAACCTAAACATTCAAACATTTTTCATGTGGTGAGTCATGTGTGAATTATAGCAAGAATTAATCATCACAACCTTGGAGAATGTAATGTAAAGCTTAGAAGTTGAGTTACTTTGAACTGATAACACCCAGTTGAATTTGACTGATTTAAATACTTTGATGGGGAACTTTGTTAATATTTTAATGAGAGCCCATCCCAGAAGCCCAAAGCTTTAGACTATACTGGGATATCAAAGAGACATCCTAGAAAAAATCAAGAACAAACCATTTTCATATGATGCCAAGACAATTGCATGAAATATCTACATATGTAAATCACCAGATTGCAACTCAACTGGAATCAGCCAGATATCAGCACCTAGTCAACATTACCTGATGTTTAAAAGCTGAAAACATTGAAATATGGATAGCATTTATATGGGAGTCTATCTATACATAATAAAGCTAAACTAGACTGGGAATTTAAAAAAAAAAACACCACACAACTGAATGAAGGCAAAGTCAAATCTTTTCCATATTTGCCATGTTCTCATAATGGTAACTAGTAACTAAGAGAACTCATTGAAGATGCTACCTCTATATTTTAATTTTATTGATTTGTTATTTCATTTCTCCAGAAAGATATCATTCCAGCAAGTATCTATAGACTTTAAGATAGCTGGCAGGACCCGATTCCCCCACAACTCCACCTTTGTGTGATCCTTAAAAAGTGCATAGCCATTTTTCTGAGTGATGGAGGAACAAAAAAGGGGGAAGGCAATAGATAAGAAATACTAATAGTTATCAAGTTGCAACTTGTGATTATTTTGGATTTTAAGTCTTCAGAGCATTCTGAACTTTTGAGATCAATGATATAAGAGCTACCACTCACTTAAATGTCTGAAACAAATTGACTCACACTTATCAGACTAGCTGTCCCCTATAGCTGGATTTCAACAAAGCATTGTGCAAGACCTGCAAGGATATTTCTATTCATTTGTTTGTTTATCTGTTTGTTTATGCCAAGAATGATTAAGCATAAGCATAAGACTTTTGAAAGATGATTAGGAAAAGAAATAAAGCTAAAAGGGATGGACCTAATTCTATGGAGTAGTTTTCAAGACCTATAAACCCAAATATATTTTAACAAATTAAATGAGTTTTTTTAATGTTTCCAATATTCCCTTTTTTATCTTTAATGTATATTGAAGTCATGCAACAGGATTATTTTTAATTAGTGAAAGATTCAGATTTCCTACACAGATGTTTGCTTTCTTTAGAACAGGGTTATACCATCATTGTCATAGCTCTTAGTCTAATGGCCTGATGACTCCCATTAGCAAGTTGAGATGTGATTTTTGTCACTTCATTGTTGCTTCATTTGTTCTCAGGCAGATCACTTCAGCCATCAAGTGGACCTCCAGGGAATTCAATGAATTACATCTTAGCCAAGGAAGGGCACTAAAACAAGATACCAGCTAAGGCACAAGACTAAGTATTTAAGCCTTGGAATTCACTACTGACTAAAGCATCTACTATTACTTAAGTCCTATTGTACACTTAGCTTCAGTCTGTTGCTCTCAATAAAAGTCTTATTGATTAGCATGTGACTTTATTGTAGAGGGTTGGCTGCAAGACAATGATAACTCCAGAGGGAAAATGGGAGGAAAGCACAGGGAAGATGTATGGTTGTGAAAAGAGTAATTAATTCTAATTGTTATGGCCATTCACTAGCTTCTTCATAATAATGTAAATCAAGTTTGAGAAAAGAGCTACCTGGGGAAGCAGTTGTCAGAGATGATGTGAAGCTAATTCTAAGATATATGTATTAGGAATAGGGATAGTACACAAATTGCCTCAGTTTTCATTTAGCTAATTCACACTTATCATATATACCTGTGTTTTAGAATGTAATTATTTTGTTCAACTATCCATACTTCTAAATTTTGCATTCATAGCTCTGATAAAATCTGTGTATACAGTTGGAGAAGGGTGAATAAAATGTTTTCAATTGCATGGCAAAATAAAAAATATATCATTCCATGCTTTTCACATTCAGAAAACTTACTTCTAAAGGGGAAAAAAAGCTAATGAAAGCTTTAGCAATGAACGGCATATTGTTTTCTACATCAAATTAGATCATCTTTAGTTTAGATATTTTCTTCAGAATATATCAGCACTATCTGTACTACCTTATTCATGAGATACAGAGATCAGTATGTTGCAACCATGCTAATGTCCATATCAAAGATCCTACCTTACACAGAACAACATGAGCATGCTTGGGAATAAAACTGAGTGTTATTTATAGTAGTGTACTGATCCAAATTGTCATGCCCCTGGTAAAGACTGACTCTGAGAGAGATGAGGAACAGCCAACAGGGAGTGGAAGTGTGGCTCCAGAGGTGGTGGGAAAGGGCAGAGGCTGGCTGAGCAGTCAGAGGAGGACCCAGGTCCATCCCCTATTGATCCTAGGGCATGCAGGGAGGAGATGATCAGGGAAAAATGTGGTCTACTTGGAAGGAGAGGGCCATAATCCTCTTCATGGGCTGCAGGTGTGAGATCTGCATAAGAGTTTGCACCTGTGTGCTAACAAACGCTGGAGACAAATTAGTGTTTTATTCCTGGATGAGGTTTATTTTAGTTGGCGTTCTTCCATCGGACTGTACTTGGTTATCTTCCTGAAGTTTGTAATTATTTATCCTGGTCTGTCATAGAACTTTATTCAGTGGGGTTTGTTTTTTGTTTTTGCTTCGTTATCTGCTCTTTGAATTTGAACTGTGTTTCTATCGTTTGGAATATTATTTTGAAAATAGTTTAATCTTCAACTGTGAACAATTAAACAGTGAAGCCAAGTTGAAGACATTAAAGGACCTTTATTTATGTTTTGGTTTCTGTTATATTTTTGATTCACTCTGGGTCATCACACAAATGTTCCAAAACTAAGTAATACACTCACTTTTGAGAAACATTTTACAATATTCTACAAGGGGAAAAAAAATTGGAGAAATGTAACTGTATGGTAGGGACTAGATGGGAAAGCATAAAAAAGTGATACTCAGTGAACATACGCTTAGGAAAAACATCGGCTTTTCTCGGAATATATATTTAAGCCACAAGGACTGAATAATAAGATATGAATGGTATGATTGTTTATGCTGAATGATTGAGAAATTAGTAAATGCAAGACAGTCCATAATGTCAGAAGTGGCTCCTGGTGGAAAAATCAGACATAAAGGAAAAAGAAAAAAGTGAAAGAATTGCAGCTGAAATTAGAATGATTATAAGAACAAGTTCTGTAGGAAAAATGGTTTTAGAATACATATTACTTCTCACTTTCTTGTTATTGCATTGTGCTCAGGTCTCAAATCTAGGCTTTCTAGCTGACAAGCTTAGTGTCTTTAATCGCTGAGCCATCATGAACCCACAGCACAAAAGGTCAGCCAAAAATGCATTTATTTAAGTGTATTGAATGTATAATTATAATTAGGTTATAATTGCCTTGAAAGCCACACCAAACAGAAGGCTCACTGTACTGTATTGTAAATGTTGAGATCTTTCAAACAATTAGTTGGAAATTCAATCTTGACCTTCCATGACTATCCCCAGACAGTTCAGGAAGCAAAATCATCTAATAACAGAGATAAGCAGCACATTAACTAACATCAGCCCAATATCCTGGCCTAGCAGAAAACCATTTAAATCTGGCTCTATGGCTTTGCTTGGGGTACACAGAGAAGCACAAGGCTATTGAGCTGGTTAGCACTCTAAAAGGTCTCCCCTACCTTTAATTAATTTTTAACATTAGTTGCCCCCTTTTAAATTTTATGTATGGTTTTTATGTTTTTAATATTTACTTGCACACCTACCAGAGTCTCTCTGTAAGGGTGCTGGATGGTTTTGAAAATTTGTTTAATAAACAGACAGACAGACAGACAAAAAGTATTCTAATGCAGCTGCATGAATATCCATTGCTTAGTTATATCGTATTGGTGTAAAACTATATTATTCAACAGATTGGGGCTTTCACTGGAGATGCTTTCAATATCTCTTTAGTATATTAAAATCAACTATCATCCAAGGAATTCCACCATTCGTACAAGAGTGAGAACAAACTCAGTTCCAGAATCCAATGAAATGTGCATTTATTGGAAAGGACATATCCCTAAATAAGGCATAGCTCTATTTCATATTTTTAAAAACGAGCATCCAAGATCAGTAAAATTGTCTTTCTTTCCACTTGATAGGCAAATTGTGGAATACCATTGCCCTTGGGCTAACCAGAGAGATGCCCTGGCACAATTCAAGATGGAAAAGCATCCAAGCCTCTCACACAAAAGATGCTGTAGGGCAGAATTGAACCATGTTGGCAAAACTATTTGGATTTTATGGGATGTTTGTCTACCCTCTTATGGAACTCTAAAATCATAATAATCAATCATTCTTCATATCAACCATTATGTAGCAACATTTTTTTTAATCTGAATGTGTTTGTCCCTTCTGGAAAACACAACTCATGATAAAGCAAGACAGACTCTTCTGGAAAGGACTCCTTTGTGCTTTCTCAGAAAGAATTAATGAAAAAAAGGGGGAAACAAAATAAAAACAGAATACAGGTCATTTATTTGCCAATCTGAAGCTTAATTTCCAACCATGGATAGCAAGTTTTAGTCATATAAACAAAGGACCCCTTTTCCTTTTGAAAATAATTTCTATAGCTATCCCAGAATAAACATATTCTTCATATTCCTGGATGCTTCTTATTCTTACATATTTTTCTGATTCAGAGATTGCCAACTACACTATAAACTGTGTCCTATCAGGCTTAGAATAGGCTCAAAATAAAATTAATTAGAATCCCTACAAATCAGTGGTTTACCCTGTATTAGATGACCTGGACTGGAGGTTCTTCTGATTTCTTGTGTTTTAAGTTTGTATATTCTTCCTTTGAATTTTTAAAAGCAATTTACCTCATCTCACCCACCTTTCATTCCAAACTGTTGTACTCTCACAATCCTGATATGCAAATGAAACAGCAGGCTGGGTTGGGTAAACACCAGGTATCTGTGCCAATTACTCTAGAGTGTTATGATGATGACACCATTAGCAGTGCTCTGCTTGGCTGCTAGGAAGTTAGTGTCACAAACCTTATTCATTGCTGAGATAACAACCTTATCAGTGTTATGCTGCAACATGCAGATGCTTTTTAGGCCAATGAAGACAACATTATCATTGCCATGGTATCATGGAAACCTACAATATCAAAGCCTGACATCAATGGCTTGCTGACAGGATAACAGCAGGATTGCTGGGCAACAAAATAGCTTCCTGGATTCCCATTGTTAAAGTCCATTTTCTCCCTCCACTGAATGTCCTCACTTTTCTCTATATCCTCTGTGTCATTATATATATATCCAGCTTTGTTCGGGTATTTTCCCACGTCATTGTAGTTGTGCTTTTAAAGTTGTAGCAATGTTTCGGCAGAATCTCATCTGCTATCATCAGGCTTCTGTACAGTGTTCATCAGAAGCCTGATGATGGCAGATGAGATTCTGCTGAAACGTTGCTACAACTTTAAAAGCACAACTACAATGACGTGGGAAAATACCCGAACAAAGCCGAATGCCATACATGAAAGTACCCGCGAAAACTTAAGATATATATAATGTTTCTGCATCATCCAGAGCATCAAGAATCTGCATGTTGGACTGGGTTCTTAACTTGCAGCAAAGAAATAACATTGGGTATCAAACTTACTTTTATCTCACTTTATGTATGTATTTTTAAAATTTGTATATCATTTATATCATAAGCCTGAACACCTCAACAAGCATAAAACCAACACAAAAGCTTCCAGATAACACTTTCCATACATATAAGAAGGAATTTTCCTAGGTACCAATCAACACACTGCCCTAACACCTGGGATGGGATCTGACCAGTATAACTGCCGGTTCTGTTCCTCTGCGTTGCGCGAGTTGTGTGAGTGCAATTTACGACCTGCTGAGCTGCCTAGACAGCTGAGCAGCACTGCGTGCGGGTGTGCAGCAGTTGGAAAAGCCCTTTTTTCCCTGCTTTTTCAACCACAGCTGTGCCGCACAGAGCAGCTGAGGTTGAAAAAACAGGAAATAAAGGACAGGTAAGAGCCTGGGCAAACGGGTGGGCCAAAATAGCAGCAGACATAGAACCGGTTCTATGTCTGCTGCTCTTCAGAGCAACTGGTTCTACAGAGGTGGACAGAACCAGTAGAATCCCACCCCTGCCTAACACTTGTGAGAAAATCCAGGTTTTCAAGGCTTTTTGGATGGTCAGATGGGTAGGGAGATTTGCCAATTCTCAGGAAAGGATGTGGCAAAGGGGAAGGGCAGTTGTTGAGATGGTGCACTTCCTAGGAATCATCTGATGGCACACTGAAGGGAAGGAATGTAGCATGCCCACCCTATCAGATCTAGTGGAAAAGCAGATAGCCTCAGACAAAGGCAGTCTGCAAATAACTTGATCATGTGCCATTAAGGGATTGAAAAGTGACAACCAGCAACTTAAATTGCACTCTGAAGAAAAAGGAAGCCAATACAACCAATGATGTAAAACTTGGACAAATCTTTGAAAGCCTAAAACTAGATTTTCATATTTTAAATCAAACAGAAATAAAGCAAAACAAACAAAAGAGCAAAGCCACACAAAGGAGTGAAAAGAAAACACATACATTTAAAATAAAATGAAAAGAAATTAACTTTTCCTCCCCGCAAATGATGGGGTAATCCTGCAGGCAATTCAAAAATTGTCTTACTGGGTATATAGGCAATGTTTCTTGTTTTCCATTATTTTCTAACTTTAAGAAAGAAGTTCAAAGAAGATATGTAAATGCTTGTCCATGACAGGATTCGGTCAATTGTTATTAGTCTAAATTCAAGAGATAGACTCGCAGGATGAAAACTGTCTTTGTTAACTTCCAAATATTCCACGTCAACTTCATGCTGCAAGTGTGCAATTTCTATATAACAGAAGTCATGGGTATGTCAACATGGGTTCCATACAGCTTCTAAATAACAACTATGTTTTTCATGCCAAAAATATGATTCTCTAAAAGGTCTCTAATATTCACCAAAGACAACAGACAGAAATTTTATGTTCACGGGTGTCAGAGGTATATAGGTCTTTTTTGGCAGATAATAGGATTTCTACCTCTTCCACTTTATCCATTCCCCACCCTCCTTCTACTACTTTTCTTTACTGTTATCCTCCTGATGATTTCCAGTCAGAGTACAAGATTTTCTTTAATTCCAGAAGTGTACAGTTTTATATAGCTTTAAGTTCCTTCTACTTTTTCCATCTTCGTCTGTATTGACCATTCTGTTCTGTGTACTGAGAAAATATACAAGGAAGAAGGAAGTTTGACACAATGTGATTTACAACTGCACAGAGAATTTATATGGTGCACTCCCACATGTTGGTAAAATGATACACACAAAGAATATTGATTCACTGTGTGAGATAGATGGCTATATAAATATGATTAATTAACAAATAAATATTATTTATTAGTATCTAACAAGAACTACTCCCAACCAGACTAATCTGGTATGCAGCCCTCAACATATTCTGTTTGAAGAGAAATAAAAAAAAACAAAAAACCACACAACTCAGGCACCAGATTCCCTCTATCTCCAGAACCCACAAAATGGAAGAAATAAAATAAAATGGGCTTCTGACTGGATGCACTAATTGGACATAATATTGGGAACCGTAAAGCTCCCCAGTTATGGTAAAAAGAAAAACCATTTTGAGCACTTCCTACAGATCCTAAGGCTTTACTCTGACTCACCTAAGAAAAGATAATGTTCCAAAAAGCAGCAGAAAAGCCTCATCCCAGATTCTGTCAGGTCTGTTTGCTTGTTTATTACATTTCTACACCACCCATTTCACCTAAGTGACTCCAGGTGGTTTAGACTAAATGAGATAAAGAGAAATGAGATATGATACAATAAAGAAATAGACTCAGTTGGTAATAAACTTGGAATAAAAAATGAAACTGGACAAAGGCAAAATGAAACTCCTTAGCAGAACAGGACCCACAACAGAACAGGCCTCCCCTGCTGGACAGATTGGATTGGAAGATCAGTGAGTGGCGAGACCTCAATTAGCTTGGGGGGGACTTTAAAAATCCACACCAGTACTGGAGGCAAATTGGTAACCAATGCAACTCACAAAACAGAGTTGTAAAGATTGCCCTCAAAGGGGCACACATATAATTGCTTCTGCATTTTGCATTAGTGGAAGGTTCCAGAAACTGTTCGAAGACATCCCTGTGTAGAGCTTGTACTGTAGTCCATTTGGGAGATGACCAGGACATAAATGAATGCAAAAATAAAAGAACCACATAAGATACTGACATGAGTTAATATTTCCTTTTAAAATGCCTTTTTTTAAATGTCAACATTTAAAATTCTGTGGGAATGGGTGAAGAGGGAATACCCCAAAAAGCTGAAGTCTACATCAAATAGCAATCCATTAAATTCTGTTCAACACATGGGAATTAAATTAATAAACAAGCACATCTTAATTTGAAAACAAGAAGATAATTTGGAAGGCCATAAATTAATAAAAAATTATGTGGGATCTTTTCAAATGAAAGATAGGTTTTTTTCTCTGTAACCCATTTTTATTTATGGCCAGGGGTGATAAGACTGCCTACAGAAACAGCTGGTCACAATAAAGAATACTACTACAATCCAATCTGAAGTAGACTCATTAATGGGGATTTATGCTCAGATTGAGAATTATGGCTCCAAAATATACTAGCCTCATCCACACAGTCTTATAGAGCTATTCAACCATATGTGGTCCTTCAGTTTGCACCATGCCTTCCTGCCAGTGTTTGGATACCGTTTCTCAAATCTGTCTGTTTTAATACACAGTGTCCTTGCTGATGGCAATCATACATATGATTTGACTAATGCTTGGAAACTACAAAGCCTCTGCCTGGCTCTGAATCCTTGTGACGTGCCATGGAATACATCTTAATTAATAGTAGAATCAAGAGCTCACTTTGTGAGCCAGCATAGATAAAATACGATATAAACATAGACTACACATTAATCTTCCAGCACAACTAGGAAAACAGAGGAGCATACGATTTCCAGGTATAGAAAGAAGGAAATAATGCTATTGAATTAGACTGAAATTCAGTGCAATTGTTGCACATAGTTGCAACTGGAACCTTTACTACTACTTTTTACTATGAAAAGCCATGACATACATATTCTTTCAGCCTGAACAAATGGACAATATTATATCAGGGCCTTTCTATACTGTAATTTTTCTGGTCTATGGAAGCCAATATAAGGATGAAGGAAGGATTTTTGCCTTCTGCTGGTGGTAAACTTAATAACTAGAATAAAAAATGAAACTGGACAAAGGCAAAATGTATACCTTAAAAAAAACATACAACAATTTCAATATTATCTGCAACAGTGGCAAAATAGTAAATTCCTCATCACCTATGAACAAAGCTTTTATGTTACTACTGTATATAATAATGTTAGAGCATTATAATATTTTGCATTTTATCTTTTCAGAAAATTGTCCAGAATATACATCATATCCAATCCCAGATTTAAGTAATAGGCATTGTAGCGAAGTATGATATAGATGGTGTGCAGGTAAACACATAGCACTTGATGGAAACACTATAAACTCTACACATGACTGCATTGCAGAGGGCAGTTATGCAAGCCCTGAAAAAAGAAAGTTGTTTCAAATTGTTTCTAATAGAAGCTATATACAAATCCACAGAAGCTTAGAATCCCATTTTGTTTTTTGAATCTGGATCTCTGCTAGTAAAGAAATAAGGAATGTTTCCTTATTGTTTGACAATTCTAGTCTATAAGAAGAATTACTATTCATAAACAATGATAATTGTAACTACTGGTCCTGTTGGGAAAAAAGAATCAAATTGAAGAATATAAAGAGAGAGAGAGGGAAAGAGGGAGAGAGGAAGAGAGAAGGAGGGAGGGAGGGAGAGGGGAAGAGGGAGAGGGAGAGAGCGAGATCTCAAACCATCCAGTTTTGAATCACAGAATAGTCAATTAGATGGAACCAGAACTTAATTAACAAGACATAAGAGAATATATGCTCCCTAGTCACTGGTATTTGGGGGAGGCAAACTCTAATTTTGAAAACTAGTAACCAGGGACCCCATCTCCTCTGAGAATTTGTCTAAATAGTGGCCATCTCTTTCTCTATGATAGATAATTCTACAATTTAAAAACATATATAATTAAACAACATAATTTGCTGCCAGCAATTGTAATAATAGAGACTAATTTCAGAAGTTTTAAAAGAGGTAGCTCCCAAATTGTGTTTTAAGCTCGAGGACCAGGTGGCTTCAGAAAAGCTGGCTTAATCTAGCTGTATCATTCCAAGCTTGTTTGGAAGAGACACAGAAACTAATATTTTATTGCTCCCATGAAGTATGAGATGTCATTATTCATTTGAAGTGCAGACTGCTGGTTGGTACCTGGCAATATTCTGTAAGTTTAATTCCCTTACCACTGTCCAATCACATCTGGTACATAATTGTATAAAATTGCATAAACATAAGCAGTATCTGCACGCATGATATTAACATAAGAGAGTGAAATAAAACACAAAGAAATAAAGGAAGAAATCTTGTTAATGATCTTATAAATAAGTCTATTCCCATTCTAGTACCTCAAGTTCTTTGTTGCATCATTTTGGGAATTACTTATTTTCTGAAAATCAGAAGCAAGGAACTTGTCTAATGTGAGCCGGTAAATTTATTCCTAGAGCCTATTTTATTTCCAAACCCAAAGCAGATAGAAAGTGAATGATGTAGGAGTACACAGCATAAATCTTAAAAAGATTAAAATCGCACACCTTTAGCCATCAATGGCCCCTAGATATCTCTTTTGTCACCTACAGTGCCCTCGGTCCCAAGCTATGTTTTAATCTGTTTAATTAACATTTAAGAAAATAAAAATAAAAATTACCATGCTGACAAGCAAATCATCCATTTCCAGAATATTTTTTTTATTTCAAAGAATGCTTCTGGATTCCATATAGAGTCTATGGAAAATGTTGATGCGAGTAGTGAAAGGCAGATGTAACCATGTGTAGGGCAGGGATGTTGTCAGAAAAGATGGCAACCATAATTACATGATTGAAGGTGCTTTTGATTGCAAAGGGGGACCACCTTGACCATTTTGACTTCCTCACACAAACACTACAGGGCTGTTAAACTGGCAGCTCATGGGCCAGATACACCATGCACAGTCCACCCTGGCTCCACAAGACAAAAACCATTGGGATACATCATGATCCCACCCCTGATGAAATTGAGTTTGATACCCATGTTTTAATATATATCATCACCCACAATTGTGGGTGGGGGAACCAACCTTAAAACTGAAAATATATAGCAAGTTTCCTCAGGATAGTGAGCTGAAATGAGAGACAGTTTGCTTTTGGATTATTTTGGACTGGACTATTTTTACAGGCCATAGTCATCTTGTGTATGAACAAACTGATTATGACATTCATTTTTAATGCAGAAAATGTTCTCAGGACTGATGGATTTTACATATTAATTTGTGCATTCATCTAAGTTTCCCATAAGACAGTAGTTTTTTGCAAATGTCAAAAGGTCTGCAAAAATGGTTCTGAATAAGCTTTACCTGACTTGAGTCATTAATTATAATACTATTAAAATATTTATTTAAATATTTAAAGAAAACCCAGTAAGGTTTCAGTATTTCGTTTTGATAATTTATAAATATATCAAATTCTAGACTGGTATAGATATATAATTGTGCCAAATCTCTGCTTAGATGAAAAAAAAAACAAATCTTCTATTTTTACCAATATTTACTGAGTGGTTTATAATGAGACAACCTAACTCTTATTCAAAGAAACTCAAGTGTTTATCATATATCATGTCCCAGAATCATGTGCTATCTTTAGAGGTTTAGTGGCAGATGCTTAGTGGCTACTTGCCAGCCCAGCTGATGTAGAAACTCAGAGACAGAAAGCTTGAAAGCAGTTGATATACCCCAGTTATCAGTACTGTCAAATGCTAAATACCAAGCATGTCAACTATCAGATGCTGCCAATTCTTGAAATCAGATGTGTCAAAAGCAAGCAGGGATAGATTGCTGTGTCAACAGCAATCTATCCCTGGAAAACATGCAACAATATATGTAAACAAAATACAGGCATGTTCATCAAACAATAGCATCTTTATTTCACATTAGGTAATACAAAAACATTTAGGGATATTTAGCACCCTGACTTAATCAGACTCAGAGATGCTGCTTTAGATACTTAGCTTCATCCCTATAAAGATGGAAGGTATGTTTGGCAGTGGTGGGATTCATTTTTTTTTTTTACAACCAGTTCTGTGGGCGTGGCAGGGGAAGGATACTGTAAAATCTCCAGTCAAAGGTGGTATTTGCCAGTTCTCCAAACTATTCAAAATTTCTACTACCGGTTCTCCAGAACTGATCAGAACCTGCTGAAGACCATCTCTGATATTTAGGCTAACTAGGTTATGGCTGTAGTTTTGCATCATAAGAAGTCCATAATGTGATATTGATTTTAACTTAATATAAAAGTAAATGAAATTCGAACCCAGAAATTATCTAAGTAAGAACAATTATCTGCATGCATGCATTAGCTTGCCTTTACCTGTTTAATGAAGCCAGGCTTAAGGCAATTTAAGTTAGAGAATTGTCAGGGTCAAAATCCACATATTTGCAAGGAACCCAAGTTGAGAAAGATTGAAGGAAACATTGTTCCTCCTTCTGCCTTTCTTCCATTGTGGCTAATTCCTCCCCAGTACTGATAATTCTGCATTCTATGATAATTCCCAAAAAACTTCTGGTTTGGGAAGTTTGAACTTGGAAATAAAACTAGATGAAATCTGGATTCAAATATTTTTGAGACTTTTCACATCAGACTCTACAATAAGGAATTCTGAAAATATTTAGAGAAAATACATTCCAGATCTACATGTAAATATTTGCATGTCTTCCCTTTTCTATTCCAGGTCCTTTTTATTGTATAAAATTAAGATCTTATGTTCAAATTCTGTAGATATTGTAACCTATATTCAGCCTAACTGGTCTTTGGTGATTCTAGACAGTATGGAGACATTTAACATGACTTGCATGTTAAGTATTTCCATTACTTTCATATGTTATTAAATGTTATTCATATCACATTTTAAATAAAAATCTGAGAAAATGGGATACTTATAACAATTTTATCTCTTAAATTCCCACGTTGAACTATTTCAGTCAGCTTCTCATATATTATTCTTCTTTATAGGTTGCGCTGGAATGTAGCAAAAGTTCTAAAGGAAATCTCCCAATATACCAATGACCAATGATCTGTTAAAATACTGAAGTTTGCTGATGACACAGCAGTGATTGGTCTCATTCAAGACAACAACGAATCTGCATACAGACATGAGGTTATACAACTTGCTTCATGGTGCAACCGGAACAATCTGGAACTGAACACACTCAAAACCGTAGAAATGGTGGTAGTCTTTAGTGGTAGTCTCCTATACTACCACCTCTTACAATACTGGACAACACAGTATCTACAGTAGAGACCTTCAAATTTCTAGGTTCTACTATATCGCATGAGCTAAAATGGACACCTAACATAAAAAACGTCATCAAAAAAACGCAACAAAGAATGTTCTTTCTGAGCCAACTTAGAAACCTCAAACTGACCAAGGAGCTGCTGATATAATTCTACAGAGGAGTTATTGAGTCTATCATCTGCACCTCTATAACTGTCTGGTTTGGTTCTGCAACCCAACAGGACAGACACAGACTTCAGAGGATAATTAGGACTGCAGAAAAAACAATTACTACCCACCTGCCTTCAATCGAGGACCTATATACTGCACGAGTCAAAAAGAGGGCTGTGAAAATATTTACAGACCCCTCACATCACGGACATAAATTGTTTCAACTCTTTCCCTTAAAACGACGCTATAGAGCACTGTACACCAGAACAACTAGACACAAGACCAGTTTTTTTCCCGAAAGCCATCATTCTGCTAAACAAATAATTCCCTCAACACTATTCAACTATTACAAAGTCTGCACTACTGTTACTGTTAATCTTCTCGTCACTCCTTATCACCCATCCCCTCCCACTTCTGATTGTAGGACTGTAACTTTGTCGCTTGTATCCTTATGATCTATATTAACTGTTTCCTAGTATGATTTGATTGCTGATTGTACCCCATGACTATCATTAAATGTTGTACGTTATGATTCTTGATTCTTAATGAATGTATCTTTTATTTTATGTATACTGAGAGTATTTGCACCAAGACAAATTCCTTGTGTGTACAACCATACTTGGCCAATAAAGAATTCTATTCTATTCTATCAGCACCTTTTTTTGTAGAGAAGAGATTTATGTACTGGGAGGCAGGATTGGACTAGATGTGGACTTCTCAAACTAACTGGTGTACCTTCCTTTGAGAGATGAAGCCAGAAGCCAGGGGGTTTGTGAGAAACCTTTTAGTTTTACATTGTTACATTATTATAATCTTCCCAAAGTTTCATTGTATTGTTTTTATTGTTTATTTATGCTCATTTTGGTCTTTTGATGTTTAGGGGAAGTGTGTACATTAAGGATATACTAAAGGAAGGTGTGATGGCTAAGAATTGAGGAACCCCCTGGGCTAGATGATTTCTAAGATTCCATTGGTAATTTAATATATTTTCAGTTTATTGTTTCTTTGTTGTTTCCCCGATATGAAGATAATAATTTTGTTTTCCTTTAATTTTCACCAAGAGGTTAAAAAACTTTAAAGAAGAGTTATAACTATTATGTGCGGTTCTGCACTTTCTCCTGTGAACGTTTCCATTCAAATATTTGAAAAGGAAATGCTGTTACCACAAAGAAGGGTCACGCCCATAAAGCAGCTTCTTGTATAACTAAATTGTACCTTAGATGTGTACACCTCCAGGCTACCAAGACATGAAGCAGGTGATGTATATCAAATCAAACAGGTGATTCGTGAGTGCTAAATGTTCATAAAGACAAGATGAAAGAGCTCTTCAGGAACTGGGCTGTAAATCAGTCCTCACTTGTAATCTTGGACACAGGTCAGGAAGGCATTTTTGTTTTTAGCCTTTTCAAAAGTTGTATTCACCACAATATGGAAAATTTAAGTTAGCTGTTGAATCTGGAATGTACCTACTGCTTTAAATAAGTAGTACTGGCCAACAGCCTCCTGGAAGTAAATTTTCAAAAACCTACAGTTTAGAAACAGTGTAATACAAGTATGTTTCAAAAGATTATATTTCTTCTTTTCAACCTGAATAACAATTTCACTGCACATTCAATGAAAATAAAAAGACTTCTATATGCAAGATCATCAGTAAAAAGAAAGAGAGGGGGCGAGTGATTGATTGATTAGAAAAGCAAGGCTGCAGATTTCATTCAGACCTGGAAATAAAGAAACAAGACACCAGATCTCAGTTAAGGCCACAACCTTTACCCTTATTTACACATGGTTCTGCAAGGTATACATTTTTCCCTTCTGTCAATCACTACATATAGCCAATAATGTACCATCAGAACACGATCCGAAAAATGTTGGAAATGTCATCAGGCACCTGGCTCATATTACTATATGTGGTGGACTTGTGTGGATACTAAAAAATACTGAACTAAAATCCACATGTGGTTGGAAAAAATGACAAAAAAAAACATATAGACTTGAAACCAGAGATATTTTTATTGGGAATTTTACCTGAAAAATATAGTAAAGACTTGAAGTACCTGATTGTAAATGTATTAACAGCGGCTAGGATTGTATTTGCTAAAAACTGGAAAAATGAGAAAATACCATCACAGGAGGAAGTCATTAAGAAAATATTGGAATGTGCTGAAATGAGTAGATTGACATTTGAAATTAGAGAACAAGAGGATAAACAATTTTATAAAATTTGGGATATTTTCTATCAATGGTTAATGATAGAAAATGTACCATCAGAACACGATCCGAAAAATGTTGGAAATGTCATCAGGCACCTGGCTCATATTACCATATGTGGTGGACTTGTGTGGATGCTAAAAAATACTGAACTAAAATCCACATGTGGTTGGAAAAAATGACAAAAAAAACATATAGACTTGAAACCAGAGATATTTTTATTGGGAATTTTACCTGAAAAATATAGTAAAGACTTGAAGTACCTGATTGTAAATGTATTAACAGCGGCTAGGATTGTATTTGCTAAAAACTGGAAAAATGAGAAAATACCATCACAGGAGGAAGTCATTAAGAAAATATTGGAATGTGCTGAAATGAGTAGATTGACATTTGAAATTAGAGAACAAGAGGATAAACAATTTTATAAAATTTGGGATCTTTTCTATCAATGGTTAGACCAGGGGTGTCCAACCTTTCACCTTCCCTGGGCCATATTAGAAGATGAAAATTTGGTTTGGGCCGCACATAAAATAACAGTAACGATACCTGATCATCCAAAAAAACCATAGAAAACATAGTTAACATATTAAATTTATTTGGAAATGAAGTTAGTGAGATGTTTTTATTATTTATTAAAAATTATTTGTTTTTTTATCACGGTTTATCACGGTTTATTTTCCAGCCAAATTTTTTTTGTGGGGGGAGAAAGCTCGCCCACCTCGCGCCTACCTCTCTTCCTGCAAATGGCCCAGCTGGATGAGGCAGGACTGGAAGGCAGAAGCGGTGTCGGGGGCAGCGGCGGCGGGGGCAGAAGCAGCAGCGGCAGCGGGGGCAGAAGTGGCGGCGGGGGCAGAAGCAGCAGCGACGGCGGGGGCAGAAGCAGCAGGGGCAGAAGCAGCAGCGACGGTGGGGGCAGAAGCGGCAGCAGTGGTGGGAGCAGAAGCGGCGGCGGCGGCAACAGCAGGGGTGGCGCTCTGACGGCACCCGCCTTTTCTGTTGCTGCTTGGCATGGCGCTCGCCTCGCCCCGCCTCATGCCTGCCTCTCCTCCTCCTCCTCGCTGGCTCTGGAATGAAGGTTGGGATGGGCACTGGGCCGCATTACGAGGCAACCTGGGCCGCATGCGGCCCGTGGGCCGCGGGTTGGACAAGCCTGGGTTAGACAATAAAATACAGTAATGAAATATGTAGACTTTTAGAAAATAATAAATATATAAAGATGTATTTCTTTCTTATATCTACAAAATGATTTTAGGATAGATTTGGGGTGATAATATGAACTGTTATAAAATAAACTAATTAAATTATGATTATCTTGTAAAACATGAATGAATAAAAGTATAGTCAAATGATTGATTAATAATGATACTAAGGTATTTAATTTTTGATTGACAATATGAGATTATATGCAATGTAATTGTAATTGAAGACTATGAAATGGAAGCACAAAACAATCTGTAAACCAACCGGCACACTATATGTACACCTATGGAAGATAGCTTGATGTTTTTATGTTTTGTTTGTTTATGTTTGTTTTTAAAAACCAATAAATTTTTTATATAAAAAAAGAACAGGGTTTGGAAGAAGAAGCATGAGGTTCATCAAACCTTAACATACTTTAAAGTAAATCAAGTATTTTCTAATAAGGGACAAAAAGTCCACTATCTGAAAATTCATAGTGGCATCAATGGTTAATTCTTTTGTGTAAAGATGCCATTAGCATATGTCACTATGCTTAAAATCTGACCAAGCTTAGCAGTATCTCCTCTGTCTTGCACAGTCACAGAGAAAGTGAAGGAAATATAGTTGTATAAAAACACTGGCATGTCTCTAAAACAGACTGGAAAATTCTGAAAGTTGAAGTCTACACATCTTAAAGTTGCTTGGTTTGAGAAACATTATTCTAGAGCAGGGCTGTCAAACTCATGGCCAATGGGACAGATGCGTCGTGCACTTACCATGCCCTTGCCGGGTTTAGAAAAGGGGAAAAAAGTTGTGACACGTCATGTGATGCCTCTTTGATGCCGCACGTTTGACACCCCTGTTCTAGAGAATCCTAATCTTTTTTCCTGAATCTAACAGATTGGAAGGAAGCCACAGATTTTAAAATCTGTCCTTCTCTTTATTATTAATTATGCTGTTAAAATTTGTAGGCACAGTAATTGCTGGTTTTCTCCCCTCAAAATTAAACAAAACAAAACTATTATTCTACCAATGAAAAACTAGCAATAATATATGTTCATTGTTCTGGACAAAGGAGTAAAAATCCCAATTCGTCAATAGCCTCCTAATACTATTTTTATACTAATACCTGCAGTAATAAAAGCTTCCTTTTGGAATTAAAATGAAGGAAAATATCTATTTCAGCTGCATTTAATTAATGTATATATGTATATATGTATGTGATATGTGTGTATGTGTGTGTATGTGTTTTCTCTCTCTCTCTCTCTCACACACGCACACTCACCAGTTGTGGGATTCAATTTTTTTTTACTGCCAGTTCTGTGGGTGTGGCTTGGTGGGCATGGCAGAGGAAGGATACTGTAAAATCTCCAGTCAGAGGTGGTATTTGCTGGTTCGCTGAACTACTCAAAATTTCCACTACTGGTTCTCCAGAACTGGTCAGAACCTGCTGAATACCACCTCTGATACTCACCCCCCCACCCATACACACACGCACACACATCACATCTTGGATTAATTTTGTTCTGTTTCTGTAAAACCAAAATGAAGGCTGACATATTTGGTTCTCTCAAGTATTTTTAGATCAAGATGACATGCAGATTAAGCACCATTCTAGCACAATCTTCATTTACAAGAGTGCCTTGTAAGCATCCTTAGAAATTAAAAATAGTGGGTAACTACAATCAGCCCTTTTTCCTGCAAATTGTTTACTAAACTGTTTACCCTACCAAACCATTTCTTACAGTGCAGTTACTTTTTCAGCATCTTATATGACTCCTTATTGGAGAACAAGGAATAAAGAAAATATATTTTATAATCCTAGTCAACACAGATAGTGAACTTGGGCAAAATTAAAGCTACTACTCATGTAGTATTTATTCATTCTTCATTTGCAGGACATTTGGAGGAGCAAAGGAAAAGCTGAATAAAAAAGTTAAGATTTTGAATTTCTAAATTCTGTATAGTTAGCAAATCAATCTATGTGAATATATAAAATACACACAGTCCTGCTTAAATGAAAAGAGCTGGAATGGGATTTATGTTCTCTCCTAAAGAAACATGAACAGAATCTAAGAAGAGTAATTGAGTTGGATTCTGGCATTTGTAAATGTCAATCTATTCTGTGTTGCTAACACTTATAATTAATAGAAGAAAAACAAATGTTAAAGGCTTCTCGCTGTAAGATTTGTTGTTTGATATTAATTTTTCCTACTTCATCATTTATGTCATCTAAGTTCTCACTACACTAATGTAGCATGTGGTAATTAATACTTTTTTTTTACTTTCAGAATTTCCTATACAAATATGATTATAATCACAAAGACAAAAATCCTAGAACACTTTGCTCTTCTCAGAACACCACTTAATGCCTTTGAAATGACAAGTTACTGAAAATTATTTATTCATAATATTTTTATTGCATTTTCTCTCTGCTTTGAAACCAAAAGAAAAGGCAATCAATATCTGTGGTTGTTCAGAGAAAAACAAAATCCTTTGAGTTTGTCCGGAATGTCTTGTTTTGTTTTGTAACCAGTCAAGCAACTGACATTTATTGCAGAACTTTTTTTGGAAAACTGTACAAATATAGCAGCATAAGTATTTTAAAACACTTGGGATTGTTATTGTCAGGAGAATTTTGATTATATAAACAACTGATCTAGAAAGTGATTGGCTATTAATTTATTCTTAAACTTCCCACCATATAACGAATATATTCATAACCTCCTCTGAACTTAGAGATTCATTATTCAGAATCTTTGAACCATAATTCATGTTTGATTCAGACAGATTCTGTAAACAGTCCCTTGTGATTTTTGTATATATCACCTTTTTATTCTGGTTTTGTAACATAATTCATTGTACTGTAGTCAGTTTTAAAGGACTTATAATCTATGCTATTGTGTGTAGGCTTGGTTTGCAATTTGATAGAAAATGATATTAATGCTTTAAACAAATAAATACTGGAAAAAAAGAGATCCACTAAGGGTTTTGATTGTGTTTGAGTTGAATGATCTCTTAATCATGTGTCAGATAGTAAATATTGCTAACATATCCAATGGCTACTTCCAATGAACCACTGAGGTACATTCTGCATATTGTATTAGATTATGTTTTGTGCTTCTGAGTTTGCGTTTTCTTGTTACGCTAAGGAGATTTAGTGGAAAATAAGAATTAACTGCTGAGCTGTATATTCCCATTTGACTTTGTTGACTTTATTTTCTCTTTACTACACGTGAACACCAGGAGGAGGATGTTTTAATAAGAGCATGCTTAAAGAGTGATTATTTTAAAGACATGAGTGGTACAAAATATCTAGAAAAGTAACTAAAGCATCTGTTAGCACTAATTAGTTCAGTTTTGATGCATGTGGTTATTTTATATTTAGTAAGTAACTATTAACTTCAACTTTCAATTTTTCAAGTTGTTTAAGTTGTTTGCAATCACATAACTATATGATACTTTTTTCTGAATTATACAAAATTTTTAACTTATAGAATAGAATCAGGAGAGACCTTGTAGGTCTTCTAATCCAACCCCCTGTTGAAGCAGGTTACCCTATACTATTTCAGACAAATGGCTGTCCAGTCTCTTGTCTGTTTGTATTTCCAGCCTATTGCTCTTTCTATGTTATGGACAAGGTATCTCAATTAACCTCAACATACTACTCCCTACACTTCCCTCCAAAAAACATTTCTGCAAAATCAGAATTAGCATTTTTTTAAAAAAAATACATTGTAACCTTCCTAACATGCTTATTTTTTATTTTTAGGCGCCTCCCTAATATGGGAGAGAATTGAAACTATTTATCTCTTCTATAGTAAAAAGAAAGTGATAAAGGCCTACACATTTATCATATAAACCTCCTGCAGTTTGGCCTTTAGACTAAAAACTAGGCAACAACAAGCAGAGAAAGTGCAGATGCAACAATTTCTAGGGGGAACAATTATAAGTCAGGCATTACAATTAATACATTAATTAAATTTGGATTCTTGGGAAGAAGGAATAAAGGCAAATCCACCTACTTTAGACATTTTCACCAACTTTCAGTAACTAATTCCTGGTTTCCAAAAGTCAATTCTAGAACTTGGAAAGGCAAACAAAAACTATTTAAATTTTCCTCTAAATTTTTAATAGATTTTTTTTTTTTCACAGAGCAGTAATGGCTCACTAAGAGATACAATTTGCATGCCACCTATTTTTCTGTTTGAACTGGAATATTGATTTTTTTTTTCACGTTATCAATTGTTAAGTTGGGATTTGACTACAGGGAAACCTTCAACTCAAGGTTACCCTCCTAATTATCATATTCAACATCAATCCTAACCCAATATAAGTCAAAAGACAAGACAGCAGAAATAACAGACTTATGATCACTCAAGTAGCCAACAAGTTTAATCCAAAGTTGGTTGTTGTGGCTATGAAAGTTTTTACTTAGGGACAATTTATGGAATTTATATAGAAATGTGAACAAAAGTTTTAATAAGATGCACCTTTTTCTCAGGAAATTGGCATATGTTGTTCCACATATCATTTGACAGTAAGTGGGGAAACTGCAGCATTTCTTTGGAGATAATCATTATTTCTACCCTGAAAATAACATATGAACATCCCTAAATTAGATCGGAACAAATTATCGGGAGTCATTCAAATCCTTGTCAAGTTTCATTGTGGGTGTGAAAATCACCCTGTATAGCTGTCAGTGGAAATGAACGTACTGCATGAATGGTGTGATATTTTTGTTGTTGCTTGCTTCAGTTCTTGTACTATATTTAAACCAAATGTTTTACCTGGTTTGGCAATTAAAAAAATAGCACATTTATATGTTCCAAGCACTCCATAAATGTTTTGATTCAGAACTCAAATGTTTATAGTTTAGCCTTAAATATCTCAACATTTCTGTCTTGGAACAAACATCTGTGGAGTCTCTTATTTGTCATGAACAACATACAGAATGACTGCAATCAATTGGCAATCATATCTCTTCTAAATTAAGAACATAAGAGTTCATTCTGGGCATGCCCATGCATTTCAAAGCAAACAGAACTTGGATGATGCAGGCAACTCAGATGTATAGCCTAATAAGAAGAGACTGCAGTAGAGTAGTACAGAGACGGTAAGAGGGAGGGAAGGAAGGAAGGAGGGCCTGGATAAAAGCTTACTTTCTTTCAGGACATAACACAAACTTGAATCTACTTTCCCCATCTAACACAATGCTATTACCACCATATCAACATTTTTCTCTGCTGCTTTCTTTTGGCTCCTTCATTCTGAGACCACCACAAGACCACTGTCTCCAGTCAATGCTATTATAATGGATTTAAATCTGTGCTTTTAAAGGGCACTGCTCTTTAGGAAGCAGGAATTTTGCCATGGCTGAAGGCCAGCTGAATGAAGGAAAATGATGTTTTCTCAATGCTCTTCCTAAATATTAGCACACTTGTATTACATTTGAATGTGGTATAAAATGATACTGAACTGTCAGTAGTCAAAGAGATGAAAAATGTTCCATCTTCTTTTTAGTTCTCCTGATGCCACCAAATGACTAATGTAAAAAAAATAGTCAAGGTAACTTGTGATAAATTCCATTTAGTCGAGATATGTTGGAAGAGGCAATTGCAGATATTCAAACTAAACTCTATGCAAAAGAGTTTAAAGAAGAATTGAATAAAATATAAATGAAAGTGACAATCATAGATGAAAATAAACAAAAGCCACAATTAATACAATGAGACTGAAGAAGATTCCACTTTGGGTATTACAGGCATTGACATTTGTTTGTTTGTTTATTCATTTATCATATATCTCTCTGGTTTTTTTTTTTTTCAAATCCTTTTCTAAAATCCTACTCTTAACTATGGATTAAAAATGTTTAATGTGGAACATAAATAGAGCAAATGCTCCCCCAAATATCTCATTGTTTGCAAAGTTTAAAGGTTTGGAAGACAAAATTAAAAAAAAGAAATATAAGTTAAGCACATTTACAGATGATTTGGTGTTAACTTTGGAAGATCTGCTAGAGGGAGAAGGAACATTAATGGGAAAATAAAAAGATTTTGGTATGTTATCAGGTTGTAAGATTAATCATCAGAAGGCAACTATGTTAATAGAAATGATGGTAAACTAGTACTACAAAAATAATTTTGTAATACTAGTTACAAGATTAAGAAAAAAGTAATATTCTTAGTTATTACTATGACAAATATGAATTGTACATTGTACATTCTTTCAAAATAATTATGTTGAGATGAAATTAAGGCAGACATGTTAAGATGGGAATAATTAAATTGTCACTGTTGAGAATAATCTCTGTGATGAAAATGATTGTTTTGTTAAGAATGATATTTTCATTTTTAACAATACCTGTTTGACATTTGATATGCCATTTAAACAATGGAAGTATGTTACACCTAAATTTATAGGGCAAGGGGAAAATGAGTTAAATATAAAATTTTACCATATGCACATGAAAGAGGAGGATTGAGTTTACTAGATTTGAAATTGTATTTTGCTGGTCATTGTTTAGTCTGGATGAAACAATGGATGTACCTGATAGAGACTTAGAAGATCGTGATCTGAGGTTTGGATGGCATGAATATTTATGATAACATTTATAGATACTTATGGACAAGCCTTATTGGGAATATGAATAGATTAAACATTGTGCCTGAAAATAACTTTCTGGATCTCAGCAAAAGAAGCATGTCATAGAAGAGAAACAGCAAAAATAAATGGATGATGTATCATGAAGTTTTGGAAAACCATCAAAGGGAATTTAAAAGTAAATCAAAAGACCAATTAATAACAGAAAGGTAATATTGTTAATGTTTTTCCCATTTACAATTATTGGAAAGATTTAAAATGAACAAAAAGTGGTATGAAGTAAGAATTTGAAGTGCAATTGTTCATAAATGGAAAATATATGATGAAGGGGTTGAAATTTACGTTGTTTTGTAATCTTAAAAAGAATTTCTACAAAAAGTCTTGGGTTCTGGATTTTGGGCACATGCTATAAATTAGCCCATTTGAGGCACCTTGGTTCAAAAATGGTTGCCCTATGATGTATTGTTTTGTCCAGTTAAAGGTCATGACAATGAGAATTTTAGTACTATGCAGGTAGTCCTCGACTTAAGACCACAAATGAGTCCAAAATGTATGTTATTAAGCAGGACAGTTTTGTCACATTTTATGACCTTTTTGCCACAGTTTTTAATGAATCATAGTGATTATTAAGTTAGTAACCCAGTTGTTAAGTTGACTATGTTTGTCAGAAGATCAGAAAAGGTGATCACATGATCTGGAACATTGTGTCTATCAAAAATACATGCCAGTTGCCAAGCGCCTGAACTTTGCACATGGAGATGCTATGATGGTCTTAAGTGTGAAAAACTGTCACTTTTTTCAGTGCTACTGTAACTTCAAATAGTCACTAAATGAATGATGGTGAGTCAAGGATTACCTGTACAGATAGAAAAGATTATAGGAAGAAGAATAATGAGTTGTTTTTTTAAATCAAATCTTATATGTTGAATTTATTTCAGTTAAATAGATTTATCCCGAAACCAGATCCTATCCTTCTCTGTTTTAAAATTTGTATTAAAACCTTTAAAGAGGAGAAAGATAGGATCTGATTTCAGGACAAACCTATTTGACTTAAATCACTTCAATGTATAAGATTTGATTTTAAAAAAGAATTTATGTACTGGCAGTTATGAATAAACACCAACACTCCTACAGGTTACATTTTTAGCTGGTATGGGATCAATGTCACATGAATGGAATTTCTCCATAAGATATTAATATTGACAAGTTTAATCTTGATACATTGAAATTTTCTTATTACATATATGAGAAGGATTTTTCTTTTATTCTTATCTTCCATTTTTAACATTAACTATCATTCAAGTATTGCTCTGCACTACCTAAGAAAGCTATAATTTAAGACATTCATCTAGCACTGAACCATAGAACAAAGCTTGAATATCTGGATAAACTAAGTATTAATGCATAAAGAGCCTAGCATGAATGAAATGTGTGAAAACATAAAGCACAGGTAGAGAGCAGTCATGCAGTTATTAATCAAGTCAAACAACATTAACTCTATCTAAGCCAAATGCAAGAAATACAAGAGTTAGGCTTTTTGCTTAAATGTGTTACCAGATCAAATAGGAAGATATATAATTGTTCCTGTCACTCAAGTCACATGAACAGCTGAATTAAGTTTAACCATAATACCCCAGTTATTATAATAGCTCACCACAATAGTCATGAACACAGCTATAGCAACCTTTGCCATACCTGATACTTAGAAAAAGATACAGAGGATGATGAAAAACAGTGCAGTTGGGCATGCCATGATTGGTTTCTGCCTGCTATCAGCAAAACTACAATATACTCTTTGGATGACTATCTCTGGGAGTAATGCTATTCCTAAAATCCATTTAACTCATAGCCACCTGCCACATTTCATTTGGCTCCAACAATCCATTTAGTGAACACTGTATCGATGGCTTTCATATGTAAGTGTTGGAAATCTTCCCAATCACTTTCACTTTGGGAAGCAGTTGCCAATTGCCAAGTCCCTTTCATGGTTACATGAAAGAAGTAAGCCCTGACTCAGAAGCTCTTCAGGAAAAACAGTTCTTGTCATTTGATCAGTTCTAGCCAGTATTATGCAAATCTGCTTTGGTTAGAATTCAGCTGTTTTCTATTCTTCTCTCTGACATCCAGATTCCTTATTTCATTTCCTGTCTAAAACAATTGATTTTTATTTCCAAAAAATGATGGAAACTACTCTACACCTTCAGGACAGAAAAAAAGCTTCAAGTAAATTCAAACCAACAAACATATCAATATTTCGGGATATTGTAGAAAATGAAAGAAAATAAAATTTCAATCTATAATATTAGAGTTTAAGATTTCAGTTTCAGATCATCTATATACTGTAGTTTCACCACCCTTAGCTAGAAGCATCCTATTCTTTAAGAAAATGCAGAAACCAATAAAACATAAAAGTATCATCATGAAAGAAGACAAATTATGTAATAGTTTTGGAGATAACAAAAAATATCATACTGAAATTCACAATATGACAATACATAACAATCACATTCCAATGGAAAGATAATTTGATATTTCCTTCATGACTTAAGTACCATATCTCAAATAATTTAACAGGTAATTTTGGCATAGCCATCTTTGAATCTGTTTTGATTTCGGGCTAGCATTTGGTCTATGTTTATTAACTTCCCTTTTATGTATCTGTTTATGAGAATAGAACAGAACAATTGGAGGGGACCTTGGAGGTCTTCAAGTCCAACCCACTGCTTAGGCAGGATCCCTATACCATTTTAGTTATCCAACATCTTTTTAAAAACTCCCGGTGTTGGAGCATTCACAACTTCTGGAGGCAAGTTGTTCCACTGATTAATTGTTCTGTCGGGAAATTGTTAGTTTTAGGTTGATTAGTTTCCATCCATTGCTTCTTGTCCTACCCTCAGGTGCTCTGGAGAATAGTTTGACTCCCACTTCTTTGTGACAACCCCTGAGATATTGGAACACTGTTATCATGTCATCCCCAGTACTCCTTTTCATTAAACTAGACATACTCAATTCCAGCCATCATTCTTTATATGTTTTAGCCTCCAGTCCCCTAATCATCTTTGTTGCTCTTCTCTGCACTTGTTCTAGAATCTCAACATCTTTTTTACATCATGGTGACCAAAACTCGATGCAATATTCCAAGTGTGGCCTTACCAAGGCATTATAAAGTGGAATTATCACTTCATGTGCTCTTGATTCTGTCCCTCTGTTTATGCAGCCTAGAACTGAGTTGGATTTTTGGCAGTTGCAGCACACTCCTCACTTATATTTAAATGATTGTCCACTAGGATTCCAAGATCCCTCTCACAATTACTACTACTGAGTAAGATTCCACATATACTGTACCTGTGCATTTTGTTTTTCAGAATCTTACTTTTTCACCATTGAATTTCATTTTCTTAGATAAGTCTGTCAAGATCCTTCTGTATCTTAAACCTATCTTCTGGAGTGTTGACTCTTCCTGCCAACTTGGTGTCATCTGCAAATTTGATGAGTTGCCCATCTACCCCCTTGTCAAATCATCGATGAAGATGTTGAAGAGTAGTAGGACCTAAACAGAACCTTGGATACCCCACTGCATACTTCTCTCCATGTAGCTGTAGTTCCATTGAGAACTACACACTGAGTGCTCAACATCCATTCTCTGCACAGTGTAAGTAATTCACAAGACAGTTGGAATAGATGATTCTCCAGCCTCTGGTTGAAGTTTTTCAGAAAAGTCACTAATCTTCTATTGTTGAACAGCTCCTGCATATTTAACCCAGCAATTAATTCCCACAGTGGCCAATCAAATATCTTGTTTATGAAAGTACTGCCAATTACCCCAATACTATTATAACATTCTCCTGTAACTAGAATATCACCTTCCCAATCTTGTTGCCCAATCAATGGTATTCAACTTGATTGACAATGATAGCAGACACTTTTAAAATAGATTTTGGTTTATTTTACAAAATGCATACTAAGACTGTAATGAAATGGATGGCACATATAGAAAACAAAATTCAATCTGGGAGGAAAGTGATTAGTTCCACTTAGAAAAAAAAATGTGAAAAGAGCAAAGACAACTAAGAAGGGAGAAAAGAAATGGTCATTAATACATACAGTATATATGACAGTATATTCTACAGGATATTTCTTCTTTGATAAGAGGTGCTACAATATGAGAAAACTTTTTTTTCTCAGGCTCACACCTTCATTTGTTACATGAGAACAATAATAATGACAAATGTGCAGTTTTGTTAAAAACAATATCCACACTGGGGAAAAAACCATGTCCATCATAAACCATATTTGGGAGATACTTTTATCAGAACCCGTTGTGTTTATAGAAAAAGATATGCAAATATCTATATCCTTCAGAACAGAGCACTGCTGATAATTTTATCAAAGTGAAGTGAATTAGATACTCTGAATATATTAAATGTGAAAAAGTTAATTATTCTTAAAAGTGTTTGGTGTAGATGGCACTGATGGCTGCACTTGAGTATTAGTTATTTTGTTCTTTGTTGTATTAGCATTAGCCTTAGATCTTACAATGCTATATGTAGTATATTGGGCAGCAACAGATCTCCAGTATTTCTGGTTTATATTGAGTACTTTAACATTTTCCCATGTGAGGGTTTAGCACCTTTAAGTCTCTTCATGAAAGACTTAAATACCCTTCCCTCTTGTAATAAATTCATAATTTAGAATATTAGACTAAAAAAAGAGAATAAGGAAAAATGATAAAGAGGGGAGAAAAATAAGACAAATATAAATAAGACAGTTGTTGAAGAAAGATTGAAGTACTGCTTAATTCTACAATTGCCAGTTGAAACCAGCTGCATTTGTAAAACTGGAAACAGACTAAATTTAACCTAGAATGACCAATAAAATGCTATTTGTTTTCCACCACTTTCACTATTTTTTTCTTAAAAGAGAAAGAAAATAAATGTACGATACATGGCACTTGTAAGTACTGTAACTGTGTACTTTAGTTCTCTCAATTCCATTAAGAATCTACATGGAGATAGCACATTCTTACACCGGAATTACATCTATTTGTTTTATGGATTTTTGTGTGTATATACATGTATGTCCCTTCAAATCAGTGTTGACCCTTGATGACTGACTGGACAAATCCCTGCAATTTTCTTAGCAAGATTTCAAAGGTGGTTTGTCATAACTTCCTTACTAGGACTTAGAGAGAGCAACTGACCCAAGGTTACTCAGCTGACTCTGGGCCTGAGGCAGCACTCTTCTGGTCTGCTGGTTTCTAGCCTGCTGCCGCTACACCAAACTGGTTCTCCCTGAATAAATAAGAATTATTTGGAGGATTGAAACAATCTGCTAAGGCAGTTGATGTAGAAGATGAAGAAACTTTTCTTCAGGGCACGTAAGTTGAAGTGATATTTGTCTTCTACAAACAAGAACACTTTCAGGATGTTTTGCTTAGGAGAAGAAAACACAGAAATGAAAGTGACATATATGCTTGCACAAAGATCAACACCAAAGCATCCAAGAGAGATGTTTTTAAAATATACAAAATAAAAATGTTAGAGGCTTTTCAGATATGGGTATAGTTTTCCCACTAGAGGAACTGTGTGCTTAAAGATGGTCCCCTCAAACAAAAGCATATTCAGCAGAGATATACCTCTACTGAGACCACTTTCATCTCTACTCTTAATTTTTAATTATTTTAACTAAAATTATGAAATGAGAACTGAGCATGATAAAAAAGAAAGTGTCAACTCTGCATAATGTTTATTCATAATACATATGCCCCATAAGCTTTTAGATGATAAAATTAATATGTGAATGAATGTCAATATTTTATATGGCTATATAGACCTGCAAAATAAACATAAATTGAGGAGATGCACCAATTCAGGGTTCTATATAATATTCCATTTTTTTTCAATAATATATTGATCTGTCCATTTGACTATTGCTAGGAGTTGAGATTTGAAAAAGCCAAAGGGACTTGAAAAGAAGGTATTAGCATTTCAAATGTCCACAATTCAAAAGCCATAGTCTACATTAGTCGGTAATTTTGAACTACTATCCCAATATATCCATATGATAGATTTTTGAGTTACAGCCATCGAATCAACATGTTTGTTTTTTGCAATTCTGGGTGTAGAAGGAAAACAACTGAGAAAAGAATTCAGAACAAACAGAAGAAAGTGAGTGACAGTTCCCAGCTCTTTCAGCTATTCATTTATATTTTTTGCAACTTTCATTGCCTCCTAGCACTGTTAGGTTCTAGTTCACAGTATATGTCCTTGCCTCACATTTCAAAAGAAACCATTTCCCTCTGAGGAACCAGGAACACCATACATTTGAACTATATTTTTAGCAGCCCAAACAGTGAAATAAAAAAAAATCTGTCTAAAAATGACAAATGGGATTATCCTTGGATTGTGCAGAGAAGCATTTGAAGTCAATGTTGTTTCCAAGAGGAAGAAGAGTGGAACACAAAAATGACAAATACCTCCCCATATCCTGTGAGACACAAAAATGTCTCAAAGGTAGCAATTAATCTTCTATCATACTTCCTGATTGGTAGATACTTTCATTTCTCCTTGAGTGGCAGAAAAGCCAAGCAAATTGTCATCAAGTTTTAGAATCTAACTCATGTCTTAGAAGATATTTCACATATAGATCACTGCAGTATCACCTTCTGAAACTTAGCTCAGAACTCTCTAATTTTCCACTGTGCTGGGGAATTGTATATTACAGACCTACAGTGTTCCTCCCTGTGTGCCATGGAATTGAGTACTGGAAGACAACTTTTTCAGTGAATTATACACTTTCTTATGACAATCACCAATATGGATTAGATCCAAGGATTGTGAATACTGTTCATAGAACATTGATTTGGAAGCAATCTCAAAGACATCTGTTCTACTGTCTGATAGTATATAAAATCTAGTAGACCATTCAGAAAATCAAATTGAAGAGAATTGGCATGGTATACTGATAAGGATTTTGGGGAAATCTGGGAGAGGCAGGTTCAGGTATATCCTTAGCAAACTCTCTGGGTACGTAGAAGTCAGTCTTAGTCTTTAGCCTTACAAGGTTGTTGTAATAAAATAAAAGAAAATATCTGTAAAAGTTTTTTGGAATATAAATCAAATAAATAGAAAGAATAGAAAAATAATTAGCATTTCTATTCTGCTGCTTCAAGTACAATTATATGGAGTTGCCACTTTATGGAAACAGATTAACAGATAATCAGAGTTGGAAGGGACCTTGAAGGTCATCTAGTCCAATCCCCCACCCAAGCGGGAGACCCTACACCATTTCTGACAAATGGCAGTCCAATCTCTTCTTGAAAGTTTCAAGTGATGGTGCTCCCACAACTTCCAAGGGAAAGTTGTTCTATTGGTTGAGTGTTCATTCTTCATATGTTTTAGTCTCCAGTCCCCTAATCATCCTGGTTGCTCTTCTCTGTACTTTTTCTAGAGTCTCAACATCTTTTTTATAATGTGGTGAACAAAACTGGATGTGGTACTTACGTGGTCTTACTAAGGCTTTACAGAATGGCATTTTAGTACCTCACTTGATCTCGATTGTATCCATCTGTTAACGCAATTTAGGATTGCATTAGCTTTTTTGGCTGCTGCTGCTGCTGCTCTGCAACTGCCTTGGTACATGCAACCCAATAGTTTAGTTCAGTTTACATGCAGAAACTGAAAATGTAGACATATTATGTCTAATGTTCATTGGAACTGAAGAGTAGAGTAAGTGAAGAGATCTGATGCTACTTCAACTTAATGTTAACAGTAAATATGCAACATTTATGAGACTGTGGTGTCCTTGGTATTCTGTGAGTGTGGTTACTTGCTTGCAGATGCTTCATTACCCAACTGGGTAACATTATCAGTGTTAGTGAATACGCTTACTCTTTATATAAAGTAACTTGCACTCTCAGTATTGGTCTGCTAGTGGTTTCTCCTTGGTAGTTGTTTTCTTCTCTTCTATTGGACACTCATAAGAGTAAAACAATAATTCACAGTACTTTTGTAATTTTATCTATGTTCATTTATGCTTCCATCATATAGTATATGTAAAGAACATTCAGCACATACCAAATTAGCCTTATGTGTCCATTATGTATATTTTGCATTGGTATATGGGGTAGATATTGTTAGGACTAATGTCTAATTCTCATCAACTCCAGGATTTGAAGGAAGCATGAATGGAAGAAAATACAACAAATATTAGACACTAGGTCTATGCCACTATCTTGATTTTGATGCTGGAGTAGGCAGCTTTGATAGCAAGAGTTTTGATTTTTGCGCATTTAATTTGCTTTTTCTTGTTATATCTCAATTCTATTCTTCTGGATAAAGGTTCAGATTCTAAAAGGATGGGAATATTATTGCTAGGCTGATCATTGCCTGAGAAAGTGGTATTAAGTATATTCTAAAAGAGCCCATGCTTTAATTAGAAATAAGAAATGCTATTTGAAAATGGTCTTGAATACCTCTCTGTAACTTGATGATCTGGTGATTTTGATGGTTAAGATGGTATTTTACAAATTTAGATTAATAAGCCAGTTTAGGTTAATAAGCCAGTAAAGGTTTCCCCTACGCAGTCATGTTCAGCTCTGGGTGGGAGGACATCTCCATTTCCTATCTGAGGGAGCCAGCATTGTCCAAAGATGCTTCTGTGGCCATCTGGGCAGCATGAGTATAGACCAAGACACACAGATGCATAATGTTAATTATGCAAAGATACATTGTAGGGAACAGGCCCTTCCCACCTGTGACACTATTGTGACACTGCTTGTAGAATAGACACCAATAAATGTTCAGATTTATGTTGACTCTCTGACAACAATCTCCCTCACAGTCACTCATCACAATTATTTATAATGCTCATTCAAAACCATTAAAAATTTGAATGAATGATTTTGGATTCTTCCCTCTGGAACAGCAGCAACTGCCACTGCCACCAAAACAAATATTCCTTTTTATATATTCCACTCAAATACCAGTATGATCCTGGATATATTGAATAATGTATTATTTACTTTTTATTTATTTGTGTTTCATTTATATCCTATTTTTCTTTCAAATGCACAAGGTAATGTACATATAATTTTTTCCTCCATTTTTTCTGCACAATAATAGCCCTTCAAAGGTAGATTGCAATGAGAGACAAGGACTGGCCAAGTCACTAGTGAGCCTCTATGCTTGAGCTTAGTTTTTTTATAAACTTAGTTTATAAACTTAGCATGGGCTCACTAGGGGATGATAGGAAATTTGGCCTGCTTCTTCAAAGATCTGGCTTTTCAAACATTGGCTTTTGTCATTGTCAAGTTTCTTTTGGACATGCTGAAGGGAACTGTATCTGTTGGTAGAATTTTATGTTGAAACTGTAAATTATAACTGCAGATACTCTGAAGAGAGGCTCAATTCACTTATCTGATTATGAATATTTGAAGGAACATGTGCTTGTTTGATTAAGCCATGTTCTGCTTGTTGTGATCTAAAGGGCATCTGGCATTTTCAATGCCTCAAACCTCCATTCTGAAATTCCCTTTATAAAGAAATTTAGCCAATTCCCTGCTTTATGGCCATTAGGTATGAAGTAGAATTTTAGATTTGAGTAATGGAGTTCAGTTATGTTAATATTTCAACTGACTCTAGCTACAATTCAGTAGCATTCCCCATCAGCTTAACACAAATCAGTTTCCTAAGCCAAGTTACCACAAAAAGGGAGCAGATGCATTACAAACAATGCCTACAGTGTAAATAATTCCAGATGCTTCAAGCAACGCAGCCAAACCATTGAGTTATTCCAAATTCTAACAGTCTGTTGTGATATATGTCATAATTCCCAGTATCCAATGACCACTCAAGTAAAGACACCAGTGTTTAGACATTTGGCCCATAATTCAACAAGCCACAAAATGTTCAGTCAAAAACTTCCACAAAAATGAACACCATAAATTTATAGTCAGACCTGTTCCATTGGAAGCCCCTTTAAGCTCAAATTTTCAGAACTTCTGTGACTTTGGTCTGTAGTCTTTTACCAAAGAGATTGTTGATATTAGTGCAAGCAGAATACTGTCCTTCATTTTTTAAAACAAATTTTAATTAAAGTTGATGGAAGAGAATTTGCTTTGAAATTATTTTAAAGGAGAAGAGAAATCTGGGCAAATGTTTATCATGGAATAAAATGTTCTTTATTATTTAATTGTAAGTTGACTTTGTGTGCAAGAACACTAGCCTTCCTGGTTTCCAATGTTAAATGTCATTAAAAGACATATTTTACTACATTTGTATATAGCTACTAATCACAGCCATAGCCAAGAAAATTAGGAGATGGGAACCTTGAATTGTATGCCACAGGCAGACTTTTCAATTTCAGTTGAATTAGAAAAGTTTTTACCAATCCATCAATGGAGACAATGCAATGAACCAGCCAGTACCTGACAAAGAAGATACAATGAAGTTAAGGGTACAGCTGTAGCACAATAACAAAATCTACATATAATGAGATTGTAACTTGGATAAGGAGGTGGATGAGTCAACAGCTTAAATGAATACAAACAGAAATGGTGAATAAAAGGCAAGGGATAAGAATTGGTCAGTACTGGTGAAGAGGAACTGCATGGTTTTTGGATGAAATTTCTGATTGGTCAATGCTCATTCATTGCCAAGCAGTTTAACAACATACCACAAAGAGGTTAAATTAAAGGTTGATTAACATCTGGCAAACGTACTTGATAATTAAAAAAATCAAACAAAAGTGGCACCAGACCACTACAGGTCAGACCTGCTTAGCAACAACTTTTACATTGCTAACTGGCATGGTAACTGATGCAATTCAACAGCATCTAGTCGAAAACAGCTCTTTCCACCTGAGCAAAACTGAACAATTCCTAATTGACAAGAGGAATGGGAAATCAAGAGAAGGAAGACAAATGTGAGCATAGCTTGGATTTATTATAAGAAGACATTCAACTTCCTTCCATACGATTGGAAATGAAGTTCCTAGAAATAACAGGAGTCAGTAAAAATATCAGGAGTTTAAAATCAATGGCACAATGGAAAATAGAGTTGCTTGTCAATGTTGACAGACTGGGACAGGTTAATTTTGAAAGACAAGAATCTTTCAAGAAGACTCAGTATCAGAACTACCCTGTCAACAATACGGAACAAGACAGATCATGGCTATCAAACATCAAAAACATGTGTCAGACTAACACATCTTCTTTATGGATCTGAAGCTGTATGGAAAATACCATATGAAATAAAATTATTGTTCAACATTGTCTGAACATACAGCTAAGATATTGCAATGGAGTTTGGAATGGACAAATATAACATCTTCACCATACAGTGAAAACTTAAAAAATCAATATGGAAATAACATTGAAAGTCTGAATGAAGAGGATCACTACAAATACCTGGTATATATCTCAGGCTCACAGCACCAAGCACACTGAAGTCAAACAGAAGGATAGTAGTGAATACACCAAAGGAGTGAAGGTGATGTTAAAGTCCAAACTCAGTGATTCTAACACCAGCAAGAGAATGAACACCTAGGCAATTCCAGTAGATATACAGCTGGAATAATGATATGGACTCAAGCAGAACTAGAACAGGGAGTAAGGAAGGATAGGAACACCAGAAAATAATTACAATGAATCATGCCCTTTATTCAGGTAGCAATGTTGACAGACTTTACTTACGAAGGAAAATAGTGTGCAATATTACATTCACCAGATATTTGAAGAAGAAAAAGAGTATTGAAAAAATACCTGAAGAACATTGAAGAAAATACACTGAAGCTACTATATCAGGAATGCTTAATGAATACCAAAGAGACCAAACTGTCTGATAAGAAAGACAAAATAAAAGTTAGAAAACAGACCTGGCAAAGCAAGGTTGCATAGTCAGGATACTAAAAAGTCCATCAGGTGAAGCAGATAACAAGACCTAGCAATGGCTAAGAGCAGAAAAGCTGAAAAAAGAGAGAGTGGCTAATTCTGGTTGCACAACACTAAAGCTTAAGAATAAATATACATTTAATAATAAATTTATATAAAGCCATAATTAAAAATACAGCAAAAGATAGCAAATGTTTCTGCAAGAAGAGTGCACAGACTAATTACAAACAACAGCATGACAAAGTAGCAACAAGAGTGCATTGGAATATCTATAAGAAATACCATTTGCCTGCAATGGTAGAGACCACAAGAGCTGCTTTGACCACAACATATACAAAATGAAGAAGCCAAAGTGCTTTGGGACTTTAGAATTCAAGCACACAAGCATTTGCCATCCAGCACCCTAGATCTAATGATTGATAAGAAAGACAAAGAAGTCTGAATAATGGATATTGCAGTACCTGGATACAGAATAAAAAATACTGCAGAAAATAACTAAATATAAAGGCCTGGATGCTGAACTTTTCAATCTTGTGATGATATATTTATTACTATTAAAAATCAGCATCTGTCTATTCCAGGTTTTGGGAAGAACTTGATAGATGGGCAAAATGCCAAATCGAGTTTCAACATCTGGCTGACTATGAGATCAACATAAAATATAATAATAATGTCACAAATTCAATTTAAGGTAAAATGTTTAGAACAGGATGACACAGACCTTTTGCCTAAAAATACTTTTATTTTTATTTGTGCAACTGGTTTCTCCATTTTCTATACAACCATAATATAAGCCCAAAATGGGATATGATGTATTTATAAACTATCTTATCTTCCTTAATGGTCTTCCAAATCTGGAATGGGATGGATAAGAGGTGTTTTATGGTTCCTAGAAAGTAAATTGAATTTGTTGCAGATGGAACTAAAACAAATTACTTTGATTTTATAGGATGTCAGTGAATCACCTTATGCAAGTAAGAAAGAAGAGTTTATCTATCACATGGAAATTGTCAGTTATGTCTATAAGGATGATTCTCTGTAATTTTTGATACTCTTTCCTGTCTAGAAAAATACTTCTGGGGTTCAGTTATAAAGTGCTGATGCATGCAACTTTTTAATTTTTCCATCTCTTCTCAAATTCAATATATACATATACATATTGATGCTATGACCTGTGGCTTTCATGTGTTGGACTAGTGAGGAAGTGTGTTCCAGCTTTTTTACGGCTTGATCCACAAAAACACACTGAGACATAATGGAGACCTAGAAGATGAACAGACCTATGGAACAGCTGTCCTGCCCTACATAAGAGGTACAACAGACAAAATCAGTAAGATACTACACAGGTATCACATCAAGACTGCCTTCAAATCAGACAGAAAAATAGCAGCCATCCTTAGAAACCCCAAAGATAAAATTGACCTGGAAAACCAAGGCATATATGAAGTCCCCTGTGCATCATGCCCGGCCACATACATTGGACAGATCAATAGAAGAATAAGTACCCACCTGGATGAACACAAAAATGCAGTAAAAAAGTTGGAACACACTTCCTCACTAGTCCAACACATGAAAGCAACAGGTCATAACAACACCACAAGCCAGGCAAACACCTGGGCACAAACAGATCCCCCCTGATACCTCCAGCTCAAACACACCCCAACCAGGCACCCAGATGAAACCTAGCTTCCTAATAAATGATAGCCATCCATTTACTCAGAGCCAAGCCACACTAAAAGCCTCCAATACAGGAACACAATGTTGCCAGCCAATCAAGACAAAAAAAGCCACAAAACAGACAGAAGATATTAGAAACACCAATCAAGCAAAACACAGCAAACTCCAAGACCAATAAACACAGACTAAGACTCCCAACCAATCAGGATGAAGAAAAAGCATTCTGGCACAGCAGTAGGCTAGCCCCAAATTTAAAACAGAAACAGCTGTGAAAGTCTGACTCACAGACAAACACAATACAGAAGCCTGATGATGGCAGATGAGATTCTGCCGAAACGTTGTTACAACTTTAAAAGCACAACTATAATGACATGGGAAAATACCCGAACAAAGCTGAATACCATACATGTAAGTACCTGCGAAAACTTAAGAAAACACACACACACACACACACACACACACACACACACACACACACACACACGCTTTCCAAATTTTAGATTGATGAACTGAGAGTACATTTATTTTGGAGTCTTGGGACAGGTCCAAGTATGAATCTTTGGACAAATTGACTTTATGGGCTTAGCCTTCATGCTCTTTGATAATAGCAGATGCTCACTTTACTGATTATCTCAAGCCTGCTCTAATCAGCAGGTCAAATAGAGTGGTTCCTTGCTTTTTTTAAGCCAATATTTCTTTCTTCCAGTATGTTTAAATCTCTTACAGAATTTGGAGGATTCGTGGAGAATGTATCTTATCCCCTTCCTTCTCCCATCCATGTTTTTACGAATATACTCTGCATTGTTGCTTCTATTAATAGGACTGACAGGGGCAATCAATGGCTTTAAAAGAGATTTGTATGAACCACAAAGAGTCAAATGCTACCTCTATGGAGATAAATGCTCCCTTTGCTCTGCTGCAGCAACTCACAATAACACACCTCCTGGGGAAAGGTTTTACTCTGTACCAAGTTTATCACTTAGAGGAAGCAATGACTTTTGCACTTTTCCAGGAGGAGACACAGCCAGCCTTCATTTTATAGCAGAAACTCAATGGTACAAACACTTTGTGAAGGAAAACTATCAGTTACCTGCTGAATGTTGCAGCTTGGACAATTCTCCTTTGCCTGTTCCTTCGTTTTTTCCCCCCCCTATTTCCACCTGCTAAAATCCCAAAAGCTATACCTGACATCTGGGCTTTTTGTCAATTCCCTCCAGTTTCTTGTCAAGGTATATGTCAGTCTAGTGAATACTTTCAGGTTCTTTCAGGGAAAGATTTAGGTGGCTATCCTGCTATAAGTATAGATAGAGACTTATAGGGCTTATAAAACATCTTGAGAAGAAGCCTTTGCAAAGAAGTTGTCATAAGCTTAGTGGAATAAGAGTGTAATAAAAGAGTAATGATAGAAAAGTCCTGACAGAAATGAAAAGAACTCTAGATACAGTGAGGTAATTGATCCTCCATATGCTCCAAAATCAGGAAATATTAACTTAGTTGATTAAATTTTATTGATAGTCACCTAGAATGACCTACAATCAAGTAGATGGCTATATCAATTGTAAAAATAAGTAATAATTATGTTGGTGCTTGAGTGTCTGAATGGTTATTTAAAGTTAAAATTTATCTCATACCAATATTATCAACTTCTATGGAAATTAAATCTGCAAAATTTCAGGAAAAAATTATGTGTTTAACTTTTTATTATTTTATTGATTTATTGTTTCTTGGCTTTACATTATTTAAGGCTAAATTCCTTCCTCAAGAAAACAGTGATGCACCATACTTCAGATGAATAAGCTCTGACCAATTGCACAAGATCAATAATTTCAAACTGGCATTGACCCAAAAACATACAATATTTGTTCCAAGCAACTGATATGCAAACAATATACAGCACACATTTGGTTGTCCCCAAGAATCCACAAAATTTCTTAAAAAAATTAACCAAATCTGAAAATGGGAATAATTTACCGCATTTTTCATACTATATATAAAATGCTCCAGAATATATGACACACATTACCTTTAGAGAATGAAAACAAGAAAAAAAATCTGCCTCTGCCTCAGCATCCATCTAGTATTCATTTGGCTAGTGTCCCTTGCAGCAAACAGCAAACAACCTTGTCAGTTTCAACATGTTATTGCAGCTTCAGCACATGGCTTGTCAGGGCTCCGCTCCATTGCACCCACCACCAGTCAACTGAGCTAAGCTGCTGCCACAGCCAGAGAACACTGGAGCTTTCACTGCTGAGCAGCTGATCAGCCACCCAGAATACCACCAATCAGCTGTTCTAGGCAGTGGGAATCACAACCACCGCCTATTGCCACCCGTTTGCCACTACCCATTCGCTGCAGCCCATTTGCCGCAGTCCATTCACCGCCACCCATTCACCACTACCCATCGAGCTGCAGCACACAGGCCGTGGCAAATGGGCTGTGGTGAACGGGTGGGCAGCAAATGGGTAGATGGCAAACAGGTGGCGGAGAATGGGCAGCGATAGGTGGCAGTGGTGATCCCCACCACCTAGAACAGCTGATTGGCAGTATTCTGGAAGGGCGATCCAATAACCAATCAGTTGCTTGGAACCAAAGACTCCAGCATTCCCTAGCAGCGGTGCACCGACCCCACTCCAGCCTGCTACAGTATAAGATACACAGACATTTCCACCCACTTTTGGGGGGGCAAGGAAGTGCATCTTATAGTGTGAAAAATACAGTATTTCCTCCTTACTTTTTCCCAATTCGTGTGGGCAAGCTATCCTATATCTACATCTATATCTGCATCCATTTATCTTTGGATAAGACAGTTCTTTTTATTACAGATGATGAATTACAGTTTTAAGTAAAGTATATTTTATTCAACAAGCATTCAAGCTACAAAAATGAAATGGAACAGGATTGGAAAACTGAAAACTGCCAAATGGCAGAAAAAGCAAAAGTTCAATTCCAATGTTTTCCAAGCAAACACATAATTCTGTGCACTGCTATATCCCATAATAAAATATAAAAGTATTTTGTTTGGGAACAATCTTGTTGCAAAAAAGAAAGCTAATGTGAATCAATCAATCAATCAATTTCCTTTCCATACATTTTACTATATAGAGGGCTTGAAAATAAATCCATCTAGTTTTAGATAAAAGCACTTCATTAAAACCATTTTCCCCCATTCAATCATGTCTAATTCTCTGAGACTGCCTGAACAAATCACTGCAGTTTTCTTGACAAGGTTTTTCAGATGTAGTTTTCCATTGCCTCCTTCCCAGGATTGAGAGAATGTAACTGGCCCAAGGCTTTGTGCTTAAGACAGCACTGAAATTCAGGGTCTCCTAGTTTCTAGCCAAATATCTTAACCACTACACAACAATGGCTCTCAATAAAACCATAGATATTTCCTGATTAAAACTGGAGAGTCAAATATTGCATGATTTGATTTAAATCTGTTTTTCAAAATTGGATAGAAATTCAGTCTAATTTAAGTAACTTCAAGATGATAGCTGAACTGAGTTCCATTTGAGTTGTCAAGATATGTAACATCACACCAGAAGGGCAATTTTTTTCAATGGTCCACACTGAAAAAGCTGACTCTAAGGGAGTAAATGACCTAAAGAATGTTAACCTTGCCACCTCAAACAAGTTCTATAGGTAGAGAATTTAATGAGAAAACAAAAAATCCATAACAAATAGTAAACAAAACAACCCATATTTTATCAAAGTCATTGTATAACAATCTTCAGGAAGGGAGTTAGAGTTTAGCAACTCTTACTTCAGGGAACAGGCTGTTCAAAGTATAGGAGTTCCAGCAAAGAAGGAATGTTTCCTACCTTCAGCTTCAAGACTGTATGCTGTAGAAATGCATCAAGACTGTATGTGAAAGCTTTAAATATGTTGTCAATAATGCAAACAGGACACAGATGATATGATGTGGCACAAATATTTATTCGCGCTCCTTTGGGAAGAACACAGTATTGTTTTAAATTTCTCTTTATAAAATCTTTATCTGCAGCACACCTAAGCATTGCCAAATTTAAAAATGCAGAGATTGTGGGTGCAGCATAGTGCAGTGATATTTGTTACACAGAATCCTTTGCTAGGTTTGATCTCCTTAAACCAGCAAGCTCCTAAACTGTATGCTGCAGGAATACTGCAGTATTATTCAAGCTAAGTACCTGCATAATCTTTCCTTCCTTCATTTTCTGACATGAATTTACTAAAATCATTTAAACATTCATAAATAGGATGAATAAATTGTTTCAGAAATGACACATGGGATAACATAAAGCTGGTGGATCATCTATTTTTAGGGAAAATGCCAATTTCTTATGAGAAATGAAGTATATAAAATGATGAAAAATGTGGCTCTCCTATTCATAACCAAAGTTATCTAGGGATTTGAAATGAGATTTCTTACTCATTTTACCTCTCCAGACTTTGCTAGAAATGGCAGTTCTGCATCAGATGTGATCAACCACTTACCAAACTGATTCCACTCAGGAAGAGAATTATCCAACAGGAGTAAGACTATTAGGTCTGCATGAATTGCAATTTGAGTTTGCTTACTTCAACCAGATCAACTCACTAACTCTTCTAGAAACAGACAGCGTGTAAAAATTCCATCCTTGTAAAGGAAGAGCTATAGAAAACATGAACGAGATATAGAAAAAAAAACTATTTTTCCAGATAATTGCTGCCACACAATGTAAGAGGCTAGATATATTAATAGTCTAAAAGCAATCTATTACATTAGGTCTTCTCTACTTTAATAAACATGATGTGGACAGAAGCATTCTGTTGACTGCATTGTTGTTAAAAGTACATCCTGAGCCTCGGTGACATAGTGGTTAGAGTGTAGTACCACTACTTCTGCTGATTGCCAGCTGCCTGCAATTTGGCAGTTCGAGTGTCACCAGGCTCGAGGTTGACTCAGACTTCCATTCTTCTGAGATGGGTAAAATGAGGACCTAGATTGTTGGAGGCAATATACTGACTCTGTAAAACTACTTAGAGAGGGCTATAAAGCACTATGAAGCTGTATATAAGTTTAAGTGCTATTGCTTTTGCTTCTGACTTTTATATGGGTTGAAATAGAAATACTAGAACCGATTCTGGATTATATTTAGGTTATATAATACATTATATTAATGTATTATATCTGAATTAAAATTTTCATTTAAAGGCATCCACAGCAGTTAACATTCCTCAGATGTACACTTTTAACAATTCATATCTAGTGAATCCTCAACTTCATTCTGAAGTCATAAAATAGAGTCAAATGCCATTTTTATTTTTATTTACCATCAGCAATATGAACAAAATTACAATAATCATCCACCTCAAGAAACCAAACAACCAGAAAGCCCACTCATTTTCATTTTCATTTTCTTTGTCTCTGCCTCTGTCTCTCTCATTTAGCAATAATAGAAAAAAATAATAAAAAGTTCTGTAGGCATTTTAAAAGAACAAAGTACTTCCTATTAATTGTATTTAGTCAGTGGTTTTCAAATTGCACCGTTCACAACTGTACAACCAAAGGACTTAAGATACCCTCTGAGAATGCCTGAGGAGATGCAATGGGAAGAAAATGACTCATGAAATCCAAGAAAAGGTGAAAGGACTCTTTCAGTAAAGGAAATAGGAGGACATCTGCAGAGAAAACTTCACTGAATCTGTGATTGATGTAATACTGACAAGCAGAAATGTAGATAAATCCTTTATTACTGTGCATTTAATTATTTATTTAATTACCCTTTCCCCCCCTGAAAGTGAAATATTTTCAGAGGCATTCTGAACAAACTTCTGGTTCATAAAAACCAGGGTTTTTTTCAAGGAGAAAAGAGAGGAGGTATTCATAAGTATTGGGACATAAGGATGCTATGCATTTGAGAAAAGAAAATTTAAAAAAGAAGAATTAAATTCTCTTTCTGGCAAAACAAGGAGGAAATATAGCTTTTAAAAAAAAACATCAAAAGAAAATCAAAAGATAATATGTCTTTGAAATATTGAAAACAAGAGTCCCAGGTTTTTTTCTAATTATAGGAGAGAATGTTTAGGAGATAATATATAGGAGATAAAATCCTATATAATGAATTGACATATTTTAGAAATGTTTATTTTCTTTTAAGTAATGCAATAGTTAATTATAGAGTGTTTATTAGAGTATATTTTCTTGAGGGATAGAAAGTAAATTTAAAATGAAACAAAACCATACACGTCTTCTTTAAAAAATGGGCATTCTTCTGCTGTCCAGGGCCTCTAATTACATATTTTATGGGCAACAATTCCAAAATTAATGGAGCCATATCACAAATGCATGCAGGACTCAGTGAGAAATGCACTAGAAGATGGTGTCTGTTTTTAAATCACGATAGCCTGTTTTTGAATATACAGTATCATACACATCAATACAACTATTTTAACATGGTCGTGAATATCACAATACAGTTTCTAGCTTATTTAGCATGTCAAAATAAGATGTACGTTCAGAGGGAAATGTGCTTTTCAATATGCATATAGTGACCTGTTTTATAGGAAATTTGGATTTCAAAATATGCCTTAAAATATTTTAGCTTCAGGCACTTCGGGCATAACAGAACATCGAAAGACAATATCATACTGGAATGCAGTACTGTTGAAAGAAGATTTATGATACATTAGCCTTGGTTGAAGGTTTTACCTGGATTAGGATTAGTTTTACTTTTGTCCCCAAAGTCCCCTCAGTGATGCCCTATGTTGACACTAGTGGATGTTTGCTTGCAAAGAAACCCCCATAAGCAGCTGCTCATGCATAATGAAGGTTGCTGGGCATGCAAATACCCAAACATTAGCTCCCTCTACATAAAAGTTCTGTTGCAAACCATAACATAATTTATTTCCTGACCATTTTCTCCTGCCACAGAGGAAGACTTTGTTTTTCTTAAAGCTTTATTATTTATTTAGAATTTTAGGAAGTTATTTTAGAACTTGTTTTGCTCTTGCCTGATGGATGGGAATGCTAGTGTTGCTCTCCTTTTTTGGTTACTATATTTCTTCTTTACTTATCAAATCTCTGATTTGAAAAACCCCATCTGAGGAGTTCTGTCGCAATATGCTTTCTTCTAACTTCTTAAAGAAAGAGAACCTGAAAACTTCTGAAGGCTTTTGGAAGTGAAGACAGGACACTCAAACGTATACCTGCATCAACTTGTACCCGAGTACAAAAACAAACAAAAAATAAAAATCATATTCTACCATGAAAAAATCTCACCAGGCATTCATCTTTAAAAAATCACAAAAAGAAATGTATTTTCCATAAAACAGAATAGAATAGCTTTCATAAATGAAAAATAAGTATTCAGCACTGCTATGCAAACAGGGATGTTGAACTTTGGGGAAATAATATTGAGAGCAAGTCTAAAACAATAATCCTGATTCTGCTTCAACACAGTAAGGCCATAATGTGTGAATTACACAATGCCAGAACTTTATTATGGGTGTTATATACAAATCAACATCTGCTTCACACAGTTTATGATGTTGGATGTTAAAATAGATGGCTCCAGAGAGCTGGTGACAGCTGCAGGATAAGCCATAGAGAGCTGCTTTAACCCAGCAATAGTCCTTAGAAGGGTAGAGGTATAGGGCTTTATGGGTTTTTTGTTTTGTTTTGTGCCGAAACTATTTCACTATTCTAATCCTAAATGCTGTCATTTTACAGGACTACAGTGGCTTATTGCTTCATTTGACTCAATATTGTTAAATACACATTATTTATTTATTTACTTGTTTTTAATCAAATTGTCTATATTTTGGAGATTTCAAATTTACTGTTTTGGCAAGGAATCTGGTAGGGGGATGCTACTTTGCTTGCTTTATTTATTAGAGATCCCACACAACCATTTCACAATCTATTTATGTTGCTCTCCTCTGAGTGGAGGTTTTGAAGTATTTCTAGCAGGACTACCAGATTCCGTAACAGCTTTGTTCCCTATGCCATCCATCTCATAAACTCGCAAGATTTATTTTCCTTGCCATGTACATATATACATCTGAACTAAACTGTGTTGTTTCTCTGTGTCATATAATATGTGTGGGTATGCGCATAATTTTGTATGTATGTATACATGTATTTATTTATTTTGTCATGTTTATGTAGTATATATCGGAGGTGGTGACCCTTTGACAGCCACTCTTTGTAACGGAATTTCATTTTAATATATGCCGATTAGATACATTCAAAGTGACAATAAAGTTATTCTAAATTCTATGTCTTATCTATTGCATTGTAAAGCCACTATGAGTCTTTCACTTGCAGGCTTCTCAATATGTAGCCAGCAATCATTTGGAGACCAGAATGCTGGATCAAATGGGGCTTTTTCTGATGTATTAGCACTCTATTCAAGAATGAGGAATGGAAATGAGCACCATCTCCTAAAGTCCGCTGTGACTAGTGTAGTACAACCCGCAGGAACTCCTTTACCTTACTTCTCAATTATATATGTCAAGGATGTCCTACAAATATGAACCAAGATGGTCTTTAAAAAAAAGAAATCTGGCCTTAAACTCCTATGTTATTTTTTTATTATTACTGATTACAATTGATGTCCACTAATTAATCAGAGTTTTATTTGATTAAGTCTTCTAATTATACCATGCAATCCTGGCTGTAATGGGCCCAATGCATAACTTTAATGTTTAGAATTATTATTTTATATTTTATTTTAAATGCATAAAAATCTTAGTGGAGAGGTCTTTGTTAGAAGTGATATTCTCTGTGTCTTACATTTTTGTTTTTGGTTTTCGTATCTGATCATCATCTAGGACTGAACGAAAAGCCTTCATAGGAAATCAGCATAAAAAATTAAATGCTTTACTCTTCCAAAGTGGAATGAGAAGCTGTTATGAAAGGATCTGGTTAAGCACTGAGAAAAAAAAAATAATCATGGATACAAATCACAACTAGCGATACTGTAATACTGTTTTCCTTCTGATATAGATAATGGGATAAGCCGGCATGCTTAGAAATCACTGAAAAAGAAAAGTCTGAAGAGATGAATTGCTCTTCATGAAGTCAGCGTTCAGGTTATTTTCTACTGAGGTTCCTGCTGACATTGGCTGGGACTATAATGGTAAGCTTCTCTGTAGCTAAAATGAATCAGTTTCCTATAATATCTTGTTCAAAGAAAAGGCTGTAGCTGCAGAATAAAATTCACAGCTAAATATAAATAAAAATGGGGCCTGAGTTTCACATGAATATATCAGGAGATCTTGGGTAACGAGCCTAGCCTTACTCCAATACCTGGAGTGCTGGGACCTTTATTCCAGTTATGAACCCATTCAATTGTCAAGAGATTTCTTTTGAAAGTGGATCCCCTGTTAAAGATCTGTGTTTCTTGCGTGTATGACAACCTCCTGTGTTGTACTCACACTATGAAATACATTATCTCAGAAGTTGCCTCTAAATGCTATTTTTTTAAAAATCTGCAAACATCAAATGTATCTCTTACTCTAATGTTTAATTAAATAATATAGGACTTAAAGGTAATATGTGCTAGTAATTTACGGCTCTAGGGGGCAGTGCTCATCTCTGTTACAAAGCCGAAGAACCAGTGCTGTCTGAAGACGTTTCTGTGGTCATGTGGCCGACATGACTAAACGCCGAAGGTGCATGGAATGCTGTTATGTTAGGACTTACTTTACTGTTAATTTAATTTGTCTTTTAGCTTCATACATTCTGTTTTTACTTTTTAATTTTTTTGTTAGCTGCCTTGAATGCTATCAAAACAGTTCAGCAAGACATAAATATAATCAGTCAATCCATCATATTACTGTGAATATATTGACCCAGTATGTAGCAGCTGCAGGAAAAGGCAAATCCCGTGCTGAAGAACACTTTATATATCACTTTATTGTTTTTATAAAAATCTAAGGTACTTCCTCACCTAGAATATAGAGCCCCAGACTATGTTTTTGAAATGTTATACATTTGGAAGTGGTTAATTAGAAACATCAAGAGACTATAAAAATCCGTATGAATATTTTTTTTAAATGTTTTAGCTTAAAAGTTATATTGGAAAAAAATGAATAAAAACAGTTTTATAAAATTATACATGATATGAAGTAAGTCAATAGGTAGTTATAATATTATGAGCTGTGGTGGCGCAGTGATTAGAATGCAGTACTGCAGGCTACTTCTGCTGACTGCCAATTAGCAGCAGTTTTGTAGATCGAATCTCACCAGGCTCAAGGCTGACTCAGCCTTCCACCTTTCAGAGGTTGGTAAAACGAGGACCCAGATTGTTGGGGGCAATGTGCTGACTCTATAAACCACTTAGAGAGGGCTGTAAAATCACTGGGAAGTGGTATATAAGTCTAAGTATCATTGCTAGAATACTAGAAGCAGGTTGATTTAATGAAACTGAAAGGAAATTACTGCACAAATGCCCAGATAAGTAATGCTAAAGCAGATGGTTTAGTTAAATGCATTAAGATAATAACAGATATATTCAAATTCAGGTCTCAAAAAAAATATGTTGCAATTGATTTTTGATCCACTGCATCTCCTTGACAATAAAAACTTCCTTGAACCCAAGAAATTTGGTGAATCCTCTAACTTGCCCCAAAAGAAATGAAGACTATCAAGGTTCTATGATTATAATACTTAATATATATTATTAGATACTATATTGTCCATATCAGTTTATCAATATTTTGAACTGAACTATTTTAAATAATTCATTGGTTTTAAATCAGTATATGAATTAAATAAAACTAATTAACAGTTTTATTCAAGATTTTGAAGGAAGTGACATCTTTTAAGCATACCCCTATTCAACTAACATGCAAATCCTATTATCCTGATATAATGCAAAAAAAAAACCCAAAACATTTAAGTAGTAAGGAAAATTAAATGATTTCAATATACCATGATTCTCCAACGATATGGCCTCCACCAGTAGGAAGGCCCAGCATGATTTCTAGGCATGAGGTGAAATTAAGCCCCACCCCCAAAATTTAGGCCTATTTAAACCATGCATTTCCCCGCCATTTCTCACATTGTTCATTAGAACTATACAAGGTGAAGAGAAATGGGGGGAAGGGCAGGGTGGGTGGGAAGAAAACTTGCCTTTAGAAGTGCCCTTCAGGTAGCCTAGGCTAGACTACCCCAATAGCTGATATAAGCTCCCCATAGGCAGAGTCCCCAGCTGCTTCAGGGCGTGGCATGGTTGCCCGTGTCCTCTCACCTTTAGGCAGTCTCTTTCAGGTGATGGAAGCTCCCCAAGTGCAGTCACCAGCCACTTCAATTGGCCGGTAGAAGTGGCCTGGGGTGAGCGCACACACACAATCCCCTCACCACGAGGCCGCTTCTATTAGCCAATGAAAGCTCCCTTGAAGGCAGAGTCCCCAGCCGCTTCAGGGCGTGGCATGGCTGCCCGTGTTCCCTCACCATTAGACAGTCTCTTTTGGGCGATGGAAGTTCCCCAAGTGCAGTCACCAGCCACTTTGATTGGCCGGTAGAAGCGGCCTGGGGCGAGCGCACACACACAATCCCCTCACCACGAGGCCGCTTCTATCAGCCAATGGAAGCTCCCTTGAAGGCAGAGTCCCCAGCCGCTTCAGGGCGTGGCATGGCTGCCCGTGTTCCCTCACCATTAGACAGTCTCTTTTGGGCGATGGAAGTTCCCCAAGTGCAGTCACCAGCCACTTTGATTGGCCGGTAGGAGCGGCCTTGGGCGAGCACACACACACACTCCCCTCGCTGCGAGGCCGCTTCTACTGGCCGATCGAAGTGGCTGATGACTGCACTTGGGGAGCTTCCATCACCCAAAAGAGACTGCCTAATGGCGAGGGGACACGGGCAGCCACGCCTTGCCCCGAAGCAGCTGGGGACTCTGCCTTCGGGGAGCTTTTATCGGCCAATAGAAGTGGCCTCATGGCGAAGTACGTGCATATGGGCCGCTCTAGGTGGGGGAGGAAATTAAGTCACCCCCAAAAAGACAGCCTAGCATTTTTTGGGAGGGGTCAAAAAAAAAAAAAGGCCCAGCCTTATTTTGTGAGAAACACGGTAGTAGACAAGCATTGTTAAAATATCTTTACATTTTTACTATGCTCATTTTATGTTTGGATTCTTTAAAGCAGAGGTGTCAAACTCAAGGCCCATGGACCAAAACTGACCCACGGAGTGCTTAAATCCAGGCTTTGGGGCTGGCTTGGAAATATGAAAGGACCAGCCTGTGAGTCCTCTGGTGGCTAAAATGGGCTACGTGCTGGTCCCTTCATGCCTCATTTTCACCCTCTGTAGCCTCCTGCAGCACTCTGCTGGCTGAAAATGCCCTCCCCAAAAGGCCCAAAAATGGCCAGCAGAATGCTGCAGGAGACATCCATTCTGCCCCCAATGCCCACCACCTCCACTGGTCCTCAAAGGAGAACTACAATGCTGATCCAACCCTCGAAAAAATCCAGTTTGACACCACTGTTTTAAACAAATGAAAACAGTGTAGTTAGATCAAAAACCTGGTGTGATTAACTTTCAATTTAACTCTGTATTCTTCCAGTTTGATTTAGATTTCTTTAGCCTCACTTTGTGGCCAATTACAGGAGATCTTAACCTGAAATAGCTGGATGATTTTTCTTTTCTTTTTTTAAAGGACATTACTAAAGATTTATATGGAAGAAGTTATGTAATCTGTAAGAAATGAGATTTAGCAGGATCATAATTTAATTTTCCCCTTTTAAAACTTTTAATAGCCTCAGGACTAAGTACTATTTAACTAGTCAACTCCAAATTCCTAAGAATGTGTCTTCTGTAGGAGTATAACATGACTTAAAAGAGTGTCCAGGAAGAAAAAGTAATTATTTTTAGAAAGGCAGTCCACTATTTCTAGGACATAGACTAACTTTCCACCAATAATTGGTTACGTTCTCTCACTGGTGATCAGTCAGAATTCTTTTGAATTTGACATGAAGAAAATCTGTTCAAACTTGCCAGGGGCAGCTCTTATTGTATGCAGATTGCATGTTTTATGTGTTATCAGCCATGGCTGTTCCATTCCCTATATTTCCCTTTTCAAGCTTTTCCATATCCATCAGTGCTATCTCAGGATCTATATTCTGTATTTGATTAATTTCCTATGCAGACTGATTGGAATTCATCAAAAAAGCACCTTAAATGGTGAGATTTTGTTTCTGAGTTTTATTGTTCAAATTAACAAGTTACAAAATTCAATTTGACAGCAACATTTTCAGACATTTTCAGAACTGCCAATAACGCTACTGTTTCGCTAATAGATATCAAAGTATGCTTTAAGTCTTTCATGCTGGGTAAAGTTTCTAGCTATGCTGGTTTTTTTTTTACTGAAAACACTCAAATGAAATAAATTATATGCCTGATACTGATCAAAGAGATTGAGTTTTGAATCTCAAAAGGAAAGAAGACAACTGTTTTGTGTTGCATAGAAGCCTAGGGTCTATTCCAATTGGATTCACACAAACATTTTTCATAGATTGTGAAAGACAATAATAGAATTGTTTGATTTGGATCTTAGATGTAATATGACTTCAGCTATTGTGATATGTAACTTATGATTTATTCTAAATTTATATTTGAACTCAGCTGTTATGAAATAAACTTTCATTCAAGGAGGTTTAAAAAACATGGCTAAGCTGACTATGGCACAGAAGAACATGAAAAGCTTTTTCTCCTTTTGTGCTGCTGGAAAGTGCATATGTACATGACCCTTAATAATATACATCAAGCTGGAAAAAAAAATCCTACAAAAGAAACTTTATGGTTGTCACAGTATTATTATTAAGTGCTTAGAAAACATGTCAACATGTTTTGCAAAATTCCTCATTCATCTTCATACAACAACTTATCATGCTGACATTTTACAATTAAGGAACTGAGGCAGAGAGCAAACTACTTCACTGGGGAGGCTATCAGTTAGGTTTATGGCTTCAGTGACATTTGAAGTCACATACCCTAGGTTCAAAAATCATAGTGGAATACAGTACCCATCTATAGCTACCTACCTATAGCTATACCCTCCTTCCTTTCTTACTTCCAAAAGGGAAGGACAAATGCCTATTGTTTTCTCAATAAAGGGAATATAAAGGAGTGATAGAGTTATTTCTAGAAACAAAAAAATATGATATTGGTCATTGAGAAATTCACAAAATTCAGACAAAGGTTGAACTTATTCATTAACTTATTCTTCAATGCACTATTACTGAAAGCAATAGAGACACATGAGATACATATTATCTTAGAGTATATTCCACAAACAGCAGCAGAATCTCAGGCCCACACTTGACTTTCTGACCCAAGGGCAAGAGAATGAAATCCATTGTATCCAGTGAAGGCCACTCTACATGTGGTATTTTCTCCATAATAATATTAAAGTAGAAAATGTCCTACATATTATTGAGAATCAGGGATCAAACAGATTCTTTGTTTTGCTAAACTAGTAATGAATTGGTACTCAAGTCCAAAATGATGGATGGTTGTGGCTTTTCTATTACTGTACACTTGCAAATATACATAAATGATGAAATGCATTGAAGTTCTATTTGATCATTTAAAATATTAGGTGCAGAAGGGATACATATGGTAAACCCACCTATTCTAGGACTGTCTACTCCAGGGGTGTCCAACCTTGGCAATTTTAAGACTTGTGGACTTCAGCTCCCAGAGTTCCTCAGCCAGCTTTGCGGAACTCTGGGAGTTGAAGTCCACAAGTCTTAAAATTGCCAAGGTTGGACACCCCTGGTCTACTCAGTATGACATGAAAAGTCTGAATTTGTATATACTTATGGGCAGTTAAGTTGTGATCAACTGGAGTGCTGAATTTCATTCAGAACATTTTTGGACATCATGCACAAAGCCAACAGCTCCTTCTTAATTCTTCAGTAGGAATTAAGTAAGTGAAAAATCCTGTGAATGGTTATTTGAAGTGCCACCCAAATTATTTTAATGGCCCTTCTTACTGAATTAGCAAGATTAACTCAGTTCTGGATTTTAATGTAAAAATGTATCACCACCAGGTTTTCAAAAGCATTGATATTCCTTAATATTTTAAAATTAGAGTCATTAATATTCAAAGATTGGAGGCATAGAGGAGTTCCAGATTGTTCAAAATGTACCTTGCTAGTATAGACCTGTTCAGAAGTAGTTAATATTCCTGAATGATCCTGTTTGTTCTAACAGCTCTAATCATATTTACAACCATATTTACATAGAAGCTAGGGGCTTCTGGTATATAGCAAGCATTCTGTTACAGAGCAATCTAACTCTGAGCAACTTTTTAAACACCTTGATGTTGAATGCTTTGTGCCCTGTATCCATACTTGCTTTGATTACCTTCATCTCTGAATTGTCTATGTTTCTTGACCATCTAGGAAAACTTTTGCCAGGCCACCTCATACTTTTTCTCCCTGTTTTATTTTTCGCACAAACTTTAATAAACTTCATGATGTTATAGGCTGAGGGAAGACGGAACATTGGGTACTTTAGAGTTCCACCCCATAGGCCTACAAAATATCTAGAATAATTTTTGGGCTATATAATTTCAACCAGTATGTGTGAAAAACATATTTGCATTAAGTACCATGCAGACCTAAAGGGCCTCCTACTTATTTATATGTCTGGTTATTTTTCCTACCTTTATTATTTTTTATAGGTGGCAACTCAAGGCAGTAAGCAATACTCCTTTCTCCTCTTTTTCTCCCAATGTTTTTAAAATTAATTCCAATTCCAGACTTTCTATGACATCATGAACTTTAAGCAACTGAGGAATTCTCTAAAGATAGCACATTTTAGATAACAATTCATCCTTTTCAGACTCCATACCTTGACAAAAAATGTATTAAACCATAAATTGGTCTCAATATCTAGTAATTCAGAGAGTTGTTGCGTGAAAAAAAAAATCTGTAGTATATAAATTATGTATTGGGAAGCTGCTCATTGGGTCTCGCCTCATCTAGTATTAATATAAATAAGCAGGTCCTGAGGTTGGTGAATATCACCAGGAATATACAAACTTTTGCAGTTGTACCTAGATATTTATCACATTGTGAAATTTTGCACAGTTCAAAGAGATCAAAGAAATTGAACTTGGATTCAATATAAAAATTCAAGATTAATTTGACAGGAAAGATAAGAAATGAGGATACATGGCAAACTCAGGGTGAGGGATATGAAAAAGTAACTAAAAGAAAGAAGGGAAAATAGTCATTCAAGATTACATACAACTTGCAGAAAATCAGTAGAGGATATATAATTAATAGGTTGCATTTTTAATGAGTTCACATGTTTATAGAATTTGTTTTAGCTATAAGTCTAATTTGTTTTTTTTTTAAGTTCATGGACATCCACATTATGATCATTAGCCTGTCTATATATCATATATAATACACTTCTTATTCTGAGGGGGCATTTGTTTGACAAGCATTGTTCAAATATTAAGAGTTAAAAAGAATACATTGTTTTGATTATGACCACATGGATTTGAACAGTAATCAGTTTCCTAATAACTGTTCTTCAAAATTTCTGAAATCATCCTAAGCAGATGTCTTCCTGCTTTCCAACAATTTAAGATAATTCTGTTTTAGTGCTTCTACCCTGTGAATTCCACTTGAGTGGGTATAGCTATCACTGCCCTCTAGTGGACCACAATTGACTCTTGCTCCGAGTTTCACTGATGGCTTTCATGGTTATGAATTAAACATGTGGGAATATAAGAGACGCTTTTTTGCACAGAACACCCTAATGTCTCTATAGTAGAGCAGCTAGAAACTTAATTTCTGTATTTAATTGCTACAGCTGATAGAGCAAAAGTAACTGAAAAGAAACCCACTTGAGAAAGCTAATCTTTTGGCAGAGGTAGATGGCAGGCAAGGCACAGTTGCACAGCTGAACAATTTTGACTTGCACAGCTGAAGAACATTCAGGTTAAATCCATTGTGGAAATGCAAATTTTCTAGCCAGCAAACTGATGAGGGTGGGAGGCAGAGTACATGCACAATCTACAATCTTGCAATTTGGAAAGCACAATAGACAATTTTCATCCTTGCTTTATCCACTAAATATAAGTTAGGAAACAGACCCCTCTGGATCTAAATTGGGCTATAAATTAAGGGCAGTGAGCATAGAACAGCCTTTCTTAATATGATGTTGTAAATATAATTCCCAGAAGTTATAACACAAGTCAATAGCCTGTGCCCTTGTCACCATCAGCAAGACTGTACCACTGAGATCTGACACCAAAATGGGAATTATATTTATTTTTTGTCAGAACTAAGGATACAACTGGAAGGCTTATTGGAAAGCAAAACCATTCCAATTTTTACTGCTTAGCCCCATCCCTGAATTAACAAAACTGTCTTGACCTTCTACTAATAACAAAACAGCTGGATTTCAATTGCCCAATTGCTGGTTCCCCAGGAAGGTGATTAGTAAAAGTGAATATGGAAATAGTTTAGGGCCAGATTGATGTAATGGTCAAGGCACCAGGCTAGAAACTATAAGATTATGGGTTCCACTGCTGCCTTAGGCATGAAGCCAGCTGGATGATTTTGGACCAGTCCTAGGAAGGACTCAATGACAAACATTAGCAAGAAAACTTCAGGGACTTGTCCTGTCAGTGGCCAGAATTAAGACTGACTTAAAGGCACCAATAAAGAAGGTGATGGTGGGAAATCAAAAGAATAAATGATGTGTATGTTGCACTGTCATAACACAGGTCATATGACTTGCATACATATCCAACATTGGATTATAAGTACAAAAGTTTGGACTTTGCATAATGATATTGCAAAACATATTTCATCATAATTTTCATCATTAAAATATATAGCAGAGAGTTATGGGAAATAGAGTTGATATGGAAAGAAGAGATAAAGAAATCAAGACATATGTATCTGAACAGATATGTAAATAATATGTGCTAGAGCAAAGAAATTGATGCATTCAACAATATAGTCATTCATATGAGATATCATAGTAGGGCAACATCATTGTGAGTGTTACTAAATTTATGTGGAAAGAAATGGAAATCTGAATTCCTATTGAACAATTGTGGGGGCGGGGGAGGAACTGGTAGTGATAAAAAGTACGTAGTACATGGCAAAAGTTGCCATTTTGTAATTTATACTAGTTAATTAATTCTCCATACTTTCAGAATAGCATAGCATAGCATAGCACAGCACAGCACAGCATTGTAGTCTTACTGTATATATTGCCCCATAGCACTTTATACAGCATTCTCTGGGTAACTTACAGTGTAAGCATTATTTGCATATTGCCCCCAATAATCTGAGTCTTCATTTTACTGACCTTGGTAGGATGGAAGGGTGAGTCAAACCTGAGCCCCATCAAACTCTGGGCTGTGGGCAGAGTTTGCCTACAATACTACTCTTGAACCACTGTGCCACCAAGGCTCCTAATAAACTTGTCATGTTCAAGTGTCCCTATGACATGTTACAGACATCATTTATTTTTCAGGACTAGCCTTCTTTTCAAAACACCAAGCACCATAACAATTCAAAACCAAATGTGTCCCATTTTTATATTAAATTTTTGAACCTCAAAATAACAGTAGCATATTGTTGCTCAGATTATTCTTCTTACCAGAGCAAAAAAGAATCCTCTATATCAAATGAAGTAGTCTATCTTTCTTCTTATTAGGCAAACACTAGTTAAAGCCTATAAGAACTGTGACCCAGTCAGGGGCACCATGCTGTTTTAAAGCAAAGCTGATCGCTTCTGAGTCTTTAGCAAAAATTTAATGCGAGCCTTGCAGCATTAAGACTCATGTGGTACTTACTGTCTGATAGTAAACCACACTAGTCTAATAAAAACAAGTTTCAGTGATTTGCAGAAAAAAATATATTAGGCATATGTAATCCAAAATGCATTCCAAACAGGTGGCTGAGCTTATATTCAAATCAGTAGGCACAGGACTGCAAATTTATTAGACCAAGGCCTCATACATGGTGTAGACTAGGTACATACAATCTGAACAATACAGCTTTGTGACTTTGAAAGAAGCTCTGCCACTTACTCATGCATTTTTCTAATTTAGTAGTGTATTCACTCAGCTTTCTTCTTTATCATAAATTAGGTGAGCAAATTGAAAACTTGGGGGCTTCAGAGTGGAGTGTGGAGGAGCATTGCAAAGATGCAGGAAACTTTATACCCAAAGTGGATAGTAAGAGGAGGAGAAGGGACTAGAACCTTGGAAAGGCTGTTGGGGTGGATCCAGACAAATGCCCCTGGCTGAAGAGGAGAGAGAAGAGATGCAGCTGCACCTGGGAAATTTGGATGACCATCCAGAAGTGCAGGATAAAGAAGGGGCAGAGCAACAATCAGTTAGTAGAGATAAGGAGGACAGCCTCCTCTGGCAGATCAAAGGGTACATAAGGTTGAACATACCGAGGTGCAAAGGAGGTTGGTGAAGCTATTCAAATGGAGACAGTCTCACCCCTCCTAATAATGCACTGGCTGGAAGCTACTTAGCCCAGGGTGCGGAGTCAAACAATACTGGAGACAACCACCCATTTCCTGCCATGTGTATGCTCTGACTTTCTGGCTTCTACTTTTGTGATTCTGGACCTATGCCTTGTTTTTGATCTCATGTTTGGACCTTGGATTTTGTGCTTGGATTTTGTGCTAGGACCTTGGCCTTTGTTAAAGTGCTTGGTCTTTGAACTATGTATGGACATCAGACTTTTTGTGTGGATTTGCAGACTTATGCCTTCCACTTGGACTTTGTATTTGCCTTTAACTTCATGTCTTCGTTGTGCAAACTTGAATTTATTGGGACTTTACATTTCTTGAGAGTGGGATCTAGGGAATAACTTTAGGGGCTTGCAATGCCTCAATAAAGCATTTACAGTTCTTAGGTATATGCATGTGTGGACTTGGGACAGGATACAGAGCCACAAAAGGGTGGATAGCAATAGCACTTAGACTTATAACTACTTTACAGTGCTTTACAGCCCTCTCTAAGCAGTTTATAGAGTCAGCATTTTGCCCCCAACAATCTGGGAGGCTGAGTCAACCTTGGACCTGGTGAGATTTGATCTGCCAAATTGTAGGCAGCCAGCAGTCAGCAGAAATAGTCTATAGTACTGCACACTAACCACTGAGCCACCATGCCTCATGACCAGGATAGTTAAAGAAGGTAATAGTTACCTATTTGGGTGGGATCAGTATTTTCTGTATTTTCCAAGTTCTAAGGGGCTAAACTATGTTAAATTTATTTCATACCAATTCAAAATACTGGTTATTAGAACAATTATCAGCGCCTGTAGCTATAGGATGTCCCATGAAGCTTCTAAAGGGGGTTAAAGGATGTATTATATTGCTGATGAAAAAAATATAAATATTCCTTTTGAATTATCTCTCATTATGTATGTTATCTATGTATGAATATTTTTTAACAAAAGTCAGTGTAATAGAATTTTAATAATCTGACAGCATCTGAGGTCACTATTTAAAATCAGTGTTCAAAGAAATAATAAAAAAATAGCAGCAGCCAATAGCACTTGTAAAGTTACATATGATTCATGGAGCAAATGTATTCTCATGTATTACTGAATTTTAGATTTCTTCTGAGAATTCCTTGTGCCTCAAGATATAGCTCCCCCTTGCCCCACACTGGCACAAGGTCTGTGCCATTCCTCCAAAGCCATAAAATAGTTGTCCATGAGATTCTGATCTCACTGTATAAATTAAATTCAAAGATGAACACCTAAGGATATGTAATAACATGAGCCCAGAAGAACCTGTTTTCAGACAATAAATCAAATGCACTTAAGCAGGCATGAAACTACCTTGGGCCTTTAGAACATGCTGGTGGAAAGTGTGCTCATATATACAGTTGAGTAAATATTAATTCATCTATACTAAAAAAAACAGGTGAATTCTAATCCTTCTCATACCACCTCTGAATAAAAGTACTTATTAACCCTTTATGGTAGTCCATAAAAAGCACAACAATGAATACTAGATCTATATACTGTAAAGTTACATTATTACATTCTTGCAAGTATTTTTCCCCTTGTTTCTTCTACTTTCTGGGAAATTAGTGAGGATTCCTTCTGAAATTCTTCTTGCACACCCTCGGTTTCTATGGGATTCCTTTGGAATGATGGTTGCTTGGTCTGCAACTCTTTTTCTACTCTCCCAAGGACATTTCTACCAGTGGTGGAATTCAATTTATTTTACTACTGGTTCTCTGGGCGTGGCTTGGTGGGCATGGCAGGGGAAGGATACTGTAAAATCTCCAGTCAGAGGTGGTATTTGCCGGTTTTCCGAACTACTCAAAATTTCCAATACCGGTTCTCCAGAACTGGTCAGAACTCGATGAATACCACTTCTGATTTCTACATACCATTACAGTGTCAAACAGATGGGTCAAGTAAAACCATAATTTCTTTCAACATTTAAAAACACACAATGGTTCTTTAAGATTATTTTACATTATATTATTTCATATATTCATAAAACTAAAGAATGCCCTGTTCAATACAGGAATCCAAATTAAAACATCCATAACAGATGAGTCTCCAGCTCCTATTCAAACAAATATAGTAAAGAAAAACTTAACACTTCTTTGGGAATTAGTTTCACCAATGAACTGCTCTTCAACTGGAAGCAATTTTCCATTATTCAGTGAGCAGCTTTCTAGATGTCAGTGAACAAACATTGACATTTTTACACACTATTATAACCTCCTTTCAATCTTCCCTTTCATGGATTCTCTAGTGAAATACAGTCACAATTTTCTAGTGTTCAAGTCTGAGCAGGTTCCTCTTACCCTTGCCAGTTTTAGCTTTTATAAATAGGCCTTCATTTCTAGGCCTTATTGTCACAGCCATTTATCTGATCCTGTTTGTTTCAATCCTTTTTAAAGTGTGGAATCCAGAACTAGAAACAATATTCAAAGCACGATCTGGCCAGCACTGAATAAAAAGGAACAACTGCTCTAGATAGATTAAACAATTAAACAAAACCGTATATTTCTGTTGACGGCAGCCTTAAATGATACTGCCTTCTCCCCTTCAGTTACATAATATTAATACAGTCTTTATTAAAAACAATGCATTAACCCACATGCAGTGGCTACAATAATACAATGTTTGTATATATACTTACTGATGGTCCTCATCTTCCAAGCAATCCAATTACGGTCATTTATATGAACTTTATATAAGTAGTGTATTGTTATCTGATTCCCAGCATGTATTGTAGTAATCCATTTTCAACATTCCCAAATGCAGTAGCTATCACTGGGAGTGACTTGAATTGACTGAGGTGAATTGACTGAGATGTGATAGCAGCAGAGGGGGTATTCAGCAGGTTCTGACGAGTTCTGGAGAACTGATAGCAGAATTTTTGAGTAGTTCAGATGTTTTAATTTGGATTCCTGTATTGAACAGGGCATTCTCTAGTTTTATGAATATATGAAATAATATAATGTAAAATAATCTTAGAATGAAGAACCATCATGTGTTTTTAAATGTTGAAAGAAATCATGGGTTTACTTGACCGATCTGTTTGACATTGTAATGGTATGTGGAAATTCAGCAGGTTCTGACCAATTCTGGAGAACTGGTATTGGAAATTTTGAGTAGTTTGGAGAACCGGCAAATACCACCTCTGACTGGAGATTTTATAGTATCCTTCCCCTGCCATGCCCACCAAGCTACGCCCATAGAATCGGTAGTAAAAAAATTTGAATCCCCACCCCTGGATAGCAGATATTTTATAAAATTCTTTCTTTCTCTTTTATTTCATCTACTTTCTCTTTTCTCCAGAAATCTATTTGTACTTTTGACCTTATCTTTGCTTGCCTGTGTAAGGATGACACATCAGAAGAGCTGATACGCTATTGCGCTAAGCCTTCTATTTTGTTTTTTGGTTTAGTATTATATTCTTTCATTTTCCCTCTTTCAGTGAAGGAATATTCTGGCCTATGACATTGAATCTTTACTCTCTGACTAAAGGGACAGCTCCATTAAATATTCTAGAAACTCTAAATCAGCAATCCTTTTCTGGGATCTGAAGTCAAAAAGTGTTGAAACAAGGACAGAAAAAGAAAGCAATTCCATGCAGAAAGTGAGAAACAATTGCATTAAAGGGCTGATCCAACCATCAAATTCACATTTGCCATTTATATCCAGAGAATGCATGTGAGAACTATGGATGAAAGAAACATGTGTTTAACTTGAAAACCCAGAAAGACTAGCTTATTTGCTTGAACTAGTTTACTTAAGGAGTTTATGTGCATGAAGGTTTGAGTGGATTATGGAAACATAAACTGAAATTTAAAGATGAAAGATGAGTTTAGGGCAAAAAGTTGATTCTTTTACTTTGTTCTGTAATATATATCATAGATTATTGCACAAGAGGAACTAAGACTGAATCTCAAGATTAGACCACATTAAAATCTATTTTTCCATGATTAGTGGTTTAGCATCAAATTATATCGAAAGATGATGTTTTGAAAGCTGATGTATTATGGTTATTTTTGTTTGTTTTGTTTTTTAATCTGGTGTTAAACTTTGAAATAGATTACTAGAATAGAGACAGTGGCTAAAACAGATTGATTAAGCAAAGCCTATGTAGATTTGATCATATTGTCTCTTTTTTAAAAAAAAAACTTGCTAGGAGATGATAAGAATACCAATTTTTAGATACATCACTTTGAAAAAGAATAAGGGCATCATTTTCATTGAGGAATGAGAGCAAAAAAAGTCTTTAATAGTAGTATGAGAAACAGGGGTAGATAAAATGAGTGGATATCTTGGAATTATTATTAAAAAACTTTTTATAATTAGAACTTCCTATAGCTCATAAAGTTACAGTCTTATATGAGACTTCACTCAAGATTCAGATATGAATACATTTCATTGGAGAATAATGCATCTTCAAGATTGGAATACTCCAAACCAATGAGACTCCTTCTATTCAGACAGGAGATGGATAGATGCACCCATCATCACAAATACATTTAAAAGAGTGGGAAGGAAAGAAAGAAAGAAGGAAGGAAGGAAGGAAGGAAGGAAGGAAGGGAGGGAGGGAGGGAGGGAGGGAACTGTAAATCTGTAATGTTTATGAGAATGGAGATGATATATTCAAGCTGTTTAACATTTAGGGAAATAGAAAAATAACACAATGTATGGTGGCTGTTTAGAAGTTACATATCCTGCTTTGCATATTGGATTTAATTCATCAGGTCTTGCTTTTCCCTCTGAGCTCATAGAGTAATGGTATGTAGCATTGACCCTGAGAGAGCTACAGATTGGATAACCAGCATGTAAAAGATGTCTCAACACAGAGAAGGGGCCATTACATAGAAAGTGTTTCAAAAAAGATCCTCTTGGTGTTCTGCAAAGAAAAGAGAAATACTTTCAGACTGGCAAGATTGTGTTAATGTAACCTAACAATAAAGATAGAGTTAGTTTGTTGTGCTTCTTGCCTAAACTGCCTTACAGGACTAACACACAGCTGATATGACACATTGGAATTTTTCAGCCTTTCTATTCTTTCCCTTCTCCTATCAGATTAATGGAGTAAAAAGAAAAAGAACACATTGCCTGTAGAGTGTCATATAACATATATATTCAATGTGAAGTAGCTCTATCCCGCAAAACATTTAACTAGAACTATATATCCAATCATTTAATATAGGAGCTAAAGTTCTTCAACAGCATATTAGTTTAAAGTTCAGCTGGAATTGGGACACCATCACCAAAACCCACTTATGTATTTTTGATGAAATATTTATAAATTTAAAAAGGATCCTAGATCTACAAAAAAATAACACATTCTCTCTCTCCCTCTCTCTCTCTCCTCTCCTCCCCCCTGCCTCTCTCTCTCTCCTTCTCTCTCTCTGTCTCTCTCTTTATCTTGTCCCCCTAAGGAAGAAAATACTGGCTTTATATAATCTATAAGTTTCAATTAAAGAAAAGAGAAAAATACTTTTGGGATTCTGGTGGCAAGAGAGTAATGTCTAGAAAGATATAAAGAAATATACATTTTGGGGCATGTTTGCCAAGTCAAATGTGCTGAAGATGATAGGAAATATGCAAATTGACTCTGGCTTCTCAACTATTGGATTCTGAAGAAAGGGTAGGAAATACATTATAAAATATTTGACACTATATCAAAGTGAAATGTTTAATAAATGGTAAATATTTGATATATATATAAAAGAGAGGTGTGTTTCAAAGAGAAGAATACCACAAGGGAGGGAAATGCCTATAAAAACTGTTTAAATTCAGAAGTGAACATAGAAGGTTTCCCATTAAATGGAATTGACGATGATGAATATACCTACTTGGGTTGAATAGAATTAGAATTCTAATTCTATTAGAATTAGATTTTGGGTGCAAGTGAAAGTATTGCTTAGGATGTATAGAACATCTTACCAGTCAAGTAATGTTACCCATGTCTCAAGAGCTCTTGTGAGGAAGCTGCTATCACTAGCACTGATCTGCTTCTGATTGATATTATTAATAAGACTGAGCTGCCATTTTACATTTTTTAAACCATGCTGTCTAATGGGGGTTATTGTTATGATTGACTGTTTTATTATTTTTTATGAAAATAATTTTATTCTTTTTTAGGCATTCTCTTGCTTCTTCTACATTTCATACAATTTCTGAATCATGTGGCATTTTAAGTTACCACAATTTACATTTGTTTTTGTGTGATATTACTATTCACTTGATATTTTATATACAATTATTCCTCAAATACACATAATTGTAACTTTTTTCTTTACCTATAAACCAAATACTAAATCATAACATATAGAAATAAATAAAATCAGAGATCTGTTTAGGTAATTTAGAAGGACTATGTGCTTGAAATATTTTTTTTTTAAAAAAAACTGATGGAATACCAAGGGATTAAACAATGTGCAGAATCCTAGAAGGAATGTTTTAGAGATTATAATAAAGATTATTAGTGAGAAAATATGTCAAAGACAGTAATTGCCATATATGTTTGCCTGCTTGTTTGACTTATTTATGCTAAACCTCAAAATGACTAAAAAAATGTTGAAATTTTTTAACCTGTACTTAATAATAACTTCTCCCCAGCTTCAGTTCACTAGGAAAAGCTAATTAGTTGAAGGAAAGAAAAACTTTTAAAAAGTTTTTGCATATGATATGAACATATGATAATATGAGTAGTTTTGAATTTTCACAGTTATGGAACTGAAAGTTAGCTGCTGAATGCCATAAGAATAGTATACAATATGATGGAAATACAGCATGGGTGAGAAAAAAAATTAATGCTTATTAAATGGTTCATTTAACAGCAAGGAAGACAAGGATGGATGATAAATATTTATGAACACAATAGATGTTTGGGAAATGCTTGAGGTATATTAGGGATGGAAATGCAGATGATGTTATGTGTTAGCTGACAACTCAGGTGATTTTCAGAAAATTTTAGAAAGTTTAATTTAGGGATTTTTAAACATTTTTCATGGTGCTGAACCTATTAATTAAAAGATCCTGGAATCCCTATTTGAGATAAAATATAATTTTTAAAATCCTCCTTTAATGCAACAAATGTTATGGTTAAGAACTGGATACATTAGGAGAATCATAAGCAAGTCAGTTGCTGTGGCAATGGATACTTGAGAATTAAAATAAGAAAACATTAGGTCAGGGATGAATGGGTGCTGAATGAATACAGGTGGAATGCAAAGAAAATAACCATATGAAATAAGTAGTTTGTTCACCTGGAAAAACTGAATTGGTACTGAACTGCAAATCAAATATATGAAGGAAGAGAGAATGAGTGAATTAGAAAGAGGATATTGAGAAAGTTGTAATTCCATCTATGTAGTCATAGATGGAATTCATGACAACTTGACAAAAAAAAAGACTGGTGAGAAATTAAAAGAACAATTTGCACATGGACATAGAGAAAGCAGAGATGACTTTCAAGGATGGAAAAGTATGAAAAGGTATAGTGAATGGTGTCAGCTGCATCTTCTTTTACTTTCCCTACACTTTAATTCCTTTAGTATTCTGTTTCTTATTTATTTTATGAGCCTTGTATAAGGTTGCTTACAGGCATAGTATGCTGGATTTATTTAAAGTTCTAGATTTTCTTTTATATATTTACTAATTAGCATTAGCACTTAGATATATATTGCTTTATAGCACTTCAAAGCCCTTTCTAAGCGGTTTACAGAGTCAGCATATTTCTCCCAACAATCCAGGTCCTCATTTCACCCACCTTGGAAAGATGGAAGGCTGAGTCAGCCTTGAGCCTGGTGAGATTCGATCTGCCAAATTGCAGGCAGCCGGCAGTCAGCAGAAAGAGCCTGCAGTACTGCACTCTAACCACTGTGCCACTGTGGCTCTTTATTAGCTATATTTAGCTATAAAATATATAAATTATCTATATTTATTTCAACTTATTTTTCCCCCAAAACAGACACAAACACATACACACACACACACACACACACACACACACACACACACTTATTTATTTATGAAGTTCAAAATATTTGACATTATAATTTTGTCCCAAATGTTGTTAGGATTTTATTATTACAAGCCACAAGGATTTCTTTAGGTCCAAATATTTATTGGAAGTAGCAATATATACTTTCATTCCTTTTGGATCTCAAGGTTTTGCACTTAGAACTGCTACTGATAAAACTGATATTTTTTATAAATAAAACAAATCTAAACTCTTAAGTATAAATAAGGGCATAAACTAAACTAGGATTAAAATTTAAAAAACAAGTTTCTTAAGCCCTTGAAACATTCAAAATCTAGGCAGTCTACTTTTTTTTTGCTTTGTAAGATTAGCCAGAAGTGATGTGGACATTAAATAGCTTTGTTCAAAAAATATAATGAATTGTTAAATAGAAGAAACAGCTTTCTCATTTATAATAAACACAGTTTAATTTTCCAGATACTGGAATCATTTTGGAAAAATATGAATAATTTTCCTAATCAAATAAACCATAACTAGGAAAAAGCTTGTATTCCTTATATTATATTACTCAGCAGAACAGCTTGCCTCCAGAAATGGTGGGTGCCTCTGTCACTGGAGGTTTTTAAGAAAAGATTGGACAGCCATTTGTCTGGAATGGAATAGGGCATGGGTATCAAACTGGAAGGCATCACGTGATGTCACATGATGTATCGTGACATTTTTTGCCTTTATAAAGCTGGAGTGGGTGTGGACTGAGGTGTCAAACTGGCACCAGGGTGTGTGTGTATGTGTGCCAGTTTGACACTTCCAAGATCCCTGCCACAATTCTGTTATTCTGCATTTCTATGCTGAAAATGAAATAAGAGAAAAGAAGTAACTTTAGCAACAGAGTGGTCAATGTCTGGAATACTCTACCTGACTCTGTGGTTTCTTCCCCAAACCCCAAAAACTTTAATCTTAGACTGTCTACTATTGACCTCACCCCTTTTAAGAGGTATGTGCGGGGCGTGCATAAGTGCACCAATGTGCCTACCATCCCTGTCCTATTGTTTCTTTTTTATTTGTATACATTTCATGTATCCGTAACCATGCTTCTACTTATACCTGTTATCTAATACTTGCTTGACAAGTAAATAAAATAAAAAATATACCTTAATTAACTGATATAAATGAAGAGTCTTTCAATATTATTCTTTTTTTTTAAAAAAAAATGAAGACTTGCACATATATAAGAATCTATTTCAAGTAGGGTTTAATCTTAATTCTCCAGGAGCAGAGATCAGAAGTGGTTTAAAATATATTGGACAATCCCCTCTAGAGATTCCTGGAATCTCTAGAAGGCAGAATTGCATATTTTTCAATGTATGTCTCCCTAGGCTGAATTCAATAAAATTTACTCATTCTCAAGCAGCTAGCTATGCAGCCTCAATGGCCCTTAAATTTCTTATAGCAACATTATCTATCTATACATCCAACATACAAAAATAATGCTATCATGTGAAATGAAAAAGCCACTGAGACTGCAGTACTGTCTACTTTTATTATGAATGTGCATATGTCTATGACATAAATAGGCTGTGGACTTTCAAATAATAACCATCTTTTCTGAAATAGGCAGGTGTTTTTTAAGCTGCCAAAAATCATAGCTCTTTTAAATACTTCAGCTCAAAGCGCCATCTCAAACTGGTTTAAATATTCTCAATGTGCGGGTGAAGCAGATTTACTCATCATAGCCCCATTTTTCAAATTTCCAAACCACTAGAGGTAAGTGCCTCTTTCAGTTTCATCTCTTTATTCTGATTTTTCTGAATTCAACTGATTAATTATCTACCATTATATTCCCTATGGGATTGTACTTTATCTGCTCAAAAGCCCAATCTGAGCATGATTGGCTCTATATTTTTCAAACTAAAGTGCATTTTTGTAGGTATGTGTTCATTCACAAATGTACATGTGCATGGGGCTTGCCTGATTGACAACATCAGACAAACAATGCACAAATGAAAAGTATACTTTTTATGAATAGACTTGAAAGTTCCAACATTTTCATCCATTTTATAATTCTCCCCCAAGAATCATGAATGTAAATAATTGCAAAGCTCTATAAATAAGTCTGACAGTCCTTCATGAATGAAGTACATAATTGTAGGGAAAGATTTTAATACGAATTGATTCCTGAACACAGGAAAGTTACACTTATTATTTCTTCTTTGTGACAGCTTGAGAAAGAACAAACATGATTTTAGAAAGAGCTATGCCACTTGGGTAGCTGACAGGTTATTTTTTTTCCCTTTAGGATTGTAGTACTCAAAAATTATTTGGAAAAATGCTTCAAACCTTGCATGGTTATAAAGACAGCAACTACTTACTGTTCATTTGATTCAAACACTTCTAAATCCTTACGTAGGTACTTAATATTTTTTTCTGCAGTTTCACATTGTGTAACTTTTTCCTGTCTGGAATTCACTAGATATGTTTGGGAGAACAAATCCCTCATGGAAATTGGAGTCCCAATACTTTTGGTGGTTAATAGGTTAGAGAAATTTAATTAAACTTAGATGAGCTTACTTGGGACCTTACATATTTTGTGCCAAAGGCTAAAAATCTACTAGAATATGCTCCTAATCAGTGAGGAAAGAGTCATAACTTTACATTTCAGGGAAGAACCCAGAAAGAGAAAAGGTGATATTAGCTGAGCAGTGAAAATCTACTAAGGAAAAACAGATGAAAAATTAAAACCTACTCATTTATCTAATTTTTTTCTGAATAAATTAATCTTTTGAATAAACTGAATCTGAAGCCATTTCAAAAGGATGGGGTATATGAATTTGACATGAAGATATCCCCAAAATTATCAGCTTTGGTTCTCTTTTTGTTTCTTGCTTGTGGTGCATGGGCTATTTGTTTTTATATTTATTTATTAAAATAGGCATCTTAATTCTATTTGATCATTTGTACATTATTTATCTATTTTATTAAACAACCCCCACCAAAAATGTGAATCCTCACCATGGAAATTCAATAGCAATGGCACTTAGACTTGTATACCACTTTACAGTGCTTTACAGTCCTCTCTAAGTGGTTACAGTGTCAGCATATTGCTCCCAACAGTCTGGGTCCTCATTTTACCAACCTCGGAAGTATGGAAGGCTTAGTCAACCTTGAGCCAATGAGACGTGAACTGTCAAACTGCTGGCAGCCAGTGATCAGAGAAAGTAGCCTGCAATACTGCATTCTAACCACTGTGCCACCATGGTCCATGGCTAATATAGCACTGAAATTTAACATAATCCTAGCAGGTTCTAGGAATCAAAAATAGAGGGTCTCTGGCATTCCTAGCTACCCTGTTAAAAATTAAGAGGTCTTTTTTTGTGTCATTCCCACTTTTGCCTAAACAACTTTAAACCATTGCTTTAGGCAGAAAAAATGCTTCGCAAAAACATTTGATTCCTCTGCATTAAAGATGTTTAGAATTAAAATGATTAAAATCAAAAGCATATTGTTAAATGACCACTATTGGCAATCTGAAAGGAACAGAGAAAGAGGAATCTTCTGAGCATATTCTGATATGTCTTCTACATAACTTTAAAAAGTTATGGGTCCCTTTTCTGCTGAGCTTGATTTCTGGTGGGTTTTTTTTTTTTGTTTGTTTGCAAAATTAGGATTTTATTATTGCCTTCTTGCTTGATGCTTAATATCTCATCTACACCCCTCCTATTTTATAAAAACATTGCATTAGTCACCAACCTAACAAAGCTTTGTCAGGCAAACAAGATGATCTAATCTGCTGAAGCATATATATAATATACATAAAGCAAAGAGAAGGTGACTGTGTATCTGTTTGTAGAAAAATAATGGGTGAGCAAAAGAAAACACATAGTTCTTGCTTAATGATGACTTGTTGTTCAAAGTTATGACAATGCTGACTCAAGGGACTTACACCCAGGGGTGGGATTCAAATTTCTTAGCAACAGGTTCTGTGGGTGTAGCCAAATTTGTGGGTTTGGCTTGGTGGCCGTATGACTGGGTGATGGCATGTCTTGTATGTAAATGTAAATATTTATGTAAATATTGATTTTTTTTTTATAAAAAAAGAGCAACTTTTACCCAAAAGCAGGCAAAGCAGTCAGGCAGATTGAGTTGTTCACAGAATCACTTAGAGATCTATCTATCTGCAATTGGCTATCTGTGTCTGTCACATAAAATTTGTTTGCAAGCAAACTCACAAAATTAACTCACAACATACCATGTATGTAAATATTGAATTTTTTATAAAAAAAAAAAAGAACAACTTTTACCCGAAAGCAGGCAAAGCAGGCAGGCAGATTGAGTTGCTCACAGAATCACAGATTTAGAGATCTATCTATCTGCAATCAGCTACCTGAGTCTGCACTGAAAAGTTTCAGTCCTAAGGAAGGTTCAGCTCTGCTTTTAGATTAGCTAGAAAGCAAGAAATCTAAGGATTTCCTGCTTTCTCGCTAATCTAAATCTCCTGGCAGAGCAGAACAGAGCAGATGGTCAGGAAAAAAGAGGAAAAATAGCAACTGACCAAACCAGGCAAATTGGATGGCTCGCATACCAGGTAAGGAGTGAGAGGGCGGGGAGGGATGGGGTCAGCCAATGGAGTGATTTGCCAGTTCTCTGAATTAGGGACAATCGTGTGTGCAGTGTTTGCAAGAAATCATCAGTGCAGCATTTGAAAATCCTCTTGTTTCCTACTTTTTCAACGTCAGCTGTGCCGCGCAAAGCAGCTGAGGAGGGAAAAGCCAGGAATAAAGGACATCCCAGAGACGGGGCAGGTGGGTAGGCCAAACACCAAACCGATTCAGTGTCAGCTGTTCTTCGCAGCTACAGGTTCTATAGAACCGGGTCAAACTGGTAGCATCCCACCCCTGCTTATACCCCATGACCAAAGTTACAGCTGTTGCAGTGCCATGGTCACATGAGTATGATCTGGGCACATGGCAACTCATTCATACATACGACTGGTTGCCAAGTGCCCCACAATCACATGATCACCATCTGCAATCTTTCTTGAGACTTCTCCAGAAAGTCAGCAGGGAAGCTGACAGGGAAGACCACTGCCACCTGATAAGAAGATTGCCTTTATCTTTTGAGAGCTGGTTGAAAAAGATATATCCTGAAATCCAAGCAGGATCTGTACCTGGTGTTAAAAATAAGTAAATTCAAAAATAAAATAGTATATAAAATGCTTTAAGGTTTTACAAATGGGGGTTGGACTGAATGACCTTGCAGGGTCCCTTCCAATTCTATTAATCTGTTATCAAATGAAATATATCTCCCTATATATACATGCTTTGCTTTTATACTTTTGACATGCTCCATTGTTAAGCCTTTTTATATTTTTATCTTATGGAAAATGCCTTTTATATTATTATTATTATGTTTGGGGTGTGTGTGCTATAATCTCTTTGGAAAAGTGATAGTATACGATGAGCTTAGAAAGAGGCCCTGATGAGGGGATGCTACATTACTTAAAGATGCCACGTGGGCAGCCAAAGTAAGAGGTACGGCGGGGTACGGATGAGAACATAATGAAAGAAAGCAATTCTCCCTGGAAATATCCTGGGATTAGTTGCAACACCTGAGGGCAAATCCAATGAACTTGAATTTGGGATGGAATGAGTCTTAAGAAGGAGGGAGCTTGGGTGACAAGATGAAACTGTATATAAAGTATGTTTTGAGGTTCTAAAGGTGTGGCTTTTGACTTTGAACCTGCTTGTTAAGGTTCTAAAAACCACCGGCGCTTTGCAAACCATCTAATATTTCTTTTTAATAAATCCTCTTTGTTTTCAACGATCCAAGTTTTTTTTTTTTTGGCTTTGAGTTATTTCTAACACTGAGGTGTTTGCAGCCAGCATCCACAGAAAAGAAAGTGCGCTCTTTTCTCTGGGGACTGCCTGCAAATGCTCCGTGATGCAAACTCTCTGTACCGAAATCCTGTTTAGATTTTGGGATGGATGCAGCACAGGGAGTTTGAAGTAAGACCTCAGAAATGAGAGAGAGTCTTCTTGCCACTCCATTGGCTTAGTAATCTGAGAGATTGCTTAATGACCACAGCCAGTAGTGTGGCCATTTAGTGAAGTAGTCATGTAACATCTCATTTAACAAGCACTTCAATCAATGACCAAAGATTCAGGGCTAAATTGTGATTTTGAATATTACCTGTAAGCAGTGGTGGGATTCAAATTTTTTACTACCAGTTCTGTGGGCATGGCTTGGTGAGCATGGCACCAAGGGGAAGGATACTGTAAAATTTCCAGTCAGAGGCGGTATTTGCCGGTTCTCTGAACTACTCAAAATTTCCACTACCAGTTCTCCAGAACTGTTCAGAACCTGCTGAATACCACCTCTGCATGTAAGAAGAAAATAAAAGATAGGTTGTTACATGTATGGTGGAAATAGATGTGAAAATCTAGAACAGGTGCGATTAAAAAAACTAATATGTGAGGAGAAAACTCACATATTACTTTCACAAGGAAGAGAAAAGAGAAAGAGTGGGGAGGCCTGATGCTTTGTTTTCTTGTACATCACAATATCTGTTTTTACTTCTGCATCTCCATTATCAAAGATTAGCTTTTTAAAGACTGTAATATGTGAATATTATCTCTGCTCTTATAATTTAGTTTTCTAATAAATTTTGATGGCTATGTATCCAAAATAGAATAGAGAAGCAGAAAGAGCAAGAGAAACAGGGAGAATTGTTATAAATGTTTTCCTGAGACAACTATAATATATTATGAAGATCGTGGGAAGAAAACAGTGGGAACACCAAAATCCAGTTACTATCTCCATAAGCCTCCATCTCCTTAAAAAAAAAAAATCAATAATGTCAGGAGAGACGTATACATTGTCACAGTAGACTACTGAATGTAAGGACAGCTTTAACTCAAATAACTTGCAGCTGTTCAGTTTATTTCTGCATTTCTCAGAGAAAAACTCATATTAAATATGATAAGGAGCACACGTAATCAAAGAAGAGAGGCTGGCATGCTTCCAGCCCATGTTCTCAGGGAGTAGTCAGGCATTGAAGCTGTTTGAGCATACTTTAATAAAAAAAATATGATTCTTATCTGTACATTTTTATTAATCTAAGTTCAGCAGCAAACTGTGGAAAAAATGGATGTGTTCAGCACACTAATGTCTGCTTCTATATGCCTTCTATAAATTCATCCCAGATTGGCTTCATCAGATTTTACATACAGTGTGGTGTTCAAAGTAAATCTGGATCAGATTTAGCACGGGGCAACAGCATGCATAAAATTAACTTTGTTCACGCTGCTAAGAGATAATAGGCTAAAACAAAAATGAAATAGATTGATCCTTTCATTGATCTAAGTTAGTAGAGTGGGAACACTTGGCACCTTTGCTCCCAATGTAATTTTCCATGAACAGGAAGCAGAAGGTATGCAGTGGGCCTGGCCACATTTTTTTTAAATCCCAGTAGAAGTTTCTGGTTTAAAATTACACAAAGGATGCTACTTTCATTCAAGATAATCTGAGCATGTTCTTGTTGTAGATTTAACACCGAGCTTGGAGATATTAAAAACATCAGGTGTACTGTGAACTTAGCCCCATCTCTCTTTATGTATTTTTCAGATCTGGCAGTGTTTTCTACAGATGATCCAATGGATTTGTACATATGCAGCTTTCAAGCAATCAGTTGTTTGGGTAGATACAGCATATAGCTAGTGTGGATAAGTAAACATAATTCTGCCACCTTGTCATCATGGAAAAAAAATGAAAGTGCAGCTCCGAAGCTTGCTTAAGTTTATCTGCATACTGTCTCATTACAATTTTTGCCAAATCATTCTACTGTAGTTAAGCATTTTGATGTGGAGTTTTAAAATAAATTTAAGCAGTTCTTGCAGCAGGTTATCATCTTCTGATGTGGCAACTTAAACAACGTTTTGAAAGCCAGCCTAACTCTCTTAACTTTCCCAACTGTGACCTATGACAGATGATAAGCTAATGTGTGAAACTCCAAAAAAAATGGCAGATACAATTCCTGGTATACAAAAAGCATTCTGTTGTCAGTTTCAAAGCTAGCAAATACATCATATGCTCAGAAAATTTTGTCCAGCTTTAGAATTACTGTCTCATCTTTCCCATTACCAGCTTAAGATAGTGCTGATCTTTGATCTCCCAATAAAGTTGTTTGTTTTTCATTATGACAATCATGAGCAATTTCACTAAGAAATTATTAATGTAATAATGAAAAACGAACAACTGTATTGGGAGATCAAAAACCTGCACTGTCCTAAGTTGGTAACTGGAAAGATGAGACATGTAATGGCAGAGAGCTACAAGTGTATCTATTCCTACAAACAAAGTCTTTTATCATAGGACATGTTAGTCTTTATCATCTTCTGGTGACTCTCATAGGCAGTTCACCAGAACAATGCTGGAGAAACTAAGCAACAACTAAACAAAGGCTAAATAAAGAACATTTATGTCCATAGCCATTTCTCCTCTAAGATTTTTAGACATAAAGCAAGCAGCAGCTTATTCTCCAATAGTCATGTGTGGGCAACATTATTCAGGAGAATTTTCCATTGACCATTGGAAATAGTTAATAGGACGGCTTCCCCCAAAAAAAAAAAAAAAAAAAAGAAAAAATCCTGTTGTGCAGGAATTCCCATTTCTGGAAGTAAGATTTTTGGGAACAGCATGAAACAGAATAACACTCATGTGCTCTTCAACAAAAGTTTAAGCATCACAGTATGGAATTGTATTAGCAATCTGATATCTTGAGAAATAATCAGATGGATTATTTCTGCCTGAACAATAAAGCACTTTGTAGTTTTATCTTTGCAATTTCAGCTTCTGCTGTTCAACAGCCAGGGGAAATTGAAAAAAAAGAAAAGAAACACAAGTTGTTGAACATAGGTTGAAGTGGCTTATAAAAAGAAGAGCCACATAGGTAAAAATGAAAGTTGGAACATATAGGTCACACCAAGAACTTGTCTTTCAGTTGGGAGTACCCTTTTTATTATTTAAGCTCATATTTCATGGTCTGGGATTGTAAAAGCACAGGACCAGGTTGGTTGATGCAGTCAGGTATAATTGTTATTCAGTTTCTTGTTGACATGCCTGCTGGAAACTATATTGTTTTAAATCCATTTTGCCTTCTTGACTGAGGTATTACCTAAGTGGAAATTTTACTCTTTCATAATCTTCAGCACTTTCTGCATCAGGCATAGTTTTAAAAATGAAGTTCACTTCCAAGGTAATGTAACATTATTGCCTTCCTAGTGGTAGAATCATTTCCCTTAAGATCAAGGAATTGATTTTCTAGTCTTTGCAGCCAATGCTCCCATCCAAGTCCCAAGCTAGTCAGAGTATCAGGCAAGGAGAACTTAGGGAAAATAGAAAGCATTCAAATAGTGCTAGGCCATAACCCAATAGCTCGAAGTATGTCATAGTGGGATATGTATGTGTGTAGAGGTGAAAAACATGAAAGTTGGCTACTCCCATCCTCTAAACCAGCATTTTAAATCACTGTTCCTGTGCTGTCTGGGTTATTGTAGGAGTTGGGGTCCATACTTCCAAAAGCTGCCAAGGAGGAAAGCATGTCTCTAAATCTTTAATAAAGAATGTTATTTATCTTTGTATTTCATGTGAATCTATCTCATCAAAATCTGATCCCACCTTCTTTGCTATAGAGTGAATGTGTGTGGGGAGGTGGTTGCTGGGTACCTGTATTGGGTCTGAATTTGAGGTTGGAAGACAGGGAAGTAAAGTAGATTCATGTTGTCTACTTGTCTTTTAAAATCTAGATTGATTATCAAATCTGCAAGTTATGAGAAAATCCTGATGAATCAGTACTCAAGTATCTCATGCTTAAATAACCTAAGTAATAGTGTCATAACTGTGATTCTTATTTCTCTTCAGAATTAACTTGTTATAAATCAAGTGGCTGTTGAAAAAGAACAGTCTATCCAGCTGCTTGGCAGCACTAATAGGTACTGATAGACTGATAGAAACTAGCAGAAACCCTTAGCTTAGGGAGCTTACAATGTTCCAGTCGTGCCATTTGGCACATTTATGCAATATTTGCTGAGAACAATATTATCCTAAACACTTCCTAATTGTTATGCTGGATTAGTTAAAGCATGTTGTATTATTGACCAATCTTCTGCAATATTTATAAAATTTCAGAGAGGATTACAGAGGAACAAATATATAGAGTCTGTCCACTATTTAAATAATAAATATTTAGTCAGCTTATTCTCACTCCCCAAAATTGGGTTAAATATAAGTGGGGATTTTTTTCAATAAATCTTTAATATCTTGGTACATGTTTATTTACTTCAGAAATTGAAGGGAATTATTGGAAGGCTTTCTAAATCACAAAAATACCAGATAGTTGAAAACATGTATTATCTCTTTCCCCAATTTAAAACTCACTATAACTTTATGTTTGATATACCTCTCCTTTCTTTTTCTTTTTAAGCTTATCCATCATTAACATTTTATAAATGAATATATGCCTATGTTTACTCTTTCCATTCTATGAACAGTGTATTTTTCTTTTTCATTTGCTAAAAGGAAACCTAAAAGCTAAATTGAATGTTCAGTTATATGATCAGTAATCTTGAATGAAAAATGACACAGCTTGCATTAAATATGTTGGGTAACTCATCATACATATATTTATAGAAAACTGCCAGTTTGTTGAGCTACCATATATACTCGTGTATAAGCTCATCAGCAGATAACAGGATCCATTAAAAGTGCACCACCTGCAGATAAGCTGACTCATATTTTTCATGGTATTTTGGGTTAAAAATTCAAGGATCTGCTTATGCACAGATGGGCTTGTTAAGACGACAAAGAAGACCACAATGAACATGATGTTAACATAACTCCACCCCTTTTCTTGTTATGCATCCCAGAACAATTATTGGTGTGGTTGGGAAAATGCAAGAATCCACCCTATTTGCTGTGGTTAGTTTATATCCAAATAATTCATATCCAGTCTGTTCTCTGTTAAAGAGAGATCTTCTTAAAGAGATAAAGATTGTGCAATATTAAGAGCCTTAAATTAAACAAAACTAAGTTGAACTAGAAATGGCTTCACATCCATTTTAACCCCACACTGGATTTTGAATGATATAGAGCATCATAAGGAAGGGAACTGCACAGCTCTCTGAAGGATATCATTCTAATGGACAGGCACCACTGCAACTGAATAGTCTGCTTTCCGGGTCCCCTCAGGCATTAATTGTGATAGTATACAAAGTTAAAAGAAATGAATCCCTTGTCCTACTTTCACCAATTATCTGAATTCCATAGAATTTTGTAATACTTTTGTACATTTTTGTGAAGAGTTAGAAAGTGCTTCCCAAACTCTTTCCTTCATTACACTAAACAGCTTACCAGAAAGTCCTTATTTAAATGTCTCATGGTGATTGGGTAATGGATTTGTGTAGCATTATCAAACAAAAGTAACTTTTATCCAATTTGGGTAATTATTCAAGTGTGTGAAACACTAGGTATAAAGTTCTGGTAAGAGCTTATATTTTCAAGCAACAAGGAGCCCAAATAATCTATTTTCTTCCTGGCAAGTCTGTAGTTATTAACACTTGTCAAAATACTTACAATTTTTGCTTGATCGGTTTCTCATTTTTGGTCAGGAAAATGGGAGGAGTTTATAAAAGCACACAAAAATGTATACTTTTTCAGCCTAAGGTGGTCATACAGTTAGTAGCAGCAACAGTGATAGCAATAAACTACATAGAGGATTTGATCCAACAGTCATGCTGGTTGATCCAAAGAAACTCCAATATTAATTCAATATTAATATAACTCATATTGGCAGAAGTATTAGCTCATTTTCATCCAGCTCCTTCCTTGCTGCAAGTGATAACTATTAAAAACCTGGCTAAATGGTATTCTTACAGGCTCTTAACAATAATAAAAAGACCATGAAATTTGAAACTCAAGCTAAGACAAGAAAGCACTCATCTCTGCTGCAATTCAGAGAAGTTCATTTGGCTGCATAAAATCACATGCTGTGGTCTGATTTTGAAAAGGGAAAATGAAAACGTCATGCATACTAATAACATCCATAGATTATTGTAATAATAATAATAATGCTTACACTCTTCAAGCACCTTCCATCCAGAGGTGTCAAACCATTCTCTAAAAGATGGCTATCACCACCCTCAATTTACTCCTAGAAGCACCAAGGTCATACAAGAGTTCACTGTGAAAGCTGGCATAAAATTTTAATTCTGAGAGAGGTACCACTTGGATAAGAAATATTTCTAAATTCTTCTTTTTATAGAGACAAGCAGATTTGGGAAGTACTAATGTAACCTGACCCCAGCTGGTGCATATCAAGACAGTTTCCTTATGCTGAAAATATTAAGGTTGATATAAATTAATGTCCTTCTTAGCTTGACCAGAAACAAGAACCTGGCATTATAGCTGAAAACCAAAATTGAGGAGGGGATTAATACAAGATTGGATGGAAAAACATATAAATTTTCTTGTGTTAATATGAATATGGAACTCATATTTGATATGCTTTGTAAAAAAGATTTTCAGTACATGTGCACTTCCATATAAATAAAATTTTGACATAAAGTGACAGAATTCACTGAAAATCTAAAACTCAAATTGTTCAGTTGGTTGAGAGATTAATCATTAATTTTAAAAATTGTATATCATTTTGATTTTATTCATCTAATAAGATTCTATTCCAGAGATCTATTTTATGATATCCAATCTACAAAACAAAGCTATGAAATGAAAGACTGAGGTCAGAGTAACCAGGCTCAAAAAACCATTCCTAACAATCTCTCACTAAAAATGTTTCTCACTAAAATGAAACATTTTGTCACAAAAAAGTCCTCCAAATTTTATTTAAAGTACCAGATCAAAGAATAATATTAGGTCATATTATTTTTACTATGCAAACCAAGAATATGGTAGAGCATACTTATTCCTCAATATTAATTTTCTTTTTCAGTAATCTGAAACAGATAATGGAAAAGAAGAGGCACTATATACAATCTACTTCTCCTTAAGCTGTCACAACAGAGATATACATATAGGTATATTATAGGCCCATGAGTTCAATTCCCAGTAGAGGCACTGAACCCACAGGATAACTTCTGGCTACCTATATCTGAAGGGTCCCCCCAAAAGGATGAAACTGGTCATGTGATGCCTCCAGGTGGTCAACAGAACTGAAAATACCTTACAGGATATGTGCTATATAAAAATAGAAACATTTTCCCACTCCTTTCAGGGGAGGGTATGCTGGGATAACATAAAGTAACATCAATATCTCTCTGCTCAGACAGCATAAGGGAAAGATGACTGTATATATCATTCTGATAAAGCTGCTATATGCATATGCTTTACTTTTTATATATTGACTTCTTTTCTGACATTCTCAATTAGCCAGTGTGCATCAGAAACACTGTCTCATATTGCTCACATTTTCTAAAGCCAATTTCAACAACTAGCATCTTTATTTCCAAAGAAGCTATTATATCAATTCCTGTGCCTTCTAGCTTGGTAATAATTGGACTGCTGATTGGACTTCACTTTCTAGTACTAAATATTTTTTATTTACAAGCAGTAGGAAGTATGTCCTGAGGTGTCTTGACTTTTCTACTGTATGTATTTCAGTATACTTCTATTATTGATCTTCTTTGAATAAGTTACTATCTGTTTATTGGCATCCCTTAATACACCAATTCAAGATTGGAACTTCTGCTGAGTTTTTTTTTTAAAAAAGCTTTGTTTTCCACATTATTTCAATCTTCAATGTTTTTACAGATAACATAATAATCTTTGTCTCTTCTAACATATCTCTGAAATTCTTCATTAAGTTAAGTTTTCACCAGTTGCTCTGATATCCAATTCATTTTGTTCTATTCCTTGTCTTCACAGTCTCCTTATAGATTTCAATCCACAGTTTGTCTGGTTCCAAGTAATAAGAATCAGTACTTCAGAGTTATTCCCAATACTTCTTAAAAAATGGGGATCTGTGCTCAAGATCACAATAGCCTTTAGCTTCACTTAGAACTGGAACTTGCACATGAGTGATTCATGATCTGTTCCATAGTCAGTCCAGGGCCAGATTTTTGCTATTATGAGTTCTTCCACTTATAACCAATAATACAGTCAATTGATTTGTATGTATAGTACTCCATCTAATAATATTCATGTTTATAGAGATTGGAAGACTGCAATAATAATGAAAAGAAAAAAAACTATGGCATAAATTAGTATGTCATTTTCCTGCTTCATTTTGGTCTCCTAAGCTATATAATGCAATTACATTTTCCTCCTTAGTATTTCTAAATTTGCCATTCCAGTCTCTACTCACAAGCAGTATGTCTTTCTTGCATGTTTTGTCAATTTAATAAAACTAATCTACTTCCTTTTCTTTTATGTTCCATTAGTAGTTGGAACATAAAAAAGGATAATCATAGTATTAAAGGACTGTCCATAAAGACTAATGTATATTAGTTCATCATTTATTACACTGTAGTTTTTGCTACTGTTTTTGCGATATCCTTACTAAACATAAAAGTAACAAATTCCTTGCTTTTCGTGTCCTATCTGTAGGCAGTATGATCTTCGGGCTGAAAATATCCAATTCTAGTCCATCTCCAATTGCTGATGTCTAAGATGTCACTATGTAGTCAATTCATTTCAGGTTTCACTGTGTTAAGCTTGTTAATTTTAATGTTTCTTATTTGATACATTCCTAATGTAATTCTGTCTTTGCAGCTTTGGTGGCCCAGTGGTTAGAATGCAGTATTGCAGACTAACTCACTGTTTGCTGCCAGGAGTTCAATTCTGACCACCTCAAGACTTTCATCCTTCTGAGGTCAGTAAAATGAGAACCCAGATTGTTTGGGGCAATATGCTGACTCTATAAACTGCTTAGAGAGGGCAGAGGGTAAAGCAATATGAAGCAGTATATAAGTCTAAGTGCTATTGCAGGTCTGTCAAACTAGCATTGTCACGGTGGCATCACGTGACATATTGTGATTTTTTCCCATTTGCTAAACTGGGTATGGGTGTGGCCAGTGTTTGGCACATCTGGCCTGCGGGCTGTGAATTTGACAGCCCTTGTGATGACCTGGGGCGTGACACAAAGGCAACACAGTCAGATAATCAGTAGGAGTCTCTTTATTAGCTCCAACTTTGCCCCCAATGTCATGGTTACCTTCTGGCTAGAGCAAAACTCTCCCAGGAACAGCCTTTGGCTGCCTAGAATCAAGTCCAAAACATAGTCAACAAAAACTGTAACTATAAGTCCAATCAAGGCAAGATGAGGTAATTAGTCTGGCAGGGCAAGAGAAGGAATTCCAGATTGAAGGAATGATAGTAATTCAACATGGTTGGGAGGATGCAGGAACATAGATAACCAAAGTTAACACAAGATAAACTCATGTTTGTTCCCAGAAGATTCCACACTCAGCATGCATTTCTTTTAAACTCCCTTCCCAGATGTGGCTAATGAAGGGAATCAGGACCCTTTTCTCCCCCATAAGCCACGCAACCCATGTTGCTCTCTTCTCTGTTTCTCCCTCCCTGTTTCTCCCTCCCTCCCTAGGATGAAGAGGGGATGGGCCTGGGTCTTCCTCTGAACTCCCTCTCCCTTGTTCTACTTCTTCCCTGCTCTGCCCAGCCGGACTTTGCCCTTCCCCAGTTTCCTCCACAGACAATGAAACCACACTCCCAGTCCCTGTCAGCTGTTTGTCTTCCTCCTCGGATTTAGACTCCAACAGGGGCATGACAGCCCTGAGCTATTGCTATTGCAATCTTCCTATATCATTGTTGCCTAATATAGGTTCTCTTCTCTTAGCTAGGTAGCTGCAGTAAACTGTCATAACTTGGATGACTGCTAGAATTATATATATATGCTTGAAGTACACTCCTGTCATTCTTTGCTTGTTTTTCAGAGTAACAGAGTGCTATGGAGTGTAGCACAGTAAAACTGGTAAGTATTTGTTACCATTTCACCTTTTGTTATGAAATGCAAACTACAGAAACTGTTATCATGCATTGATGAAAGAACTGTATTGTATTATTTTCCTGTCATCCCTGGGAAACACCTTTCCAAAATCTTATTTTACAACCCTATGTTTCTCAGCAATTTTACACAATTTATGATACTTAAAATAAGTGCAGGACTTCAAGTTATGTGATAAAATTAATATCATAATTTTACCAGAGATTGGAATAGTAGAATACAAGTACCAAGTGACAATTCTATTTCTTTATTCCTATATGAATGTTACTGCAATCAAAAAGATGGTTTCGTATTATATGTAAATGAAGTTGTTGGCCTCAATAAAGCCCTAGATTTTCCAGATGTAGTTAAAAAAAACTTGATTAAAAGAAGCCTCTGAAAACTCAGCATGTTCAGTAACTCTGGAATTCTGATTGTCTTTTGGGGAAGGGACATTAGAAAAGAGTAAGTAAAAAAAAAAGCATTTCCTATCTTAACCAACACTTGAAAAGGTTCAAAAAGATCTCCAAATAATAAAGTTACTGTGTCATTACTCAATGTTCTCACAAACTTGTGCATTTGCCATATGGTGTAATTTGACTCAGTAAATGAATTCATCCAATCAGAAGCTACTGAGTCAGACCAAATTCCAAATGGACCAAAACAGAAGTCAATTTCTACTGTGAACTATTTTCAATGCAACATAAGCATGAACAGATTCATGATACAGATACAAATAGCTTCATTTTTAAGATCTAAATTAAAATATGTATCTCTGGTACACAAGCAGTTAAGTGACAGTTATATAAATGTGACTTAATAGGCAATGTAGAATAAAGGCCATTATTGCCTGTAGCAGGAACCACGAACATACCTGCAGCTAAATTCATCACTCTTTTCTATTATGGTCAGCCTTGTGAGATAATCCAGACAGGAAGCAAGGTTACAAATCATGCAATAGAATCTTGCAGATCTGAAAATACATTTCTCCTTGTGACTTTTGCAGCCTAAGAATCTAGAGAGGATCCCTTCTGAGACATTTGCCATACCACATTCTTTTTGTGGGACAAGCTGTCTATTATCTGGCTGCTCCCCTCACTCTGACTCTTCGCCCTATCTCTGAAGGTCATTCCAGCATCCTATTAGTTGTTTTCAGATTTCTCCCCACCCCCAGACATACCTTTTCAGATCAGGAATGCTAAACTTATCTAACCATCTATATATCTTTTTTTTTTAGTTTTCCATTAGTTTGGGATACATCGACATATAGACCTAGATAGAATCTCCCTCCCCCTCCCTCTTTCTCTCCCCCTCTCTTTTTTCTCTCTTTCCCTTTCTCCCTCCTATTTTCATGCACACACCAGAGGTAGTATTCAGCAAGTTCTGACCAGTTCTGGAGAACCGGTAGCGGAAATATTAAGTAGTTTGGAGAATGAGCAAAGACCATCTCTGACTGGCCCCGCCCCCATCTATTCTCTGATTTCCGAGTCCCAGCTGATTGGCTGGGTCTTCTTTTGTGGCCCTGCACAAAAGAACAGAGCTGGAAAGCAGGTTAGTGGGGTGGGGAGGGAATGGGTTTTTGCAATAACCTTCCCCCAGGAGTGGGGAGGGAATGGATATTTTACAGTATTCTTCCCCTGCCATGCCCACCAAGCCACACCCACAGAACAGCTAGTAAAAATTTTTGAATCCCACCACTGAATATATAGACGGACATACAGACTGCTAAATATTGCTCATACATGGCTGAGATCGATAGTTCAGCAACATCTAGAGATGCATAATTCCTTCTTCCATCTTTATATAAGAATGTGAAAGTGACTACCTCAGGGTGGAACAGATCAGTACAATTTTTGCCGGGAGGAAAGAACTGTGGACTTTGCTACTCATGAATTTAGGTGGAAAAGTGTTTAAAAATTCACAAATTTAAAAATTTGTTGGAAATGGCTTACGTATAAATCCAAAGTAAACTTGCCTGCAGCTGGCAAGCCCCCACCCCACCCACCCAAAGGGGCAAAATGTTACAATTTAAAGAATGTGAGAGTGAAAAAAACCAGGAGAATCACAACCGCTTGAATATCACCTGGATTAGCAAGGTCTGCATCAGATATTGAGGAACCAGGACAATCTGATGATAAGTGGGCTGCTAAAACATGGATAAGACAAGAGAACCTGGAATTGATGGAATGCTACTACAATGTAGACCTAATGAGAGGAGCTATATCAGGGATGGACAGAAGACCTGCATCCACACTGAGACACAGCTAGTTACCCAAAGCTTCAACATAGTAAAAAGAAAGCAGATCTCAAAACTTGAGAAAGATCAACTATACATTACATCCCATTTTCAAGAAGATCTGGAAAAACAACTGAATATGTAGCTAACCCCTGAAACTGAAAACATTATTACTGCCCTCTCCATTGCAAAGCACAACAGAATAACAGAGTTGGAAGAGACCTTGGTGGTCTTCTAATCAAACCCTCTGCTAAAGCAGGATATCCTTTACTAGGGTTGTCAAACTCATGGCCCGTGGGCTGGATTCTTCACATGCTGGCCATGCCCGGTTTAGTGAAGGGGGAAAAAGTTCTGATACATTACATGACGCTGCTGTGAAAACGTGAATTTGACACCCCTGTCCTATACCATTTAAGACAAATGGTTGTCCAATCTTTTCTTAAAAACCTCCAGTGATGGAACATCTTCTGAAGTCAAGCTGTTCCCCTGATTAATTGTTCTCACTGTCAGGGAATTTCTCTTTATTTCTAGGTTGGTTCTCTCCGTGATTAGTTTCCATCTGTTCTGCCTTCAGGTGCTTTGGAGAATAGTTGTCTTTCTCTTCTTTGTGGAAGTCCCTTAGGTACTGGAACACTGTCTCATGCCACCCCTAACTGAGACACCAGCAGACATGAAAGGAAGCAGCAGAAGTGCCATTGAAGACAAGACCTTGCAACAGATAGCCGAGGTGGCAGGCATTGCAAAGTCTTACCAATAGCTGGAAAGGGCTGGAGTAAAAGACAGCATTAAACACTGTTCATGGTAAAAAAAAGATGAGGCATTAAACACCAGATCCATCAAAGCAGGGGTTAAACTTGGAGAATCTTTAGTAACGGCAAAATTAATAACATATACTAATGCTAAAGGATAGCATAAACAGAAACTTAATCAAATTTAAACAAGAATCACTTCCATACATGCTACATGATAACAAGTATTTATAATATGATTTTTAAAGAGGAAAACTGTCAACTACAGAGTTGAAATCAGAAATACCCCCAAGTTTTAAATAATTTATAAATAGTGTATATTATGAAATTCAGTAAAGAGAAAGTTGGAAAGTATTATTTATACCTATTGTTGTTGTTTTTTTACTATCTCACTTTATTTTCTTTTTCTTGTATTTTAAAATAACAAATAATGCAGATTTTGGCATATATGGTAGCTCAGAGATTCAAATCCTTCCTTACATTGTTAAAATAATTTAATTCATAAATTCTCATAATTTATATATTATAATCTTTTTTTCAATATATTCTTAATAAACTGTGTGGCTCAAAAATGTAAACTATGATTGAAATCATCTATTGTTAATCGCATATAATGTGACCACTAATTACTGTTAAACTAGGTTTCCACATGTGAGCATATCAAGAAAGAACTAGAGAAAACTATAAATTATAGTCATCCAGATATTTGCATCACAGATACCTCACCTTTAGTTAAGCATTTTCCTAAAGCTAACAAATTCTAAAGAATATGAGTTCTGTATGTCTATTTTGTACCTTCTTTAATAGTCTACATTTTATTTATTAGTAACTCCTCAATACATTTTGAAATTCCTAATTGCTACTGGAGTAGCTCTTCGTGATTCTACGAAATGAATTGGGATGAATACAACTTTGTATTTCCATAGTCTATCATATATAAATGACAACTTCTTTCTTTGAAGGATCTTTATACATGAAGGGCAAATGCCAAATTGCATAGCATTTATTGCAAGGGTTTTCGAGATATACACCCTTAAACATTTTTTCACAAAATATACAGAAAATCTTGGTTAAGAGATTGAATCTGATAAATTTCACCAAAACTGTTCCAAGAGGTACTGGTTCTTTATTTTTAAATGTTATATTTAAAAAGTGCCTGTGACTTTATTATTTGAAAAAGAATTAAATGAAATGTGCAACAAAATTATAGTATTTGTTACAAATTTTTAATGGCTAGATAAACAGAACTTTATACCAAGAAACAAGTGATAGCAAAATGGAATATGAGAATAAGTTATAATTGTCTCTGGGGAGCAGTGGTTAGAATGCAGTACTTCAGGCTACTTCTGCTGACAGCTGGTTGCCTGCAATTTGGCAGATTGAATCTCACAGGACTCAAGGTTGACTCAGCCTTCCATCCTTCCAAGGTGGGTAAAATGAGGACCTAAATTGTTGGGGGCAGTATGCTGACTTTGTAAACTGCTTAGAGAGGGCTGTAAAGCACTATAAAGTGGTATATAAATCTAAGTGCTATTGCTATAATAGTTGAATTCATTCATCAAATGTAGAACATAAACAGTCTGAAATGAAATAAAGCACCTTTGTGCAAGAGCTCTGTGCCTGTGACTTTATGATTTGAAAAAGAATTAAATGACATTTGCAACAAAAATTATAGCATCTGTTACAAATTTTCAATGGCTAGATAAACAGAACTTTATGCCAAGAAACAAGTGATAGCAATATGGAATATGAGAATATGTTATAATTGCCTCTGGGGAGTAGTGGTTAGAGTGCAGTACTGCAGGCTACTTCTGCTGACAGCTGGTTGCCTGCAATTTGGCAGATTGAATCTCACCAGACTCAAGATTGACTCAGCCTTCCATCCTTCCAAGCTGGGTAAAATGAGGATCTAAATTGTTGGGGGCAGTATGCTGACTTTGTAAACTGCTTAGAGAGGGCTATAAAGCACTATAAAGTGGTATATAAATCTAAGTGCTATTGCTATTGCTATAATAGTTGAATTAATTCATCAAATGTAGAACATAAACAGTCTGAAATGAGATAAAGCACCTTTGTGCAAGAGCTCTTTATCTGCTAAGATTTTTTAAAATAAGAATCTAAAAAATAAGAATCAGCCTATGGTTTCTACCCTCCAATTTTACAGCAGGAAGGATTTGGATAAAAGTTCCAACTGTGTCATCTAGTTATTTCAAAATCCTGACTATATCATATGGTGCTCTTTCTGTATTCACAGTGCATTAAAACATAATCAGCTCATTACACCTTCTTATATTTTTGCATTATATCATTATTATCTAAAAACACCTCCTGCATTAAGCCAGTTAAACTAATCTTACTTATAACAGCATGATGTCAACTCTTATACCAGGGGTTATTTAAAAATTGAGAGTTTGGTAAGTACTTATTATTTTACTTCTTTTTTAATGTGATACCAGTTTTCCTATTTTCTAAATTCTGTTTAACCTTCTGTCACCTTTTCTACTTCTAGCAATTGCATAAAAGGGAAAAAAAAGCAATATAATTAACCAAATTTTCAATGTCCACCAATTTCATAGTAGAATTCCAATCCCTAGAACTATGTTTCCCAATCTCAGCAATTTTAAAATGTATGGAGTTCTTGCTGGAGAATTCTCGAATTTGAAGTTCACACATCTGAAATTTTCTCAGATTGAGGAAAACTGGCATAGCATATGGATACAACCCCGATTGAATCTTTTAGAATCTTTTAGTTGACCCACTCACTTGCATTGCTTAACCCCTGACAAGTGACAATGGCAAGGGGGAGGATTCAGTTATTTCCAGTGCCTATAGATGCTGATTTTATGATTTACCATATGGATGCAATGGCAGCCATTTCTCAACCTGAGAATGTAAGGAAACAGAGGGTATTCATAATAGATTGTATAGAACTTCTGAACAGGTTGTTTCTAATGCATACTAATTGCATTACTAAATGCAATTTTTAGAATGAGATAATGGAATTTATCACTGCTTTAGCCCTACAGAAAACACATGATACTCAGATACATATTAATCAAGATTTTTTTTTTGCTGATTCTCAGATCAATGTCCAAGATTTTAGCAAAGCTTATTTGATTTCTCAGAAGGATCATCCATCCAAATATGTTCAAAGAAAGAACTAAAAGTTTGAACATCTCTAATATGTTTATGTAGGCTTTAAAAAAATCTATCCTAGTTTCAAGTGTTGATGACGAACAAATCCTTCATCAACAGGGAATAAAATACTGAGATACAGCATATGTTCAAATGTCACAGTTTGCTTTCTCAGCAGGTAAGATGCAAATTCTTTCTATAAGAGTTTGAGAAATTACTTGAATCCTCACAAATAAGGCAGCTCTGGAGCAGAGAAGTAGGAAAAAGATATTTTCATTCAATATTTTGAATTTAGTATAAAAATGAGTGGGTTTCAAACCAGATATAATAGCAACATTAAGCAATAACAAACACAGATCATCTTAAAAATGTACATTTTTATTAATGACTGGCAGTCTCCCAATGACCTCGGAAGATTAAAAGAGCTGGATATCTTTCTGTTCTTTTCCCATGCTCATGTTTCCTACATTCTTTTGTATTCGGTGTATTCGGTGTTTTATATTCGGCCTTCATTGATATCTGCAGGAATTTATTTTCTTTATGGCCCCCTGGAGTGAATGTAGTGCTATTTTTCTAACTTGCATTCACAGGAGAAATATGAAAGCTAAGAGGTGCACCATATAAATAAACATGGAATGGGAACATGAGAGCCAAACACAAGGAATCTGATGCATGCTAGAGACACAATAAAGCATAACAAATAGTAAGCTGTGCTTTGCCCATGACGAGTTTCAGGTATGTCTATAATTATATAATACAACAGTCACTGATTTCTTAGTTGTAGATCAATGCTATATTTTACATCTTCTACCTCCATTGATCTAAAACTATAAAATTGTATTTAAAAGTAGACTTTGAACTGCCCTTAGATATAGATAGAGTTAAAGGTTTCCCCTATCCAGTCATGTCTGACTCTAAGGGGCAATGCTCATCTCCATTTCTTAGCCGAGGGAGCAAGTGTTATCTGAAAACATTTCCATGTTCTTGTGGCCAGCATCACTATGCACCAAGATGCATGGAATGCTGTTACCATCTCATTGAAGTGGTACCTCTTTAACTATTTGCATTTGTATGCTTTTGAACTATTAGGTTAGCAGGAGCTGGGAAAAGGATCAGGAACTTATCCCATTGCACAACACTTGGGTCTAGAACTGGGGCTTTCTGCTTAACTGTTGAAACATAATGTCCATGCTCTTATTCACAAGCACCTACTTCATAAAAACACTGTTAAATATTTCTAAATTGGATCAAATGTCTTATTTGACAATGGCTGGCAACAATGACCATCACAACTTTTCAAAACAATGCCTTGGAAGGTTACAAACATTACATGATAGAGCTAGGCTAAATATATAAAATGTTCTTACGCTAGATAGCAGATTTTCACAGATATATTGAATACGTAAATGTCATATGACTTTTGAAGGAATAGGGGGAATAAGTATAACATACTTTAATTCAACAGCATCTTCTTGGCATATTTGTGCAAAGCTTTGTACTCTTTCTCCAACCGGTCATTCTCTAATGCCGTAGCTTTTTGAAAGTAGATGGTCTGAACATTCTTTATCAGATGAGATTTACAAATAGAAAAAAAGCAAGTGCAAGGTACGCTTATCTTCAGTATTATTTTCATGTCTAAAGATAGCTCTCAGATAATATATAATGCTGGCCAAATATTCATTTTGTTCAGATATGTAACCCACAATTTAAAACTTCTACAAGAGATCTTAAATTCCCTTCTTCATAGTGCATAATACAGCTATAATAGTATCTAAGGTACATGAAGATAGAAATAAGGAGATCTCATGGATTGAACAAGGAAAATGTCTTACATATAGTTTTTGTTCAGTCACTGAGTGTTGCAAAAAAAACAAAAACCCACCTACTTTTTTGGCATGGAATAGTCACCCAATTAAAGGGTATGAAGGTTTGCCCCTGTTTATTTTTCTGAATGGTAGACAGACATGGATCCCTTCTCTTCTTCCTCCCCCATCTCAATTTAAAGCTAGTTGTACTCTTTTCAGTAGCAATGATGGCATACTTCTTTCTCTGAGGAAATCATAGATCATTATTTTGGAATGACTGGCCTATTTTCATACACTACGACACCAAAATAAAGGGTTTTGTTTTGTTTTCTTTGGCTTTTAGCTTAGTTTAATATAATTCAACCCATTATGAAAAGGGAATGTGGTGACTCACGAGGTTAGGAACTGGGCTGATGATTGACAGGTCTGTGTTTGAGATCCAGTTGTTGCTGAGGAATGGGGTGAGCTCCGATTGCACACTCCAGTTCCTGCCAACTGAAAAGTTTAAAAGTAGGTGACCATGAGTAGAGAGGTGGGCAACTTCAGGGAAAACCTTGCCTCATCGCAAAGTGAGAATGAAACTGTTCTAACCCAACTCCCAAACATGACAAGCATGCTATTTTTTTACTAGGAGTGCCAGCAACCGCAGCAAAGAGTCTCTCTCTCTCACACAGCAGGTTAACTAAGGCTCCAACCCACCAGGAGTCTCTCTCTCTCTCCCTCTCTCCCTCTCTTTCTCACCCTCTCTCTCTCCATACTCGTAATGGAAGTCCTGGAAGGTGCGCTTGCTCTTTTTCCAGTAACGGATAAAGGCCCGTTCAACTCTCAGCACCGCAGATCCCAAGAAAGAATTCAGATATGGTTTCAGACAAGATTCAGAAGTTTGGACTATCAGTAGCTGACCAGCAGAGAGACCAATAGTTATCTGTCACCCCTATTCATTTCTGCGCCCTGGCTTTTATCCTTAGGGTGGAGCTTAACTAGCATTGGTGGCTCTTCCATCCCAAGGATCGGCCCATAGCTTCCTGCTGCTCTCCTCTTCTCTGCCTTCTGTGCATTTGTGTATCAAGCACAGGACCAAGCTGTTCCTTCTCTTCCTCATCAGCCACCTCCAGACCTGGGGGATGTTGACTCTCCATCTGGGAATTGATGGATGGCCCAGGCTCCACCCAGGCTCTCTATCTCTGACAGCTCCATTCCCTCTTCCCCCTCAGAGGTCTCAGATTGCCTTGATGCTGGCCCAACTTCTACTCCACCTCCTGATCTGATTTGGCTGCCAGGGCCAGCCAGTGACCAACAGGCCACAACAGAAACCATGATGTTGTTTGAATCATCTGATATGGGATAAACAAGACTAACAGGTATTCTATCTTATATCAGAAATAAAATTACATTAAGAAAGGATAATATTGTCAACTGCCATTGCTTTTCTCATTAAGCTTTCATCTGCAAAACTTACTGAATATTTCTTAATTTTTTTATTATCTGGACTGCAAAGGGATTACTTTTTCTTGGGCATTAGCTGCAATTAGATTCCTGCCTCATTTGGTAGCAGTACAGAACTCTATTGAATTAATTCTTCTGGTCTGAAGTTCATCAGAAGATTGCCAAGATCGCAGCAAGTATCAATTGCCAACATCATTACACTAAATGGGAATAGGATATTATTTTGCCTTTTGCCTTAACAGCAAAATATTTGTAGGTACTCCCAACACACATTTTGAAAATATTGTTTATCATCTTTGGGGGATTATGCAAAAAAAAAAAGTGATAGAAATGATAGAAAGATGTAGAACAGAGAACACCAAACTCAGCTCCTCCATCCACCTGCAACAACAACAACAACAAAAAAGACTAAATGGTACTATCAAGAAGAAGCAAAAAGATGGAAAATCTCAGGCACCCATAAGGTAGGTAGAAAGATGGAAGCCATTTTCCAGGGAAAGAAAACTCAAACAAATGCAAGGCATATTTTGCCACAGTATGTATGTCTGACTTATTACTATGTCCTCATGCAGTGGCAACATTCCAAAAAGCATAGACTCCAGATGGTTCTGCTCCCTGTTTGCTCCAATTCTCATTTCTACAGAGCCAATCATCCCAAAGCACTATTGTATAGATGGAGAAATCAGATAAAAGGGGGAAAAAACCTAGAGAATTGCAACCACACAGATACTTTCTTTATTAGTTTGGGCTTCTAATAAAGAGATGAGCATCAAGTTCCGCTTTCAGCTTTGCAGCCATCAGTGCCATTCTTTAAATGCTAACTTGGGACAAAGAGAAAGCTATATCTGATTTATACAACATCCTACAAACATCATTGCCTATAAAAGCTTCTCAAATCAAATCTAATTAAACATAAATATTTTGAAGATTTTCCCCATCTTCCTGGAAAAAGGAAGAGAAATTTGAGGAACTGGAATTTGTTGATTTTATTGCTGGTTCCAGGAGATGTGAAATGCAGAACTCAAGTGCAATCTTAATTTTACACTATGCATTAAAAAGGGAAATAAAATGGCCCCACAATTTCTTTCTTAATTGGACTGCAAGGTGCCAGAGGCTTGGATTTTGTTTGTTATTCTTCAAAAATAATATTACATCCCCATATTAAATATCAAGCAATAGCATTAGTTTTAGTCTTACAGTTTTTTCTTCAGGCTAGAGTCCTACCAAAGGGAATTGAATATTCCATTAATTGCATAAAGACCTTTTACTAGACTTACTAGACCTTGGATACACGAGAAAATAATCTCTTAAATCCATTCGGCAAAGCTAAAGTTTGAAGGAAATAAAATACTATGATGAGCCATTCAGGCTGTGTGTGTGTGTGTGTGTGTGTGTGTGTGTGTGTGTGTGTGTATGAATGAGAGAGAGAGAGAGAGAGAGAGACAGACAGACAGACAGACAGACACAGAGAGAGACAGAGAAAGAGAGAGAGAGAGCAGTTACCTTGGACAAGACCAGAGGTTCAGCAGGTTCTGACCAGTCCTGGAGAACTGGTAGTGGAAACTTTTAATAGTTCGGAGAACCGGCAAATATCACCTCTGACTGGAGATTTTACAGTATCCTTCCCCTGTCCACAAAGCCACGCCTACAGAACCAGTATTTAAAAAAAATTGAATCCCCCCAGCAAGGCTCAAATTTTCCTTTCACCAGCAACTTTATAATCAGCAAAATGGCTATCAGACTTTTCCAGAAATATGTTTTACTTAACTTTGGACACATAAACCAACTTTGTATTCCTTTTACTTCTGACAATTGTAATCTTTAATTTATTCAAATGTTGCCAGCCTGAATTTAAACATACCATCTACATCTGATCTAGTGTTAATTTTTAAGCTTGACTAATTCTGCCTCATCTTATTCACAAATAACTCTGAAATAGCAGTATGGAACAATTTGTTGTGATGAAGCGGCATTTGGCATTAATATTATTACAGTTTTAGAAGTATAGGAGTTTAATCAATTACAATCATTCTTTATTACAGTCACAGACCAGCAAGAAGTGCAGGAATTGTCCAAGAGACTGACATCTTTAGATATGTGGCAAAAATTCATATATTTTTTTAATGTGCTTTGGAGAAACAAACAAACAAACAAAAACCTGAATGCAGACCTGTCTAAAAGTGAAATTGCATTTTTTCCTAACAAATGGATAAATAGATAACTGTTTTAAAGAAAACTTTATGAAAATAAAAATACATTTCAAGTAAGAGAAATAAGAATATATTCATTAGTTTCGTATATAAATAGTACTAATCATTTTCTAGTCCAAAAAGGAGACTGGCAATAGTTTCTGTTCCTTATGATTAATTTACATGTGCTTGTTCATGATGGGTACAATGTGTAAGAATGAATAGTCCAACCTAAAAAAAAGCCAGAAAACATCCATTTTTATTATTGTAGTCAAGAAAAATGATTTCCCAACCATGTTTACAAAAAGTCACAAAGGCTGAGTCTGAATGCTGCATTAATTTGTTATTACTAATCAGTACAACCATTTATAGAAAATAATGTTTGTTTCTGAAATAACTTTTATTGTAGGATGGGCACACTAGTTAAAGTTGGAAATTGCCTTTATTTAACAAGGTATTCTGGCATTAACAAAGGAATTTCACCAAGGGAAATGTTCACTTTCTTTAAAATACTTTGGTTCCTTTTAAAATAGGGGTGATAAAGGTGTTTAGCCAATTGGTAGGCCACCTTGCATTTGAGTTTTTCAACAATGAAAAGGTCATCATAAAGCGTATTTTAGTTTAAATATTACCCCAATCATCCTGAAGGATTCATATTTATCTGATGATATATATGTGTAAGTTCAAAAGAGAGGAAGTTGATGAGTTTTAAAGTCAATCTGTAATTAATAGAAATGCAAGCAAGGTAGGAGACTAAAATACTAAAGTTGGAACTACAAAGGGGATAATGTAATTGGATTATATGGTTTAGAAAGAGAAATAAAGCAGAACAATGCCTACGAACCAGAATTATGCCTATATACTATATCACAATAGAGAGAAGATAGAAATCAAATTAACTATATTATTGGCACAAGGAAGTGGTAAAGCAAAGTAATAACAGACCAGGATATGTGGAACAAGTTTCGAATCTTTCCTCTGCAAGCTGCAATTCAAAGTAAAGTGAAAGAGGAAAGCCAACCAGTTGCTCTGATATGATTTCAAGAATGCCCCATCATTTTCAATGAGAACATTGGAACTTTCTGAAATCCTAAACCTTGATGATAGAGATGAAGTGTGAAATGAAATAAAAGTTTATTTCTTAGTCACCCAAAGAGTGAGATGGACAGCATATAACCTTACTAAATACAGTAAATAAATATATTGTTATGGGTCAATATGAAAGGAGACTGAAAAATCCGAGGGACAAGAAAGAAAACTGGATGTTAGAACATAAAGTAAACATTACCAAGAAAGATAGAAATTACAGAAATCATAGAAACAAAGAATTTCAGAGAGCTACAAACTCATCATTAAAAAAATGAAAAAGTAAATAGGCAATAGTGACCTCCTTAAATTTTATTTTGGGAAGGAGGAAAATATTTTTAACATGATGGAGAGTTTATAATCATGAAAAAAAATCCTAAGAACTGAAATATTAGGGTTCTTATTATCAACATTTTATTTGTATGTCAACCAAAAATAATTAAATCAAGTGAAATCAAGTGCTTTGTGTATAAATTTGCATACTTGCCTTTGCTTATTAGATTAGAACTGACTGTACACAGATCAAAGCAGATCAAGTAGTTATTTGATACATTCAGATAAAACTGACATATGATTGCTGACTACCTAATCACTTTTTCAGTAACATCCAACCCTACCCTCTGCTCAGTACCCCGAAAACAATCTTTTACCTAGAATCTTTCAAAAAACAAAGTCACATATTCATCTAATCTTTTCACATCTCTTATTAAAATATTTGATTCAACGAGAACCTTTTAAAAATAAGGAATTATTTAGCTCTTCTATATTAAGTATATATACACGTGCATATATACGTTAGAAACATTCCGTATAAATATAACATTGTGGGTTAAAAATGGCACCAACTACAGTATGTGTGTCTGACTATCACTTAAGTCTTAATTCTCCATAAAAATCTAAGTTATAGGCAGATACCAAATCTGGACAAGAAAGTTCAGCTATCCATGTGTATATACTGTATATGAAGTTAATAAACACATGTGTGGAACAGAATTATAATCCATTACCTCCAGATTATTTAGTTACAAGCAATTTATAGACTCCAGGAGAGATTTATATGAAATAGAAAAAAAAATTCATGTATCTTGCAAAATGGTTTGTTAGATGGATCCACTGAATAAAACCAAGAATGTCTTAAAGGTTCTGTATTCTGCTGAAACTTAAAAAAATGAGTTTTGGCCATAAGAAAAAAAAAATAGAAACAAGGGACTTGGTGATGCTTTGATTTTCCACAAAAGGACAACAGGTAGCCATCACCATTATCTATTACCCAAACCATCAAACTTCCACCAAAAACGATTAAAATAAATCTCAGAACCTTCTGCATCACTTAAACAACAGATTTCAGGCTAAGACACTGGCTAACTATATTAATCTCTTCAATTAGCACATTCTACTATCCAAATTTTATTAATCCTTTTACCTAAAAATTAATCTTTTAATTTTAATTAGTCTAAACCCTTGCTTACTTAGCAAGAGCTAAAGGGAAAAAAGTCTGCTTCTACAAGCTTAGTAAAGGGGTGATGTTTTGCTGATGGATTTTTTCTTGAATATAAAAGTGATTTTGCTGGACGCAAAAAAAGGAACAAATATACTACTACTTTATTGAATAGTAATTTAAGTAATAAATAATATTACATAGCATACACATACTCTAAAGCCATATTTACAAATATATTTTTATCTTAATAGCACTCTAATTCACCACATTGACAAGATATTAGATCATGCACAGTGGGTATTATGCAGAGTGCTTAAACAACCAATATTGTAGAAGTATGTTTTTTATAGAAACAGCCTTAGCTGAATTAGCAATATCAGTATGCAAAGTATGCATGCCCTATCCTTCGCATTACATACCTGCAAAAGAACACCAAAGATACAAAATGATACTACCTTTTCATATGGACTCCATTCTCCTCAGAACAATGTGAAAAAAAAAAAAAGTACCTTAAGAGAGAATGTGGCAGGTATACATGTGTAACTACTCATTGTCTTCTATCTAGTTGTGTGACTGTTTTGTTCTTCTCAACATGCAACTTCTATATTACCCTATCCAGTCTTGACCATTTGCAGAAGGCTAATGATTGTTCCCTGATGATATGCTGGCCAAGCGAAAACAATCTGGAAAAGGCAACGCAGAAACAAGACATCACCCAACACAAGTAAGGTCTGAGTGACTTTATGCTATCGTGTGACATTTTTTGATATGAGCACCATCAGGCAAGCATTTAGCGAGGTAAGAACAAACTGGATATATTCAAAGAAAGTTTTAGCTACCTTGGACTTGAATAGTTGAATAGTTCACAGGGTGCTGATAGGAGGCATTTGAAGACCGAGGCACAGCAATGGGCCAAAACAGTTCAAGGTCCAGAGTTAAACCATGTCCTGGCTTGTGAATTATAGGAGCTGAGGTCCACACTTTTCAATTGCCAAGGTTGAAAAACAGTGGCCTAGAACATTCTACAAGTTAGGAGTCAAAACGCATTGCAAGCAGCAAAAAAACCTGGGGGCAGGATATCATAAAGTGCAAAATTGTTTCCAAATAAGGGGGGGAAACTGAAGATTTTTCTAAAATAACTGCAATTACTGTTGTTTATCTTGAGAAAATGACTGTCAGAGCCAACTCTGTGCTCTACTAAAATCTGGCCTTCATTACCCAAGTCAGCTCCCACCTGCTCACACTCATTCCATGAAGTGTCTGATTGCTGCCTCAGACTGACACTGTGTATGCATTTCAAATAGAAGCTAAAGTTTTTAAAACAACAGTAGCTGCAATGGAAAATTTTTTGTCAGAATAGATTATGATTTGTTTGGTGATGGCACAGTATAGTCAATGCAGTCTGTTTAATTGCATACATGGAGACCTACAAGTAGCCATTTTGAAATCAGAATTTTCCAAGGCTGAAATAGTTTGTGCAACTCTGCTCCTAGATGCTATTGAACTCCAACTCCCAGCAGTCTTGGAGAACATGGCTAAAGGTGAAGTAAATGAAAGGACAGTCCAGCAACTTTTGGAGGATTCCATGTTGCCATCCCTTGAATTTTAAACTCAGTCTTTTAGAATCAATACCAATCAATCTGTTTGATACATGTCAGATTTGCATTTTTATAGGCTTGTTCTGTCCATTTTTACCCACATTTCTGAGAGTTCAAAACATATAAAATGAAAGAAATTCACTGTTATTTTTCACACATGAAAATTTCCTTTGGTATTTATTATTGATAGTAAATTTACTGTACTGCCAGTATCTTTCTCAAATATATTTCATTTTGCATGTTTTTGAAATCAATTTTTTTTTTATGTATTAGGCTAGGAAATGTGAACTATAGATCTGTTTGCTAAAAACACAGGCTAAAAAAAAATCAACTGCCTGTTTTCAAGGAATGCATAATCCACCATTCATTGTCTCTTCCTCTAGGCCAAATCTCACACTCTTATGATTGCAGCAATGAAAGTGTTGCCCATAATTCCCATTCCTTGAACATCGGCTTCTTTTTAAAATTCCTCCCTTCTTTTCCTGTCTGCAGCATGTAGCCTTATCCCCTTCTTTGCTTCCCCATAATGATGTTACCCCACTTTTTATTTTTCTTGCATTCTTAAACTTCACTCTTTCATGTGTCTTCTCACATGCATCAAACTTTATTCTGCAACTCAATGTCCTCAAGGGCACCTAGTCAGCTCCCTCATGATGCATTTGCCTAGCAAAAACCTGCACTTTAGAAACATCACATCCTCTTGCCATAGATTTCTAGAACCAGTTACAGTGACTGTGTAACAAAAATGGATTACAAATGTGATGGTATTCTGAAAGAAAAAAGTTGTGGTTTTAAAGAAAGCACTATCATAGGCAACTTGAATAGTCAGGTATATAAAAAGAATTAAAAAGTTCTCACTGAATAACTATCTGTATTCTGAAAGCTGACCCCTCAGAGTCAAAAGGTGCTTTGCTTTAAAAGTTTGTATAGGCCTGCTGAGCTAGAGGCAAAAGGACTTTGGATCAGAGGTGGTATTCAGCAGGTTCTGACCAGTTCTGGAGAACCAGTAGCGGAAATTTTGAATAGTGCAGAGAACCGGCAAAAACCACCTCTGACTGGAGATTTTACAGCATCCTTCCCCTGCCACGCCCACCAAGCCACACCCACAGAACCGATAGTAAAAAAAATTGAATCCCACCACTGCTTTGGATCCTAGGGTCATGTTGATTTTAGGGTTTTTTTAAAAAAAATAACTCTGCCACTTGGCTTCAAGATAGCCTTAGCAACTGACTGTCTTTGCATAAAGTTTCTCTATATCATGGTTTTGTTTATCAACCATGGAACTGACAACTAAAATACAAAGGGGAAAAAAGTACAACTGAGCAACTGTACAATGAAGTACACAAAGGGGGATTTTCTCAAACATCTATGAGTGAGAGATGACTAAGAACAGATTCTGTTTATCAACAGCCGATTTAAACGGCAGGGATCTGAAGGTTTCTTTAATTTAAAATGAGGACTCTCCTGCTCACGTTAAAAGGCTTCATAAGAAGCTGTCTGCATAAAAACAGGATATCATGTTTTTCCAATCTGCTCTCCCCATGTTGCCACAGTTCAGACAGACTGAAATAGGGCAAGCTTTGCAATTCACTTTTGCTTGAATACATTAGCATGTGTAGTGAGTAAAATGCTGCATCAACTGGTCCAAGAAGAAAAATCAGGACTTGGTATTGAATGTAGTTTGCAAATATATCTTGCCATAAATTTGTACACTTAAGTAATAGTTTCAATTTGTTTTCAAAGGAATGGCTTTAATACTAATTGTACTATTACTATTAATAATATTACTTAATGTTAATATTAGGATTAATGCTAACTTTAATTCTAATGCTAATGACTCTAATACTAATTATCCAGTAACGTTTGCTATACTTAATAGAGGGAAAGTTTTGTTATAAATGAAGTTTATCCAATAAATATGTTACTGGGTTATTCTTCTATGATGCAGTCATCTAATTTCAGTACAAAAGATTCTACAACTTTTATTGCAAGGGCATAGATTAATTCAATTAATTAGTCTGCTGTGAGCTACTCGTCTATTCAAATAGGAAGAATTAGTAATTTATATTGTTAAAACTATACATGAAAATTAAATAGCAAACAGAAGACAACAATGAAATATTTTAGGTTTTTTTTTTTATTCTTAAGTTGATTCACAAAGCAACAAAAGGAAAATGAAAGAATGGCATCAGAATACTTTTCCAAAATCCTGTATATTTTAGCAAAACCCTTAATTGATGATTACAGCTGTAGCACTGTAATTTTTTTAAAATTGTAAATTGTTCTTGGTGAAAGAAATACATATTCATTCTCAAAAGATTGCAAGATGAGAAAGTGGGAAATTTAAGACTGCACAGATTTCTGAGACGTAGTAGGCAGCACTCATAGCAGTTGGAGTCCATGATTATTGTATTCCAACACATTTGGAGTGCCATATTGACTGTTCTTTCTGTCTTTTCATCTTACTTATAGTAGTAAACATATTAAAGAAAACAGAGAAGATTTTTAAATTCTACATCTTTGCTCAAGATATGGGGGCTGAGAATTATTAATACAGTTCAAACTCATCATTATTTCATTCATATTGCCAATAGTTTTTTTAACCATATGCAATAATATCTTATTGTGTTTATCAAGAGTGTCATATGTTCATCATTGATATTTTTGCTTGTTACCTAACCAAATTGGTTGATTTAAACAATTGACTTGACTATTAGTCATGTGTTCAGACATTGCTTACTTTAATGTGGGGGGAGTTAAAGCACTGTGATAGGCATCTTTAATGATCTTTCATTAGGGCTTATGCACAGAAGCATATATTGTTAGTTTATTATTTGGAAACAAAACCAACTGATTTAGAAGTTTAGAATGATCAAAATCAACACCAGTCATATCAGAAAAAGATGGCTGAGATTGTGATGTAAACACATGCCACATTTTCATGACACACTTTAATTACATGTTTGTGTTAAACATTTGGAAGAATATAAAGTTTAGTACAGAGGAAAATAAACAGGGTACCATTCCATCAATATTTTTCATTTTAACTTACTCAGGAGATACAATAGTATGCAATGCAGGATTATTCTATAAGAAATCCTGCCTGAAGAATGAATTGGTTAAATGACAAGTCCTAGTCCTCTTAGAGTCAGACATTGTAGGTGTCTGACATTTCCACTATTGAAAAACACTGCAAAAGCGACAGTGCCAAACAATATCGAAGACATGGTGAAAAGAGATTTTAATGCTATGCCATTATAGCAGCTGACATTTTTACTGCACAACACGTATGCTTACTGAATAATGTATACAGGTTTAATGTCTCAGGATTGTAATATCCAAGGTGGGGATATTGAATATTCAATTAAATTTTTGTTTAGGACATTGGCTTATTTTAATTAACAACTTCTGCCTTCCACCTATTCCCCTCTTCTTACATTTACAACTGGGAAGATTGAAAGACAGTATGAGTGCCTGGCATGTAAGATGCTTTCAAAATCTACAGAGTCCTGGAGCCATTTCTTCCATGCAACCCAATTTTTGTATGGGTTTATCAGAAGTAACTTCTATTGTAATCAATGGAGCATGATCCTCACAGGTATCCATCCACATACATCTGCAACTTGAGCATCTGTGTTTGAAATCATTAGCACTTATTTTTATTGCAAATGTTATCTCCTAGTACTATCTAAATGGACCCAGGAGGACTTCTGCTTGTATCAGCCCGTCTGTGACTTAGGGAAACATTTCTTCAGATACTTTTCATACATTTCACAATCATAAGAGAAAAAAAGTTTCCTTTAAAGGCTTCTGGGGAAGCAATGGCAGACTGAAGGTGGTTCTGAAAATGTGAAACTAACAACTGTGCTAAAATAAGGATTTGGCAAACTAATTGGACCTTAACATTTCCCTCTGGATCTAGGAGAGAACCAGGATTGTCTACAAGTGCTCTATAGAATGGCTCCCCATTAAGAGACCATAAGACAGTTTTAGAGTGCTGGGAGCTGAGACATCCTCATCAGAGTCTTTATATAGACAAGTTTGCATGATTCCTCTTTCAATCAGTTCTGGAAATGGCTTGTTAATCGTTTTCTGAATATTAAGAACCTTTGGAAAGGCAAGTTTCAATATACTGGTTCTTCTAATATAATAAACTACCTTCTATCTTTGAAAAAAGAAGTTTCTTGCAAGTTTAAGGAATCTTTTGGGGGCATTGTAAACAGCAAAGGAGTGATTAGATCACTGATTTTGAAAACTTACAAGCAGACCAAAAGTCTCAGTGGATTTGAAATAAGAATTTGAATTATAAGAATTCTTCCTGTGGGTTGTTTAAATTTTTATAAAAATGCGCATAAAGATTCTGAAACTATTGTAAGAAATTTTCTGATAGGAAAGTATTGTTGATTAGAAAGAAAACATGATAAGAGGAAACTTTGAAGGTTGGACCCTAAAGGGAATCAGCAAGAACTAAAAATTATAATTAAATGAGAAGAGACCAATTAATATATAGAATGGAGCAAAAAATATCCAACTTTGGAAGAATTCAAGGGACAATGCACATTCTCTTAAGATAATTTACCTTTATAAATATGAATTTAAAAGTTGTTATAGAAGAGGAACAGATTTTACTGGATAAAACAGACACCAAGTTGATTCAAATGTGGTTCTGAAAGTAGATTTTAAAATGTCGGGCTACAACAGTGCTAGGGAAAAAGATGCTACACTGGATTTACAAATGAAGCAGGCTTGGTCATAAAAGTAATAAAACAGAAGACTGACTTAGATTATGTTCTTATTTTGAACTTGTCAAAGAAATGTGTTACTCATGAAGGACTTTCTAACCGGACAAAAAGAAAATGGTAAGAAATGGTAAGAAACTGGGATACTATTTAAAAGGGCTAAAGATCAAGAATCTTAAAAGTAAAAGAAAGGAATACAAAATTGATCAGTTTAGTCAAGATTAAAATATACATGTTGTTGTTTCAAGTAGCACAATGGACTTTTTTGACTAGGACAGAATGACAAAGCTTTAAAAATCCATTTATGCATAAAAGATAAATATGCGAAGATATTTTTGCTGTATATGTATAGAAAATGTTAGTTTGCTGTGTTAAAACTAAAAGAATACAAAATTTGATTAAGATAAATCTATGTATCAATCTATCTATATATGATGTATGTGTGTGTATGTGTGTGTGGTGTATGTGTGTTTGTGTGTACACATACATAATCAAATTAATGAATTTTTATTAATTTAAGAGTTATCAGAATATCTACGTCTGTCTGTCTGTCTGTCTGTCTGTCTGTCTGTCTGTCTATCTATCTATCTAATATAATTTCTGATAATTCTTAATGAACTCTTTCCAATTAGGACTGAATTATGAGGCTTTATAATTTATTGATAAGAGACAAAAATTAAAAGAGATCTCTTGTTGAAATATCAAAAAAGTGATAAGTTACTGAAGTTGTTTGTACTTGTCTTGAAGGAAGGGGAAGTCTCTTTTTGTAAATATCTCTTTTCTGTGTTTTTTCTCTACATTTTACTTTTTTATATATTAGTTTCTATTAGGTTCCTATTAGTTTTTATTTTTGCATCTGTGAATGTCATTAAAATTATTCTTTAAAAAAAAGAGTTATAAAGTATCTTCCTTCTAAAGAGGATGTTACAGAAAATATTGTACCCTTTATAGACCAGGTTAAATGTCTATGCTTTTATATAATATGTTAGTTTACCATTTATATTTATCTTTATTTTTAATACTTGCAGAGTTGTTGAGAATTACAGAAGTCATTTTAATAGCATTCTTGTTTGGATCATCTGTTTAATTTGATCTCTAAAAACTAAAAGCAATCAGATTTCCTTCTTTGAATTGCAGGTGGGACACTAGATTGTATTTCCTATCTGGCTTTTATATCTGGCTCTCTCCAAAAAAATTCCTAAAATAATGTGGCAAAACTTGAGTTCTGTAAAGAGAAAGAGGCACTTTGGATCCAAAAAATATAAAAATTACAACATGGTCCTAAATAGCTGAATTTTCTCCAATTGCTTCCTAAGGATGACATTTTTATCACATCTTGCTTAAAGCCAGAGTAAGATTAACAGATCGTTAGGATAATGGAAGTTTACAGCATCAGCATCTTTTAAATAAATTAGTAAGATCAGTTTGTATATTGTGAGTAGTGATTTTATTGTGTTTTTAATTTTTGTTTTAGTTTGGTTTTAATGTGTTATGTTGCTTAGGTTTCAGTTATTACATAGGTTTGGAAAAGTGATAGATGATGATGTCATTCAACTGCTCAGTTGCACCAGCAGTAAAACAGTGTCCTAATTTCTATAGTTGAAGACTGATATAAACAAATTACTTATAAATAGGCAATTAGCAAATAGTTAATCCAAATGACAAATTCACTTTAAAGACACTATTCAGATTTTCTTCCCTTTGTTCTTTTTAATTGCTCTGCTAGAATATGCTATCTGAAGACTTAATCCATCAATGTATTTGAAACTATTAGATTGAAAGTATGCCAGAAACATTGAACAAGGAAAAAAAGATAAAAACATAATGCTCAGTCACCTCTGGATACAAATGGGGAAAAGGATTTTTTGTAGATTTTGATGTTGACCTCCAAGGGGGCTCATAGCCACAGGCATACTTCCATATGCTTGACTTTCTCAATCTCTGCAACAATTAAAGTTTTGCATATTTCCAGAAGGTGAGTGCCATTTGAATTGACAAACTGGGATTTCTCCAAGGTACTTCACACTCTACCATAACCCTGCTTAAACTTTAAACACCACAGTATGTTGCCTTAGGGTCTGCAACTAGCAAAGGCAAGGAACATGAGCCCAGGTCTCCTGTCAGATGGCACAGTCAAAGAAAATATTAAACAGAGCCATTTCCATGCCCATTAAGCAGGGGCACTGGAAAGCAAAAGGGAAGATAAATCTAATTTTTTATTATCATAGCTGTACACAGCTGGAAGACATGTCCTAGGAGAAGCCATTGTCTTTGTAGATCACTGTGCAGGAAGTCATGCCAAGTATGCAAGAATTCTTTGCAAGTTCATAAAAATCATGCCTTCTTTCTTGTATCCAATTTGCCAGATGTTCCCTTCTGAGTGCCAAAACCAGCTTCTTTCCAATATATCACTGTCCCTTTGTTGCAATAACAGTTTTGAGAATTTATGGAACTTATTCCTATTGTCCACAAAACCATTCCCTTTAACTGGCATTGGAAGTTAGGCTACTGGGTTAGATGAAAGAATCAGATGTATTTATGAGAAGAAAATGTATTTTTTATGAGGAACCCAAAATACTAATCATGACAGTGAAGGAGAGAGGGAGGGAAGAGTCTTTTGGTTCAATAAATAATATCCAATAAATGTGTAAAGTTAATTATACATAAGGAAATATTAGGTTTGGTATGTAAACCATTTGAAAAAAAACCTCCAAAGCTTTTTCCTCCAAACTTAATTTACATAAGCTACATTATTCACTACAAAAAGGCTTTCAGCTCTGTTATGAGGTTTAGTATAAAACCAATTTTTATACATGGAACTCCAAAGCAGCTAGCTTTTGGCAACTGGTCTCCTAAAAGATGATGGCCCATGTGTGGCATCATATAAAAGTGTATTCTTCTAGATTACATTAGATATTTTGGAAGAGATGCTTAGTTTGTTATGTAGTTGGGCATTTCAAACTAAACAAACTTTTGTTGATGTAATCACGTAGTACTAAAACATAAAATGACACATGGTATCATAGAAGTGAAAGGAATCTAGTGCAACATATACTCATTGCAAAGTCTGCTGGAGAATCTTTAATGATATTCATCCATTCTTCAAGATCAGGAAGTTCTTCCTGATGTCTGACTGCACCTACCTTCTTACTGGTTCAACCTAGTGCCTCTGGTTCTGACCTCTGAAGCAAGTAAGTCTTCTTCCTATTCTATGTCCAATCCTTCAGATATTTGAAGACTACTAATCTTGGGCATATCAAGGATGATACATTTATTCCTCTGCTGAGCTGCATTAGGTGCCAGTTTGCTTCCAGATCCAATTCAAGGTGTTAGTTATGACTTTTAATGTTGGTTATGGCATAGGTTCAGGTTAACCAAGAAACCATCTTTATCCATTGCACCTGGTCAGACAGGAAGGGTATGTTGCAGACCCCATCAGTTTCAGAGTTTTAATTGGCAGGAAGAGAGCCTTCTCTGCCATTGTCTTTATTTTTGGAACATTCTTTCTCCAGAGGTGAGGCAGATCCTCATTCTCCTGTGTTTTAGAAATTTCTAAAAATCTGGCTTTGCCATCTTGCTTGGGGCTCAGAGAGGAGCACACAGCCATGTGGCTGGTTAGCATCCTCCCTCCACCTTTAATTCTGAATTTTAATTATCTTTGTCTCATATATAATTTTTATAAACAATTTTTGTAATTTAACATTTTACCTCTATACCATCCAGTGTCCAATGTAACAGAGGTGGCAGTTTCAAAATTTGAAAAATAACTAAATAAATATCTCCTTTTAGTTTATTTTCTATGTACAAAACTCTCCCAGATCTTTTAACCATTGTTTTTAGATTTTCAGATTCTTTATCATCTTGTAGGCCTTCTTCTGAAATTTTTCCAATTGGTCACTGCCTGTTTTGAAGCGGGCTGCACAGAATTCAACATACGGTAGTAACTTTCTATGGTGCTCTGAATGCACCTCAAAATAGCACTTGCTTTTTTAAGCCCAACATTATTGTCTTAACTCATGTTAGCAAGCACATTTTATTTTAATATCATTTTAAAGATATTACTGCAATCTAGGTCTCTTCCATCTTGTAGTTTTCATTTTTCTGCCCAGTAGAACTTCATATTCCTTTGTGTTAAATGCCATCATATTCAGTTCAACCAACTACTCAAGTCTGCCTATATCTTTTTGAGTTTTCTCCTTTTCATCTAAAGTGTTAACTACCCATCTAGCTTTGTGAACTCCCTCACCTAAAGCTATGATAAAAATGTTGAATATCAGAGTCCCAAAGAAAAGGCTTTTTTACACACAACTCAATATTTCCCTTCAAAATAAAATTAAGCTATTAACAAGCAATCTTTGGCTCCAGCCACTTATGAATCTATCTAAATAGTGGTATTTTGTAATGGCTACATTACATTGTAGTTCACACATTACCATTTTAACAACAACAGTTGTGACTAGCAACTCCATCACTAAGTATTGCAGCTACTAAGTGGACAATCACATGACTAGAACTGACTTATGACATCACTTCCCATTCAACTGTTAAGCAAGAGGTCACATGAACACAAGATGTGATTTTAATTCCTGTTGTCGATTGACTCCACTTGTCACAATCCAAATGTGAAGCTTGTCATAGTTGTAGATGTGAGGATTGTTCACAAAGGTTTTTTGTTGTTATTTACACTGTTATAACTTGGAATGGTCACTAACAAGTGACCAAGGACTATGCATATTGAGAACTTTTCGATAAATCAAATCAAATGATTTGCTGAGGTCTAGATACACTTTGTCTAGGGCATTTTCCTGATTTTGTACATATAGTAACTCTATTAAAGAAGAGATAAGGTTAGTCTGGCATGATCTGTTTGCAACATACTCTGTCAGCTTCTGTTCATTACAGCATGCCTAAGTGCTCACAAATGTGTTGCTTAATGATCTGTTAGAACTCCTTGTCCAGTATAGATAGGCCAAACTGATAGGCCTGTAATTTCTTAAATTGTCCTTTTGGGAGTGTAAACTGAAATATTTGACTATTCCAGACTGGAATAAGGAGGTTAAAATGCCATGGTCTAAAGTCTGAACTATATTATTTATTTGGTCTCTGTGAAACTTTGAGTCAATTGCCTAATCAATTTGATACATTAGATAGAATCAAGCACCTCTGAATTGATTTTAAGATTAAAGACTTAAACTGAGCCATCAAATTACATTAATAATTTGAATCAAAATACATAGCCAAGTCAAATCTGAGGTGATTTCCATAATTATGCATATTCTTCCTCCTTTTTATATCTTCTTAACAATTCAGTGTGACTCAATGTTTCTTTCTAATGCACTCATCACATACTTCTGCTTCATTATGGAGCTCTAGTTGCAGGAAGCTGAAATTTTGTCCTAATGATACAATTCTGTCCAATTCTAGCCTTGCTTACTTCTAAACTCTGTCCCAATGGCAATAAACTTCTAATAATCCTTCTATATATTTGCTTTCTTAGGTTCATCCTATTTTTTACAAAATCTTTGCTTTTGATTAGGTTCCACAAACTTACATGATTTGTTTAGTCTTTGCAGTTGCAAATAAGCCTGCTGAATGAAAATGGCTGCATTATTTAGGTTTATTGAATATCTGACGCCGGGGAATGTACAACTCATGAAATTTTCAGTGAGGGAGTATAAATGAGACTTCAGATACATTTTTTAAAATGTGAATGATCAAAATTTTATACAGTGAATGCAAGTGCCAACTCTGGCTATAGCATAGTTAATTTAAAGTGAAGTTCTACCAGGAAAGCAGCTGTAAACCTGTAATGTATATTTATTGCTTCTGGATAATGTGCTCACATTTGTAAGCTAAAAATTGCTGCCTGATCTTATCTTCCCATCCAGAAAATTGACGTTAAGAGAGGCTTTCTGGGACTTTTTCCAGTTGAGTTTAGATTACTTTAGGCTAACCTTTAAAGCAGAGCATGTAAAATTTCTACATTAAATTAATGAGAGCTCTGGATCCAGCCATTTGGCTAGAGGGCAAAACATTTATCTCACTGCTTTCATCAGCTTAGGATATTAACCTAGGTGAACCAAGTGGGACCTTTGACTGCTTCTATGTTCTCTAGGAAATAATGCAGCTGATGATAGGGCAGATAAAAAGCTACATCCTTTATTAGGACAGGATACACATGTTCTGTTCTTAGAAGAATGTGAACAATGCCTCTCACACTCTGGGATTAATTCTGAGATACTATTAAAATGATAATAGAATTGGTTGGTTTTGTCTAGAAAAACTTACCAAACTCCTTGATGGGAATGTAGAGATATATAGTATGTGAGGATGAGGTTTTTTTCTACCAAAATTTTCAGATGAGGCCTGAGCAGCAGTCTTAAATGTCCAGCCATCTTAGACCCTTGAATATTTTCATGATAATTAATATCTACTTATTCATCAAGTTTGTAAGTCTCCTTGTGTTATGGAGAAATTGAAGGTTATGAAGTCAAAAAGGAATTATCTAGAACAGGGGATCCCAATCCCTGGTCCACAGACTGGTACTGGTTTAGGGTTGGCTGGGAACCAGACCAGACAAGTAGCAGTGGAGTATATTAAAATCCATTTGTGTATGTACGGGATTAGGTTGCACATAAAAAAAAACACTCTCCTCCCTGTTGCTGCCCACTGCCACTGCTGTTAGTTCACAGAGCCAGAAAGGTTGGGGATTGTTGAACTAGAGCTCATGTGTTAGAAATTTAAAAACAAAGATAATGAAGTTCCACTCAGAGCACACTAGAAGGTTTATGCCATAGCTTTACCAGCAGAGAAACAGTTGTTTTTCTCCATCATTTTGCCTGCAGAAAATAATCCAAGAGAACTATGGGGAAAAGACATCCATTAAAAGTCCTTGAAAATCTCATTTTAGTCTCAGCAACAAATTGGTGGATTTGTTAATTAGTGAGAAAAGAAGAGAAGCATTTTCCCCCCAAATTCTGTGGAATTCATTTTTTCTTATTTCTTTTCAGGATGTGAACAAAGTATGTGAATGAATTCAGACCTTTGTCTGAATAATGGATTTTTATTTCAGGATATAATGCAAGTAGTCTTTTTACTGTTTCATATGGGTGCACCAGTGATGCCCTTTCCTAGATTGGGAGGCCCTTCAGAAAGTCACTCATGTCCTGGACTATTGCAGTGTGCTCTACATAGGACTGCCCTTGAAATCTACCTAGAAGGATCAAGTGGTCTAAAATAAAGTGGTGCAGGCAAGGATTGGCATTACATAGTTATGGCCATGTATCATCTCTTCTCTGTGAGTTACACTGGATGCCAGTTTGTTTCTGGATACAATTTCAAGTAGATAGTTGTTATCCAAATCTAGTTAGGCAGGATGGGCAAGCTTCAGGTCCCATTGGTCAAAGAACGCCTAAAAGAAATACTTTTCCTACTGTAGCACCCACCTGATGGAACATTCTCTCTGGAGATCAGAACAGCCCTGGCCCTCTTGGCCCCTAAAGAATCAAGTCTGAAGGTTCTCAAGACCTCTTGGGCCCAGAGTGACCTGCTTCTTGTTTGCGTTAATGATTCAGGTTTGTTATTTTTCAGTTACTTCATATTTTAATTTTTGCAATGTTTGTACTTGTTTTATTTTATTTCTGTTTGCTGTCCAGAATTGTGATGTTCAGCCATATAAACTGAATACATAAATGCATAAAATAAAGGCCTACATGGCATAGAAGCTGGTCCCTTGAGGAACCTCCTATCTCATATAGTTTGCCCTGCCCTATGTAGCAGGTTTGATTAATTGTGGGTTCTAACAACTAAAACCATGTCAGGCTACAGAAGGCTGTGGCCTCTATTCCTGTACCTGCACTTCAAAATGAATTTTCCTCATATTTTGTTGTCCCACCTCAGAGATCCTTGCAGACCTGGCTGTGTGCCCAGGCCTTTGATGAGATTGATTGAAGCTGCCTTCTGTGTAATGTGGGTTTGATTTGATTGATGTCTGGTTTGTGCCATTGTTTGTTCTTTGTTTTTAGCACTGTATTATTTGATTGTTCTTTGTGCTTTTATCTGTGAACTGCTAAAGTTGCTTGGAGTCAGGTGATCTAAAAAAATTTGGTCCCTTAAGACAAAGAATTCTGTATAATTATGGATGTTTGCCTTGCTTAAAGTAGATACTACAGTAGATACTGTAGATACTTACAATGAACAGTTAAGATAAGGATAAATTCTTTCTCATGAACCTGCCCAATTATTATTCAAATTATTTCCAAAGGCCAGTTTCCAGGTTCTCTTGTTTTTTGCAGTGAGGCACTTGACAAGTTGAAAGAGGAAATTTTCAGTTTTTGGTCTTAGACCATGCAAAGCAACTAAAATACAGTCTATTATAAATCATTTACTTTCTAGAAACCAAATTGATGATATTAAAAAAAACCTCTCCAAGGACATCAATATAAAATTTAATTGGTGTTACAAGCTCCAAATAACATATCAACATTTTTGAACATAGTGTTTTTTTCACATGGGTTTCATAGAATATAAACAGAGAAGTCTCACAAATTCATGATTTATCCTTGAATTTTAGAGATCCACTGTCAAATTAATTGTCCTGCCAAGTAATTTGCCTCTGAGTCTCATCAGTTTGTCTTCTGAGAAAAAGCAAACAAGAAAACATCTTGTAAATAAAAACTAGCATGTCAGTGAAAAGAATGGCTAATTTCCCTAGAATCCATATACAGCATTTGTTTACATTTTTGTAGAGAAAACGTCCAGTAACACGAGCCATACTTGCTCTATAAAGTGGAATAATTCAGACTAGAGGTCAGTAATGTCTCAAGATCCAAAAGCCACCAGCTTCTAATGTTTCTGCATCTAATCTAATAGTTGAGTAAAATAATGAGAAAAGATAGTTAAGAGCTTATTTTAGTCCCTGCATATTGTTCCTGTGTTTGTCACTCAAAGGAATAATAAGAAGCAAGCTTGAGAAGCCACTCAGGAGTCAAGAATGTGGTTATTTGCCAGAACAAAAAATTAGCTCTAGTTCAATAAATGTACAAACTTTTCAATGACATAACTACATAGGACATCTAAGTCATTCTTATGTGAAGTTGCAGATTCTGCTCCCTTCCCATCCCCAGTTTATTCGCCAGAAATTATTGCTCAGTTTTAATTCCAAATAGTAGATGTGAATAGGTTTAACCCAAAGGATGATGGGATTTGGGTGGGTGGGAGAAGGATAGAAACAAGTGGAGAAAGAGAATCACGCTATTCTACCATGAACCTCAATATCAAAGATAATCTCCTATCTCAACAATCATGCTAAGCAGGCATCTCTCTATTCAGTGAAATCCACCAAATAAATATTGTACAGTACATAGTTATTACATTTGTTTTCAGTATCATTTGCATAAAATCACCAAAATTGATAGTATTTCTAACTCGTCTTTATAAATTAATACTTGCACTCCCTAAACTGTTTTTAAGTTTCTTAATTTTCTCCAATTTTGTTTATATTGCTCTGGATCCTCAAACAAGCATATCCCATATCAATAATTTGCTCTTCAGCCAGACAAAAACATGTTTCAGAGCAGGAGCACAAATGCACAGTGGCACATATGTAGTTTATCAGGGTATATTCTATATTACTATAGACCTATCATAAAGGATGCTAAAATGAGAGAGAGGAGAAGAGATTCAGTTTGCAGTGACCCAAGAAATGAAACTGTAACTCTAAAAATGAAATAAGGAGCAGATCGTCTCTAGAGTAGAAATGAATTGGATTCATTTCTATTACAAACCAAAGGTCAATTCATATGATATAGCAGGAATGAATGAACTTTCCTAGGATTCTTGAAAAAGAATCCTAAACAATAACATTTTCAGCTAAATTTACATGCAGACAACTGAATGTGGGTGTACTAGAAGATTCCTCTTTCTCAAGGTTCCTGATTGCATAGGGAAAGTTGGCTGCAATTATTCAATTGAATAAAATAAAAAGTTGTTTTTGAATAAGGAATGCTATTATGATATGCAATGCACAAAATAAAAGCAGTCCCAAAAGAGCAAAACAGAGCACAAATGTATGAAATTTTACATTCCTGTATAAATTTGGACATTGTAACTAAATATATAAATCTATCCTTTTTAAAGTGGAAGAACCGGGTAATCTTTGGCTTGCCTAATCCAATTTTAAGGCTCAATCTTTCCTTATTAGGATTTTTTAAAACCAGATTTGCCTTGCACAGAATTGCAGACTAAAGACAGTGACCATAAGACTGTCTTCTGAGTTCTGAAATAGGATAAATGGCAACCTTATAATATACACTCCTTTTTTATCAGGTTTACACATTACATGTCCATGTCATATAAGTGGGGTTCTAGTCTGGCTATGGACATATGCAGTAGGGGTTTTTTTTTGGGGGGGGGCACCATAAAAATAAAGGCAATGATATTCACATTCTTGGTCATATGAGTCCATCTTTCACATTACTTCTAGATATAACTGTTCATTACCTTTCCTCAAAAATGTAAAGGACCAAATATACCTAGTTCCAATATATACAGTAGATTTTCCAGCATGGTAAATATAATCATTTATAATATAGTTTCCAAAGGGGGCTAAATATTTATAAATCATGCAAGGAGAAATGTAGAAATCAAATAATTTGTTAAACTTTTATTTGTTAGTTTTGGAAGGAAGGATACACACACACACACACACACACACACACACACACACACACACACACACATGCATTTAACAATTATAAGTAACCACGCTGTAAAGATCTGTTAGTGTTGTAAACTAGTCTAGAGAAAAAAGTAACTCAGAAGTACTAGCTCTATCTTTATTGTAAGGTTACATTAACAGAATTTTGCAAGTCTGAAGGTGCCTTTCCTTTCCTCACTTTTACTCTAACACTAGGTGGGATTCCTTTTGAGATGCTCTGGTCACCATTCTTCCCTCAGATTCAAACTTCATTTGTCAGACTGCTTTCTACACTGCCCTTTCTCTTATTTCCCGAAATCATTCCTGCATATCATTACAAGACCAAAGTATTAAGTATAAAACTTAAGATAGAAATCTTTATTATATCACATAATAATTTAATGCATTTTGCAGTTGTTTGTCAATGTTATAATCCATTTTAGTTGTAAAATTCAAACAAGCTTCTTGATATTAACAGTTTATAAATCACAATTAATATTGTGATAAACTTTTTTTATTTATATTTGTTATCTAAATATCTGTCAATAATATCCAGTCAACACTGTATGAATACCACTGCACCCAAATATATAGTGTATGACTTGTTTTTTTTATTAAAAAAACCTGTATGGAAGAATTACATTCCTGTATTCTGTGGTGCTGATTTTTTAAAAATATCAAAGGAAATATTTACGAAGACTAATAATTAAAAGAAGAGTTTAAATTCCTACTATGTTGTGAGCTATTAAAGACAGAAAACATCTTTAAAAAAAAAAAAAGCATTAAGGTTAATTCTATGTTGGCAAAAGTCTATACTTTAAAGCAGTAAAACAAGTTGTAGCACAGCATACCTGGATGTATTTTGTTCAGTTCTATAGCAATTGTCCAATAGCTTTTCTATTCTTAATGGCTTTCCTATTTTGAAACTAGTTTTATTATTGTATGATCCTTTTCTTTGAAAATGGTTACTTATAAGCACATTTTTGTGTTGCAGGAACTGTGTGTGTGTGGGCTTCTGTATTGTGTTCGTCTGTGAGTCAGATTGTTACAGTGGTTTCAGCTTTAAATTTGGGGCTAGCCTATTGCTGTGCCAGAATGGTTTTTTCTTCATCCTGATTGGTTGGGAGTCTTGGTCTGTGTTTATTGGTCTTGGAGTTTGCTGTGTTCTGCTTGATTGGTGTTTCTAATATCTTCTGTCTGTTTTGTGGCTCTTTTTGTGTCTTGATTGGCTGCCAACATTGTGTTCCTTTATTGGAGGCCTTTAGGGAAGCTTGGCTCCGAGTAAATGGATGGCTATCATTTGTTAGGAAGCTAGGTTTCATCTGGGTGCCTGGTTGGGGTATGTTTTTGCTGGAGGTATCCGGGGGAATCTGTTTGTGCCCAGGTGTTTGACTGGCTTGTAGTATGGAGATTTTTTTGTTTGTGAGTGCAGGCTTCCAAATGATTGACAGTCTGGTGGAATCATCTCTTCTATTCATGCTTTCAGGTCTTTTTTCAATCTCTATGGCTTCTCTGATAATTCTATGGCTGGGGTTTTCTATAGTGGCTAGGGTTTTGATGCCATTGAAGTTGATGCTATGACCTGTGGCTTTCATGTGTTGGACTAGTGAGGAAGTGTGTTCCAGCTTTTTTACTGCATTTTTGTGTTCATCCAGACAGGTACTTATTCTTCTATTGGTCTATCCAATGTATGTGGCTGGGCAAGAGGCACAGGGGACTTCATATATGCCTTGGTTTTCCAGGTAAATTTTATCTTTGGGGTTTCTAAGGATGGCTGCTATTTTTCTGTGTGTTTTGAAGGCAGCCTTGATGTGATGCCTGTGTAGTATCTTACTGATTTTGTCTGTAGTACCTCTTATGTAGGGCAGGACAACTGTTCCATAGGTTTGTTCATCTTCTAGGTCTCCATTATGTCTCAGTGCGTTTTTGTGGATCAAGCCGGTGATTTTGCTTTTGTGGAAGCCATTGGCTGTCAGTACTTTTATTATTCAGTTTATTCTGTTGTTGAACTGTTCAGTTTTGGCGATAGTTCTGGTATTTTTAAAGGCAATCTCATGTCCTGTGGCTTTGAGGTGTTGGACCAGGGAAGAGGTCGGTTCTTCTTTTTTTATTGAGTTCTTGTGTTCTTCAATGCATGCACTTATTCTTCTGAACACTTCAACAACAGAATAATCAGAGAAGCCATAGAGATAGAAAAACGCCCACACAGCATGAATAAATGAGATGATACCTCCCACCTACCAGCAATTTGGAAACCTGCCCTCATTAACAAATGAGTACCTAACATGAGGAATGACACCAGATCCATACCCACGAGGGCCACACAAGATGCTACCACCACACTTCCACACAGATAGCAGACTCACACCCACACAGATGATGAGACATGACCATGGACCAGAAGCCGCACGGCAGCTTCATCACTACCCGCTTCAAACCCCTCCAACCCAAACATGAAGCGAACGGACGCCCACCATGAAGATGTGGCATGACCACGAACGTGAAGCCAAACAACAGGATCACAGCTCGCCAGCTCAAATCCCCCAGCAAGTAAGACTGTGTGTGTGTGTGTGTGTGTGTGTGTGTATGTGTATGTGTATGTGTATGTGTGTGTGTGTGTGTGTGTGTGTGTGTGTGTGTGTGTATATATATATATATATATATATATATATATATATATATATATAATAAATTCAAGGAAATGATAGAGGTTGATTTTAAAATATATGTTTTATGCTAGAATACCTTTTACTGTGCATAACTGTAAGGCTATGTCTTAAGCTGCTAGAGTTCCCTGTGAAAGAATGTGTGTTACGACAAATTATCCCTTGTATGCTCTATTATTCTTAGTTTTATTCTATCTCCATTTACTGGTGGGTGTAATTATTCATTCATTGTGCAGTTAACACTCCATTATACCCTTCTCTCAACTCCATACCACAGACAAATGTGGGCAAGCTTTAAAAATCAGAATGGAGGGATTTTAAAACTAATTATTTTGGTCTCTGGAAGGGGATAGTGTCATTCGTCAACAATAATCTCACTAATTTGGAAGGTAAGAAAAAGAATGGGCATTGGATTTGTAGGTTTTAAAGTATTAGATGTTTAGCTTCATTGAGACTTATGGTATATATTTATCATTGTCACATTTGCTGAATAAAGTAACAAAACTGAAAGTTACAGCATCAGAGTTGCCTATTTTCTATCAAGTGTGTTCTCTGGAATGATTTCTTCTATATGATTTGTTTACACATTCCCAAGTACTATACTGGAGTAAGGGAACAGTAGGGAAGGGTTTACTGAATCAGTTACCTGGTAAAAGTGGAGCAAAGAAAGAACAATGATGGCACAAAAAAAAAATTGCAATACAAGGAGGGGGAATTACATGTATTACTTGAGAGAGAGGGGAAACTATGGAATTTAGACCAACCACTCAGGAAAGAATGTAAGAGCAGAGGTATCTAACCAGCTTTCTCAGGAGACAGGCAACAACAGTGATGGCGAAGAAAAGAGCAAGGAGGACTGAAACATTGGTAAAAAGGATTGAAGAATTGTTCAATCCCTCATGAATATTCATCCATGTGTGGAAAGTGTGTGGGGAAGCTGATTGGAAATTCTGGTAGATAATATTGACCTGGTCATAAACTGTCTTGAAATGATCGGGGAGAACCAACAATCTGCTTTAATTAGTATTTTACACACTTGACTCATTTAATTCTGAGCATTATTAAGACTGGCCCACACATTTATCTTTTTCACTTGGTTGGTAGAACATCGCCATGATTTACATGTGTGGACATGTGTAGCATTGTCTTATAACAGCCACATAGAGCAGGTATATGCATAGGAAAGTATTCTATTATGCAAACATTCAGAAATATTTTTCTTAATCATGTACAACCATCAATACATTCACTATTTTACCAAATATGAGAATATAACTCTTTTCCATAAAATATGCCTAGTATTTTTCATAATGTGTACAGAGAAGGGGAGAAATAGAAATGGAGAATTAATATTCTTACTAATTCATTTGGGAACGTTCTCATCTACCACTGAAATCTACCATATGTGGATTTCTTTGGAAAAAATAGTAGAAAACTTCAGATGACTAGAAGTACGTGAAGAGAACATCAAAACACATAATACTCTTATTATAATAACTGCATTACTATAGGATTATTTGGAGACATACCTGAAATTGTTGTTTTTGACCCACAATGTACTGTGCTACTTGAGAATAAACTATCTAAAGAATGGTATTTTCACTCATACAAGCCTGCTCAGAATTTTAGATCTTAATTCAAAGTATCTAAAGCTTTGGAAATCCCTAACAAAAGATCATAATTGAGATCAGCACAAAATTTCAGAGAGATACTCCTCTTCAACTAAAAATAAAAACACTCTGAAACTACATTCTGAAATATTTCCATTTTACACAACCATCCCCCCACATCTGAAAACAAAACAAAACAGTTGTACTGGGGTTTTTTTGAGGTCTTGCCTATAAGTTCTAGTCATTAGAAAAAGCTTGTTTGTCAGTGCTTTCCATTCAACCAATGGATTGGCCAAAACAAGTTTTTTATGCATAGAAGCTTTTGAGTGAAATTTCAGGTGATGCAAAGTATCCAATCAAAGATAACCATGTCACATTTTTGCCTCCATTGGGAGAATCCTGTTGCTTCTGTAGTGAAAAGAATCTCATCAAGTCAAAGCCAAGCTAACTTGCCCAGGTTGACCATGATTTCATCTTTTTACTTCCTCCCGCAGACAATTTTTTTTTTAAAAGTATTTGGACTATTGTGTTGGTGGAGGGAATTTTTTTTTATCATTGTACCTGATAATGATATTCAAAACATAATTCTATTTCTTTTACTTTTATTCATCTTGGATATAACTCAGTGAGAACAGGTGGGAAGTAAATCAATCACTTTTGTGGAGGGGGGAAATGTAAAGTTTAAAAAGGACTTCAAAGGATAATGCTCTTCTATTTTGACCCTTTGAACAGTAGATTTCACAATTTTCCTAAGTAATTTAATTAGTAATATGCAAAAAAAAAATGCAAAACAGAAAAAAGGGACCCCTCTAGAAAAATGTTGACATATTATATTGAGACAAAGCTGGTGAAAGACCTAGGCCTAAGAAGAGTTTTTAACCTAAGTGAATCTTCTTTGTACAATGTAATAAAGAATGCTAATAAAATTCAATTACCACACATATTAGAAATCCAGCTATACAAACTATTAAGAAAATGCTTTCACTGTACATAGTAGACAAGAAAAGGAAGAAAACATATATGAATAAGATAAAAAGTTTATGGGTCTAAAAACTAGGGACATATTTGTAAGTGAATTTTGCTTACATATCTGACCTTGCTTCTCTTCCTGAAAACATTTCATTAGCAGGTTGAGTAACTTTCTCATTGCATGGGGGAGTAATATTGCTGGCTGTTTATATGAAATAGTTTGACCTACTACCCTTGGTTAGTGTATTGTATCTTCCTTGTTTGCCTTTTGGGTGGCTAGAGTTTCTCCTTTAATCTTGTTTATCTGGCTTTTGCTTATCTGACTATTAGTTAATAGTTTGGGGTGCATTTGGTCTGTTTGCTTCTTCCCATGACTAGTTTGTGAATGGATTTTATCTTGATGACTTTCTTAATGACTGATTCTTACATGCAGCAATGTCTTTCCTACTTTTTGTAATTGGTGGCATCTCTTATTTGAATAAATATGCTTCTTTCAGGACTGTAGCCTGAGTTCTACTTGATTACTATCCAATTTATTCCAGAAGCCACATCCACTGTGATACATAGATTATTGGTATGTGATATCATGACTATTAGTGCCTTCTGTTTTGACATTCAAGATGGCAGGCATAAAATGTTTAGTTTGCCATTTAGACTTCAATCTTCTTAACCTTAGCAGTGTTATTTACAGATTGTACTTTCAGTTACTGTACTTCTTGGGCTCAGTATTCTTATGCTAGTGATCTTAAATTTTATGAAAGTTTTTAAAACTGTAACAAGGACAATCATCTGAAGCATATGGAACAGGATATTCCTTCTGATTCCACTTCTTTTCCATGTCACTTCTATAAAGCACCATCCTTGAGAATATATTTATATGCAAGCCATTTAGATACTAGTGTCAAATTCATGACATAACTTTCCAATGAATTGTGCCCTGGTTGAGTTACATGTGTCTGCCTCAATATGTAATTTACATAGATGATATCACTGATATAGATAGATTGGGTGTGTTGTAAGTATGATAGTAAATAAAAATATTAATCTTAACATAAGTGAGTTTGGAGACAGGTTCAGAAGGTTCATACAATCTATGATGTTGAAATATTGCTAGAGAAGCATTCTGATTTGGTGAATTTGATAATTAGCTGGATGATATATTGAACTTGAAGGCCATGTTGAAGGGGTGAAAGATCAGTACATTGGATATTTCAGTTTTCTACTCTGCCTTTTCCTTTTTCCTGAGATGGTAAACAAACTCGCTTGACCTAGCTTTTTAAACATCTCCATCACTTAAGAGAACAGAAGGCAATAAAGTGAAACCATCTCTCATCAGTCTCCCTAGCCTGAGGTGAGAACCCTGATTTCATTAGTTAAGAAAGCACCTGAAAGCTATAAAAAATAAAAATATATCCAAGGAAATAATGGCTGGCTGGACTGACTTCTCTGATGAAATACCAGGAAATCACGAATTGTCACTATATATTCAGTTATGTACCCTAAATCCATAAATTCTATACATTGTTCAATTATCTCTATATATGAACATTGTTCAATATATACACCCTTCCCTCAAATATATGATGTAGTATCTACTTAAAGCTATGTACAATTAACAGCATGTACAATATGTGGACTCATAATTATTTCAAATGCTTTTTTTCAATACTGCCCAGATACATTGATAAAACATGTGCACATATAATTTATATTTTCTAAATCATCTGTTCTTATGAGCAGCAAATGAGTTAATGAAGTAAGCCAGAATTAGAAAGATGTATAACCATATTCCCAGGAAGGATCTGTTTCAATGACCAAAAGAGTCAAAAGAGTCAAAAGCCAAGCCAGGTAATGAAGTTCATGAAAGTTGCATAGTTTTGATAAGAAAAGCTGGTGAAAAATATTCAGTACTGATAAATTTGAAAGATTCTGTTTTCTAGCCTATATACTAGCAATATGATAAAATGGAATTTCCAGTCAATATCCCCACAGAAAAAAAGAAGTTACTATCTGGTAATAAGAACCAATAAGTGAAATATCTTAAATAAAATCTAAATCTGTTTGAACTCTTGTCCAGGGTACACATTTTTCATTTGTAATGAACTATATTGGTGAGATTACTGTCTATTACTGATTTACAGTGATATGTGTGCTGTCATGCATTCTCCCATCTGCTCATTAGCAGCACCTAGCTTATGCCCATCAACAAAAGGCAAATTGTCTTCTTTTCTCTCTTTCTGTATGAATCAGAAGCAACAGGCAGTCATACTTAAACCAGCCAAATTATACAGTACGCAACTCTATTCCACTACATGCCATGCAGCATGATAGAGGAAAAAAAACGTGTGTGTGACAGAGAGAGAATGAGAGAGAGAGAGAGAGAGAGAGAGAGAGAAGAGAGAATCTACATTGCTTAGATGTTCTCTCTGGCAAAGGATGCTAAAAGACAAAAGGAAACAGCCATATTGTGTGAGGCTCCTTTGAAATTTACTAAATATTAAAATGAAAGCATTTCATAGTCAATGTTTCAGGAGTTTTGGGGAACCACTTTCATTCATGGTTTCCTAGCCCCACCACTTCAGTTCCATTTTGCATATTACCAGAACCAAAGCTGGCATTGTGGCTCCTGGGAGAATGAAGGGATAATGGATTAAAGCAAATAAACGAAAATGTGATTCTAGTTTGGACTACGTTCTTCTGAAACAGCAGTACCATCTCCTTTCCATTCACCGTTCTTTTCTATATCACTTAGATACATTTTAGAAACTGTAGCCTGGTCATTAAAACCAAGTTGTAAAGGCATAGTTTTGAAGCTGTAAGAATTCTGTTTCTTTCTTGAAATCAAAGAGAAAGCTACAGCAATATCAAGCTCTTGAGGCAAGAGCCAAAGGGCCAGCAATACTGTAAACAGTTAAAGTAGCTCAGAACATTACAGTCTTGGAACCTTCCAATCGCAGCTCTCTGCTGTTTGTCAATGAGAAGCCCTGTATAGTAGATTTTGGCTGAGAAAGAGGCATCAGTGAAAGGAAAGAGGAAGCTTTAGAGTCTGCAGTTTGCCAATGTGTGCTATTCTCAGTGGGTCTGCGCCAGAGGTGAGGAAAGCTCACACTAAACCACTGAATCTTACTGTTCACATTGGCTATAAATTCAACCAACAGTGGAGTTGTGTGGGAGCATTTGCTGAGGAAAAGGAAAGGAAGGAAACATTCACTTGAATAAACACACACACACACAAACACAAACACACACACACACCACTGAAAGATGCTGCTTCTTTCCAGACAGCATGGAGAATACCTAATTTTTACTAGGGAAAAATATATCTTCTTTATAGAAGAGAGTAAATGTGCATAATACATCAAGGTAGGTGAGAGGAAGTGCAATAGCTAGGAAAGGAAAGAGATAAACATTTTTATGTATAGTGATGGTGGAGCTGAGTACATCTATATACTGTCAAGAGCACACACGAAGTCAGGGTCCACTGCTGGCATAAATCATGCAATCATAATATGTAGCTTGTAGAATACGAGCTACAGTGAAAAGACTGTCAATGAAGGAAAGCTATGTGTACAGTGTATAACAGTATATTAAAAAAAAGATAATGTATCATACATCAGAAACATCAGGCAGTTGGGTTTAAAAAAGAAAAAGGAAGAGAAGTAGAAGGATGCTGTTATGGCAACCCCCAACCCAACTAAATCCAAGGTAAGTATTCTAACTATTTAGCATAATAGTGTTATAATATTAAAGCTATGATGGAGAAGGTAAGGTACTGTTATAAAGGAATAATGTCTATGGAAGGGAGAAAAGAAACATAATAAATGTGAGATGGACCAAAGGGAAATTCTGGGTTTGGTAAAAACATCTGGGCATAGTGAAATAATGTATATCTAGAATTCTCTCTCTCTCTCTCTCTCTCTCTCTCTCTCTCTCTCTCTCTCTGTGTGTGTGTGTGTGTGTGTAAATGATTATTAGTAAAAGTATAGTGCAAACTGCATAAAGATCCCAGCCTGGGGTGGGGTGAGGGTCAGAAAAATGAGACAAGACTTTCTATGTGAGTTTACAGACAATATATTATCCACATTAACCCAGCTTTCTTATGGGAGACATTTGCAAAGCTGTAATCTTTAATCATTTGGATCTTAACTCTACTGTCTCCATTCTGTTAAGTATAGAAACATGGGACTGGGCACACCATTTCTCACTTGCCATTAATCAATAGCTGGAGTGCTTCCATCTCTTGGTTAGTCCACTACCATTTTTTTAAAAAAAAATCTATATGAGGTTCCTTTTGATTGCAAAGAGTCCAGATGGTTTATAGGATAATTGAGCCTTATCGGGATTCCAGAGTCCTTGTTTTTCCATGCAAATGATGCACTGGAAGGAGATAGTTAAGCATCAGTCCTGGGATATCTCAGGCAGCTAAGTGACTTGGGAGGTCTTTGGAGAAAGCAGAGAGCTGTCCATCTCTATCAGACCCTTTTCCCTTTCAAATCCCCCCTCCCTCTTTCCTCGATGCTTTCAAAGTACATATAGAAGCAAGTCCAGTACATGAGGTGCCCTCTAATTGAAATAGCCATTAGCAAACAACCTTTTTCTGAACTCCCATTTCCAAAAGATTGAAGAATCCAGTAGACTAGGCAAGGTTCCATATCACAACCCACCTTGTCCCCTGACCTCTCTATCAACCACACATCACAGCAAGGGGCAGAATTTTGCCACTTACCTTGCAAGGAAAAGAGAGACAAGAAGAATCCCAGCACCCAAATACTGTGCAGCCAGTAGGTCCTCATCTTTCTGTCTTGACTGATCAGCCTCCTCTTCTTTATCATGCACTCTCTCCTTTATTTTTCTTTTAAAGACGTGAGGATCCCGCTTCTGTCCCTTCAGTCTTCTCCGTCCCTGTTCTGCACACTTTGACAATCCAGTGCAAAAGAAGCTGACCTAGGATGGCCAGATTCCTGAATAACCTCACACTTTTGCCTTCAGATATTTGAGGGGGAAGGGAGGGGATAGCTAGGATGTTCCTCTCAGCCTGAGAAAATTTCCTTTGCGCGCTCTCTCTCGCTCTCTCTCTCCTCCCCCTCTCTTTCTCTCTTCTGCAGCTCCAACTAAATGCGACTGTACTTAAACAAGCAATGCCTTATAGAACAGCACTCAGAGCAGAACAGATCCCACCTCTGCCATCTAGTGTTGCAAACCAGAACCATCTGTCTCCTTTAGCTTAGCATAGAGGTAGAAAAAACATGAAAACCAGGTTTCCTGTTTTGAACCCTCCTCAAGTTTCAAGATTCTAGACATTGTTCAAGAATGGCTGAACTCTGTATTGCATGCATACATACATACATACATATCCATATAGATGTGCACGTGCATGTACATACATGCATACACACACACACACACACACACTAGATGAATTCATTTTGCATTTAATGTTTTAGAATCTATACCTTTCCACTTTCATCTATGCACCAGCAATATTTATGCATGTAAAACAAGTTAAGCACACAGATTTCAATAGGTATCTCTATGAGAAAAATGTCTTTTTTTTAAAAAAAAAAAATTAACATGGAACTAAGAGAATCGGAAAATTCATACCTTCTTGAGCAAATTTATTATAATTATTGGCTGTTTTATACCATCCATCATACGATTTGCAATTTCTTCTGTGAAATCCTAGACATCAACAAAAAGTGGAATAGAATAGAATAGAATAGAATAGAATAGAATAGAATAGAATAGAATAGAATAGAATAGAATAGAATAGAGTTAGGGTTAGGGTTAGGGTTAGGGTTAGAATAGAAAGATTCTAGATTAATTAATTCAGAGTAGTAATAGCTGTTATAAAATTAAGTCCTGCACTGAAATTAGAAATAGATACAGTACAAAAGATTGGACATCAGTACTTGTCAAATGGGAAAGACTAGGACCACACATGAAGTTCCAGTTAAACTGAATCATTACTACTCATGCTAATGCATAGGAATCTACTCAGCTAATGGTCAGCTCTGTTTCAGCACTGGATAAGCATCAATGAAGGGATGGGACTTGGTCTGGTTGGACTCTAGACTATTTCCTCTTTTGACTCTGCCCCAGGTTCTGCAACTCCTTCTACAGTACTACTGTCTAAGACTTACTTATTTCTTATATTTATAGTTGATTCTGATTTTTCTCTAGGAGCCAAATAGTGTATGTACAACTCCCTAAAATATTCCCCTCCACAAAAAACAGAGGTCTGTTGGCTGAAAGAGAGTAACTAGACCTTCAGCTGGAGAGCAAACTAGAACTTGGGTTTCCCCAGTGCTAGTTCAATACTTTAATTACTGTACCTTATTCCAAAACAATAAACCATGTGCTCAGCATATTAAAAAAGGCAGTATCTAAATAGTCTTCAATGTTTGCCTTTTTAAAAAATCTATTCATAAATTGTCATAAGAAAGAAATCTATCCTAATTTCAATGAGGTAGCATCTGCAGCTACAGTTGGGGATGAAATTAGCTTGGAATCCCTGCAGAGCTTGAAGGGAGATGGGATGAGGACCTGCCCTCCCTTTAAATCCCTGAAGCTCTTATCTGGTTGTTGCTAAGAGTGATGTTAGTCTGGCAAGATTTTTGTGCGTAGATGAGTAGTAATAAAGAAACTTCTCTGACCAGCTTATGGTGGTGTTCTGGTTCCTTGAACATGACATTCAGTGAAGATTTGTACTATAATAAAGGGCCTACCTTAAAAAAAACAAGTGGAGTGTATGAAAATAGGCAACTTGGCTGTAAGTCATAAAAGGTTATGTAAGCCAGGTGTCCCCAGCCCCAGAGCTATTTGGAACCAGGCCTCATGACAGGTGGGACAGTGCACACGTGCAGCTCCACTCACTTCAGTAGCACCCCAAAGTCTTCTCTTCTGTCTTGTGTGAATGGAGCTGTATTCATGTGTGTGTATGCCGGCCCATTGCTCCTGTGACTTAGTTCCCCTCTCCCATCCCAAGGTGGGCTGCCAAGCTGCCTGCTCCTGATGTTCCAAAAGGAGAGTAATGAGAGCCAAGGCTGAGTGGAATGACTGTGCCCTGCTCAGCTTCACTGATTCAGTGAGGCTGCTTCAGAGATGGTATTCAGGCGGTTCAGACCAGTTCTGGCATAGCGGAAATTTTGAGTAATTCTGAGAACCAGCAAATGCCACCTCTGGCTGGCCCCACCCAACCGCCCCTGCCCTTTCATGTCCTATATTCCCATGTTTTTTAGCTTACCTGATTCAATCCAAAAAGAGATCACTCTGGTGGAAAAACAAATCTGGTCACGTTGCCAATTTCAAAAGCCAATACAAAAATTTATGCCACCAGATAAAGACTGAATGCACCAATTATCACATTAAACAAGAGGAAAACCTTATATGCACCAATTCCACCCGCGTTTTTTATAATTTTGTAAACAACAAACTAAAAGACTCAAGGTCCAGCCCACCCCTGATAGGACCTAATGGTAAAGACTGCAACGACGACACCATTAAAGTCAACATCTTTAACACATTCTTTGGCTCAGAATTTGTAAACAGCAATGGATCATGCCCACTATTTCCTAGCCAAACCACAGAAAACTACAATGATCTAATACATATCGATTTTATAGAAGACAATGTTGAAAAAGCACTACACAATCTAAAACCATCTCTATCTATTGGACCGGATGGAATAGGTGCCTACTTCTTAAAAAAGCTATCCACTGCCATAGCTGAACCTCTAAGCATAATCTTTGAAAAATCTTTCAGGACCAGCTCCTTGCCTAACCTATGGTCCCAAGCCACCGTCATCCCCATCTTCAAAAAGGGAAACCCCAGCCTAGTTGAAAATTACAGACCAATCTCCTTATGCTGCATCACCTGTAAAGTCATGGAATCAATTATTAATCAATCCATTATCCTCCACTTAGAGACAAATAACCTATTCTCCAATAAACAATTTGGTTTCAGGAAAAAAACTATCCTGTAATCTGCAACTCTTACACTGAAAAAACATATGGACTACACAACTCGATCAGGGCAAAGCAATAGACATAATCTAGATAGACTTCTGTAAAGCCTTTGATTCAGTGGTACATGACAAACTACTCATAAAACTAAAATTTTATGGTATCTCTGGACAACTGCATAACTGGATAGAAGCATTCCTGTCACACAGACAACAAATGGTCAAAATTGGGAGTGTCCTATCAAATTCTATACCTGTCAATAGTGGTGTCCCCCAAGGCAGTGTTCTAGGACCAACTCTCTTCATACTCTACATAAATGATCTCTGTGATCATATTAAGAGCAACTGCATTCTTTTCACTGATGATGTAAAGCTATTCAATATCACAGACAATACTGCTACCCTTCAAAAAGATCTTGACTATGTATCAGAATGGTCAAACAAATGGCAACTTCAGATCTCAACAAATAAATGCTCTGTCAAAAAAAATCAGAAAATAAAATACAAGCTGAATAGTCAAGACCTTGTTGATGATCCAAGCTCTGTAAAGGACCTTGGAATACTCATCTCTAATGATCTAAGTGCTAGACCCCACTGTAACTACATAGCGAAAAAGGCATTAAGAGTTGTTAATCTAATCCTACATAGCTTTTTCTCTGGTAATATCACTCTACTAACTAGAGCATACAAAACATTTGCTAGACCAATACTCGAATACAGCTCATCAGTCTGGAACCAACATTACGTATCTGATATTAGCACAGTTGAGAAAGTCCAGAAATATTTCACAAGAAGAGTTCTCCATTCCTCTACTCGTTGTAGAATACCTTATGCCACCAGACTTGAAATTCTAGACCTAGAAAACCTTGAATAACGCCGTCTTCGGTCTGATATAAGTTTAGTATATAAAATCATACATTGCAACATCCTACCTGTCAATAAATACTTCAGCTTCAACCATAACAACACAGGAGCACACAATAGATACAAACTCAAGGTTAATCGCACCAAGCTTGATTGCAGGAAATACGACTTCAGCAACAGAGGGTCAATGTCTGGAATACTCTACCTGACTCTGTGGTTTCTTCCCCAAACCCCCAAAACTTTAACCTTAGACTGTCTACTATTGACCTCACCCCTTTCCTAAAAGGTCTGTAGGGGGCTTGCATAAGCGCACCAATATGCCTACCATCCCCGTCCTATTTTTTCTTTTATTTTTCTTATATGTACCCATTTCATGTATTCATAACTATGTATATACTTATGCCTATTATCCTGTAAGCGATTGACAAATCAAATAAGTAAATAAATAAATAAAAATGTGGCAGAGCAAGCTCTCATAGAATCCGTAGGAAAAAAATGTGGAATCCCACCACTGGACTGCTTGCGCAGGACACCCAATCTGCTTTTGGAGTGTCAAGCAGCCATGGTGAGTCTGAAGTAGCACAAGATGGCACCCCCCGAGGCTTCTCTTCTCCAAATGGACAAAAGCTTCCTGGGTCATGGTCTCAAGCCACCATGTTTAAAAAGTCAGTGTAGAATTGAATAAAATTGTTACTCTCATGATTTCCATGCAATATTAATTACTGAATTGGCATTTATCGTACCCTTGCTCCCTGCTTTTTAAATGGGAAATAACATATGACATTGTGGGCTCTCTATGCAAGTATTTTTTCATCAGACTCATCAGAGTCTGGATAATATTGCAGTCCAAAAGGAGAGAAAATGAATATGGCACATCATCAAATTGAAAAGCTATGTTTCTCAGGAATCAGAACTGTAGTCAAGGTTTTTACACTTATTGAACTGCAGCTGTAGGCCACTGACTAATCTCCTTAATAGCTATCTGACAGCTAATCATGTTGCTCTTGCTTCATGCTATTAGAACCAATAGTTTTCTTGATTGATATATAGACAAAAAGTGCTGGAAGCTGCACATAAGGGCTTGTACTGCAGTTTGCAGTACAGAGTTCTTCCTGTGGTCCCTTTTTCTCTATGACATCATCGTTTTAAAAATAGTCTTCTGAGGGAAGGGAGAAAGGCTGAATCCCACAGCACTTTACAAATAAACAATTCCAGTATTGCTGCCGCATACTGGAATTCCGTTCTGAAGGAGGAGCAGAATCACAGAAACATAACTCTCACAATGAAGTTCAGAAAATACTATGTTTAATTATATTAAACACTATTGAGATGTTTAAAAAGACCAAAACTAATTTGAAATTTTACTGGCCATTGCTGCATAACTGGCATAGCAGTAAGGTAGGAGATCTATCTGTTCTCCTTCATCTAAAAGCAAATAAGTCACCTTACTAGGACTAACAGATCAATGCAATAAAGGAGAAAAACAAGGAAAAGTCATGCCATTGCATCTCCTAGTATCTCCTAGAGAATTCTCATTAATAAAAAAAAGCCAACCAGAATCAGCCAACAGAAAGAGCCTACATGGGAGAAATTTCTTTAAGTATTCTGGTTGCCAGTAAGCAACTAGAAACTCGATAATGTGCCTAAAGGAAATTCAAAAAGCAGGGTATGAGACCAGAGCAACTAATGTGCCTCTATATGGAAAACAAAATAGACAATATGATAGTGGTCACTGAAATGTCTCTTTAACTTTCCATAAGTGTTCAATAATTTCAAGGTCTCCAAGATCCTATAAAAAAATTAAGTTGGATTTTTTTTGGTACAGGGAGCATAGAATTTATATAGAATCCCAGTTATAATTTACAGATACTGTAAGGACTAAATTTTGCTAGGAATTCAGTCCTTCCATATCATTTAGAAGCCTTACTAGTACACCATTCACCCCCAACTTTTAACCATTTGAAATAAATTAAGTGGCAGTAATGGAAGTACAAAGGGGAATTATGGTTCAGTGGTTAAAGAAGCTGAGCTTATCAACTATAAAGCTGACGACATGGGTTTGAAATCTGAGCACTGCACAATGGAGTGAGTTCCCACTATTTGCCCCAGCTCCTGCCCACCTAGCAGTTCAAAAGCATGCAAATGCAATTGTATAAATAGGTAGCACTTCAGTGGGAAGCATTCCGTGTGCCTTGGTATATAATCATGCTGGCCATATAAACATGGAAATGTCTTTGGACAATGCTGGTTGTCTTGACTAAGAAACAGAGATGAGCACTGTCCCCCTTTGTATGCCAATCAACTATCCTAATAGATTGGTGAATTCTCATTTTTTGATTGTTCTCACTTTATCTGATCCAACTTTGAACTGAAGGTACTAATGTACCATACCAATAAGTATTATTTAACGGCCCTCTTTTTGAAATTCCATATACCTGATTGTTCCATATGCTACAGTTACCTTAATCACAATGCTTGGGAATTTTGGAAATTGAATAAATAACAGATTTTAGGAAGACTGGTCTACAGCCCCTAAGGGGTTTTCTTCTATCTTTAGGTTTTATGTCCCCCTTTTAGGGTTAATGCATCATCTGAACTTGTTTAAAATGCATGCATTCATGGATCTTGAATGTGTAAGATTCACAATTAAAAAATAAGAACATTAATTAATTAATTTGAAAAGAAAGGACCACCGAACATTCTGCTTTAGGAATCAGGATGAAGATAGTGAGACAAGCTTCATCAGAACACAGTTGTTCCATATGGGCTTAATAACTTTCCATGGTGCTTTGAGCATTTATAGGATTTACCTTTTAATAATTAACTACCCAGTTTATTATCTAATTAGATGTCTGTTATAAATATTTTTTTTGAAAAATCTTTTGGGATTTCCAAATATGCAATACCAGTACTGTGGGTGGCCAATCTACATATCCTTATTGGTATCCTGGTTGACACATTCAATGACTTGCCTTTATGTAATCAATGCTCATCTCTAGTTAATTCATTCTTCTATATGATAAACAATGATATCATTCATGATGAATTTCCCCAATTTATCTGAATAGATGTGTTATAGACCTTTTACTTTCACTTTTATTCCTCTGACTCCATTAAAAATATTTTACTGTTAGCTACAACCTTCTGATTGGTAGCTTCATTTTCATTATAATTGAATATTTAAGATTGGATGATCAAATTAATCTTTTTCATCCCTAAATTATTCCCTAATTGACTTGGATCTCTGAATCTGAATTGAATAATTTTATTCCATGCATTGCTATTGAGAGTATTAAGACTAAATGTAATCTTTTTATGTAACAGCATGTTTCATGTCTCCATACCTGATGAAGAACTGATCAATACTGGTCTAAAATATCATGATTTACAATATGTATTTAACTACATTTCAAATATCTCTCCAGAACTGGTTTTCAATGAGGCAGATCTGCATTATCTTTAATATGAAAACATCTTTTTACAAAATTATTTATAAACTTCTTTTTTCTAAAGTACTACCTTCAAACTTTTGATGTCCAATAGTCTTACTGTCTAATTGCTTCTTTTTCATGTTTATTGCTATCATGTTTTATATTTTTGATGTTCTTTTTATACCTTTCTTATTGTCGGCTTTTATCTGTTATTACATTTGGACTTTGCAACCAATTTTTGAAAGACTTATAATTTAGCTAACTAGAATTTCACTGATCCTTAAATATTTAATCTCATTATACAATTAATTTTTCTTTTAGAAGATGGAGCAAAATTGGTCTTAAATTGAAATTCTGTCTGTGGGTTTAAGTTTCAGTACATTCACACACGTATCTTAAATATTGCTATTTCTTTGAGGATTTTTCAGTCCTGGAATACCGTTCATCAGAATCTACGTCATACACTTTGAAATAACAACAACAGTTTCTGTAGTTATTTAACCTCCTCTGAATCTCTTTCATCTGCTGTTTAGTTGATTTCTAGTTCTGGAAAAGGGTTGATTTATTTATTTTTGGGGGGTGTTGTTGATGAAAATCTTAGGTTTAATGTTATTCTAGTCACTGTCTTCAAGTAATATAGTACCAATTATATCAATGCAATCAAAATAACTATTGCTCTTTTCTTGTTTGGGGGAACATTATTGGATCAAGCAGTTTGCCTCTAAAGTTATAATGCATAAATATTTTATATCAAATATTATCACCACATTTATCTAGGGGGCAACATCCCAAATTCTGTTCTCCCAAATTCTATTATCCCTTTCAAGAACCTTGATCAGAAAAGCAATAATTTTTCCCAGTTGTATATCATAATTTGTTTGGGATTTCTATTCACAATTATTTTATAACAAATTTAATTTGTTCTCCCTAAAGTTTATGATTATTGTAGTCAAAGTGTCCTTTGGCATCAAAACCAATACCAAGCAAACTGTAATTTTCCAGAAGGAATTATATTTATTTTATTTGTATGACAATTACTATCCTAATAGATTGCTGAATTCTCACTTTTTGATTGTTCTCACTTTATTTCATCCAACTTTGAACTGGAGGTACTAGTGTAGCATACCAATAAGTATATTTAACAGCTCTCTTTTTGAAATTTTCCCTATATTCCATATACCTGATTGTTCTACATGCTACAGTTAGCTTAATCACAATGCTTGGGAATTTTGGAAATTGAATAAATATCAGATTTTAGAAAAGCTGGTCTATGGGGTTTTCTTCTATCTTTAGCCTGGTATAGCTAAATTCATTACCAATCATTGTGAAACCTGATGGGGAACTTGATGGGGAACTGCTTCAGCACATATAAAATAATGATTTTTATGTAAATTATTTCTAACATATGCAAGTTAAATCTTATGGGATGTAGGTAGTTGTATCAATGTTTGGGAAACCTCATAGATCCACTAAACAAAGACGGACAGCCATATAGTTTGTCATTTCAGGATAAATTACACGAATCACTAAACATGGTTTTTTAAGCTGTGTTGCCTCTCTCTATGCATCAATCCCAGGCTGAGGAGAAGAATACATAGAAAACAGAATTTATACCATACTGGATGTCAACAAACACAATGGACTATTATCCTTTACTTTACCACTTTCACCTTTAGAATTGTGTATATATGTGTCTTCATACAGAAATGTCTGTGACATTCACTATAAAATTTCAAAAAAAATGATGAAATACAGTGTGTTTGTTGCATTGTGACAATGTCTATCCTAGATACCAAAGAGTACGCCCATTACCATTCATATACAATAGCTACATGTGGGAGGGTGGAGGGAAGGTATTAAAAATATAAAGACAGTGGTTGCTGCAATATAAAGACCCAACGCTTTGTAGATGTCTACCATGTCAACAATAAAAAGGAGTAGGACTTTGATCACACTGCTGAAATTGCCATTGTTGCACCATTGCCACCAGATAGATGATGCTGAGTAGTATATTTGTATGGAGTCACAATCAAAGTCAATTCATTTAAAAAGAAAACAATTTGTCAAAACTGCTGGTCATGAAAAGGAAGAATTGAAACTGATAATTTGAATGGCTGCTCCTCCCAAGAGGTAAACAAAATAAAAGGAAATTGGAGAAGAATGGAAAGAACACCCATAGGAAAAATAGTCATGCAATATTTTTTTTATACTCATGGCAATGGTGTCTATTTTTTTAACCCAATTCTCATTCAACTGAAAGAAAATAGTGCTTTTAAAAATCCTTCCATTCACAAGATAATTTTGGTGAAAGTCTCATGTATGGATTTCATGATCTTCTTTGTACTTATCAGTTATAAGATGGCCAAGGATGAAGGCATGAGTGTCTCACCATTCTCCTCAATTCTCTTCAGCATCTGTTCGATACCAAGGAAATACATGAGTGAAGCAGTGCAATGGCTCAGCAGTTAAGATCCTGAATATATCAGCTGGAAAGCTGATAGCCTGGGTTCGAGAGATGCAAGCACTGTGTGATGCGATGAGCTCCAGTTTCTCTCTCCAGCTTCTGCCAACCTAGCAGTTTGAAAGCATGTATATATGACTAAATAAATAGGTACTACTTGAGTGGTGAAGGCTATTGGATTCCATATTTTCATGCTGGTTATATGATGATGGAAACATCTCTCAGACAATGCAGACTTCCTCTGCTGAGAATCAGAGATCGGTATTGTCCCCTCAAATTGGTCACAATTGGACAGCAAAAACCTTTGAACCTTTTAACTTGAGGAGAGAAATTTATTTACTGGACATTTTCAGATCAGGAAAGTAATTTTATTGTGATGGGAAGTCATATAACATTGATATCATCATCAATGCTCTAGAACAATAAAGTAAGCTCAAAAATTCCAATCAGAGAAATTCATGTGAAATCCACAAGTCTCCTGGGAATCAGTTTGAAAACCAAAAGCCCTTTGATAGAAGAAAAAAACTTCTTAGAATTTGCAAGACCACTTTGTCATGGCATTTTGTTATACCTGAAATTGGGAATTATAGGTACATAAAATTTCTGCTCTCTTCATGCTTATTTTTCAGTCAGGGACACCTTTAATCTGCTTTCTTTAAGAGCAATTATACTCAGTCTGCAAGAAAGATGAAAATGGAATTGAATACCCTTCCATTGATGTTCTTTTGAAGACTGTATATTAATTATTTATTCAATATTCCTTTAATGTTTTTCTTCTTATTCTTCTGTTTTTTCTTTACTATGTCTTAGCCAAGGTACATCACCACATGTAGATAAGCTAAGAATTTTAGGTGACAAAATACATTCCCCCTCCCCCCCCAAAATAGGTTCAGTTTATCCACATTTATTTGTGCATATTTACAGTAATATTTTTAAAAGTATCCAAATACGCCATATATAATCATGGATAAACCCATCCATAGATAAGTTGATCCTCACATTTTAACCAAAATACCATGACAATAAACCAATACCATTTAATACCATTTAAATAAACAAACTGTCAAAATTAAAACATATAAAATGTTGAGGGTTGGTTTTTCATGCTATCTTGGTTAAAAATCTGAGGACTGCTTAAGAAGTTATTTGCAGACGGGCCTATCATGACCCCACATTTCTCCAGGCTTTCCTGTCCTCTACCATCCCCCAGAATCTATTTAAGCTCACGCTGACTGCTTCAGAGACTCCATCCAGCCACCTCATTCTCTATTGACTTCTTCTTCTTCTATTGCCCTCAATCATTCCTAGCATTAGGATCTTCTCCAGTGAGTCCTTCCTTCCATATATATAGTAGTATTAGATTAAATACAGAAAATTGTAGCATAGAGTGCAGAATTATAATGTGTATTTTCCAGAGAGATAGGGACAAATACATGATTAGTACTCTGAATGAAAATAAACAACCTGTTAGTCAAACAAAATCTACATGCTTTACCACACAATCTATGCAGATATGCAGGTAGACCTCACTTAATTGCCCTGTTTAACACTGTTTGAAGTTATGATACCATTTTAAAAAGTAACTTTACAACTAATCCTCACACTTAAATTTGTCACAGCATCCCCATAGTCACATAATCAAGATTTGGGCACTTTTCAACTGGAATTTATGATTGTTGCAGCATCCCATGATCATATGATCCCTATTTCTGCACTCCACAACTAGCTTCTGACAAGCAGAATCAATGAAGAAGTCAGCTTTAAAATTGCAAGTTGCTGTCACATAATGTCTCATTTAACGTTTACAGCAGAAGTGAGGTCGTAAGCCTATTGTGGTTGCATGATGTCTCAACATTGCTTAGTGATATTTGCTGGACCCCTTTGTGGTAATTTAGCAAGGAGTACTATAATTAAAAATGATGTGTTGTGTTTAAGCTATAATGCTGGTGGGGAAAGAAGGGGATATAACGTATGTTAAAGAAGGGGATATAACGTATGTATCTCTTTCTGTGTGTAAAATCTAGATAACTGTGGAAAGATTTTGGATGCTGTAAATATTTAGCCAATGGTATGCCAAACAGAAGATTATGATTTATTCCCTTTTGTCTCAGAATACAAACCACAGGGGAAAAAAATCATTTTTGTTTTTCTGAAAGGTATATTCTAGTCAACTGTTAAGAAAACCTTCTTATTAACAAAAGCAATCAATCTAAGACTAATTTTGTAGCAAAATAATTCCCGTACATGCAAGCACATTTCTTGGATATCTTCAAAGTGAAACTGGACTCATTGACAAAGAAGCATATTCCAGCTTCAGGATGTCATTCGATGGCATCGTTACCATAAATTACATACCAATTTAAAGTGGGTAAAAGCAAGATTTTTTCAGCTTTTTTATTTTTCCAAATCTGCAATTATTAAGTCCCTCCCCAAAAAGGGGGAAATGCATTCATCTAAGGCATAAGAGTTTGATTTTGAAGAGCTTTGTGTTTTAATTGCCATGCATTCAGCCATATTGGCAACATTGAATTAGGTATTCCTCATTATCGCATGGATTTTTCAGTTCTTTCCTTATAAAATCTGGTCTGTAGGAAATGTCATTGTTAGGATACAGAATTTACGTACAATTTCAAAAAACTATTAATGAAAGAAGCAAAGCAAAATGGATAGAAGCTAAGGACTACAGGTGAAACTCGAAAAATTAGAATATCGTGCAAAAGTTCATTTATTTCAGTAATGCAACTTAGAAAGTGAACCTAATATATGAGATAGACTCATTACATGCAAAGCAAGATAGTTGAAGCCATGATTTGTCATAATTGAGATGATTATGGCTTACAGTTCATTAAAACTCCAAATCCACAATATCAGAAAATTAGAATATTGTGAAAAGGTTCAATATTCTACGTTCAAAGTATCCCCCTCTAATCAGCTAATTAAGCCATAACACCTGCAAAGGTTTCCTGAGCCTTTAAATGGTCTCTCAGTCTGGTTCAGTAGGAATCACAATCATGGGAAAGACTGCTGATCTGACAGTTGTACGGAAAATCATCATTGACACTCTCCATAAGTTGGGAAAGCCTCAAAAGATAATTGCAAAAGAAGTTGGATGTTCCCAAAGTGCTGTATCAAAGCAGATTAATAGAAAGTTATGTGGAAGGGAAAAGTGTGGAAGAAAAAGCACAAGCAGCAGGGATGACTGCAGCCTGGAGTGGATTGTCAGGAAAAGGCCATTTAAAAGTGTTGGGGACTTTCAGGGGGAAGAAGGCAGAGCCTCCTCGCCGACGGACTGTAGATCATGACTCTCTGCGGCTATGGTCCATGCTCTTTTGTTGGAGAGCCCCAATTATTATGATTAGGGCTCAAGCTGCCTTGGAGGGGCGGTGGAGTAAGGGGAAGCTGCAAGCCAGGTTGAGGGGAGCTGCATCTCCCCCCCCGGGTTTGGTCTTCCCCCAGACGACTGCAGCAGTGGTTATTGTTCTATGTACAATCCTTGTTTTATTGATTGCATGTAATATTCTAATTTTCTGAAATTGTGGATTTGGGGTTTTCATGAGCTGTAAGCCATCATCATTACAATTATGACACATCATGGCTTAAACTATCTTGCTTTGCATGTAATGAGTCTATCTCATATATTAGTTTCACCTTTTAAGTTGCATTACTGAAATAAATGAACTTTCACACGATGTTCTATTTTTTCGAGTTTTACCAGTATATGCTGATCTGAAACATCTGGACATTATTGCTTCTCACTTCTCAATCCCTTTTACAACTTTAAAAAGAAAAACCTTTCACTAAAGATAAAGTTTTCTAAAGAGAAAAAAAATGCAAATTCACTTAATTAATATTCATAAAGAATAACAATCAATAATCACACTATTCTGGATCATATAGTGCACTTAAGGGAATTAAAAATAAAATGAAAATTGCATATCAAAAGGTTTATATTTAGAAAAAAAATTGCATTGATAAAAAATGAAATCTGATAAATTGTATTATGGTTTGTCAACAAGATATACACCAAATATGTTATTATAAGATGGCAGTCTACTATTTTGTGCGCTTTTTAAACCTGAGATTGACAATTTACTATTTACTTAAATATAATTTTTGTGAAAGAATTCATATTACTTTACTATGAAATATATGCCACTAATCATATGAAAATAATTATAACTTTAAAATGGGAAAGAATTATTCACTAAAGGTAGATTCTAGCAGTGTGTTAAAATAGCACATTAAAAATGATGAGCTCTGAAATGAGAGTGACACATTTGCAGTCTGCAAACTGTGGTGTATCATTACATTTAATGAAATTTTTGGCAGGTTTCTTACTGGTTTGAAACATTTGTTTGAGAAAATGTTCAGAATTGATAAATTCAAGAAGAAAAATCTCTTAGCAATAACAAGAATCACATTTTAGTGTTATTCAGAAATTAATAAGTATAACCATAGATTATGCACATACAAATGTAATTACAGAGATTTTGTTACCCAGCCCAATTACTACAATTAATTGGGGCCTTTTAATAGAAAACAATAGCAATAGCCCTTAGCACTCTCTAAGTGGTTTGCAAAGTCAGAATATTTCTCCAAACAATCTGGGTTCTCATTTTATCAACCTTGGGAGGATAAAAGGCTGAGTCAACCTTGAGCCAGTCAGGATCAAACACCTGGCAGTATTTAGAAAATACTGCAATACTGCATTCTAACCATTGTGCCACCATGGCCCCTAACACATGTTCTTCCACTGAGCTATACTACCTTCCCCAAATTTAATCCCAGATATTTAGCTTTTATCAGATTATATACCAATATTAGTTTAAGAAGTAAGAAAACAAGATGGAGGAAAGACATAAGAAGGACTCAGAAGTTTGCCGAGGAGTTCCTTTCATGAGACATAAAATTATTTTTATATGCTGGATTTTAATTGCAAACAACCTAGAGACATTCAGGAATTGAGGCATATTAAATAAATAAATCATAGTACAGGTAGTCGTTGACTTACAGCTATTCATCTAGAGACCATTCAAAGTTACAACAGCACTGAAAAAAGTGGCTTTTGACCATTTTTGCACACCACTGAATCATTCCCATAGTCACCTGATCAAAATTCAAATGCTTGGCAATTGACTCATATTTATGACAGTTGCAGTGTTCTTGGGCCACGTGAGCACTTTTTGCGACTTTCTGATGAGCAAGTGGAAACAGATTCAATTAACAATCATAACAACCTTAACAACTGCAGTGGTTCACGTAACAATTATGGGTAGAATGATCCTAAAATGGGACAAAATTCACTTAACAACTGTCTTATTTAGCACAATTTCTGGCTCCAGGACAGGTCAAGGATTACCTGTAATGGAAGAGATACCATTTTGAAATGCTTGCTACTCGGCCTTTCTGATGAAGCAGCACTTTCTACTAAGTTACTCTTTGTCAGCACACTGCAATTAAACATTTTTAAAAAGCAAAGTTAAGGCAAAGAGAAAAGCTGAGGTTATACATCTGAACAGTGCCAGTTCAATGTTATACTGCTACCACTGACTGATGGCTGGGAAGAGGCAGAATTGGCCTACCCTACCTTTTGGCATCCTAAGCAGTGTATAATCAACCTTTGCCCAAAATTAGCCCTTATTCAAAGAACTATGAAGAAGCAAGATGGCTATTTGTTTTAATTTGCCAAGACAAAAAAAATAATACTTTTGGGTAGACATAGTTGTTTAATATGTGGCTTAATTTTTTGATTTACAATATGTATATGAAGAGCAAATCCAATTAATTTTACTTCCTTTCCTATTCTTTCTGCGTCCTCTTCTTCTAAGGAAGAATTGAATGTGATCAAATTCTTAATCAAGCTGACCTCATTTCCACTTTGAAAGTAATATGCAGATCATAATACTGCTATCCTTTTGATTCTGCAATTGTTCAATTGTGTTATGTGGTTTTCAGTTCAAAAAATTCAGCAGTTGAAACTACAGTTTGTGTTTTGCTGCCTTGTACCATTTATAAGGTACTCAATGACCTTCCTTATAACTCCTTACTTGGTAAAATACCCAGGAAATTCTTTTAAGGGTTCAGTTATTATCCAATTGTTATGATTCAGTATCCCTACATATAGCTAAATTTTATTATATTGTCTATAAAATTAGGCAGACTAACAAACCCACCATCAATCGTGATATTTTATTTGTTTTATTTCTATTTCTATTTTTTGTTTTAATGTGTCTTTGTTTACAATTATGGTCAGTGCTAGTACTAAAAATATAATTAAAATTTAGCATACAAAAATATCTCTATTCAGAAAAAATATGCAGATTTGAAAAATTCAACACCTAAATAAAAATGAAGATAAAATTTTTCTTTCAGATTAAAACATAACACAATTCATAAATACGATATATGCAACTAAACCTGGATCGGATCTAGCCTCATTTTACAAAGAAATGTTAAATTATCCATTTTTTATTGAGCGTATGAATATTTCTTAATTGAAAAAATAATAGTGTACATAATAGAGCACACACACACAATTTTATACAACAAAATCTTCAAGCTTGGGGTTTTTTAAAATAAATTTTATTAAGTTTCCAAATTTTAAAAACATAAAATAAAACTTTAGATATTGTTATCAACATCAAGACATCTTTTGCATCTCTTCACATTTTTCAGTATATGTATTTACTTATTCCTTTACTATTACATCTTACTCTTACTATAAATCAATATCTTTTATCCTTACATCTCAATCCTCTCCATGGTATATTTACATATTCCATCATTCTTTTCCTAATTGCCATTTTATTTTATTTTTATTTCTAAACCACTCATCCCAGGCATCCCAGGGCCTATAATAAATTGAATCTTCTCTGTTTTTTATTTCATCATTAGCCTGCCCATCTCTATGCAATTTATTTATTTTTTATAACCATACCTTCCGGTGGAACTATTTTTTCCTTCCAAGTTGTGCGTACGAAATCCTTGCAGCTGTTAATATATGTAACATAATATATCTATCTGTTTTATTACATTTTTGTGTTATTTTGTGTTATAATAAAAAAGTTTCCGGATTAAATTCAGTTTTCTGATTCGTGATTTCCTCTATCCATTGTCTAATTGTATTCCACTATTTTTTCACTTCCTGGCATGTCCACCAGGTCTGAAAACAAGTGCCTTTTTCTTTTCCACATTTCCAACAATTAGGGTCTGAGTTAAACATTTTTGCCAATCTAGCAGGAGGAAGGTGATCTTTAGAACATTTTGTATTGATTTTCCTTGCATGCTGTGGATGTAATTAGTATGTAATTTGATCCCCACATTCTCTCCCAATTTTCCAGGTCTATATTGTGGCCAATGTTTTTCTCCCATACCACCATTGTCTCTTTGACCACCCCCTCTTCCATTTTAAAATCTAGTAGAAAGTTATATATTCTTGAAATCATTTTCTTTTCCTTTTCTTGTATTAGTATTTTTTTAGTATTTATTTGATTTGTCAATCGCTTATAAGATATAGGTATAAGAATAAATATAGTTTTGAATACATGAGATAGATACTTATAAGAAAAATTAAAAAAACAATAGGACAGGGATGGTAGGCACAATTGGTGCACTTATGCAAGCCCCCTACAGGCCTCTTAGGAAGGGGGTGAGGTCAATAGTAGACAGTCTAAGGTTAAAGTTTTTGGGATTTGGGGAAGAAACGATAGAGTCAGGTAGAGTATTCCAAACATTGACCACTCTGTTCCTGAAGTCGTATTTTCTGCAGTCAAGTTTGGTGCAGTTAACCTTGAGTTTGTATCTACTGTGTGCTCTTGTATTGTTATGATTGAAGCTGAAGTATTCATTGACAGGTAGGACATTGCAATGTATGATTTTATATACTATACTTAGATCGAAACAAAGGTGGTGTAGTTCTAGCTTTTATAGGTCTAGAGTTTCAAGTCTGGTGGCATAAGGTATTCCACAATGAGTAGAGGAGCTGAGAACTCTTGTGAAATATTTCTGGACCTTTTCAACTGTGTTAATATCAGATACATGATATGGGTTCCAGACTGATGAGTTGTATTCAAGTATAGGTCTAGCATCTTGCTGTTAACCAAATGCCTAAATATTTTACCTTTTTCACACTTTACATTCCCAATTTTCCTTCTAATTCTTTTTTTGCTTATCTTTTAAATTTTTAGTCAATAATTTTGTTTTGTTTTTATTAATCTTAAGGCCTGTGACCTTGCCAAATTCCTCTATTTCCTTTATTAATTTTACTCCCGTATCCTCTAGATCTTCCAGAAAAAATACTATATCATCAGCAAATGCCTGTACCTTATAATGCTCCTTTTTAATTAAAGCCCCTTTGATTTCTACATTTTTTCTAACATTTTCCAATAAGTTTTCTAAGGTAATAATAAAGAGAAGGGGTGACAGTCGGCATCCCTGCCTTACTCCCTTGTTGATCTTGAATGGTTCTGTTCTGTCACCGTTCATTATTACACTGGCCGTCTGTGTCATATAAACTGTCGAAATCAATTTAATAAATTTATTGCCAAATTGCATGCTTTTTAATTGTTGTATTATGAACTGCCAATTAACATTGTCAAAGGCCTTTTGTGTATCGAGGAAGACCATTGCCAATTGTTTTCCTGGGTTTGCTTCATAATATTCTATTATATTCAATACCATTCTGGTATTATTTTTAATTTGTCTATTCAGTAAGAATCCGTTTTGGTCACTATGAATGATCTGATTAAGGGTTTTTTTCAATCTTTCTGTCATTATGGACATAAATATTTTATAATCAACATTTAAAAGGGATATGGGCCTATAATTTTGAATTAATTGATTGTCCGAATCTTCTTTTGGGATCAAAAGAAAAAACAATATGTTTTTTCTTTTCAGTTTGATGTTGCAGCGTACCATCAGCGTCCTTCAATTGCTGGATTGCTCTTTTTTCTTTTTCTTTCTTAAGTCTATAGGCTTCCCGGCTTATTCGTGTGTTCAAAATAATTCTGTTTTATCTTTTTAATGTCCTGTAACCATTCATCTTGTGCTAACATATTCAATTTATGTCTAATCATTATCCTCTCCGTATTTGCTGTCTTATTATGTGGTGTTTTTTCTAGTGTTTTTTCTAACTCCTTAAGAGTATCTAGTAGTTTAGATTGTTATCCTTTCCCCCCCCCCCTTATATCTACATGTATTATATGAAATTGCTAGGCCCCTGATATATGCTTTAGTCATGTCCCATAGGTTTGGTATTGATGTTTGTTGTTTTTTGTTTTCCTTCAGAAAGAACTCCAATTTTTTTCCCATCATCTTAACACATTCTTTTTCTTTTAGGATCTCCTTGTTTAGCATCCATCTTCTGTTTTTTTTTCAATCCTTTCCAAATTATTTTAATGGGATTATGGTCTGCCCATGTGTTAGATTCAATTTCTATTTCTTTTATATTACGTTCCATTTCCCCATTTGTCCATAACATATCCAATCTTGACCATGAAGTGTGTGGTGCTGAATAGTAAGTATAGTGTTTTTTGTCTGGATTTCTTTCTCTCCATATATCTTTTAAGCCTAATTCTTCCACCATTTGATAGAATACTTTTGGTAAAGTTTTCCTTTTCCTTTTTTCCCCTGGATTTTCATTACTGTAATCTTTTTCTAAATTTGCTATTGCATTGAAATCACTTAGCAGGCATATATATGTTCTCATATTCCTGTTCTACTAATTTTCTGATTAGTTTGGTATAAATTTTTTCTTGTTTCTCATCCGGTGCATGTATCACTGTCAATAACATTTTTTTATAATTTATATAAACTTCTAACATCAAAATCCTACCCTCTTCATCTGCATATGCTTGTTTTGCTTGTAAATGCTTCCTAATATATATTGCTATCCCCCTCTATTTTTTTTTTTTTTGTTGGGCTAGAGATACATATAAATCTCCTAACTTTGATGCTTTTAACAGTTAACTTTGATGTTTATGGATATGTGTTTCTTGAAGGCATATAATATCTAAGTTCAATTTCTGTAGTTTAGTTATTGTTTTTTTCCTCTTAATTTGTGAATTTAAGCCATCAATGTTAATAGAAATCAATTTGATTTCTTCCGCAATCTTACTCTGTAGTTGTTTCTTGTTTAAGCTTATTTGCTCTCATTTGGTGTCTCATTCTTACACCTTCTCTTTCCACTTCTTCCTGCTCTCTTTCCTTCTATTCTATTTTTCTTTCCTCCACCCGATCTTCTTCTTGGCTCTTACTTTCCACTTCCTCTTTACTGTTCTGGTCTTCTCCTGATACCACATACAGTTCAAAGAATTCCCTCACTTTTTCTATACTGTCTATTTTAAACTTTTTATCCTGCCATGATATTAACATTCCCTCTGGGATGAGCCATTTGAACAGGATGTTATTTTTATTCAGTTGGGCAGCCAGGAATTCTATATTTCTTTCTATGTTCCTTATTCTTCTTGGAATTTGTTTCAATGTTATAATTTCTGTTCCTTTAAATATCAGTGGTTCATCTCTTGTCACTTTGTATATCTCATCTCTCAGTTGTTTCTTTGAGAATCGTATATGAACTTCTCTTGGAAGTCTAATGTCTTGTATAGTTGGTATATATTCTATATACCTTGTCGATTTCCCTTCAAACCTCTTGGCCCTCTTTTTGTAATGCTTCTGCTATGAGATCTGACATTAATTTGGGCAAGTCCTCCCCCCTTTCTTCTGTTACATTTTGAAATCTGAGGAAGAAAACAGCCTTTTCCATCTCCAAATATGCAATTGCCTCTTCTAATTTCCTGTTCTCTCCCATTAATTTCTGTTCTATTGATTCTACTTCCTTATCTGTTTGTTTGACCTTTGCCTAGACTGCTTTCATTTTATGTCCCGTCTTTACTACTGTTTGTTGGATTGTACTTATCTTCTCTTCTAGTTTCCATATTTTACCTTGAGGTTTTTTTTTTAATTGTTCCTATCCCTCCCTTTTTTTAGGCAATTTATTTTACTTCACATACAAGGAAGGAAAAGAAGTCCCTACTTCTTGAAGAGGCAAAATAATGCACAAAGAGCAAAAGTTGGTCTCCTTCAGATCTAAAATAATTTCTTATGTCAATCTTTGAAAGAGCAACATGGTAGGGAATAGGGATTCTAAGAATGCTATTTTATTGTTACCCGAAATTCTAACAGGAATTAAAATCCTTCCCCTTCTAAATGATAACATAGTCAAGCAGGACTGTACTGAGACTCTTTCTTGTGCTTTATATTTTTCCAGGGCTGAACAACTATTTTTTCCTCAAGGCAAGGGCTACATTTCTTTATCATAATTTCAAGGATGGATTCATAGTGTAGTTTTACTATTGCTTTGTTCACCTTCTCAGCCTGGTCTGGGATTTCCTGATACTCTCTATCCAAATGGTATCCAGATTTAGACTGCTTAGTTTTTCAAGATTAGCCAGTCAGACAACCTAAATTACTTTTAAGAGAATTTCAAGATATTATTTTTTCAGAAGAAGTCAAATGCAAAAACAGCTGAACAAAATTATGGAAATGATTTGTTTGGGCAGGAATTTATGTCTAGGATTTTTTTAAAAAAAGAAAGTCAGTGTTTTATTTTGTTTTTGAATATAAACTTTTTGGGATCAAGTTTAATAAAAGGAAATATTCTAAGCTTTCCCTAAACTGTTTATGATACAGATTTCCTTGTCCTTAAATTCAGATAAAATAGAAAGTATCAACACTAATTTTAAAAAAATGCCTCATTTGTTCAACAATGGATAGCAAAGCAAGTTTCCTCTTCTTTTTGCCATTCAAAATTTGTTAAGGGGAAAAATACTTAGGGCCACCACACATGGACTTCAAAAATTTTGATGACCACTATATATTTTCACAGTCTAACAATTGTCTAGATTTTTGCAGTTTCGATCTAAAAGTCCTAGCATATTGCAGCAATTATTTCACTGTTGTAACTAGCACCAATTCAAATGTTAACTATCTAGGGCAGGGCTATCAATCTGGTGGCCCATAGGCCAGATCCATCACATGCTGACCTTGCTTACCCACAAAGGCAAAAATATGTCATGATAAGTCACAATACATCCCATGATGCAATCGAATTTGGCACCTGTGGTCTAAGTTCTTGGTTGGAACAAGTTGCAATTGGTGAGACAAAATGAAGATCAAAAGTTAAGCCATGCATATAGAGATGCAAGGCCAGAAAGGAGAAGAGTTGGTAGTTCTGGGAAAGGAAGGAAGGCAACCAACATTTACTTTGACAAGGCTGATAGACAATTGTCCAAGAATCAAGATAGATAGAAACCCACTTTAATTTCTGATCTCTTATATTCAAACTCAGTTGCAGGAGCCCATATTTATACAGTGAGGAAACATATTCACAATTAGATTGCTTTTCAATTGACTCTTTAAACCTACATTAGTGTGCCAAGTCTCTGTTTGAGTTGGTATCATCTGTTCAACATTCTCCTCTTTTCCAAAATCCAAAATAGTCTTAAGTGGATTTGCTAAGCAGGTAATTCTAAATAAAAAATTGCTGTTGGCTGCCAATTGCCTAGCAATAAAAGGGAGAAATCCTTACCTCAGGAATGGTAGGCTGCATAAACTGCTGACTCATAATAAAGTCTTCCTTGGGATCTTTTGTAAAGTGTCAGGAGCTGTTTAAAAATTGCTCATTTATAAACAGAGTACATTTTTAAGTGTTTTGAGTGTACATGAATGTTTCTCAAATATGTGAACTCCTCCTCCTCCTTCACACTTCTTCCCCAAAACAAGTAAACAAAGAAATTGTTTGGAGAGAGAAAAATCCTGAAAATCTGTTGCTGTATAAGAATGCCACCCTCAACAGGGAAGTGAAATTTCCTTCTTTCTCTCTTTCACAAACACACGCACACACAATCTGCATTAAGAGAACAAATAAGCAGTAAACTGAACTACAGACATACAATTAAACAGCAAGGTGGGACAACTTTTCAGGAATAGAATGATGGATGCCAGAGAATAACAATGAACTTCTGCAGAGTATACCCTTAAGTACTTTGGAACATCCTAACCAATTTCTATAACAGAAATAATATGCAGCCTTTACTTCTGACTGTTTCTGCATTTCTAGATGGAGATATTTCATCTTTGCCTCAAGGGCAAAGTAATCAGGTCAGAGGATGAAAGGCCTGACTTAGTCTTATTCTCTTTGTACAATAAGATATATTATACAATATTGTTCTTATTGTACACAGTATTGTCTGAATATTCAAAATAATCTTATGGCCAAGAAATATGGTAATTTGGTAATTTGTAAATCAGCTTGTAAATCTTGCCCATTTTATTAGCTCCAGTAGATAGGTACACTATTTAATATGATATCTTTATTCAGTAATTACAGTAAATTTGATGTGTCTTATGTATGGGCACATGTTTTGCTGATTAAATTCCCAGTAAACTTTCTGCATGTGTTTCTATTTGGAATATGAGTGTTGTCAAACTACCAAAATCAGCCTTTGACACTAGCAAATGAAAGTAATTTAAAAGAAGTAATTTGGGTTGCTATGAAAGATTTTAAGCAACAACTTTCCAGTTACAACTACAGAGCAAAACATGGAATCCTCTTTTGCCTCTATGGCATTTGGGTAATAGTAGTTCTTTTGAAGTTAATTGTTGTACAATAGGTACATGTAAATAAGTAAAACTCATTCAGTATTAAATGCAAATTTAAAAGAAGGAAAAGTTACATTTTTTTAACTATCATATTGCTGACTACAGTTGATGTCATGTCATACATCTCTGCATACTGTAGAAATATAATTCACAAATTGTATACTTGATACCAAGTACATTCCTTCTTTTGAATGTATTTAAGATAAACATTGTAAAAGGAAGCAGTTTCCTGTTCATCTACACTTCCTTTCAAGAGAACTGGAGAACGTTTTTATTAGGCAGTATAAAATGTTTCAAATCAAGAGCATTTCAGCTTAAAAAAACAAAACAAAAAATATTTATCTAACCGTTCTAACATGTTAGAACTTTAAAAATCTGATTTTGAAACATTTTGTACTTCCCTACTTCCTAGCAAAAACTGAAATTAATCCTTTGCCAACTGAAGTGTGATAAACCTGCTTCTTGCTGAATCTGCAAGCATCCATGTAGACATCCAATTTTTTGTGATAATTCCGTGCTAAATCTTGCTGTACTCAGATATTAAGGATCTGGGAACAGAAAAAAAAATCTAAGTTCTCATGAGACATTGTGCTCATAGAAAAAGAACTAGAGTTGGCAAATGGAGATGCCTTAAAATATCAGGAAGATAGTTAGAAAGGTTATAATTGATAGCAGACAGCTTAAATGAATGACATTAAATCTAGTTGCTGCTAAAGAGAGATTCTTGGTTTTAATTTAAAAAAATGGTTAATGATCCTGAAATGAATCAGTTAACATTGTATTGCTGAAAGCTAATTAGTCTACTGTTGTAGTGGTCACAAATCCAACTTACTTCAAGGTGAGACCCAGAAGATGCACCAAAGAAGAAAAGTACTATGGGATAAATTAACCAACACAACCAATTAATCAATGGTAGAAGTATTCCAGTGTTTACCTGGACGAAGGATTGGATCAATTTAACTAATAAAAGTATACTAAGTCTGGAAGGCCATGACCTGCAAAGAGGATGGCATGCCTTTTTGTGGGAAACTGGAATGAAGAAACAATATTTCCATAGACACCTAATTAGAGGTGCCCTGTTACAAAATTGGACTAAAATCAAGATGAAACACTATATGAAGATACCAATTTGGTTATCTACAATGAAAGCTATGATCCACCCAAATAATTTAGATTTAGCTAAGGTGATAAAATATAAAGATGTACTAGATGCAGAAGGAAATTTGAAATCGATGCAAGATCTACATAAACAAGGGATACATATTGATGGGTGGGCATTTCTTCAGCTACAAAATAGATATAAAAAAGATATTAAGAACTTTGGAATATATTTGAAACCACAACAATTAGATAAAATAATAATAGGCCCAGATAAAAAAAATTACAAAAATCTATAAGTACCTGCTGGAGGTGGAACTAGAGGAAGAGATTGTAAAGGGTTGTATGATAGCCTTCTGTCAAAATATAGGGCATAATATAAATTTGACAGAATGGGAAAGCATGTGGAATTGAAATTATAAGTTAATGAAATCAGTCGCATACAAAGAGAATGCGTACAAGATGTTTTACAGATGATATTTGCCTCCTTCGAGATTAGTGAAGATGTATCCTAATATGAAACCAACATGCTGGAAGTACAAGAAGAAGAAAGGTACATTTTATCATATGTGGTGGTCTTGCCCAGATACCCAAAAATATTGGCTAAAAATCAAAAAATGGTTACAAGAGATTACTAAAATACATATAGAAGTAGAACCGGAATAATTTTTATTGGGGATATTTAAGAAAAAATACGGGAGAAATATAAAATATATAATATTACATATTCTGACAGCAGGCAGAATTGCTTTGGCCCAATGCTGGAAACACCCATCTATGCCTTCAGACAAATTGGTTATTCAAAAAATAATGATGTGCTGAGATGGACAAACTAACTTTGATGTTAAAAGAGAAAGAGGAGACTGTATACTATAAAATTTGGGGAAAATGGTATGACTGGATAGATAGTTAAAGATAGTTAAAAGGTTGATGAATTAAGGATAAACAATATATGAGTTAAATGTTTATAGTCGCATAAATTGTATATATTTGTAAACAACGCACAAAATATCAGTATAAGAAAATTGCCACAGATTGTCGAATTGTCGAATTTAAGAGATTTTTACTTTTTACTTGTTTTACTTATTCTTGTTTTTTAAAGCTATAAAAGATCAATAAAGTTTATTTTTTAAAATAGAAGTATTCCAGAAGATAGGAGAAAGAAAATCAAAAATATATCTAATAAAGGGATATGTGCTAATCCAGATCAACAGCTTGTTCATCATACTGAGAGAAAATTGCCATTGAGTTCTGTGAACCCTTTTTATAGGGATAGTTTTAGTGTATATTATAGCAAGATAGAAAGATGCACACAAGATGCACATCTTTATTAAGATACCCATGCTTAAAATAGCTTTGAGATTTAAAAAGAACTGTTTTCTTTACTTTAACAAAGGCTGCTATATTGAGGAGGAGGGCTGTAAGTTGTGAAAGGTAAAACAATTATGAGTTGCAAGTAGCTTTTTGTAATTGGAACCTGAAGCTGAAATTGTTTCCTACTGTCTTTTAAAGAAGAAAAGATAAGACAAAAACTAGACTAGTATGTTGCACTGCCTCTTTCAATTAAATTCCTCTCAAACTGTGTACATATCCCATGATACAGAGGCGAGTAGGCTCTGTCCTCACTCATTCCTATCCCAGCCAGACTCTGAAATCACTTTCACAGGTACATTTACTGCTTGACAGATTTGTGATCAAAGCAGTCAGAGAAAAGTGGATATTTGAGGTAAAATGGAGTCAGAAGGCCCAGGTGGAACATATACCATGCATTTCCTAAGTGAGACACTCATTAATTTCACAGGATATAACTTTTCCTATAATTCTGTGCCAGGTTTCTAATTAAGTGGATAAAGAAACTGGTTTATTGACTGTTAATAACTCAGACAAACAACTAACTAAATAAAAGGTAGTTAATCCTTAGGTAGCTATAGGTGAAAAAAGGAACCTGAAGAAATTTTCTTTATAGCTAAAACAAATCCAAGTTCCTAAAACATAATTTCCAATAGTGCCCACGCTATGCTTTAATTCAGCTTAGTATAGTAGGCTATTCCTTAACCATTTTATGACTATCAAACTGGGTTTTTTCCTGCCATTTAGTTTGAATAAAATGGTGTAGATCAAAGCAGGGATTATTTCTCAGTCAATTATGTGCATTCAGTATATATAACTAGTGAATATCTTTTTAAAAAAAGATATTGAATATCTTTTAAAAAAATGAATATCTTTAAAAAAAAGGACTACTAGGCTAGGGTTATCCAAATGTGGATTTTAAAATGGAACTTCATAGGGAATAACCATTGAACATGATGATTATCTGTATATCTGTTTTGGCAACTGCTTATGAAGAAGCTTAGCTTCTAACTACACACACACACACACACACACACACACACACACCATCCACAGCATCCACTACTCCACATGAATGGAGATAGTTCTTTGTAGACTGATAGCAATAGCACTTAGACTTATATACCGATTTACAGTACTTTACAGTTCTCTAAGTGGTTTACAGAGTCAGCATATTGCCCCCAACAATTTGGGTCCTCATTTTACCCACCTCAGAAGGATGGAAGGCTGAGTCAACCTTGAGCCTGGTGAGATTTGAACTGCCAAATTCCAGGCAGCCAGCAGTCAGCAGAAGTAGTGTGCAGTACTGTACTCTAACCACTGTGTCACCATGGTTCATAATGCATATATCAGTATAAAACAAAGACACAACGAACACATGCAACCTCCATCATTATCACCCATTATAGTACATTAGAGATATACAAATGCTGATGTACTAAAGTGCATGAGCATCTGCCAGAAGCATCAAAATTTGCAAGAGGTACTTCACATAACAGTCCAAACTCCATCTGCTTTGTATGAGTAGATACAAAGAAAGTAAGAGGACATGTTCATCATAAGTTGTCTCCCCTGGAGTTAACACCAATCTGATGTAAATAGTCTGTTCTCTTCAAAATGCTTTGATATAAAGAGTGTGGTGTTACTAGTGATATGCAGGTTCTTTCTCTGAAAAAGTAAGACAGTTTTTTTCTGGGTGCCCCAGTATTTTCCACTTTTTAAATAAAAATCTAAATAAGCAACCTGTTTTATAGAGTGCTGTCTGAAGTCAATAAGGATATATGAAATATCTTTAAAGATTGGTGCTCCGCAAATACACGGTCTTTCTTCAGTTGAAATTCAATGAAACCTGCCATAGTCTTTCATGGAGTCTAGTTTTTTGAAAGGAGCTCTAGAAAAAGCTCTTCTGAGATATTGGAGCATATATAACTGGGGGGAGCGGCAGAGATGCTTTATATTGAGTCAGCCACTTCAAAGGCATAGCATATTTAAGTGCTGCAATATCATCCTGAGCAGCACATTAATGACTCTTTGAAAGTTTTCTTAGCCTTTACATTTGATTGGAATGGGAATTGGATGAAGAATTTATATTATGAGATGACATTTGAAGGACCATTTTCAAAGTAATAAATATAGGGCCCTAAGTGCCAAAATAACGTATTGACCATTTTTGTGACCATTTTTGTGGATATTTCCAGTCATCATGATCAATAAAGGCAGCTTGGGAGTAGTAACTGGGAAACATCTGAAAGACCTCAGATGCCCTATCTGTAATATTTAGATCTTACTTTCCCTGAGTAATCTGAAATCCACATAATATATTATTGCAAGTATGGAAATCCATTCAATTTTTTCTGTTTTTAAAAAAAACACGGTGTCTGACTTCTCTAAATGTTCAGTCAGGAAGTTGACAAAAAGATTAATTTTATGTTGAAAACTTGGTTTGAAAACCTTTCAGTGATTTGAACTCCATGAAGGACAGATGAACTGTGAGAGCTGTCAAGAAATGAAAATGTACCGAGTAGAACATTCAAAACTAAAGTTAGAAGTTTTGAGTATATTAATAAAGAGCTACATGATTGAAGGCCAACTTCTTTCAATGCATAATAACATATTTCATTAAAGCTGTACAGATATATTTAAATGCACTGAGCATTCCTTTGTAAGACAGGCCTGCTGTGTATATGTTTACCTTCAAAACTTACTTCACTATCAGCAGCAAATACAATTAATTTTTTACACAATGTTTAAAAATCAAGAAGAGAAGAGAAGAATAACTTTCTTGTGGCTTTATATGTACACTAATCGGCATACATTAAAATGAAATTTTAATTCATGTTCAATTATCAATTTTAATGTATATCTATTATTAACATAAATATAAAGCCATAGCATTAATGTAGTAATTAATGCTACTTACATTGTTTTATCAATCTGCTCATTAAAGTTATCTTTCTAAAGCATTAAGAACAACATATGGTAATGATACTATTGCTCTATTCGCCTTGATTGAGATATTGTTCTTTCCATTACAAATTATCTGACATTTTTGAGTCTACCATTAAGAGATACTTTGAGATAAGCTCCATTGACAAATCATTCATAATAGAAAACAAAAATCCAGAAATGCAAAAAAGTCTAAGCATCATTTTCCTCATCATATATCCATTTACCAACACCCAGACCAGCAAGAATCAGTGTCAGATAAACAGAGGTAGGGAAGGAACTTGGACTATCAATGTTTATCAGGTTTGATAATACTATTGTTATTAATAATGCTATCATTATTGTGATTATTATGGTTATAATTGTTGTTCTTGCTACAAAGCTGTTTAGTAAGAAAGTTGCTTCCAGTGTTGGAATCCTGCTGCTAATTTAAGATGGAGAATTACAAATTTATTACATCCTATATACTAATAAAACAAACAAAGAAGTCCATAACTGAAAACAAATAGGGGAAATTCAACTATAATGTGGCATTTCTGTCATGTTTATTTTTCTTATTATTTTATGTGATAGCTCAGCATAAATTCACGACTTTATTTATAGCTCAAATTTATAAAGCCCATTTCTAAGTTGGCAAACAGATTAAAAGCAAAACCCAAAACATTACATCATTTTATTTTTAAAAAAGGCCATTGCTAGAAGGAATAGATATGTACAAAAAACACATCAAGTATAATCCAATTCAGGCAGACACACACCACAACCTAACCTCGAACTTTGGAGAAAATCCAGGTCTTCAAAGCTTACTTAAAGGATTTTCAGAACTGTGAGGATGAAGCAGTTTGAATGGTAAATATAAGGCAATTTTCCTTGTATGAATGATTTACAAATGTGTCATGGTCACGTGATATTCAGGTTGTGTTTAGTTGTGATAGGAAGAAAATGAAAGCTGACACACACTTTTGCAGGAATGGTCATTTATCATGGAGCTGTATAAAGCCTACTGCTTTTCAAGGTCAAGGACTATGGAATCATCAGAAACTAGAACCCTCATGGATGGAAAATGCAATACAGACATGCTTGATAAAAAGTTTAACACCAGGTCAGGCTGGGTTATGTTGATTAAGGAAACAGCTTTTAACTGAGTCTGAATGAAACTCACACACTGCTATATTAACACCTCCCTTTTCTATATTCACTTCCACTTCTTTTCATTTCTCTTTCTTAACCTTTGTGTATTTCATGTATTGTGATTTTTTTTTGTTCTGTTCCCTTATTACCTTTCCACATACAACCCCCACCACTTCCATTTCTTCTTAGCTAAGGTGTTTATTGTATTACCACCTTTATCTATCAAATAAAGTTATTGGCAGAAAAACATTTTTTTGGCCAAATGTACTTTCACACACATGCAAACACATTACATAAACACAGCTTTCAAAACCAGGCGTTAAGAAAAGGATACTGTTTCAAAGAGTAGAACTTATTTTGTATAGCTCTGTCACTGACAATATTAATAGTAAAATGAAGAATAAGAACTTTTTTAAAATTTTTATTGGTTTTTAAAACAAACAATAACAAACAAAACCTAAAAACATCAGGCCATCTGCCATATATGTACATACAGTGTGCCGGTTGGTTTACAAATTGTTTTGTGCTTCCATTTCGTAGTCTTCAATTACCATTACATTGTATATGATCTCGTATTTTCAATCCAATATTAAATACATTGGTATCATTATTAATCAATCATTTGACTATAGTTTTATTCATTCATGTTTTAGGAAATAATCATATTTTACTTAATTTGTTTTGTGACAATTCATATTATCATCCCAAATCTATCCTAAAATCATTTTGTAGATATAATAAGGAAAGAATATATCTTTATATATTTCGTATTTTCTAAAAGTCTACATATTTCATTACTATACTTTATTGTCTAACCATTAATAGAATAGATCCCAAACTTTATAAAGTTGTTTATCATCCTGTTCTCTAATTTCAAATGTCAATCTGCTCATTTCAGCACATTGCAATATTTTCTTAATGATTTCCTCCTGTGATGGTATTTTCTCATTTTTCCAGTTTTTAGCAAATACAATCCTAGCCGCTGTTAATACATTTACAATCAGGTATTTCAAGTCTTTACTATATATTTCAGGTAAAACTCCCAATAAAAATATCACTGGTTTTAAATCTATGTTTTTTTATCATTTTTTCCAACCACGTGTGGATTTTAGTCCAATATGTTTTAGCATCCGCACAAGTCCACCACATATGGTAATAAGAAAGAATATAAGAACTTTTTCAGTTGTTGTAAAAGAGTAACACTTATTATTTATTTGTAATTTCTGATTGGGTCATTCATTCATTCATTCATTCATTCATTCATTCATTCATTCATTCATATTTCCTATATCTAAATCATCCCTATCCCTCAAAGAGGAGCTTTGCATGATTATCAAACTATTTTTGGTCTTTTATTAAATGTCAGAAAAATTCTAATAAGGCCTAAATTTACCAGAAATTTATTTTTATTCTGATCATATAGATATCAATAACAATAGCCATATAACTGCCTGAAGTTCATCACTGCACATAATCTTGAAGTTCCCAAAGCAACTTTGGGTCCAAGCGTGTTCTTTGAAGAAAGCTTTGTTAGCATAGTGGAGAGTAAATATTTTGCTTGTGGAAGATTCCATGTTTATTTTTTTAAAGTAGAAGATAAGCAAAAAAATCTTTTGCACTGAAACTGGGAACTTATTTATTAGCTTATTCAAAGCAGTTAATGAATACCAGCCATAAAATACAGTTCCTATATGTAAAAAAATATACAGAAATGGACTTCATATCAATAGTTCTTTTCAATGGAGATTAGGGGGAAAGGTATCTACAGATTATATAAAAAAACAGCCATAGTTCCACATGGGATTAAGATACAGGACTATGGTTTGGGAGATCCAGATTCAAATTGTAACTCAATTATAATGTTTGTTATTCTAAATTGGTCACATTCCTAATCTACCTTACAAGATTTTATATGGAATAAAATAAGGGACACCCCATACATATCCCCTTGAGCTCCTACATAAAAGATGGAATATAAATTCAATCAATTATGTTTGAGAGAAATGGTGATGATGATGATACCATGCCACTTTGATTCATCATTCTTATGATGTGTGGGACTTTTTCTTAATTTCCAGGAGGAAGGACTGGTTTCTTGCATGCTATTTTTTTTAATTTGCGTGCATATATCTACACATGAGAGTTCACACAAGACATACAGTAAGATATTAAGAATGGGAAACAAGGTTCAAAGGAGAAATATGATTTGGGGTGTCGTTTTTGCCCCCTTTGTTCAAACACATTTCCCTAGGATCACTCTGAATCATTCACATTTCCCCCTTCAAATAGAGATTAATGCATAACCCTATTACACATATTTATAATAAGAAAAGAATGTAATCATGATCATTCCATAAGTGGGAAAAAATGGGAGCCACAGCCATCTGGTTACCCTCCCTTGCCACCCACATACTGAAACATAATCAGATGCCCAGCAAGAAACAAATTTAAAACACACAGAGGAGCCTCACCCCATGTTGTGGCAGCAGCAGATCCAACAATATGTATCTGCGTGGAATCTTTAAGAATTTTCTTCCTGCTTCAGCCAAAACAATTTCTGCAGAAACTCAATTTTTTTCTTATTGCAGATGGAAATGGAAGGTGTGTGTGTGTCACAGATCATCCACAATATAAAAACTATTGATTATTACTTATTAGGCCTTATTTCGTGCTTTCCTCTACTCTTTTATTATAGACTCATTTCTATTGGCTGTTTTGACTAGAATAAATGTCTATAAAAATGCCAACAGTTCCAGCATTGTAATTACATAATATATTGATATTAGTTCCTTATATTATTTTGATTTAAGTCCCTAGTTGTCCCCGCCAACAGCATGACACTATTGCATATCAATCCTCTTCTTTTTCCATAGTAGGTTACTCAGCAACTTGGATATACAGAGATTGTATTTCATCCATTGCAGTCTGTCTGTGAATCCATAATTAACAATTGCTTTACCTATCCGGAAAGCTAGCAGCTTTTTTAGAGAACACTATTAATATATGTTCATAAAGTATCCCACAAATTAACAGGGGAAAAAACTACTTTTTAAATTATCTATTTTTGCTTCACAGAGTCTTGTGATTATTTTATTTTATCCTAGAATAAAATAGCAAATGATTTGGATTTATTTTTTTCAAAAACAATCAAAAATTAAATAGTCATTCTTTGTAACTTAAAAAAAAAAAAACTATAGTACTTCATAATAGGAAGAAAAAAAAGATCAGGCTGTCATTGACTTGGCTCACATCAAGTGCCTGGTATGTTTTGGATCTCACTGTTGCCTCATAAAAAATAGCACCCTGAAGACCACCTTGTACTTATTTGTGTTGATATATTATAAAGTAACACAAATAGTGTTTTATGGTGGCATTGGGCTTATCTTTTATTATCTTCTACTTCTCAGTCAATAGCTTTTAATTGCTAAGAATAGGATATACAAAAATAAGTTTAATAACCTACTCTCTAATAAACAATTTGGTTTCAGAAAAAAACTAGCCTGTAATCTGCAACTCTTACACCTCAAAAACATATGGACTACACAACTCGATCAGGGCAAAACAATAGATGAAATCTACAGAGAGTTCTGTAAAGCCTTTGATTCAGTGGTACATGACAAACTACTCCTAAAACTAAAATCTTACGGTATCTCTGGACAACTGCATAACTGGACAGAAGCATTTCTGTCAAGCAGACAACAAATGGCCAAAATTGGAAGCGTCCTATCAAATTCTGTACCTGTCAATAGTGGTGTCCCCCAAGGCATTGTTCTAGGACCAACTCTCTTCATACTCTACATAAATGACCTCTGTGATCATTTTAAGAGCAACTGCATTCTTTTCACTGATGATGTAAAGCTGTTCAATACCACAGACAATACTGCTACCCTTCAGAAAGATCTTGACTATGCATCAGAATGGTCAAACAAATGGCAACTTCAAATCTCAACAAATAAACGCTCTGTCTTACATATTGGCAAAAAAAAATCAGAAAATAAGATACAGGCTGAATAGTCAAGACTTTGTTGATGATCCAAACTCTGTCAAGGATCTTGGAGTACTCATCTCAAATGATCTAAGTGCTAGAGCCCACTGTAACTACATAGCCAAAAAGGCATTAAGAGTTGTTAAGCTAATCCTACTTCGTTTTTTCTGGTAATATCACACTACTAAGTAGAGCATACAAAACATTTGCTAGACCAATACTTGAATACAGCTCATCAGTCTGGAACCCATATCATGTATCTGATATTAACACAGTTGAGAAAGTCCAGAAATATTTCACAAGAAGAGTTCTCCACTCCTCTACTTGTTGCAGAATACCTTATGTCACCAGACTTGAAATTCTAGACCTAGAAAATCTAGAACTACGATGCTTTTGTTCCGATCTAAGTATAGTATATAAAATCATACATTGCAATGTCCTACCTGTCAATGAATACTTCAGCTTCAATCATAACAATACAAGAGCACACAGTAGATACAAACTCAAGGTTAATCACACCAAACTTGACTGCAGAAAATACGACTTCAGCAACAGAGTGGTCAATGTCTGGAATGTCTACCTGATTCTGTGGTTTCTTCCCCAAACCCCAAAAACTTTAATCTTAGACTGTCTACTATTGACCTCATCCCTTTCCTAAGAGGTCAGTAGGGGGCATGCATAAGCGCACCAATCGTGCCTACCGTCCCTGTCCTATTGTCTCTTTTATTTATTTTTTATTTTTCTTATATGTATCCATGTATTCATAACTATGTTTTTACTTATACCTATTATCTTGTAAACAATTGACAAAAATAAATAAATAAATCAAAAATAATAAATAAAAAGTTGTCTATGGTAGGATTCCAAAATCTCTAGACTAGTGCTAGAGATTTTCCTCAAATTCTCAAAACTATTAAACCAAGAGAAAAAACAATAGAGGTACTATTGTTGGCAAAGAGTGTACAACAAGCAAAAATCTGATCCAGTGGACATTGTGATGCATTGATTTTTTTCTGCTTTAAACAATCCCAGGTTGACTTTTGTACAGCTAATCCGAAGCTAGGAGCTGCTGTTTCAGATCAGCTACTTTGTTCTAAGTGAAAATTGCTGAAAACGGCTCTGTGGACAACTCCCTCCTGGCTTTATGATCCAAAGAGCCATCTGTGATCCTGCCGGTTCAAGTCCAAGGTTTTAAAAATAGCTTGCATTTTTCATAAACATGAGATTATGGTTGACTTTTTACATAAGAATTTGAACCTCAGTTGACAATCCACCGATATAAATGAAAAGACTCCAGCATAATTAAGAGGTTTTAGGACAGATATTTAATTAAGGAATGCCCTACTATACGTTTTCTTTGCACTGTTACCAATATAAAGGTAAAAGAGATTGAATGTTAGCTTTGGGTGAGTTAAGAGATCATTGGAGAATAACTCATATGTGCAAATGAAGGATCTGTGGGGTCAAAACATTTACAATAATAAGGGTGCAATTCAGCCTTTATTATTATCAGTAGTGGGGAAAGCATATTTACAGCTACATATCTAAACCAGCCTATATTTAAAAGCTTAAATTATCTTAAAAGTGAGTGACACAATCCCTCCACTCCTGCAAGCTCTGGAGTAGAGTACTCGCACCATTTTTGCATCCATAGCCAACTGGACTGCATACATGTGTTGCAGGACCCTTAAGCTATGGTACAAAATAATCCATTTATGATGCAAGAAATACCCAATAAAGAACAAAATTCTTTCCCAAAGGAAAGATCTCACTCAGAACAATTTTCAAATCATCTTTGGAGAAACATCATAGACAGAACTTTAGGCAGAGTGCTGAAGATAGCCTTCCTTCATATAATGTAGAGGCTGGGGGCAGTAAACAGACAGATGTCATTATTTAACAACACATCTATAAGTAACTGAGGTGGTGGGGAATAGACTCCCTTCAGTGCTCCCTTATGCCTTGCTGCTATTCCTGTACTGACAAAGTTACTGATGTTAAACATGGCATTTTTGCTCTATGTCACAGTAGCCATTATGAGTTCCCTTCAATGATCCAAGCTATTCACACACACACACACACACACACACACACACACATGCAAACACTTTCTCATAGTTATAATAGGCCACAGTGGTCCATGGCAGATTCTCATTTTCCAGTTTTACATACATACGTTGTTTGCTTTTTAAAAGAAACTGGCAAGTTGTAAACTCGGTATGTAGTCCAAACAGTGTTTCATTGCTATCACAGATACACATAAAAATAAATTTTAAGAAATGGGTCAGCATCCTAGTAGTTCAGCAGATTAACATTGAATGACATCATGCAACATGGAATCAACAACAAGAAAGAACATTGGTGTGCATTCCTTTCTGGTTAGTTTGTCAAAGAACTATTAAACAGAAAGAATTGTTCACCCTGTAGAAAAACTGGGTTTTTGATCTGATCTGACCTGAAGAATTCCATGTGTGAGAAAATTCAAATATTAACTCACTGATTACGTGGCATCAAGTCGTTCTTGAATCTCAGCAACCATATAGATAGTTTTTTTTCCATGATATTCTGTCATAGAACCTTCTCCAAAGAGACATAATGTTCTCTTACATAATGTTCCAAAGTACAATAATTTGAGCCTCCTCATTTGTGTGTTAAGAGAGAATTCTGGGTACATTTATTTGATGATCCCTTTATTTATTTGGTTGGTTGGTTGGTTGATTTTTTGGCTGTACACAGTATTTTCAAGAGTCTTCCCCAATATGAAACTTCAAAAGCATCAATATTCTTCCTATCTTACTTTTTTTAGGTCTAACTTTGACTTCCACGGAATGTCAAATTAGTTGCAAATCCTAATATGGTGCTAAACCACTCCAAAAATTATTTAAAGACTTTTTTTTTTAATGATAGAGGCTTATATAATATTTACCTCACTCTTAGGATATCTTAGTATTCCTTTTCAATTTTCTTTTAATATAATATTTTATTTGGCCAAGGGTGGTTAGACATTTGTTTAATGAGCTTGTTTTATGCACACTGTATTTGTTTAATGAGTTTGTTTTATGCACACTGTATTACTTTAAGTAACAAATAGTAGTACTACAAGACCTCTCAATTCCCTCCTTTCCTAGCTTCCTCTGCAATAATTCATATGAAACTCTACAATACCTATGGATGCCCTTCCTTCCCATTCTAAACAAATGCTGAAAGATGAGCTCATTTATTATATTTTCACTTAACATTTAACTGCAACAGAGAATGCACTATGGTTGCACAGTAAAGTCAAGATACTCATTCTCACAGAATTGAAATTTATTTGTCTACCATAAAATGTATTTTCTTTGAAACACACAGCTCTGAGTTATATTTTTGTAATATATACATTTTGTGCATATCATTAAAGATTAAATCAGCAATCATAAAAATACAGATTTTCAGATAAATATGTTTTCCATGTTTTCCAGTATATTTAAGAAATCCAAAATCAGTATGTTTATCTAAACTTCCTAAAGATATGATTTTTCTCATTCATTCATGCACATTGCTGTAGGTTTTGCAGCTGTACTAACTCTGCACATACTATGAATAGTTTACTTTCTTTGGGCTATTTCTTTCTTTTTATGTAAGTGATAAAATAAGAATCATTTTCAGGGTTCAAGCAGAGGTTAAATATATTGCTCCCCTGATGCTGTGTGAATGCCTGGCCACCAATTCAAAAATGGAATGCTTCCTAAGTCTTACACTGTTAATTATTATTGGTGGTGTTTACCTACATGGGTAGAAGGCAGTGACCCAATCAATGTCAGTGAATAATTTTTCTCAATGTTGCATAGAGCAGAGAAACATATTATTTGAACTAATAATTGGAGAACACATATATGATTAGAAAATGCAAAGGGTGACTAAAAAGGAGTGATATTGGAAAAGGAAAGGAGCACAAATACAAATGTAGCTAGATCAAGGATGTCAAACTCAAGACCTGCATGCCAGATCCAGCCTACAGGGTGCTTAGAACTGGCCCTTTGGCCGACCTGGAAACAGCAAAGGACCTTCCCACACAGCCCTCCTAAGCTCCATTTTTTCTGGCAGATGGTTACAGGAGCCCATCAAAGCTGAAAATAGAGATCTCAGGGGCTGTGGGCAGCCCTCTTAAGCTCCGTTTTCATTGGCAGAGGGTTGCAGGAGACCATCGCAACTAAAATTGGACCTCAGGAGGGCTGTGCACTAGCAGAGGGTTGCAGGAAGTTGATGCAGCCAGAAACAGAGCTTGGGAGCCCATTTTTGCTGGCAGAGTTCTTGAGCCACCATAGGTGCTTTCGACACGAGTGATGTTGAGCCATGCCCACCCTGGTGTCGTCCTCACTAAGTAGTGGGATTCAAATAATCCCACCACCAGTTAACCAAAAATGGGAGTGCACACACATGTGCATGCACACAGCTTTTGTGCATGCATGTGCACAGCTTTCAGGTGGCAAAGCTCAACCAAGCAGGCTTTCGGGGCCACCTTCTCCAATACATCTTTATTCTCCGGGGCAGTGGCTGCTTCTCTCCAGTGCTGCTCTTTCTGGAAGAGTATCTTGTGAGCAGCTGTGAGTCACCGCTTTGGGTCCTCTAAGTGCCATATGGAAGGCACTGCAGCACAGAGAAGCAGCAGCCTATTAGGGCAGGAAAGGGTGAGAGTGGGAGCAGGTGGGTGGGACCAGACAGAGGTGGTATTTGCCAATTCTCCAAACTACTCAAAATTTTCCCTATCGGTACACCCGAACCAGTCTGAACCGACTGAATACCAACTCTGCCCCCGCTCCCTCAAGGTCAAACACAACCCTGATGTGGCCCTCAATGAAATCGAGTTTGACACTCCTGAGCTAGAGGAATAGGTTCTTCCTCCCTTCCTTCCCTTCCCTTCTATTTCCTTTCTTTTCCTTGAACTTGCAAGTCCAATCCTTGAGGAAATCCTTTTGAAGAGAGACCAGATTAATTCAGTTCCTGTCAAGGTTCCAACTAATGAACTCAACCAATCCAGCACGCTCAGACTTTCAGCTTTCTCAAAGAACTGTTTTATTGAGTACATCATTTTGGCATATTAATCACATCAATTGCCAATTGTAACCTTTTTTCCTCACAGTTTTCCATTTTCAATTAGACCAACATCTTTGGAGCATTTTGTGAAAATAATAGATATTATTTTACTTGAATGCTTCAAAAAGATTGAGAAGGTAGCCTCATTTCCTATATTCAAGAGAATCAGTAGATAGCATAAGACTCAGTTGACAATGATGGTTTCATGCAACATGTTCATGTCATCACAGGTATATTTGACATGTTTATATTGCAGTATAAGTCAACTATTTATAAACAATATTTTATCAGGGACTGCTATCAATTCCTTGTGGGAAAATGTGGATATCTCCTAAAGACAAATGGGTTGTTGGGCTAGAGGAAGAGACAAGACGGCTATGCAGACTGTTGGCTGAAAGTGTGAGGGCTGATTCTGCCAAACTCTAAGCAAAGATCCAGAGATCTTTATGAAAAACAGTCCAACTGCCTTTAATATCCAAAGCTGAGAAATTAGTAGCAAGATGTCTCTTATGAAATAAGGGCAGAAAAAGAAACATACAATTTAATTCCTGGGCTGTTTTATATTTAGTGGCTAGACTTCTAAATTCTGCAACATCTGGTCATATTTATTATTAGGGCTTCTTCAATTGCAATGAAAATAATTATATATCAAAGCTTAGCCCTTCACTCTTAATCCTGTTAGTCATTGAGTGCTGATTGTTTTCTAGAGAGAGTGATGTACTTCTATGCCTTGGTAAAGCTCTAAGAGAAGAGGCCTGAGGAAAAAGAGAATAAGACTCCTGCCCAATTCATAGCAATGCAGAAAGAAACTTCGATCCATATAATTTAAACAACAAAGTGAAGGTTTGGAATGACTTCTATGCATTTGGGGTTTATGCCAGAACTTCACAGATCCCAAATCATGACAACTATGTCAATAAGAATGGATTTTAACTGTAAGGATCTCAGCATGCAACATCCAAGAACTTCTGAATGAACTTCTCCTTTTAATAGTTCGAGCAGATTCATGAAAAGGGGGCCATTGTGCCATGTTTCAGTTTACAGCTTGGTACAAGGAGAGAACAAAGCCCTTTATCAGCCACAGTCAGAAAGCTAAACCTGCTACCTGGACTTGTTTTACTGTGAAAGTGTCTAACAATAGAAGTAAGTAGGGAAATGTCTTTCTCATCTGGCAGTCAATAGAGAATAGGCTGCTGTGTTCCTGTCTCCCAGTATGAGCTGTTGAAAAGGCAGCAATGAAGAAGAAAAAGTACCACATACACATTGCCAGTGAGACTTAAATACATAAAAAGAAGTAAGAAGAACAACAATTTCCTTTTTGTCTGCCTGTTTTTCTTTACTTTTCTCCTCGGGCTCAGTATTTATTTGCCTTTTCTAAAGAAGCAAAAATATCCTTTGTTATATCCAGAAAATTCAGAACTACAAGATGCACTGGAATCCTTAAGTTTGTGATAATATCTTGCTTTAAATTGTCTTAGAGTGTTCTCTATTGGGAAAATGCTACAAGAAAAAGTGTCCAATGAACATTCTTATTTGTAATAGGTTACAAGGGTATAGAAATATGCCTTTGGTTTTTGGATCACACTTAATTGTCCACCTACTTCACAGGTATTAATACTTCCTGCCAAGGAAGGACTGGGACTTATTCAGAGCAGTCCATATTTAAATGAGCAGCCTTTAAAACTTTAAACCTACTTAAGAAAGGGATTTTTTAAATGGGGGCTTTCTTCCCTTAGTTAACCTGGACCTTTCTGAAACATTTTCAAGTTTTAGAAGACAGAAAGAAATGGGAGGGAAAGAGAAACTGTGCTTTTGTGATAACAAGGATAGCTTCCAACCATGATATGACTTTACAGATTCCAGTAAGTGAGAAAGAGATATCGAAGTAATATATCTATGTTTTCAATGTTCTGTAGTAAGTTTATTCTCCTAGGATGAGCAATACATAAAAAGCTATATTGTATTTTTATGGTATAACTCTTTATTCCAGTTCAGACCAATTTTCTCTAAAAATCAAATATCTTGCACTCTATTCTTATTTAGTATTTTTATTGTTTGTGGGTCAGTCTTCTTAGTCTAGCAGTAAATTTATTTCTTTAGCCTACATCCCCTTTCATTTTTATGAGTTCTACAATATTGAAAATTTTTAAAATAAAAATTCCATGTCATATTCTTTAGGCTGTGTGTAACAGACATACATTCATTGTTTTTTTTAAAATGCCTAACCTACATTAATGCATAATTTCAAATCTCAGGAAGCACCTAGTATTTTGTTATGAATGAAAGAAATGTATCCTGCAAAGAGAAATGTGACTAAACTCTTGTTTTCCCTAAGGTAATTGATGAGAAAGAAGATAATTGTAATAGTGATTTTCTTCCACAACAAATCGTTTTTAAATACAAATTACTCTGCACCTATCCATGTCACAATTGGCAGGTATCATGTCTTTATAATGAACTAATATGCCACAAGTTTAATCAAATTCCGCTGAGAAATGACATTACACATTTAAATGAGAAAACCTTCAAATTGTATTTAAAGTGTCATTGAACTTTGTCTGAAATTCAAAAGACTACAAAATCTAAAGATTATTCTGCTTTGTCAAATAATAATAATAATAATAATAACCCAGTGAGTCACTACTTTGACCCTGGTTATGAGGTTTGTGTTTTCTGAGGAAGATTAAAGGTATGCCAGAGGCTCAACCATACTGGACAGACCAAGAATGTCTCTCCTATAAACAATATGGGAAGATGTAATGACAAATGGGCTACAGAACTAAGGACTATTGGCTAATTAACCTGGGCTAGTATGCAAGGCTATTGGAAGAAAAGGTATTTATCTATCACAAGTATTCAAAGATTGAAAATAAAGAAATATTGTCAAATAGAAAGAGAATAACTGTGGCAAAAGAAAGCAATATATTAAAAAGGTAGTTGAACTTGAATGGGTTGTCAACATCACTAGCTTCCCTCTTTCTACTGCAGAATATAATATCTTTCATAAAAGCCTCAAGTATAGCACAGATGTAGCTAATCAGCTGGAATTTTTTGCAGACTTATTGCTGCTACCACCTCAAGGCAGCTTAGGAAAACAGAAAGTATTGAAGGAAATCACAAAATACCATGACAGGTATATAGAAGTAGAATGACTATGGCAAAAGAAAGCAAGAAAGTTCCAATAGTAATAGGTGCCATAGATGTAATAACAAAACTTCTGAAGTATCACTTGAACATCATCGGCATTGACAAAATAGCCACAAGTCAATTTGCAAAATGTACCTTTATTTGAAACATCTTGTGAAGATACCTTTAACACCATCGAACAACAGCATCTGTCTATCCCATATCTTGCATTTCAAATTCCCAGAGGTTGTGGGAGGAGCTGCTGGCTGCCTGTGAAGGAAGCAGAGGGTGAATAGAAAGGAGAAAGATAGCGGCCCGCACACCGTTAGGTGCACGAATCATATAACTATAAACCAAGAATACTAATAAGACATTTAGAGTAAGTGCACTTGAGATTGTGATTTTATTTTATTTCAAAATGACCTGCTTAGTTCAGTGTAATACTTGTTTTACAGCTGTCTTTCACAGTACTCTTTTCAAACTTGGATACTGTACCCTTTGTAAAAAAAATTACCAGTCTACATGGACAGATTACCTATCTAGAATCTCTAATCTGTGCTCTCCAATCAGAAATTAGGTGCCCAATCCAGCCATCTATTGAGCTGCCATGCTACCAGCCCCCACTACCACAAAGATCCTACAGGAAAAGGGCAGTATGGACAACCGTGGGATCTGGCAGGATGAGAGCTGTGGACCATAAACACAAAACTTTTGCTGTGTCCCAGCACAACAGATACAATGCCTTTGCTGACCTTAATAGGGACACTAAAGTGACAGGTCAAGGTAGTTGTGATAATGATAACTTAAGTAAGCCAGGGATCATGGTCCTAGAAGAAGAGCTTACTTTGGAAAGGAGAAAGTGTGAGTTAGGTATTACGCACCAGTCACACAAGAAGAGCAAGGCATCCAAAAAGAGAAGCCACCTTCTGGTTGGGGACTCAGTTGTAAGGGATGTAAATTTAGGAAAGAATACTGAGATTTTGAAAGAGGTCAGGTGTCTACCAGGTGCTTCTGCCAGTAGAGGCAAGAAGTATATTCTTAAGATAGTCAAGAATGCCAGCAAGGGCTGTGATGTTGATGCTATTATACATCTTGATACAAATGATCTGTCCCAGAAGGATGTACTTTCTGTTCAGAAAGACTCCCAGAGCTTGGGGTATGAACTTAGTAATATGAACTGTAGGCTTATCTTTTCAGAGGTTTACCAGTATACAAGGAACAAAAAGGGAAAGGGCAGCGTGTAGCAGAGTTTAATGTGTGGCTAAAGGAGTGGTGTAAAAGGGAAGGCTTTGGTTTTATTAGTCAAGATGTCTGCAGCTGGTCCAATGAAAAACTGTACAAAAGAGATGGTTTGCATCCATCAAAAAAAGGGACTGAGTTACTTGGCATTAAATTCACAGATTTCCTGGATAAACATTTAAACTGAAAAGCGGGGACGGAGAATTAATGGATTCAGAACATCTCTGTCCCCAGCAACCTAAAACTGATAAGGAAACCAGTGCATGCAAAATAGATGTTTGTGCAGGTAAGATTATCAACCTTGATGCCAACCAAAACCAAGCATTTAATAGTGAGTACCATACCGTGTGCACTAATCAAACAGGTGGCAAGAAAGTAGGGACAGGCAGGCACAACACAGGTAATGTAGACAGGAAACACAATGTCAGACATAAAGATCTCAAGTGCCTATATACAAATGCACAAAGTCTGGGGAACAAGCAAGGTGAACTCGAGCTATGAATACACGAAAGTAAATATATAGTTGGAATAACAGAAACTTGGTGGGATGAAACCCATGACTGGAATATACTGGTAGAAGGATACAAATTATTAAAAAAAACAGACCCCATAAAAGAGGAGGTGGAGTTGCACTGTATGTAAAGGACCACTATATTGCTACAGAAATGCATGAAACCAAAGATGAAACCTCCTAGAATGCATATGAGTCAATATAAAGGAAAAAAAGAATGACATGGCCATAGGTGTATATTATAGGCCACCCATTCAAGCAGAAAAAATAGATGTCATTTTTTCCAGCCAACTAACAAACATATGCAGGAAACATACAACAATAGTAATGGGAGACTTCAATTATCCTGATATCAATTGGAAAACTAATTCTGCACCAAGTGAGAAATCAAATGAGTTCCTAACCAACCTAGCTGACAACTTTGTTGTCCAAAAGGTAGAGGCTGAAACTAGAGGGACAGCCATACTGGACTTAATTCTTACAAACAGAGAAGAAGTGATAGAGGGAGTTAAAACTGCAGGAATCTTGGGTGAGAGTGACCATGTCATACTGGAATTCAACATAGCACAAACACAAGCAACAGAACATAATGACACCAGAGTCTTGGATTTTAAAAGAACTGCTTTCATTAAACTCAGAGAGAACTTGGGAAAGATTCCATGGATGAAAATCCTAAAGGGGAAAACAACTCAAGAATTTTGGGAAACTCTATAAAGTATGATCATGACCAGACCAGCACAATACCACTGAGAAAGAAAAACAAGAAATCCAAGAAGAAACCAGCATGGCTACACAAAGATCTCTGTGGCAAATTGAAAGAACAAAAGGACAAGTACAAAAAATGGAAAGAAGGACATACAACTAAGGCAGAATATCAACAGATAGCCAGAATCTGCAAAGACAAAGTCAGGATAGCAAAGGCTCAGAACAAACAAAGACTTGCAACAAAAGTCAAAGATAATAAAAAAAAGTTTCTTCCAACATATAAATAACAAGAAAAAAATCAAGGAAACAGTCGGTCCACTAAACAGAGAAGATGGCAAGGAAGTAACAGGTGACAGAGAGAAAGCAGAACTGCTTAACTCATTCTTTGCCTCTGTCTTCACGCAAAAAGAAACTATAGCTCAACCCACCAAAACCATAACTGTAAAAGACAAACCAGAAATAAAAGTTAAAATAAGCAAAAAAATAGTAAGAGAATACCTGTCTGATCTTGATGAAAACAAATCACTGGGGTCTGATGGATTACATCCCAGAGTTTTAAAGGAGCTGGCAGAGGTCATCTCAGAACCACTGCACCATATCTTTCAAAAATCCTGGAGCACCGGGGAACTACCAGAGCACTGGAAAAGAGCTGATGTGGTTCCCATCTTCAAAAAAGGAAGAAAAAAAACAGACCCAGGAAACTATAGACCAATCAGCCTAACATCAATACCCGGGAAGATACTGGAAAAGATAATAAAAAAACAGATCTGCCAACATCTAGAAACAAGTAAAGTAATAACTAGCAGTCAGCACGGGTTTGTTAAAAACAGATCATGCCAAACCAATCTTATTTCATTCTTCAACACAGTGACTAAATTTAGACCAGCAAAATACTGTTGACATAATATATTTAGATTTCAACAAGGCATTCGATAAAGTAGACCACAACCTACTTCTTAGTAAGCTAGAAAAAAAGTGGAATAGATAGCACCACCACTAGATGGATTTGCAACTGGCTGGCAAACTGTATTCAACGAGTAGTTCTTAATGGGTCTAAGTCTCCATGGAGGGAAATAAGCAGTGGGGTGCCACAAGGTTCCGTCTTAGGCCCAGTACTCTTCAATATCTTCATTAACGACTTAGATGAGGGAATAGAAGGGGAACTTACCAAAACTGCAGATGATACTAAGCTGTCAGGAATAGCTAACACCCAAGAAGATAGGCTCAAGATCCAGATGGATCTTGATAGACTAGAACACTGGGCCATATCTAATAAAATGAAATTCAATATAGAGAAAAGTAAAGTCCTACACTTAGGCAAGAAAAAGCAAAAGTACACATATAGACTGGGTGAAACCAGGCTCAATAGCAGTAACTGTGAGAGGGATCTTGAAGTCTTAGTGGACAATCAGCTAAATATGAGCCAGCAGTGTGCAGCAGCCACCAAAAAAGCTAATGCAATCCTAAATTGTATTAACAGAGGGATACAGTCAAGATCAAGGGAAATACTAATGCCACTCTATAAAGCCTTAGTAAGACCACACCTAGAGGACTGCATCCAGTTTTGGTCACCACATTATAAAAAAGATGTTGAGACTCTAGAAAAAGTACAGAGAAGAGCAACCAAGATGATTAGGGGACTGGAGGCTAAAACTTACAACGAACGGTTGCAGGAACTGGGCTTGGCTAGTCTAGTAAAGAGAAGGACCAGGGGAGACATGATAGCAGTCTTCCAATATTTGAGGGGCTGCTACAGGGAGGAAGGGGTCAAGCTATTTTCTAAAGCTCCTGTAGGCCAGACAAGGAATAATGGATGGAAACTGAACAAGGAGAGACTTAACCTGGAAACAAGGAGAAACTTTCTGAAAGTGAGAACAATCAACCAATGGAACCGCTTGCCCTCGGAAGTTGTGGGAGCTCCATCAGTTGAGACTTTCAAGAAGAGATTGGACTACCATTTGTCAGCATAGGGTCTCCCGCTTGGGCGGGGGGTTGGACTAGATGACCTACAAGGTCCCTTCCAACTCTGATTGTCTGTATCTGTATCTGTCTTTGGTCAGGACTTGATAGTTGGATAAAAATGCCAATCCAGTTTAAACCCGTGGCTGATTGAGTGACTAACCATAATTATTATATCAAGGCACATTAACATATGAATCAGGGTAAATTATACTGTATATAAAATCTGAAACCTTAGGTGTAGCTTTGCTCTGCATATTTTCTTACAGTTCCTATGTCATCAAGTGAAAAACCGTGTCATTTTAAAAGAATCACTGTATTATCAATTACCAAATATTATCTGTAAATATATATGTCACTGAAGTGCAAAGTAACGTAACTGAGTCAAAAGTGGCATGATTATTTGCTTAACATGTATTGTGAAACTGCAGAAGAATGGCAAAGACCGTTTGTATGTTACAACCATAGCTGATTTGAATGTAGAACAACTCAGTGTACTATAAACATGTGAGGATTTCTTAGGTTGTACAAAGTCAAAAATAATTAGTAGGATGAAATCAGCACTGGTTTTAAATCTAATGGAAACTTTGCAGGACCCACATTGTTCATCCTCACAAATTATCTCAGTCTTTCAGTGACTTGGTCAGATCCCAGACTGTTCTGCCATCAGTAGCCAAAAAGGAAAAAAGCTGGCTGGGCTGACACTAGACAGATGACTTTTTTAATATAAATATCCAGGAGAAGAAGGGGTACTTTTTTAGCCCTCACATTGTATCCATTACACTGGATCCAGCAACACCCAGATCTGGCCTAAACTCGTATTGGCATTGTAGGCATAATCCATTTTAGTCTATGTTTGAATATGATATACATTAGCTGCATCCCTTCTCCATTTTTTCAATTCCTTTCTGAAATATCTTGGCAGATGTTGAAGATCAATTGGCAAAAATGCATTCAGACATTCAGGCAAAATGCATTCAGAAGATCAGCTGGCAAAAATACCTTTTGCCTCATTCTAATTATCAACAGCATTGCCGGTTTCTTTTTGGCAGGATTAAATTTTCAGTTAGGCATAAATCAGGAATGAGAACAAGATGTTTAATCAAATACATGTCAAAAGTGGGATCTTCTTTTTTTTAATCTGAAAGTATTGGTAAAGTTATAGAAGAAAGTATAAAACTTTTATGTTGCCCAAAGAAAATGATCCCACTATTTATCTTTGTGAAAGAAGGAATAAAAAATAAACAAACAACACATCAATAAAAACACCATTAAGGTACATTAAATTTATTGTATAATTTCCATGCTTATGTCCATTTTGCTGAAAAATCATCTTAATGTTTTGCTCTATAAATGATACAATAATATGCCATATTTTTAATCTTTTGGGACTCTTTCTTCATTTAGGTAATAGATTTCATTTGCATGTTATGCATATTATGAGAATTGAGGTAGACATACTAATAATTAATTAAAGAAATAATTAAAATCCTATTAGTATAGTTGGAACAATTTTAAAGACCATTGTTGTCATGCAACATTGATCTATTCATAAAGTTTTAGATTGACATCAACTGCCAAACATTTATTATACAAAATAGTTTAATAAATACAATCTTACCTTATAGTTGTCATCATTCTAGCCATTGTCTATTCACTGCAGGATGAAGGCCTCTTCCAGATATTTCCAACCAACATGATCTTGAGGTGGGGGGTTGTTTTGTTTTTTTGCCATTTGGGTTGGCAATACTTGTTAATGCCATCAATCCGTCTCTTTTGTGCACACTTTTTATCAAGTGAAATCAATCCATTCTATAATTGCCTTAGTCCAACTGCCATCAGTTCTTCTATGTGCCCAACCCATTTACATTTCAATTCTTTTATTCTCTTGATGCTATTGTATAGTTTCAACTTTCTATCTTGTCTTGTGTGTTTTTCCATGGCTGTTTGCACCACTCATCGCTCTTGCATTGATTGTTAGGTTAGTGTTCATGTTTTACTAGCATGTTTCTTTTCAGGCATGGGGATGGTAATACCTAATAGTAGTTTATCTAAGTTTACCTAACAATGAATAATGAATAATAACAGTAATGTCAGTCCCTTGTATGGTCTCATCCACTCTTGGGAGTTGATATTGAATACTTCAGGAATCCCTGTCCTAAACTTTGTATGACATGTTATATGAATTATGCTGGCTGGCTCATCTAATCTTTCACCAAATGACTCCTCTATTTTATGAATACAGTTATGAGTTCAGACTATTTCTATCCTCTTACTCCCTGCTATGTCCACTTCAGTTAAGTAGGGGAATCATACATACATACATACATACATACATACATACATACATACATACATATTCTTAAGTTTTCGTGGGTACTTACATGTATGGTATTCAGCTTTGTTTGGGTATTTTCCCACATCGTTATAGTTGTGCTTTTAAAGTTGTAGCAACGTTTTAGCAGAATCTCATCTGCCATCATCAGGCTTCTGTATTGTGTCTGATGATGGCAGATGAGAATCTGCTGAAATGTTGCTACAACTTTAAAAGCACAACTATAATGACATGGGAAAATACCCAAACAAAGCTGAATACCATACATGTAAGTACCCACGAAAACTTAAGAAAACAAATATCAGACCTCTAGGAGGAGGAAATAAACAGCCAGACCAAAACCTATGAGAAGCTGGAAGTTAAAAGAGCAGGAATACTATGTGACCTCAAATTCCTACGCAGCTGCAGACACAACAATTCAACACCAACCTGCTTCAAATTAACATTTCATCACAGCACAGCAGCTACTAAACATATCCTGAAAAGAACTGAAATGGCTCTACTCAGGAACAAGCTCCACAGCAAGAGATTCCAATTGGATCAGTGAAACAAAGATTTGTTAACACTACACCTGGAACTGAGCAACAAAATCCACCCTCTACTTTGGGACAAGATAAAACAACTTACAACTTGGAGAGCTGAAACTGAAACCACTTACAAAAATTAGAACATGACAAGAAAGCCCCCAACAACTCACAACAACACCTGAAACAATTAGCATATAACATTTCCAACAGAGAACTCACCAAAACAGAAACAGATGTCCCAACCAAAGGATTCAATTATGCTATAGCACCTGAAAAAATCCCACAGAACCCATCATATGTGGAGTGGAATCCAGCCTAACTAAATTAAATACAGATGAAGCTGATAGAATAAGACACCAAGTCATTAACATCCTATGCACAAGTAAACCACCCAAAAGCAACTTGCACAAAGAGGAACTAAAAGCCCTGCAAGCCCTAAGGAACAACAGCAGCATAATCATACTTCCAGCAGATAAAGATAATGCCACAGTAGTAATGGATAGAAAAGACTATGAAACAAAGTTGACAGACCTACTCCAAGACTCCACATACAAACCCATAAACATGGACCCAGCCACATATCTGGACAAAATAACCAAGAAGAAAATTATACCAAGCCACATGAGCAAAGATATCCAACAGATGATCATCCCAAGAGAAAAATCTTCCAGATGCCTCAAACTATATGGCCTCCCAAAAATAAACAAAGAAGGCATACCTCTCAGACCCATAGTCAGCTCCAGAGGAGCACCACTACAAAACCTAGCCAAATCCTAGCAAAGCAGCTACAGCCCCATGCTGAAGCAGCAGCTTCACATGTACAAAATTCATACCACCTCTTGCAAATAATCAAAGATCTACACATGGAACAAGAAGATCTGCTTGTAAGATTCGACGTGGTTTCACTATTCACTCAAGTCCCAATAAAAGAAACCCTAAAAATCATCAAAAATAAATACCACCCACCCAAACACCTCATGGAACTAGCAGAACACTGCTTAACCAACACATATTTCATATACAAAGGACAAAGATACAAGCAAATTGAAGGAGCCTCTATGGGATCACCACTGTCACATGTCATTGCAAACCTGTTAATGGAAGAATTCTAATCCAGAGCCCTAGCCAATGCCACCCACAAACCCAAACTATGGTTAAGATACATCGATGACACATTTGTGATTTGGCTCCATGGAAAAGAAAACCTAAACAATTTCCTAACACACCTAAATAGCACACACCCCAAAATCAAATTCACCATAGAAATGGAAACAAACAAACAACTACCATTCCTAGATGTACTAATCTACAAAAAAACAGATGGCACACTAGGACACACCATATACCAGAAGAAAACACACACCAACCACTACCTCAATGCTCAATCCCACCACCACCCAGCTCTGTGGCCAAAACACTAATTGCCAGTACCAAATGCCTGGCAGACAAGACACTCATAAAGACTGAACTATGCACCCTGACTAAAGTACTGACAGCCAACAGCCTCCAGAAAAGCAAAATCACTGGCCTGATCCACAAAAACACACTGAGACATAATGGAGATCTAGAAGATGAACAGACCTATGGAACAGCTGTCCTGCCCTACATAAGAGGTACTACAGACAAAATCAGTAAGATACTACACAGGCATCACATCAAGACTGCCTTCAAAACAGACAGAAAAATAGTAGCCATCCTAAGAAACCCCAAAGATAAAATTGACCTGGAAAACCAAGGCATATATGATTTCCCCTGCATATCATTCCCTGCCACATACATTGGACAGGCCAATAGAAGAATAAGTACCCGTCTGGATGAACCAAAAATGCAGTAAAAAAGCTGGAACACACTTCCTCACTAGTCCAACACATGAAAGCTACAGGTCACAGCATTGACTTCAATCGCACCAAAACTCTAGCCACTATAGAAAACCCCAGCTACAGAATTATCAGAGAAGCCATAGAGATTGAAAAAAGACCAGAAAGCATGAATAGAAGAGATGATTCAACCAGACTGTCAATTATTTGGAAGCCTGCACTCACAAACAAAAAATTCTCCACACCACAAGCCAGGCAAACACCTGGGCACAAACAGATCCCCCCGATACCTCCAGCTCAAACACACCCCATCCAGGCACCCAGATGAAACCTAGCTTCCTAATAAAGGATAGCCATCCATTTACTCGGAGCCAAGCCACACTAAAAGCCTCCAGGAAACACAATGTTGGCAGCCAATCAAGACAAAAAATGCTACAAAACAGATAGAAGATATTAGAAACACCAATCAAGCAGAACACAGCAAACTCCAAGACCAGTAAACACAGACCAAGACTCCCAACCAATCAGGATGAAGAAATAACCATTCTAACACAGCAGTAGGCTAGCACCAAAGTTAAAACAGAAATGGCTTTGAAAGCCTGACTCATGAACACAATACAGAAGCCTGATGGTGGCAGATGGGATTCTGCCAAAATATTGCTACAACTTTAAAAACACAGCTATAATGACATGGGAAAATACCCGAACAGTGCTGAATGCTGTGAAAACTTAAGAATATATATATATAATCTTTTTCTTCTGAACATTTCCTAAATGTATCTGGTTAAAATTTGACATGGATTTTAATAATCATCACTGAAAATTTCATCACATGATATCTAGACATAAGAAATATAGCTGGTAATTAGTTCAAGAATCCTTTCACAGGTTTATTTAAATTTATTAAAGCTATTAAAATAGTTTTTTTGTAGATTTCATCTGACCCTACTGAAGAACAAAAAGAAGCTTCTTCATTTTGGTTTAGTTTTTTTAAACCTATTTTCAAAAAGCTTGAATTCCATCTGTCTTTATTTCCATGATCAGAATAAAACAGTAACAGTCAATCAAAAAAAGACATACAAAGCAGAAAACATCATTTCAAGTGATTTCCTGTTAGTATAAAATATTGGAGCAAGACATTATTAATAGATAAACTATAAGCCTAAAACTATGTATATTGTATTATTTAAAACTAAAATAAAACTAGAGAATCATTTAAAGAACATAGCATCAGTAACATTAAATTGTAAAACTGAAACTGTATAGCATAAATATCTTTGGCAGGATGTATGCAGCAAGAGAATCTTTTGCTTCCATCAGTCAGTGATTATTTTTCAGCCTTTGAGCAAATAAGAAACAACAGATATCAACTTTTTCCTAATTTTGGAAGCAGTATGTAGCTGAACTCAGTGACATCCAAAAATGGAACCCCGGCTGAACACAAATGGAAGGAAAGCTGAACAGTAAAAAACTCAAAATATACAAATATACCCACAAATAATATAATATTAAATAAATAATGAAATTATGAAATTAAAAACAACATTTAAAAACTAGATTAATTAATGAAATGTAAGGAATTAATGTTAAAAGCAATGTGAGTCCCAGCATAAGTTGCTGTGTGAAACACCAAATGAATTGTTTCTGGGCTCTGGGAATAAGCTTGCCATAAGTATCTAATTAGCCACTATGTGAAATTAGAAATTGACCTATATTTTCTTCAAGGTTGGCATACTACACATTCATTCAATTAAACAATGTTATCCGTTGGGACCCCAGAAATGCACCTTCGCAACAGCAGTGCCTGCCCTCTAGAATAAGGTTCCCCTGGGATCTGGATGGCCCCACTCTACTATTATCTAAAAGAGTCATGAAAAATCTGGCTTCCACTTAGGCCTTTGGCAAGAGAGAATGAAAGTTCTTGTTTCATTCCATCTGGTATGTCATGCTTGCCATTTTTTTCCTTTATCTTTTATTTGAGTTGATTATAAATTATCTGTTTGAGGAATTGTTGTGAGTCATGGAATCATTGAAATTCTGGCAGCATACACATTTAAAATGATGATGATGATGATATCCAGCAGGGTCCATCTTTTGTGTGCAAATATTCTGATTCTTATTTTGACAATAATCTTGAGGAGCTTGTGCAAAACTTCTTGAAATGATTCTTGTTGGAGCTCTAGGGAATCACTGTAATTTTCTTTTATTTATTCATTAGAATAAATAAACATACATAATATTCTTTCCTCCTCCTCTTCTTCCTCAGGTGGGTTAGGTGGGTTGGGTTAAGAGAGAATAATTGATCCAAAGTCACCCAGCTGACTTACATGTCTAAGGCAGGACTAGAACTCACAGTCTATTGCTAGCCCAACTCTATAACCAAATGGACTCTTTGTTCATCTGCCATTAACACAGAATCAGTAATAGACCATATTATCTAACACAACAAAATCAGCTTCAAACCCACCAGCATCTGAATGTATCTTGGCATGTTTTGCTCTTAAAGACAAAATCAAGTTCATTAATTTGACATGATTATTTTGTTTTTTAAAAAATTAAAAATTGGTGTAATTATGAAACCGAGTAGCATATCTGTGCTGTATAATTCTAAAACAATTGAAGCCAAGTATTTAGAATAGTTATTTTAACTATGTCCTGCAGGTGAATTTGGAAATAATTGGTAAGAAGGTAGTTTAATGCAAAACATTGAACAGTGTAGTTTGACCTCCTCTATTTGGTAGCTCATAGCTAATAACGTAAGGAACACTGGGGTCCAGAAATCAATATAAATTATGCAAACTGGATAAAAATCTAGTGAAATAAACCAAGAATAAAAAAATATTCCTCATATAATCCCAATGACTACTATTGTGTTATCATTATACTTCCAAGTAACAATTCCTGGATAGAAATCTGGAGATCTTTACTGCTAATTTGCTTGCAAAAAAGACAGCTCACAATCTGGTATTCTCTCTGCCCAAAATCCTGTCATACTCCATTATCTCACTTTCTCAGAGGCACAGAAATGATGGAAAAAAGAGAGGCATGATGCCAAACAAGATATTATGAAATGGTATCATTGAGGAATCAAACCTTCTCCTCTCTGACATTAGTTAAAAAACAACCTCTGTTGATTATTGGTAATGACCTTTATGCCAATACAGTTCCTTTCTTTCTGATATAAAGTAGTCCTTCTATTACAGATCTTCTACTAGGGACTATACTAATAATAAATCTTGGCAATTTTTAAAAATGGATTGGTCTTTGCTAGGTGGAATATATATTAAAATTTGAGAACAGTTGGTCCATTTAAAGAACCCAACTGGAGCTTTAGAAGCGATCCAATCATTTCTGAAACAGTGAAGCGGATCATAAGACATTGTAGGTATTGTATAAAGAAACTTAAAATTCTTTTCCTTTAGATAAATACATTGTTGATAAGTGTGAGAAACTGAACAATAAGATATTATTTAAGTGAATGATACAACTAAGGATTTATCCATCCTCCATTTATACAGTTTCGGCTTATCAGACTTTAAAAATGCTGTGATTTCTCATGACTGATGACATGATTCAGTTGCATGAGCCACTGTTTCTGAAGGCATATTGATTCCAATATTGTTCTTTCCTCCATTTTGACCAAAGGATTTTACATAACAGTGTACTTTTCACCTTGTTTTTCTTATAACTGTCATGCCACAACTGACCCCACTAATATAATCCCAGAGGAACAGATCAAAACTGAAGCTTGATCCAGATTTTGAATGCATTCCTCTCTGTTCCAGAAAGCAATAATCTGTTCCAAATTATCCCACTCCAATTGGCAGAGCAACTTGAGAAATACATCAGTTGAGAGGCTATCTACCAGTTGAGTTATCTCAGTAGCAAAAATATTGCAAAGCAACATTCTGTATTGAGAAGTAAAAAAAAAATGGAATAAAAGAAGAAACAATATGGAACATAACAGCAGGAAATATTAATTCAATAAAAGGAGAAAGTTAACTATATTCCTCCCCCAGTCATCTAATATTAAAACAAAAAGTATAATTCCATTTGTTCTAAGGATATCCTATATCATCAGGATATTCCATTTGGAAACTAAAATTCTTTTGGAAAAAGCAGGGGTTAAGGGAGAAAATTGCTGATTTCTTTTTTAAAAAGATGAGCTTTAATTGATATCTTTATTCTCTGGGCTCCATGTGGATACTGCAGGCATTACAACAGAGATTAAAATTTGGACTATAATAATGTGCAAGAAAAGCACACCAAAGTTTAACTAGGGTAGTCCAGGTGTATTCTGGGGAGCTAAAGATGGAAATGATTTTCATTAATGTGCATTTTTTGTGACCAGCTGTCTTCTGAAGGTCATTTTTTGACCATGCATGACAAGTGTGTACTTTAATGCAAAAAGAACAAGGTCATAATTAGAGTGTAGTAATGCCAAAGTACATAGAGATGGCAAAGGGAATTGCCTTGAAGGATGAAAGAACAACTGCTACAATAAAATAAAACAGACTTGCACCCAGAGCAAGAAGATAAATGAGTAAATGTCTTAGAGAAGCCCTTTTTTTAATTCTCAATTAAATGGAAAGAAGGGAAAGAACATTCAGATTTACAGACTTACACAATTTATAGAGCAGTGGTGGTACAGTGGTTAGAATGCAGTATTGCAGACTAATTCAGCTGACTGCCAAGACTTCAATCCTCACTGGCTCACAGTTGACTCAGCCTTCCATCCTTATAAGGTTGGTAAAATGAGGACCCAGATTGTTGGGAGCAATATGCTGATTGACTTTGTAAATAATTTAGAAAGGACTGTAAAGCACTGTGAAGTAGTATATAAGTCTAAGTGTTATTGCTATTGCTACAGAATTCAGCTATGATAGCTTTAAATAAACTAGCACTGACTTACATGACAATAGATTTCTTATCTGATCTACAGTAAAGAGTATCAATACATAACTTCCAGTATATAAAATGGGAATGGTCTGTAATGTAATACACAATTAATTTAAATGGAGGGTGATGCATGGTTTTTGAGGGTTATGCTAATTTTAATGGAGATTGCCAGAACAAAGAACTACACAGGTCCCTGACAAAACCCCATTATTAGTGTAATTTAATATATTAAATATTAGATATTCACATGTAATGAATCAAATGTAGCCTCCGTTTACAGCATCATAGGGGAGAAGAATCAGTTATGTGTCTGTGTGAATATGCAGAAACACCCACACAGACTCCCCCTTTTCCCCCTCTTTAGATTATCAGTTTTAGTTCTGTCAAAGCAGACAAGTAAAAAAAATACCAGTCTGATCTATAGTATGATATATGCCAGTGACTATGACCTGCTTTAATAAAAATAGAGAAGAGGTACAGGGATGAGATCCAAAATTTTTAACAACCGGTTCTGTGGGCATGGTTTAGGTTATGGGTGTGGCTTGGTGGTCATGTGACTGGGTGGACATGGCTTGGTGGTCATGTTATTGGCTGGGTGTGGCCAATTCAACATCACTCACATCGAGGCACGCATCTCCTCGCCTGGCCTCTCATGATTGTGGGGATGCTGCAACAGTCGTAAATGTGAAAAATGGTCATAAGTCACTTTTTTCAGTGCCATTGTAATTTTAAATGGTCACTGCACACAAGCAAAGTACCAGCAAAGGATGGGAAAAAAACTCCAGAGACGTTCCTGAGACAGGAAGTCTAGTCCTACCAAGAATGTAATAAGGGTTAATGGAGAGGCAGTTTCTGTAAGCAACACCAGAATGTTTCCTTCCTGCCTTCCTTACAGGATTAGGCCAGTAATTTCTTCGAACAACCGGTTCTCCGAACTGCTTAGAATGTTGACAACTGGTTCTAGCGAATAGGTGCAAACTGGTAGAATCCCACCCCTGAAGAGGTAATATCTTACAAATAAACTGTGGGGAAGTTTTCTCTAATTGCCCTGTAAATTGATAGAGATTAGACTTTGTGTTCTGCTTAACAGAAGCAGTATATTCTCCATGGACAAAGAGAGACAGAGAGAAATACTGTATTCCTCTTTCAGTCATTCACATACAGTACCTAAAGAGGATAATATAATAATATTAATAATAAAAGTGGGACAGAGTTAATGTATGAAAATAAATGTCTGGTTTTTTTAAGCATCATAGTTTGAAAATTCAGAAATTTCAAATGTTGTTCTTCTCATGAAAGTTTGATGTTCATTATCTAGAGCTGATAATAAAATGCATCTTGCTAAGGCCAAATACCCTTACTGATGAAAAATGTTGGTTTAAGCTTATCTCCATAAAGAGTAGCAGCTATTTACTACCTACTATAAGATTTTCAGAACTAAAACAATTACACCGGTGTTGTGTAGTTCATAGATTTGTGTTGGTTTGTTTAGGCCAGGAACAATAATGTTATGTCTCCTCTTGGAAATTCAAACGAACAAACATAAAGCAGCCATTTCACAATCAAATCAAACTGAAGGAAATAACAAGATAACGGCTGGCAGAAACTGTTAGGACTCCCCTTCAAAATTCAAACAAACAGAGAGCTTTTTGCAGTAACGTCCTCATTCAAAATAGTCATTTTGTTCCTGGCGAAAGGCACCAGCTCAGCTGTGTCCTTTTATACCCATTAAGGCAACGTGCTAATTAACTGGCTTGCCCTTCAGATTAACGTTTCCTGGTTCTGACATCAATCCACGATCTAACAGTCATCAGAGTCAAAACTCACAACAGGACCGATCCTTCCAATCACAACACTATCCCCCACCGCAGGGCCCTTCCCCCGAGTCTGATGATTAACTTGACGATGTTTCGTTGACAACCCCACTCTGTCTCCCACAGCCAATGGAGGCGTCGCTCGTTCCAATTGTCTCAGGTGGTCTACACATTGGAGACTTGGGAAAGAAATACCGTTCTGCGACCAAGCCACCAACGGATTGTGCAAACGCAACCAGGACATTCCGAGCACCAAAGGGAGATGAAGGTTCGAGGTGATATAAAAACTTATCGCCTCCTCATGATCCCCAATGATCATACGCACTGGCTGGGTGGTGAAACAAATGGGCCCAGACTTGAGCTCACGCCCATCCACTGTTTCCACCTTAATGGGTGGATGTACAGCAACCAATGGGATCCCATAGTGCATAGCAAAAGCTCGGTCCATAAAGCTGGTTGTAGCCCCTGAGTCCACCAACGCAACAGCGGGAATTCCCTCCTTCTGTGACTGTAGAAAAATTCGAGTGTCCAAAAGTAAATGCCGAGGAGGGCCAGGATTTACTTCAGCAATTTGAGGTGGGGATGTGAAATGTGTCTGACCTAGGGTTTCCTTGAGGTCAGGTCTACCCTGTTTTCCTGACGAGCCAAGAGTGGTTTCAGGTACGGGTCTGCAGGTCCCGTAACCGTCTGTCCACAGTTTATATCTTAATTGGGTTCTCAAACATCACTCTCATTTGTTGAAGAAAACCCTGGAAATTATTCAACAACGGGCTATCTTGAACCAACAAGGGAGTAGCCCAATTAGCAGCCTGCCCGGTTAATAAACTGATCATAAATCCTACTTTAGACCGGTCAGTTGGGAAGTCTTCAGGCCTCAAGGACATAAATAATTGACACTGCCCCAGAAATGCCGGAAACATGTCCATTTGTCCTGAAAATTTCTCCGGCATGGATACTGGGCTTTTCCTCTCAGGAGGGGCAGGGGGAACAGCAGCAGGGCTTGGTAAGCTGGAAACATAATTCAGCAATTGTGTTACCTGATTCTGAAGCGTCACATTGCTTTGCAGTAGCTGATTAATTTGTTGTTGTTGCTGCTCTACCAAACGCTGCAGTTGATTTAAATCCATCTTGCTTGAAAGATGGTTTGTTTAGGCCAGGAACAATAATGTTATGTCTCCTCTTGGAAATTCAAACGAACAAACATAAAGCAGCCGTTTCACAATCAAATCAAACTGAAGGAAATAACAAGATAACGGCTGGCAGAAACTGTTAGGACTCCCCTTCAAAATTCAAACAAACAGAGAGCTTTTTGCAGTAACGTCCTCATTCAAAATAGTCATTTTGTTCCTGGCGAAAGGCACCAGCTCAGCTGTGTCCTTTTATACCCATTAAGGCAACGTGCTAATTAACTGGCTTGCCCTTCAGATTAATGTTTCCTGGTTCTGACGTCAATCCACAATCTAACAGTCATCAGAGTCAAAACTCACAACAGGACCGATCCTTCCAATCACAACAGATTTGTATTTGTGAGAATACAAAAAAACAAAAAACAACCTGAAAATGACCACCCACATTCCTTAGAACAGCTAAATTCTCAGTTCTCAGTTACTCATAATGAGTATAGATAAAACAAAAGCTGAAAGCATTGGATGTTAATGATTAAAAGGACATAGGTTTTCCCAACCTGTCCATATATATGAGAGATTAGTATTTTTACAAACTATCTCTGCAGACTGTCTGACAAACACCACTTACTATAAGCTTTGGACATCTTTCTCTTATCTAGCAATAGCAATAACACTTAACCTCATCTACTGCTTCATAGTGTTTCACAGCCCACTTTAAGTAGTTTACAAAGTCAGCATATTGCCCCCAGAAATCAGGGTCCTGATTTTACTGAGAAGCATGGAAGCTAAGTCAACCTTGAGCCATTTATTACTGAACTACTAGTAGTCGGTAGAATTAGCCTGAAATATGACACTCTAACCACTGTGTCATCAAGGCTCTCATGTTATAATAGAAATGGTATCATTAAATTCTGAGAGCAGACAAAATATGCCCATGTAGATTAAAGGAAATGGAAACAATAAGCTACATTCAATTTAGTTATCTATTTTATATATGATTTAATACAACTGCTGATTGCTACGAATCTAGTGTGATGACCTGAGATGTGGCACAAAGGCAACACAGTCACATAAGTAAGAAATACCTCCAACTTTTAATACCTCCAACTTTGCCCCCAATGCCCAGTTACCTTTGGCTGGAGAAAAAACTCTCCAAAGAACAGTCTTTAAGTGGAGGAAATTCAGTACAAAAACAAAGTACATGTAAACTGTAAATAAAATTCCACACAAGCCATGCTGCAGCAATTAACTGGACAGAACAGGATAAGAAATTGCAGACTTCAAAGGCCAACAAAACATACAGTTGGGAAGCCACCAGGAACCCAGATAAGCCTCAACAAAACAAGATAATACACTATTTGTTTCTAACAGGTTGTTGTGTGCAAACTCCCTTTTTAAATACTGTGTTTCCAGCTGCAGCTAATGAAGGGAATCAAGGCCCTTTCTTTCCCCATAAGCCATGCAACTCACATTGCTCCCTTCTCCATTCGTCCCTGTGTGCCCTAGGATGAAGAGGGGGTGGGCCTGGATCTTCCTCTGAATTTCCTCTGCCTTGCTCTACCTCTCCCCTGTTCTGCCCAGCCAGACTGCCCTTCCCCAGTTTGTTCCACAACCAACAGAGCCACACTCCCACTCCCTGTCAGCTTCTCGGCCTCGCCCTCGGAATCAAATTCCAACAGGGGCATGATATCTAGCTACTTTTAGGAATCAGAGTATATGAATTTATTACTGTTTTATTAGTGTCCATGGTATCAAAGGAGATTGTGAATTTTTGCTTAAACACTATTTATAAAACTATATTTTTTATTTCTATTTTAAATTATCATCCTTTTCATATTCTTGGTACTAATATAATACTTCAAATTTGATCTTTGAATGTAAATAAAATTTAAACTTGAATTCATAGCCCCCATTTTTCTGTGCTGGATTGAATTTCCTCATGAATCTGTTTTTCCAAAACCTGTTTTCAAAGCCTTTTTAATCACACAAACAGAATATGTTGCTTGTTGTACATATTCAGTTTTTGAAATGAATATGAATAAGTGGAAGGTAAAATTGAGTTAGACAATTTGCTTCCTTTTTTGTATTTAAATACACTTGGAAAATTCCATCTTTCCAGAAATGAAAAATGCTTAATACAAAAACAATAACAACTGCAGGATCATGCTACACACATTGTATACTTGTTATAAGAATATACCAATATATATGTATACAAGCTTAATATTTATTAAATACAACAGAGCAAGAATGTTTAAATGCATTAAGAAAGAAAATTACAGTATAGAATCTCCACCATATCTGCAGACAGATTTATAAACAAACAGTATCATTATTTTATTGATGAAACTGGACATTTGTAAGCAACTACTTCTTCCCCAAACTCCTTTTGAATCCTATATAAAGAAGGATTGTGGAAAATGCCTTCACTTTGTTCATTCAATTATCTGCTGTGGAGTCTGAAAAAAAGGAAGAAAGAAAATAATTAGGAAGAGAAAATTTATAGGGAACAATACTCTGAGAAACACAAACTTTTACTTGTGCCCTATACTTAAGCCCTCTGTATAACTTGAAACAAACATACACAGACACATGTGCCACAGTTTCAGCAACTGACAGGTTGATGGGTACAAAAATGCTTTAAAAAAACCCTCCTTGGAATAAATAGTCCACAGGGGAACCAACTGCTTTGTCATCCATTTTGAGTCTCTCATTTCTCAGCCTACCCAATAGCCTCCCAAGCGGTTTCTTGATCAGACAGCAATCCTCCCTTCTCTGTTTCTCCCAACCTTTCCTTCCAACTTCCCCCATCATTTTTGCTTCCCTCCCAGGAAAATGCTGTTTTTACTAGTGCTGTGCCTGAGGCTCTGTAAAAGATGGGGAGGGAATGTATGACAAAAGCTGTAAGGTGCTCCAATTGAGAATAACGGGGCTGATTCTCATAGACTGCCTCAGGCAGTAACTTTCTGCCTCCTGAACTACTCATAAACTCTCACATGTAATCTCTTTGAACAGCAGGATATGTGGAAGGAAGAAAAGAGCTCTGACAAAAAAAAAGAGTCTGATTTCACAGTAGAAATAGATTTGGAATTATATGTTCACAATACTGAAGAAGAATTGGCAACATTTGAAAGCAGCAGCATGGTGAGCTGGTGACATAGGATTTGTTTTTGGCTTTGTCTAGTGGTGCCTTGTTTCCATGCAGTATACATCTCTATCAAAAGTTTAGACAAAGGCCATATATATCTGTGCTCCTTGCCAATCTCAAGGTTGGGCTAAAAAGTAAATTGGGATAGAAAAAAGATCATGATGGATCAGAGTACACATAATCCAGAATACTTTTCTAACAGTCACCAACCAGATTCATGCTGGAAATACATAAGAAACACATAAATGCAAGATATTCACTCATTACAATTGAGTCCAGTAATTAGGTCTGGTCTTTCCATAGAGAATGTATATTCTTTTCCCCTCAGTAACAATTCTATAAGGCAGTTTTCTGAGACAGTGAGTAATTCGCCTGTCACTCAATGAGTTTATATAGTTGAGCACAGACTTGATTTTGGATCTCTCCAGTCCTTGTCTAACATAGCAGCTTAAGCAATACTGAACTCTGGCTTTCTATGAGCTAGTACCAAGAAGCTTATGTTATCAATATTGAAGCCATCATGACCAGTAGTCAGTGATAGCCACTCTCCTGGGTACCTTAATATTCACAACTCTGCAGTTTAGTACTTGAGATATAAAAGAAGAAACTTCTCCATATCCACATTTCTGCACTCATGTTTCAACTAAGGTCTATAGCTATCTATAACCTTTTAATTATTGCTGGATAGAAATGGGAAGATATTTTTCAGGAACCCCATTTTTAGGCTGAAAAATGGGGGAAAAAACACAGCGGAATTTTGTTTGAGATGCATATGTGGGAGAATAGAATTGGCTTCATTTCCAGGAAGATATAAAATCTCCCATTGAAACAGCAAAAGGGGGTGGGGAGAAATGCTCTAACCCACTTCCTCTGAGGGACTAGTTGAGGAGTTTTCTCCTCTTCTGGGAGGTATATGATTAAATGGTTTCATCACACACAAAATTTAAATAGATAATGCACACACTTCTTCATGTGTACTTGCCATATCAAAGAGACCATGGAAGGATGCACAGATTGTCTTGTTTTATTTTACTTGCTCTAAGCAAAGTTAATACTCCTTTTCTTCTACATATTGATTCATTAGTTTCCCCCAAACATTCACACAATTAAGTTGCTTAGATATAAAAGTTTATATAAAGCATGTTTTTGAATAGCTCAGGGGAAAGACAGTATTTTATCAATGCACACTTATTAATATATACACATTCCGAAGCAACTATCACATAGATAGATGTGTGTGTGTTAACTAGATAGATCAATTATGTACCAATAAAGTGAAGAGAAAATTGGGAGCCCCTGAAGAGTTCAATTCTATATAAATCCATAGGAAAACTTGGCTGGTATCCCAAGTAGTTTAAACTCCTCAGGAAGCCATTTGGGATTCAGCTAACCATGGACTGAATCTATAATGCAATCCCCTACAGCACAGAAGAGGAGGAGATACTTTAATTCTGAACAGGCATATACAGCAAATCATTTGGTGGAAAGCTGCCTCTTGAACTCATTTACATAAATAAGCCTTAACTGTAAGACTTCAGCTTTAGCCAAATCACAATGGTTTTATCCTCTGCCTAAACTTAATTGCAAGAAATCTTTGGAGCCCTAAGAATGGCACCCATGGGTTTTTATTAACAGACAGGTACAATCTGCAGGTGACAGAATAACTCTAGGACCCAAGTGTCTATGGAAATCCCTAGTCATCCAGGTCATGGTTGTCCCAAAGGTGCTTTTTTTTCAAGAGGCAACTGAACTTTCTTGTTTTTCTTTGAAGATGTTTCACTTCTCATCCAAGAAGCTTTTTCAACTCTGACTGGATGGTGGGGAATGGAAGGATTTATACTCCTTGCAGACAGCTGTTCATTTGCATTCTTTTGGTGGGTTGTTAAGGTCACCTGGAGGTTTATCTATGTCATAGGGTAATCTGAGTGGTGAAAATTGGTGTGGAGCCTTCTTGTTACTGTTGAAAGAACTGTGTTGTAGATTGGAGATAGATCTTCAACTTTGAGCCCAGTACTCTTCAACATCCTCATAAATAATCTGGATGAAGGGTTAGAAGGGGAACTCAAATTTGCAGACAATACCAAGACTCAAGATTCATAAGGATGTTAATAAACCTGAGCATTGGGCAATATTTTACAAAATGCAATTCAGTAGTAAGAAAAGTAAGATCCTATACGTAGGGAAGAAAAACCAAATGCACAAATATAGAATAGTAACTGTGAGAGGGATCTAGGAGTCTTAGAGGACAACAACTTAAATATGCAGCTGCCAAAAAAGCCAATACAGTCCTATGCTGAAACAACAGAAGGATAGTTTTAATATCATGAGAAGTGGTAGTACTGTTTTATACTGCCCTAGTAAGACTACATTTGAAATACTGCATGTAGTTCTGGTCATCACAATACAAAAACAATGTTAAGACCCTAGAAAGAGTGTTGAGAAGAGCAACAAAGATGATAACTATAAAATTGATGGAACTACATACGTGTAGTCCAGGCTTGTCCAACCCGTGGCCCGCGGGCCGCATGCGGCCCAGGTCGCCTCGTAATGCGGCCCAGTGCCCACCCCAACCTTCATGCCAGAGCCAGCGAGGAGGAGGAGGAGAGGCAGGCGCGAGGCGGGGTGAGGCGAGCGCCAGGCCAAGCAGCAAGAGAAAAGGCGGGCGCCGTCAGAGCTCCACCTCCTGCTGTTGCCGCCGCCTTCTGCCCCCCCGCCGCCGCTTCTTCCCCCGCCACCGCTTCTTCCCCCACCACCGCTGCTTTTGCCCCGCCACCACTTCTTCCCCCGCCGCCACCCCCACCGCCGCTTCTGCCCCCACCACCACTGCTGCTTCTGCCCCCGCTGCCCCCGTGGCGGGGGCAGAAACAGCGGCGGTGGCAGGGGAAGAAGCGGCGGCGGTGGGGACAGTGGCGGTGGTGGCGGGGGAAGAAGCGGCGGCGGCGGGGAAGAAGCGGCGGCGAGGGCAGTGGCAGCAGAAGCAGCAGCGGTGGCGGGGGAAGGCTTCTGCCCCTGCCGCTGCTGCTTCTGCCTTCCAGTCCTGCCTCATCCAGCCGGGCCATCTGCAGGAGGAGAGGTAGGAGCGAGGCAGGCGAGCTTTCTCCCCCCACCCCCCACCCCAAAAAAATTTGGCCGGAAAATAATCCGTGATAAAAAAACTGTGATAAAAAAAACGCGATAAAAAAATAAATAATTTTTAATAAATAATTAATAATAAATAATAAAAACATCTCACTAACTTCATTTCCAAATAAATTTAGTATGTTACTATGCTTTCTATGTTTTTTTTTGGATGACCAGGTATCGTTACTGTTATTTTATGTGCGGCCCAAACCAAATTTTCATCTTCTAATGTGGCCCAGGGAAGGTGAAAGGTTGGACACCCCTGGTGTAGTCTAACCAAGAGAAGGACAAAGGGAGATATAGAAGCGATCTTCCAGTATTTAAGGGGCTGATACAAAGAAGAGGTCAACCTATTCTCAAAAGCATTTGAGGACAGGGCAAGAAGTAACAGGTGGAAGGTCATTAAAGAGAGACAAAGTCTAGAACTAAGGAGAAATTTCTTGAACAGTGAAAACGATTAGTGGAACAGCTAATGTCCAGAAGTTGTGGACCCTCCATCACTAGAGATTTTCAACAAGAGACTGGACAACTGTGGTCCAGAATGGTATAGGGTTTCCTGCTTGAGCAAGAGTTTGGATTAGAAGATCTCCAAAGTCCCTTTCAGCCCTATTATTTTATGTTCTCTATTCTATATGTTGTTCTCATACTCACTTAAAACATGCATTGTCTTTAATTTATAAACTCTTAGTGAAATAAAACTTAGAATCAGTTCAGAGATTGTTTAATTAAATGCCTGCAGAATTTGAATAAAGTAATAGAGATGGAACAATGAGAATTTCAATGAAAGAAGTAGATTAAATACTATTTGCATATTATACTTATATAAAATCAGTGCAAGATGTTCTGTTGTTGGTATATTATTCCAGCTTTGATCACAAAAAAGGAATAAGTCATTCTCTAAAAGTATTGGAAATTTAATCAGCTTAGAATCATTTAGTGGAAATGCTGTAAATTTTCAAAAATGGTTCATATGAGAATGAAGCAAATTTTGGAAGTTGAATTCCCTATGCAATATGTGATATTTTATAAATTTTAGTAAATTGTATTCTTCATCATATAATGAATTAGCTTTCTATATGCTAAATGCATCAAAGGTATTATACACTTCTTATATTAAAGGATATTTGATTTCTTCTTTGGAATAATACTGTAGATAAACAAGCTAGAGTGGCATACTTATACAACACGTATACAATATACACATTGAAGATCTTCATTTTTTACAGATTATTTGGAAACTTAATATAGCAGTGTTGCCTGAGTAAAGTGTTTTCTTTTCTTTTCTTTTGTTTTAATGTTTGGTTTTATTAGTTTACATGTAAATCTCCTTAAAAGAAATACTACATAAGAATATGTATAAATAAATAAGTACAAAAATAATATTCTGTGAAGAATAATCCTTGACTTTTGGAATAATCTCTTATACTGTATATCTGTGAAGTATAATTGCACGTAGCTTAAGGGTTTAGGTGGGGTTAGCTTAAGGGTTCAGCTCACAACATTTCAGAACAATGCTTTTGTGATATTTTAATAAATGGACACATTGTAGTATTGATTTGCCATTACATAACTCTAATCTTTGATGGGATCTTTGGTGCTCTGAGCATGATTGTTACCAAGCTTTGAAAGGTTCAAGGACTCCATAGTTCAATCCTGAACTTCCTGTTTGAGGCAAAACTAATTTAAATAGCTGTTATTTTCTTTTATTAGTAAAATATTATAAGGCACATGTTTTCATTGCAAAGTATCCTAGCTAACTTTAATAACTTCTTTTTTTTTAAGATTATGTAGCAGACAACGTGAAAAGTATTTAAAAACTAGCCATTGTCAATGTCAGACAGTGATTTGTTAAATTATTGTAAGACAGAAAGAAAAGGTGTCTTAAACCACTTTGATAAGTTTTGATAAGTTTCACACAGGACAAAAAATCATATTCCACTTTTGATAAATACATTCATTGGACAACTTTCATCTCTTTAGTACATTTAGGCTATGGTTATGTTTACTGCAAACCAATGAAATTACAAAGTAACAACTACTGTTTTTATATGCACTAGAGAAAAAAATTTTTTTATTATGAACAATACATTTTCACTCAGAAGTATGTCAAAATCATTATTAGCTTTGTTATTTTCTGTCCACTGAAATCAATGACCCAGAAAATAGTGGGTGAGAATATTCAGGTATGGAAACTGTGTTACTGCTTTGAATAACAATATTGGACATTATTGTTCTAAACTTAAAATATATTTTGGACAGGGTCTTTCCAAAATGTGGAATCTGTAATGATTCCCATGAATATCTAAATAAATAACTTCCTAAATAAAAAGATAATATATCATTTCCAGAAAGGAAGGAAGCACAGAAGGAGAAATGTATAGCAAAAGTGGTAAGTATAGGGATTTTCCAGAATTTATCACTAATCCCAGTGCAAAATTCAGAACTGTCTATTCTAGTCAGTTGACCTGATTTGAACAGAATGAGTTCCAGCCAAGTTTTAAAACGTTGAGAGGAGAGAAGAATATAGGATTGTTTAAGGTGGTGATAGATAAATGATTGATAGATAGATGATAGGTAGATGATAGATAAATAGTGTTCTATATTAACATTCTTGTAACCTCGCATTCTGACTGGTCCACACGGACCGCGACGTGATTGGCTAACTGAACTCCTGTGATTGGTGTGCTAAGAACCCACCGCGATTGGCTGAGCTGATCGCAGGAGATTCGAAGCGCTGCCATTGGCCACCGAGCCGCCGGCCGGCTGAATAAAGCCAAGCGGCTCACAAGTCTTGAACTGTTCTATACATGCAATAAAGAGCTAATTGTACACTTTTGAGCTCGCCTCTCAATGCGACCCGATCTACCCAGAACCGATCTACCAGATCTAACACTGGCGACAAGGATGAGATAGTGAGGCGAGGAACCACCCAGCACATGGCAAACGGCGCGAAATGACCAGCAAGATGGCCAGCAGCACCCCGCCACCCGCTCCATTCGACCCAGCCACCGAGGACTGGGAATCTTACACCGACCGCTTCCAGATGTTCCTGGAGTGCAGCAATCTCAAAGATGCCAACAGGCAGAGAAAACGGGCCGTATTCCTGACCCACTGTGGGCCTGCATTATTCAAGATGGCCAAAGCACTGGCCAAGCCCGCCGACGTGAAGGAAATGGACTGGGCTGACCTTGAACCCATCTTGCGCCACCATTTTGCCCCTGCCGTGCCCATACTCATCCGAAGGCACGACTTCTACTGGTGAGATCAGCGTGAGGGCGAAACCATTGGAGACTTTGTGGCCCAACTAAGGAACCTAGGGGGCCTGTGCGGGTTCGCCGAACTGGACGAGGCTTTACACGACCAAGTCGTCCTCAGGCTCACAGACCCCATACTGCAGAGCCGGCTGATGGCCAGAGGTGACATCTCCCTCGCCGATGCCCTCGCCGAGCTGACCGCAGCCGAGACCACCCACAAATCGGTGGCCCGGATGAGGCAGGCGAACGCAACGGAATGGCCATCGACCAATGAAGCAACCCCAGCACCGATGAGACCCGCAGAAGCCAGCCACCAAGAAACAACCACCCATCATGGCGACATCGACCCCCAGTCCGACACCGACGACGAGGAAGAGGAGATCCACCGGTTCCAGGCTGAATGCGATCGGCGGGACCAGAGGGGACGTAAGTCGGGGTTCCATTGTGCCGGCTGCAGTGGCGACCACCCCCGCTCCGAATGCCGTTTTCTCGACACCATCTGCCGGCATTGCGAGAAGCAAGGGCACATCGCCAAGGTGTGCCGGAACAAGAAAAACTACAGCCCCCAACGACGAGGCAGCAGCCACCGACGACAAGATGGCACCCCCCCCCAGAAACTGAGACTGCCAAGCCGAGAGCCGATGGAGCTGTGACGGCCGGAACAGACGACTCAGCGAAGTCCAGCGACACAAAGAAACCCACCAGACAGTCGTCATCGGCCATTCATCGACCATTGACGCCCGAAAGATACACATGGAGGTAGGCATCGAAGACCAGCCCTGCGAGATGGAAGTGGACTCCGGGTCCTACCATTCCATGGTCTCTTGACGCACAATCAAGCGCCTAGTTCCAACCATCTGCCACCGTGAGCTAGACGACCAAAAACTAACTCTGAAGGACTACCAGGAAAATCGCATCCCCGTAGCTGGTATCAGACATTTTAAAGTCACCTTCAAAGGCCACACCGAGGTATTATCACTGACGATCATAGACAAAGACCGCCCCAGCTTACTCGGGCTGCAATGGTTCTCCCCGCTGGGAATAGAAGTGACAGGCATCCACCACACAGACGAGGCTGACTGGGAAGCGATGCTCATGAGGGACTTCCAGGAGGTCTTCGACGACACCCTAGGCAAGTACCAAGGGGCCCCTATCTCCTTCAACCTTAACCCTAACATCGCCCCGATCCGCCTCAAACCGCGGCGAGTACCATTCACGCTCAAATCAAAAATTGATGAGCAACTAGATAAGCTCATCATGCAAGGGGTTTTAGAGCCAATTGACCATGCCCACTGGGAAACACCCATAGTCACCCGCATCAAACCGGATGGCTCCATAAGAATCTGCGGTGACTATAAGGCCACCCTCAACCACGCGCTGCAGCAAAGCGCCTACCCCATCCCAGTAGTACAGCACCTTCTGCACTCACTGGGGGGAGGCCAGGTCTTCGCAAAGCTCGACCTGGCGCAAGCCTACCAGCAACTGCCGGACGATGCCAAGACAGCTGAAGCACAAACGATTGTCACACACCGGAGGGCATTCCGATGCAACCGACTCCAATTCGGAGTCAGCGTTGTCCCAGGAGTCTTCCAAAGCCTCGTGGAAAGACTCCTCCAGGGAATAAAAGGAGTAGCCCCCTACTTTGATTACGTGCTGGTCGCAGCCGCCAAAAAGAAACAATCGGAAGCCCGTTTAAGGGCGTTGCTGCAAAAATTCAAAAACATTGGCCTTAAAGTCAAAAAAGGGAAATGCCAACTCTACACCGAAAGGATCGAATTCCTGGGGTACCCGCTAGACCAACACGGAATCCACTCCACCAGAAAGAAACTCAGAGCCATTAAGGAAGCCCCCACACCAACGAACAAGGCGGAACTCAGGCATTCTTGGGACTGCTTAACTTTTACAATGTTTTCCTACCCCAGAAGGTGACCACGGCGGAACCCCTGTACAGCTACTGGATAAAGCAGCCACCTGGACTTGGGAGAAGCGGGAGGAGAATGCATTCCAACAGACCAAAAACCTGCTCACATCAGACGCAGTCCTGATCCAGTATAGCGAGACCCTGCCGCTGACGGTGACATGCGACGCGTCACCTTTTGGCATCGGAGCAGTCCTCAGTCATACCCTACCTGTTGGGAAGGAAGCGCCCATCGCCTTCTTCTCGAAAATGCTGTCCAAACCGGAGAGGAATTACAGCCAGCTGGACAAAGAAGCCCTCGCCATCATCTCCGGAGTGAAAAGGTTCCAGGAATACCTTTACGGTAGGACCTTTTCAATCATTACAGACTACAAACCCCTGCTTGGGATACTGGCAGGGAACAAGGCCACCCTGAACATCCTGTCACCCCAGATGACGAGGTGGTCCGAGTTCCTTGACGCCTACTCGTACGAACTGTCACACCGACCTGGCAAGAATATTCCGCACGCAGACGCGCTAAGCCGATCCCCCCTACCAGACCTGGACGACAACCCAGCGCCCACAACAACCCTGCAAATAGAGACTTTACCCAGCCCGCTCTTAACCGTGCCAGACATTGCCCGGGAAACAAATAAAGACAAGCGGCTGGCACGGGTATTGAGCTGGGTAGAGAGGGGGTGGCCGGAAAATGAGGGCAGCGAACAATTCAAAGACTTCAGGAACCGACAAACTGAGCTGTTCACACAGAAAGGATGCATACTTTGGGGAGACCGGGTAGTCATACCACAGACACTACAGAGAAGAGTACTGGCAATGCTACACGAAGGGCACCCGGGCATAGTCAAGATGAAAGCCCTGGCCAGAAGTTATGCTTGGTGGTCAGGGATGGACAAGCAAATTGAGACATGGGTCGCCAGGTGCAACAGATGGCAAGAGATGAGGTCCACACACACCCCGTCGCTCCAGTCCTGGAATGGGAAACTCCCAGGAGACCATGGTCGTGAATACATATAGACTTCGCCGGGCCAACCAAAGGACATACATTCCTCATCACCGTGGACACCTACTCCAACTGGCTGGAGGTAAGCACCATGAGGACAACAACAACAGAAGCTGTCATTGATAAACTTAACAGACTTTTCGTGACACACGGTTTGCCAGATGTCTTAGTGTTGGACAACGGCCCGCAGTTCACGGCACTGGCATTTGAAAAATACCTGGCCGAACGGGGCATCAGGCACGCCTTAACCTCGATGGCTCACCCGGCGGCAAATGGACGGGCAGAACGGATAGTTCAATACACGAAGAAAACCATCCAGAAAATTGAAAATGGCAACATTCAGGAAAAAATAAATAGAATGCTACTCATACAGCATATTATGCCCAACACGACCACAAATAAAAGTCCAGCAGAACTACTGATGGGCAGGAAATTGAAGTCCCCGCTGGACCGACTACACCCTACCTACAACCCAGAGAAACCCCCAGATTCCTCCAGCAGGCACCGGGCATTCAACATCGGGAACACGGTCTACGCAAAAAACTTCACAATAGCCCCGACACCCTGACAACAACAACCACAGAAAGCAGAGGGGGGGGAACCACAACAACCAAGCAGGGGGACAACAAAAGGCCAGAAACGCTAGCAGAACACCCCCAAACGCAAGCTGAACACCCCCCACCTAGAAAAAGCAACCCCCTAATAAACCAGCCATACTTACCAGCAGACCTCGAGCTGTTGCAGACGGGAGCTTCACCTGAAAGGAACAGCCAAGCCAGTTCAGCCATCCCGGAAAGACCAGGCGGGAACAGCAGGGACTGCAGCTCGACCGACCCAGGTAGCCCGGGCGGGAGCTGCAGAGACAGGCCCGGCCCACCCTTCCAAGCGGTTCCATCGAAGGGTTTGAGAGCGACGCAGAGCCCATCCGAACCGGCCAATGATCACACACAGACTGAGCCGCGCAAGTCAACTAGGCAGGTATGGAGCCCCGCCTACCTGCACGACTACATCACCACGCTACATCAGACAAAACCATGAGGGGAGGGGTGTTCTATATTAACATTCTTGTAACCTCGCATTCTGATTGGTCCACACGGACCGTGACGTGATTGGCTAACTGAACTCCTGTGATTGGTGTGCTAAGAACCCACCACGATTGGCCGAGCCGATCGTGGGAGATTCAAAGCGCTGCCATTGGCCACCGAGCCGCCGGCCGGCTGAATAAAGCCAAGAAGCTCGCAAGTCTTGAACTGTTCTATACATGCAATAAAGAGCTGAATGTACACTTTTGAGTCTCACCACTCAATGCGACCCGATCTACCCAGAACCGATCTACCAGTTCTAATAGATAGATAGATAGATAGATAGATAGATAGATAGATAGATAGATAGATAGATAGATAGATAGATAGATAGATAGATTTTGTTTATTTAGCATATGGCACTTTTACCCAGGGATCACTGAGGCGGCTGGCTGCCACTGTGAAAGGATTTTGGGGGGTGGGCGATGTTATCTTTACCTGTGGACACCTGAATGCCAGTAGGAATTTGGGGGAGGCTCCTTTCTTGTTCCTACATGGTTTATTCACTCACAGAAATCAAGCTGCTGACCTCAGCTACCTCAGCAGTGCATAGATCCAGTGTCTTACCACATGAGCAACCGCGGCCTCAATTGATAGATGATAGATAGATAGATGATAGATATAGATAGATAGATGACAGGCAGGCAGGCAGGTAAGTAAGTAGGTAGATGATAGAGATTTAAGGAGAGAAACCTGGTACAAAGGAATATGGAAATATGAACGTCTTACTTAAGCAAGATAATCAAACAAGATTATGGCAACTATTTTTTTTCTTTTTTTATCCCCAGCTATATCTCTCTTTTCTTATTTGTGTGCATATGAGCCAAGAGAAACCAATTTACCTATTTTCTATGAAGAAAGCATCAGAGTGTAGAGGTAGAAAATCAAAGCTAGAAATAGATTATTTTTCCCCAAGTAACAAACTTAAAACATTGTGAAAAGTTAAAATGATTTAGAACACCCAACTCAGAGTGGCTATGCTTGGTTGTTCCCGAAATATGTGTGAGGTGACTGCACACATAGAGCTACTGCAGTGATCAGGAAAATTGTGCTGTAACAGCTTTTTTTCATTGTTATTTTCATTTCAGTGTATGGATGGGCTTGTTCTGTCCTTCTGTCTCTTTTACTTTCTGCAGGGAAGGGTGCATGTATTTACCATACCTTACAGTGACTTGTGTTGTAGAAGGAATGTGATTTCTACTCTATTTAATATTAACATTTCTCTCATCTTACTTAATTTTTTTCCTTAGTTGAATTATCATCTTCAGGCCATTTAACAGTCTTAGAATTGTGATGGGCACATTGCATTCAATGAAGATCAGATAAATTCTTAATTTCAACATTGAGAATATGTTTTTATATATTAAATATTTATAATATTTAAGTAGCATTTGCTGATACACAGAAATTGATTGCAAATTCAAGAGCTGATGCATCCTATCCCACTCCAATATTTCCTGAAATATTCTCTTTCATGGATTTTCCTGAAAAGATCCCTCCAATATTTCTTGAAAAAAATATTTCTCCTTTTTCTAGTTATTTGTTGCACAAAGCAGCAAACTCAAGAGGATATATTTTTCTCCTTCCTGGGTCATCCAGTAAGAAACAAGTTTTTTTAAATAGTTGCATTCAGTTTTTGTGTTTCATCATTTTATCTGTAAACCACCCAGAGTCCATGGCATCTGTGAGATGGTGGCTTTCTTAATGTGATGATTGATAAACAGATAGATGATAGATAGATAGATAGATAGATAGATAGATAGATAGATAGATAGATAGATAGATAGGCAGACACTAGTCTATTTAATTCAATAGAGATTCATGCCCAATGTCCTACCAGGTATCATTCTCAGAGCTACCAATTGACTTCTCATATAATAGATTGAAATATTGCCTTTAATTTACATTAAACATCTTAAATATATATTGCATAATGTTATGTTTAACAATCCAACTTTATCTACTCACTTCATTGGACAACTATTTAATTCAAGTTTATGCTTCAACTATTAATGTAGAAGAGCTTGATAAGTTTTATGATCAAGTTCAGTCTGTTATTAACATAATATCCAAGCAATAATATGAATTACCAGTCAGGCTCAAAATGTAATTCACCTTACAGTCTTTGTACAAAAGCTTTGTAACTTCTATGCCAAACCAAGCAACAACCACTCATCTTGTCTTCCTTATTTTCAAGGTAGCCTGCAATACATAATTCCTAATTGCTGCTAAAAGCAAGGTTTTACACCTGGGCAGGAAAAACCAAAGGTTACAAGTACAGATCAAGTGAAACCTGGTTCTAAAATATTAACTGTGGGAGAAACCTTGGAGTCCTAGTGAACATGAGTCAGCAGTGTGCAGCAGCGACCAAAAAAAGCTAATACAATCCTTTGTCGTATAAACAGAGTGATAGAATCTAAATCTAATTATTAATACCACGTTATAAAGCCTTAGTATGGCCACACCTGGAATACTGCATCCAGTTTTGATCACCACATTAAAAAAAAGGTACTGAGATTTTGAGAAAAATGCAAAGAAGATCAACTAAGATGATTAAAAACCTGGAGACTAAAACATATGTAGAATGGTTGCAGGATTGGGGTTTGGCTAGTATAGAGAAAAGAAGGAAGAAGCATGATAGCAGTATTTCACTATTTGAGAGGCTGCCAAAAAGAGGGGGGTGTCAATTTATTTTTCAAACTAATCGAGGAGAGAAGCAACTTGGAATTAAGGAGAGATTTCCTAACAGTGAGGACAATTAACCAATGAAACAACTTGCCTTCAGAAATTGTGGGTGCTTCATCACTGGAAGTTTTTAAGAGGAGACTGGATAGTTACTTTTCTGAAATAGTATAGGTCTCTTGCTTGAGTAGGGGGCTGGACTTGAAGACCTCCAAGGTCCCTTCCAGTTTTATTCAGATTAACTGAATTATTGACATCTTGACTTCCTGTGTCTGATCCAGCCACATAACCTCTAAACTAGATTTATTTGCTAATAAACGTTGATAGAAAAAATGCTTCTTTCATTTCTAGTCTTCATAAGAAAGCTCATTAGTGTTATGGAGGTCTATAAGGAAATATCATTTCTATGATTGATCAAGAAAATAAAGGGGAAAAATAAAGAAAGCCAGTGGCAATGCTAGCCATACTTTAACAGAACCTTCATGATATATGTGTATGCCTACATCTTTCTGCGTGTGTCTTTGTATGTATGTATGTGTGTGTGTTGCGTATGTGTTCATAAAAATATGAAACCCAAAGGGTTGCTTATGATATTTTTCTTATATTAGCTAGGAGATTAGATCACTTGCTTCAAATGTATTCTCTCTAAACTTCCTTTAAAATATAACAAATTTTGGTGCGATTTTGGTGAATTTACAAGTTGTAGGTATCATTGGAAGGTTTTATTGGGTTGAACATTTTTTTTTATATCACTTTATGTTGTGATTGGAAGGATCGATCCTGTTGGGAGTTTTGACTCTGATGACTGTTAGATCGTGGATTGACGTCAGAACCAGGAAACGTTAATCTGAAGGGAGGCGTCAGGACAAACATTGATTGGAGCCAATGAGAAGGGCAAGCCAGTTAATTAGCACGTTGCCTTAATGGGTATAAAAGGACACAGCTGGGCTGGTGCATTTCGCCAGGAACAAAATAACTATTTTGAATGAGGACGTTACAGCAAAGAGCTCTTTGTTTGTTTGAATTTCGAAGGGGAGTCCTAACAGTTTCTGCCAGCCGTTATCTTGTTACTTCTTTCAGTTTGATTTGATTATGAAACTGCTGCTTTCTGTTTTGTTTGTTTGAATTTCGAAGGGGAGTCTTAACAGTTTCTGCCAGCCGTTATCTTGTTACTTCTTTCAGTTTGATTTGATTGTGAAACGGCTGCTTTCTGTTTGTTCGTTTGAATTTCCAAGAGGAGACATAACATTATTGTTCCTGGCCACAAATAAACCATCTTTCAAGCAAGATGGATTTAAATCAACTGCAGCATTTGGTGGAGCAGCAACAGCAACAAATAAACCAGCTGTTACAAACTAACCAGACCCTCCAAAACCAGGTAACCCAGTTGGTGAATCATATTTCAAGCTTGCAAATTCCTGCTGTTCCCCCTGCCCCTCCTGTGAGGAAAAGCCCAGTAGCCGGAGAAATTTTCAGGACAAATGGACATGTTTCCGGCATTTCTGGGGCAGTGTCAATTATTTATGTCCTTGAGGCCTGAAGACTTTCCAAATGACCGGGCTAAGATAGGATTTATTATTAGTCTTTTGTCTGGGCAGGCTGCCAAATGGGCTACTCCCTTGTTAACTCAAGATAGCTCTGTACTGGATAATTTTCAGGGTTTTCTGCAACAAATGAGGGTTATGTTTGAAAACCCAATTAAAAGTCAAACTGTGGACAGACGTTTACGGGACATTAATCAGGGGAAACGTTCCCTGCAGGAATACGTTGCAGAATTTCGTTTGCTGTGTATGGACTGTAACTGGAACGAACCGGCTCATATGGCTGCATTCCAGGAAGGCTTGTCTGATGCCATCAAAGATGAGCTGGTCCATGCAGAGCGGGCTTTAACTCTGGATGCATTGATAATTCAGTGCTTACGGATTGAAGGCCATTTACAACAGCGCGGAAGCAGACGGGCCGTTGTGGAACCACCTTCTCTTTTTCGTTCAACAAGCTACGGTTAAGACGGAGGAGCCGATGATGTTGGGAGCACTTCGCCTTCGCTTAACGGCGCAAGAACGTTCGAGAAGGTTTCAGGAAGGCTTGTGCCTTTATTGCGGGGGTCTGGGATATTTTGTTAATTCCTGCAAACGGAGAGGGACCCGCAGACCTGTACTTGAAACCACTCTTGGCTCGTCGGGAAAACAGGGTAGACCTGATCTCAAGGAAACCCTAGGTCGGGCACGTTTCACATCTAGGCCCGCACTGAACCTGTTACAGATACTACAGTGGTTGGAATTTATGATTCACGATGGCGGAAGGGACGGTTTCAGTACTTTGTGGGGAGATTAGAAAATGAAATGGAGATTCGTTCTTGGCAGGATGTGTCCAAGGTGCATGCCCCAGACCTTATTCGAATATATCATGCACGATTCCCTTCAAAACCACATCCTGATCGTTAGACTCGGCGGGAGGGCCCTGCGGTGGGGGATAGTGTTGTGATTGGAAGGATCGATCCTGTTGGGAGTTTTGACTCTGATGACTGTTAGATCGTGGATTGACGTCAGAACCAGGAAACGTTAATCTGAAGGGAGGCGTCAGGACAAACATTGATTGGAGCCAATGAGAAGGGCAAGCCAGTTAATTAGCACATTGCCTTAATGGGTATAAAAGGACACAGCTGGGCTGGTGCATTTCGCCAGGAACAAAATGTCTATTTGAATGAGGACGTTACTGCAAAGAGATCTCTGTTTGTTTGAATTTCGAAGGGGAGTCCTAACAGTTTCTGCCAGCCGTTATCTTGTTACTTCTTTCAGTTTGATTTGATTGTGAAACGGCTGCTTTCTGTTTGTTCGTTTGAATTTCCAAGAGGAGACATAACAACTTTATATCATTTTTTTTTTATATCTAAGCCTGTTTAGTTAAGGTCAAATCTCCTTTCAGTCAAACTGATCTTCATGACTATATATTCATATGTGTATATGTACAGAGAGAGAGAAAGAGAATAATTATCATTTTTCACAGATTCAAAAATGCATATAAGAATGTGTTCATAAGAACAAACTTAAAGACAAAGTTTAAACATTAATATTTTCAAAAAGGTGTTTGGGAATGCAAACTTTCTTCCTCCCTTAAAATTTAGTTTAATATATAGTAATATAGCATGGTTCAGCTTTGTTAGTGTCTAGGATTTCGATTCTGAAAGCTCCGTTGGAAGAATATATGAGTTGACATTCTATATATCAGAAAGACACTAGGCCAGGGAAGGTTGGAACAGATTAATACATGAATACGTGAAAAACTGATACAGAATGGAAATCAACATTCTCCACTAATGCTCCAATTTTATCTCAATATCCATTTGTTCTTTTTGGATTTCAGTAACCTTCAAATTCTGTCATTAAATAATGCATAGTATAAGATTAGTGAATGTCTCCTGGAAATGCAACAGTCCATTCTTTCAGATTTTCATTAACATGACTTTCACAAATTTTTCAGTAGGAATACCAACATTGGGGCCTTTGCCAAATCAGACTTAAGTCATATACTTTCCTCTACATAATACATTTGTGCATAGAAAACATAGAAAAAGAATAATTATGGTTTTCTTCTGAGAAATAAGAATTTAATTGTGCTAATATGCTCACTATTGTTAATCACTTGAAATTATCATTGTTCTTCCATTATTGTTGAATTTCTTGTATCTCCATCTATTTTGAAGTGCACATAGTAGTATCATAATGGCTATAAATGAATGTCTACACTGCAGTTAGTATATACAACTGATCATATTCCCCTTCTTTTAAGTAAGCACTTGTTGTACCAGTCTGGACTAGGTAACACCAAAATTTTATTTCCTCCCTCCCTGGAAATATGATTTCTAAGCATCAAACTTTTAACAGTGGAGTATACCAAAAAACAAGATTTTCATAAGAGGATTGTCTAACCAGATTTATTAAGAGAGAAAAGATATTAAGTTACAGTAGCTGCATACTTTGATCTTTTTGAATCTGATATATTTCAGAATTAACTGAGGGTAGGGATAAAGCTTTCTTTATTCTCTAGTAACCATAGGGATGAACAGGAGGTATCCATTTTCCTGATAATGAAACATCAGCAGATGTTTTGGTCTTGCAATATTTTTGGCAATATAATCTAGCAATCCACTTGCTTCCCAGGCACTGAGAAGACTATAATATAGAATCTGCTAACATAACCTCAACATTATATTATGCAGCTTAAATAAAAAAAAACAATCTATTTTAACCACACAAAACAATTTGGAAATTAAATATATGGGAGAGAAAATGTAAGTATTCTTAGTTTCTGTGCAAGCTTCTCAGCTTTAGATTTATTTTTTTAAAAAGATACTACGGTGTTTCTCATAAAATAAGGCCGGGTCTTATTTTTTTTGAGTCCCTCAAAAACAGCTAGGCCATCTTTTGGGGGGTGACTTAATTCCTCCCCTTGCATCCTTGCCTAGAGTGCCCTGTGGGCAGCCATGCCTCACCACCAACCACTCCTAACAGGCGATCATGGCAGAGCATGGAGAGCTTCCCTACTCCTGCCAAGCACCTTTGCTACAGATGCCCACCTCTGCTGCTTCCTCTGCCACCGTTGCTTTCCCTTTTACCCATGCTGCCGCCATGTTTGGAGCTTCTGCTTCCATATTTGGAGCTGCCGCTTCTGCATTTGGAACTGCCGCTGTGTTTGGAGCACTGCCACCACTCCAAATGCGCTCCAAATGGTGGTGCTCCAAATGTGGCGGCAGCTCCAAACGTGGAAGTGGCAGCTCCAAACACAGAAGCGGCAGCTCCAAACACAGCAGCGGCACAGGTAGAAGGGAAAGTAATGGCGGCAGAGGAAGCAACAGCGGCGGGCGCTGAAAGTCTCAGGTCTGCAGCAAAGGTGCTTGGTGAGAGTAGGGACCTCTCGGTGCTCCACCATGATTGCCCATTAGGAGCAGCTGGTGGCGAGGCATGGCTGCCCAGGGGGTGCTCCTAATGGCAAGTCCCCCCCGCCCTTCCCCCCATTTTGCATGTTTTAAAATAGGCCTAAATTTGGAGGGAGGGGCTTAATTTCATTTTATGCCTAGAAAACATGTGGGGTCTTCCTATTGGGGGGGCATATTGTTGGAGAAACACAGTACTGTATGGATATTTCTGGAACTAAATATAAGATCTTTGTTATTGCATTTTAGTAGCTGTTTTATTAACTTTATTTTTTTGCTGTAATTGTTTGTTAATGGTTTTATGTGTTTCTAATTATTGTAAACCACCCAGAGTCATATGATATAGTGGCATAGAAATTTGAAAATAAATTTTAAGTATAAAACATATGATAAGTTAACCTTTATTGACATTTTTTTCTGTGGTTACTCTGACACACATTAAAAATGAAGTTGTGTTGTCTGCACTCAAAAATGTACACATATATAACACACACATAGGTATGCTATATACATTTATATGTATATACCTATGCCCTAACATATAAACACATATAAATATTAATCACTGTCCATCTTGAATACATAGTGGAAAGAGAAAGATTCAGAGTTCAAAGAGGAAAGAACAAAAAGAAACATGCACCAGAATAGATTCTCCCACAAGAGAGAAATCAGTATTGAATGGAAAATGCTAGCAAGATGCTTTCTTCATTCAAAAAACCACCAGCCTGTATAACAGATCATTGGATGCTAAAAGAACCATCTGGAAATGTTGGTGTGCATATAAGTATGTGTGTGCGTGTGTGTGTGTGTTTAGTCCTTTTTGCCTTCTGAGCTTGGTGTTTTGCATGCAGACATTTCATTTCCCAACTCAGTAACATCATCAGAGCTTATGCGTGTGGGGTTAGCTTTGCCACTCTTCATTGATGTTGGTGGGGATATAGTTTTCTTTTTGGTAGTTCCTCGGTAAGCATATTATTTTTCTGCTTCATTGTTTGTCTAGTGTTAATCCCTTTTTATCTGGATGTTGGTTGCTGGACAGAATGTGTTCTGGTCTTTTTGTTTCCTTCTTAGTTTTTTATTCTCTCTTGATGGCTGATTTATTTAAGTACCAAGCCTCCAGAAATTCCCTAGCATTTTTGGATTTAGCTGGGTCTACAATGGTCATAGTTTTCCAGTTAAAACTATGGTTGAGTTTCTCCATGTGTTATGAGATTAAGAAGATTTAATTGTAGCTTCTGACTGCTAATTGGTTTGTGCATGTGCTCTGCTAGGTTTTTGCTTGTTTGTTCGACATACTGACTGTTACAGTCCTTATACTGTATGCTTAGATGATTCCCATTTTTTCTTCTTCTACAGTTGGATCCTTTGATTTACTTAAAATGTTTTGGAGGACTTTAGTTGGCATTTATACTCCATGATGCTGTGTGTGTAATAGTGTAGCTTGTATTACACATATATATGTAAATATGAGAAAGAGAGAGAGTTATCCTTTTCATAGCTTGCATTACTTATGCTATAGTGGGTTAAGCGGTCACACTCTTTTTTTAGTAAAGTTGCTTGAATATTTTGTTGGAAGTGTTGTATAGGGAGTTTGTTTTCTTTTCTGGTGCTATGGTTGCTGCAGTGCATTTGTTACTTGTCTAAATAATGTTCTTACACAGTAATTCTTGTGAAGATTGGGCTGTTAAGAGAAAATTAAAAAACAACATTATTTAAAAATTCCAGTCTGGCTATCAACTTGAAGCTTTTTCATACCCAGTAATATATAAAATGGAACAAACAGTTAGATATGGCGAAATATTGAATGAAAGGGGTGAACTTAAATCTATGCAAGAAGTAGAAGAACAAGATATAAGGATAAATTGGTTTTTCATATGTGCAAATACATTCTAGATATGATAAAGACTTTAAAACAGAAGGTTTTTACGATAAATTGACTGGATTAGATAAAATTTTGACAGGTACTGATGAAAAGGTGATTAAAAAATTATTATTAGAGGTTAAATTAGAAGAAGAACAAATTAAAGAAACAATGAATGCTTGGGGGGAAAATTTTGGATCTAGGATTGATTTAGAGAAATGGCAAAAATAGTGGCCTCAAAATTATAAAATGACAATGTCAACAGCATACAAAGAAAATTTGTATAAGATGTTTTACAGGTGGCACTTAACCCCAACACGAATAGCAAGAATGTTCAAGAATAAATCAGAGAAGTGTTGGAAATGTCACCAGATACCAGCACATACTAGCATATGTGGTGGGCGTGTGCAGAGGCTAAAAGATACTGGACTAAAATCCACACATTGTTGGAAAAAATGACAAAAAAACATAGAGACTTTAAACCTGAGATATTTTTATTGGGTATTTTACCAGAAATATATAGTAGAGAATTGAAATATTTGATTGTAAATGTATTAACAGCTGCTAGAATTGTATTTGCTAAAAATTGGAAAAATTGAGAAAATTCCAATACAGGAGGAAGTTATTAGGAAAATAATGGAATGTGCTGAAATGAGTTAATTGGCATTTGAAATTAGAGAACAAGAAGATAAACAATATTACAAGATATGGGACCTATTTTATCAATAGTTAGAAAAAAATATGGAAATTAAATATCTTAGAGGATTTTACAATATAAGGATAATAGAACTATAGAGAATATAATATAAGGATATATTATTATTGGATGGATTTATGACGAAGTAATGAATGTTACAATATAAATTAACTTAAATTAAATGTTGAATATCTCGCATTGAATGATGGAAAAATAGTAATAGTCAAATAAATGATTAACAATTATGTATGTATGTATGTATGTATGTATGTATGTATGTATATTCTTAAGTTTTTGCGGGTATTTATATGTATGGTATTCAGCTTTGTTCGGGTATTTTCCAATATCATTATAGTTGTGCTTTTAAAGTTGTGCTTTTAAAGCAGCTTCACATATACAAAACTCATACCACCTCTTGGAAATGATCAAAGATGTACACATGGAACAAAAAGATCTGCTTGTAAGTTTCGACGTGGTTTCACTATTTACTCAAGTCCCGATAAAAGAAACTCTCAAAATCATCAAAAATAAATACCAACCACCCAAACACCTCATGGAACTAACAGAACACTGCTTAACCACACATATTTCATATACAAAGGACAAAGATACAAGCAAAGTGAAGGAGCCCCTACGGGATCACCACTGTTGCCCGTCATTGCAAACCTGTTCATGGAAGAATTCTAATCCAGAGCCCTGGCCAATGCCACCCACAAACCCAAACTATGGCTAAGATACATCGATGACACATTTGTTATTTGGCCCCATGGAAAAGGAAACCTAAACAATTTCCTAACACACCTAAACAGCACACACCCCAAGATGGCACATTAGGACATAACATGTACCAGAAGAAAACACACACCAACCGCTACCTCAAAGCCCAATACCACCACCACCCAGCACAGATAAACTCTGTGGCCAAAACACTAACTGCCAGAACCAAACGCCTGGCAGACAAGACACACATAAAGACTGAACTATGCACCCTGACTAAAGTACTGACAGCCAATGGCTCCAGAAAAGCAAAATCACAGGCCTGATCCACAAGAAGACACTGAGACATAATGGAGACCTAGAAGATGAACAGACCTATGGAACAGCTGTCCTGCCCTACATAAGAGGTACTACAGACAAAATCAGTAAGATACTACACAGGCATCACATCAAGACTGCCTTCAAAACAGATAGAAAAATAGCAGCCATCCCAAGAAACCCCAAAGATAAAATTGACCTGGAAAACCAAGGCATATATGAAGTCCCCTGTGCATCATGCCCTGCCACATACATTGGACAGACCAATAGAAGAATAAGTATCCGCCTAGATGAACACAAAAATGCAGTAAAAAAGCTGGAACACACTTCCTCACTAGTCCAACACATGAAAGCCACAGGTCATAGCATTGACTTCAATCGCACCAAAACTCTAGCCACTATAGAAAACCCCAGCTACAGAGAAGCCATAGAGAGTGAAAAAAGACGTGAAAACATGAATAGAAGAGATGACTCCACCAGACTGTCAATTATCTGGAGGCCTGCACTCTCAAACAAAAAAAATATCCACACCACAAGCCAGGCAAACACCTGGGCACAAACAGACTCCCCCGATACTTCGAGCTCAAACACACCCCAACCAGGCACTCAGATGAAACCTAGCTTCCTAATAAATGATAATCATCCATTTACTTGGAGCCAGCCAATCAAGACAAAAAAAAAATGCTACAAAACAGACCGAAGATATTTGAAACACCAATCAAGCAGAACACAGCAAACTCCAAGACCAATAAATACAGACCAAGACTCCCAACCAATCAGGATGAAGAAAAAAAACATTCTGGCACAGCAGTAAGCTAGCCCCAAATTTAAAACAGAAATGGCTGTGACAGTCTGACTCACAGACGAACATAATACAGAAGCCTGATGATGGCAGATGAGATTCTGCCGAAACGTTGCTACAACTTTAAAAGCACAACTACAATGACATGGGAAAATACCTGAACAAAGCTGAATGCTATACATGTAAGTACCCGCGAAAACTTAAGAAAACATACACACACACACGAGGACCAACAAGATAAAGGGTGTGTGATGACCCAGGGCATTGCACAAAGGGAACACAGTCAGATAATCAGCAGGGGTCCCTTTATTAGCTCCAACTTTGCCCTCAATGTCCTGGTGACCTTCTGGTTGTTCACAGGAACAACCTTCAGCTACAGAGAATCAAGTCCAAAATGTGGTCAACAAAAACTGTAACTATAAGTCCAATTAAGGCAAGATGAGATAATTAGTCCAGTAGGGCAGGAGAAGGAATTCCAGATGTGAAGGAACGGCCATAATTCAACATGGTTGGGTGTAGCTATTCCACCATTAAGCAGACATTGTCAAACACGGATACAGGGATGTTTGCACATATCTGATGACCTTGTTTTAGCCAACTGCAAAATGTTTCAATATGATCGCGAAACACTGACTGTTGTTACTTTCCGTCCCAGGACACGTTAGCTCAGTATGATAAGCATACTTGCAAGCTTGCAAACTATCACATACTTTGTTCTTTGTTCTTTGTTTATGATTTCTTCCATATAAGGTAAAACTCTGCTACCTCCTGTGTGCTCCCCCACCCGCTTGAAAGAGAATAATAAAAGAGGTTTGTGCAAAGCACTCGGGGCTGCTGCCTGGACCATTCCATCTGCCCCGGGCGCGATGTGCTCCCTCCTTTGAAACAATCGGATGTCTGGTGTCTGTTATTGGTATTCACCCTTGCGAGGGTCCCGCTAAACTTCTTCCCTGCGGGGAATTCCATAGGCAGCGAAAGAATGCCGACGGAACAATGGACCGGTCACTTGGCGCGACAACTGGGGGCTCGTCCGGGATCCGTCTGCCTTTTGCTGTCTCAAGGTGTGATCTCTGTCTAGAGGTGCATCTCCTTCACTCCCGTTCTTGCGCACCTGGCAAAGGCATCATACAATCGTAAGTAATGGGCTCCTCACTTTCCAAAGTTTCGTCAGGTCATAGGGACGAACTTTATACTATAGTGAAGAAGGCTAATTCATTTCAAAAAATTAATGGCACCACTATATATCCTCTTTCAAAAAAATCATTGACTAACCTATTGGCATATATAGAGGAACATTGTCCATCTTATCCTGAGAAGGGAACGCTCCGACACTCTTCATGGCAGAGATTGGGGAAGTACCTACACGATATTCCCCGAGCCCCGCCCGAAATATTAACATCTTGGCGGGCTGTCATGGCAGCATTAAACACACTCTATCCTCCGAAAGAGAATGCTGCACCTCTTACCTCTGATATTCCCCCTCTCTCTTCTTCTTCTTCTTCTACCAACCCTGCTAAATCTGGAGATCCTCTTGTGGCACAGGTGGAAACTCCCTCTCTTCCACCACCTTACACCAATCCTGCGGAATCTTCTAATCCTCCCCCTTCTGCCCCTACTCCTTCTTCCTCCCCACTAATTCCTCGAGGAGGTCTTATTAGCAATCTCCTTTCCTCCCCTCTACCGTTGGATGATTCTGAAACTCTTTCTGCCTTCCCTCTTGCCCTTCCCCCGGGAGGTGGCGGCAACCCTGTACATACTAACATTGAATTTAAGGTCTTGAAAAACATAAAAGATGCGGCAACTAATTATGGTCTGCACTCACCTTACACTAGAGGCATACTTGATTCCTTGGTTTCTGGTAATACTGTCATGTTGCTCTATGATTGGAAAATGTTGTTTTCTATGCTCATGACCCCAGCACAATATGTTGTGTGGCAGTCTGAATATGAAAAATGTGTTGATGCAGAAATACGGCGAGGTTTGCCGGCAGCAGTCACGGAAGGCCATTTTAAAGGGACAGGACAATTTGCCACTTTAGCTCAACAACAGAATTGTCCCCGCCTTGCTTTCGCCATCATTCATATGTGTGCAATGAATGCTTTGAAACGAGTGGATGATACAGATTCACAATCCACCCAAGCCTTTTTAAAAATAATGCAGAATTCTGATGAATCCTATGCCTCTTTCATTAGTCGCTTACAAACTGCATTGGATTGTCAGATTGATAACGCTACTGCTAAACAGGAATTACTCATGAAATTGGCTTTTTCTAATGCTAATCATGACTGTCAAAAAATTTTGCAACCTGTCGCTAACAAACCAGGGGTCACTTTGGCTGAGTTTCTCCAGCTTTGTAGAATTGTTGGCACAACCTCCCATAAAATGGATGCGCTCGCAGCGGCTATTTCTTCTTCTTTCCCTACTTCTGCTTCTTCTCCCGACGCTTTCACTATAACTCGTAATGGCAACTGTTTCAATTGTGGCAAGCCTGGACATTTTAAAAATCAGTGTCGGATGCCGGGAGGAGGAGGGGCACCCCGCGGCCAAGCTAGGGGCCCTCCACCTCCTGATTCTAAAGCAAAACCAAAAACTATCTGTCCTCGCTGTCGTAAAGGCTTTCACTGGGCTTCGCAGTGTCGTAGCAACCCCCCTTCTCCTCTGCCTTCGGGAAACTAACTATGGGGCTTTCAGCTAGCCCCGCTACCAAGGCTGACCTCCCCACTACCACTTTCCCTGTAGTGTTATCTGAAGACCTTGTGTATGATGACCCTGGTGCTGTTGTAACGCTTCCTTTAACTGCAACTCTTTTAACACCTTGCCTCCCTCGTTGCCTATTCTGCTCATTCCCAATTCCACTCTTACCATAGAAGGTATCGTCGCTGCTCCTTACCTATATGACTCCTCTGCTCTCAATAACTTGGCTCTTGCTGCAATAGGGGATCGTTGTTTTTCCTTCAAAAGGGGGACCGTGGTCGCTACGCTTATCTTAATGCCACTTACTGATCCGCCTTCCCTGTTTGCATTACAGCAACCTGTGCACGCTTCTAAACCTACCCTGTCTGTTACCTTGAATGGTCACACTTTTGATGGCCTGATTGACACCGGTGCTGACGTTTCTGTCATCTGCTCTGCTGAGTGGCCACCTACTTGGTCTCTTACCGAGGCTGCCTCAGTGCAAGGCGTAGGCGGAGCTCAAGCCGCTAAGGTCAGCTCTAATTGGCTCTCTGCTTCTACTCCACATTCAACTATAACAGCATACCTTAAGCCTTATGTTCTTCCCCTGCACTGCAATCTGTGGGGACGTGATTTGCTTTCTCAGTTTCATGCCTATATCCAGCTACCCTAACACCTCTGTGTAAAATCTTTGCTTTCTTTCAATATGTCTATTGCACCATTAGCTCTCACATTGAAAACATCTTTGCCTGTATGGACTGATCAATGGCCTCTTACCAAAGAAAAGTTAGAAGCATTGCACCTTCTTGTTCAGCAACAGCTTACGGAGGGGCATATTGAGCCATCTACAAGTCCTTACAACACTCCTGTTTTTGTCACCAAAAAGAAATCAGGCAAATGGCGCCTCCTGCAGGATCTCAGGACTGTCAATATTATCTTGCAGCCCATGGGACCTCTGCAGTGTGGCTTGCCTAATCCTAACTTAATTCCTGTTGGATATGATCTTATCATTATAGATTTGAAGGACTGTTTTTTCTCCATACCTTTAGCACAAAAGGACAGGATCATTTTTGCCTTTACAGTACCCGAGCTCAACAACTCAAAGCCTACGGCTCGGTACCAGTGGAAGGTCCTTCCACAAGGCATGTTAAATTCACCAACTATGTGTCAATTTTTTGTTAACAAGGCGTTATAGCCTTATAGGTCTCAGTTTCCCACTTTTCTTGTTTATCATTATATGGATGATATCTTGATTGCTGCAGATGGGCCAAAAGGAACAGTTCAGAAAACCTTTCCAGTCCTTTTGACCACATTAGCAAAAGCAGGGTTATACATAGCACCTGAAAAAATCCAGTCTCATTACCCAATGCAGTATTTAGGTCACAAGGTATTAGCCTCCACGGCTTCTCCATCTATTCCCTCGCTTACACTTCCTCAACCAACCACCTTGGTTCAGCTGCAACAATGCCTAGGGGTCATCAATTGGGCTAGACCTTATCTTGCACTGACCACACATATGCTGTCACCCCTATTTCAGGCATTAGTAGGATTAAAACATCCAGCAGACAAAATTTATCTTTCAGAACAACACTTACACGCTTTGCACCAGGTAAATACAGCCTTGGCCACTAGATGGGTGGACCGTGCCCTCACTGATAGACCACCTTCCCTTGCCATTCTCTCTACCCAACAGCTATTAACTGCTATAGTGATCCAAATTTCGGATGAAAAACGCCTCCATATTTTGGAATGGTTACACCTACCACACACTCCCAAGACATCTATAACCACTAGAGCAGCTCAGATGGCTTCCCTTATAGAGAAGGGGCGAAAACGAACCAAAGCCTTGATGGGAATGGATGTTTTTACACTATATATCCCTTTTAAGATTGCTCAATGGGAACCTCTCCTGCAAACCTCCATGGTATTGCAGGATGCATTGGAAGATTGGTGTGGTCAAGTGTCATGCCATCTTCCCCCTGATACTCGGCTGCAAGTTTTGCGAACAGTCCCTTTTGTTCTGAAGTCACCTTTTGTTCAGCAGCCCTTGAAAGAAGCCCTTACTGTGTTCACTGATGGCTCTATATTGGGGCCTGTGTGTGGTACATAGATGCTCAATGGAACAAACGCTTAACTGCCCTGCAGAGATCAGCACAACAGGCTGAGTTGGCTGCTTTCTCATTGGCCTTGTCTCTTTTTCCACAGCAACCTTTAAATGTCATATCTGATAGTATGTATGTCACTCAAATGGCTGTTTGCATGTTTGATGCCTATATTTCCCCTGTTACCCCTCCCCCTCTCATGACACTCTTTTTACAGCTCCAAGCTCTACTGAAGGAAAGAAGTAAGCCCTTATTTGTAGCTCACATTAGAAGTCATCAACACTTGCCCGGATTTTTATCAGAAGGCAATCATATGGCCGATGAGGCCTGCAAAATCATGACCTCCTCCCCTTTTCCTCAACCACTTTCGGCTGGGGAGAGTCATGACTATTTCCATCAAAATAAGAAGGCCCTGGTACAGCAATTCGGGATTACGTACCAGGAAGCCACAGCAATAATCCAACAATGTCCCACATGTAGTCTCCAAGCTAGAGGTATCCCTGAGGGTGTTAATCCCAGGGGTATCCAAGCTTGTGACACATGGCAGATGGACGTCACTCATTATCCTCCCTTTGCTCCCTGGAAATACATTCATGTGTCCGTAGACACTTATTCAGGGTTTATTATTGCAACATTGCAAAGAGGAGAGGCAACTAAAAATGTTATTAATCACTGTATTCGAACATTCGTAACGTTGGGATGTCCAAAAATTCTCAAAACAGATAATGGTCCTGCTTATGTCAGCTCTCCCTTTGCTGAGTTTTGTCATAAGTGGGCCATCATTCATAAATTCAGTATACCATTCAATAGCCAGGGTCAGGCTATTGTGGAAAGGGCAAACCAAACTCTGAAAAACGCCCTTGATCGGCAAACGGGAAAAAAGGGTTTAGGCCCCCCGAACCTCCCGGCGTTACAAAACATCTTGAACATTACACTCTATGCTCTTAACCTTCTTAACCTCACTGGCTCTCCCACTTCTACGGCTGCTTCTCACCATTTTACCAAGCCAGTGCCCCCCTCCTCTCGCCCTCTTGTCTATTTCAGGCAACTTCCGGATCCTGCGTGGAAAGGCCCTGCGCAGCTCATCACGTGGGGAAAAGGATACGCTGCAGTACAACTTCCTGACAAAGTGCTTTGGGTTCCTGCCCGTTGTGTCCGCCCTTACCATGGGCCACCCAGTGGCCTCATCTCCTCTATCTCTCACCCTCTTGCTGACAATGATATTTCCAGTCTTTTCACTCTTTAATGCATCTCCGGGGGTTATCCTAGCCCCCTTCACAGCACAGTAACCTTTGCTTATGAAGACAATTCTCTTCCTGCCTGCAATTATGCCTTTCAGCATAATGGCCGCCCTCTTCTGCCTGCCTCAGAAATCACTCTCTCATATTATTATTCCCCTTGCTTCATTTCTCTGACTATACAGGTAACTTCGCGAACAATTGGCTCCTATTCTTGTTTAGGCTTTTCTTTTAATCATACTTACCTCAATCATACTGTTCTCTTACTGTCTACCCCCTCTTCTGCTTTTCCTCCCCTATCCCCACCGTTTCTATCCTGGCTACAGCTGCTTGACTCCAATGTCTCTCCTCTTTCGGAACGTATGGAGAGACACCTTCACTGCTGCATTCCACCCTGCGACTCCGCTGCCTGCCTTTGGAGATCCATTCTTCCATCTTATTGGCCAGGCCGTTATAAGCCACCCTCGGGCCGCAGGCGCCGCCTCATCCTCGATGGCACTTCTCATAAAACAACCACACTCATCTGGATGCATCGCCTCAGATACCCTGCGGTTCCGGGTCTCAGCTCCATTTCCAACGCCATGGAATGTGTCCAACGCTCTCCGGTAAAAAGGAAGGGAACTATTTGGAGGTGGTTTCGAAATGATACTCTGTTAACAGATGACACCCAATATTCCATCACTTATCATTTCCGTGCTACAACCCTGGCCCTTCACCATGTGCGATTGGCTGACTATGGACAGTACCAGTGTGAAATTACAAAAAAAGTCAATGGATTTGCCACTTCCTCCCGATTGACTCTCACTTTGTATCAAACGCACGCTCCACACATCACTCATCGTGTCCGTCGATCCCCTCGAGCAGTCTCCACGAATGAACATCAGCCACATACCTATACCTGGACTATCCTGGACTTTCAAGGACAAGTTCTTAATAGCACCACCAACTACACTCGGTGGCCATGGTTTCCCCCATTATCCATGGACTTTGCTGAAATGGGTACTGGGGTCGAGAAATTTGCTGACAAAAAACTGCAAGCTGATAAATGGGACAAACAGGGTTCTTGCTCTCCAGCTCCTGCTGATAACTTTCCTTTGTACTTTTGTCCTGCTCACAGTACCGGCGAATCCCGCTCTGCTTGTGGTGGTCCAGTTGATAGGTATTGTAAAAAATGGAACTGTGTGTCCACTGGCCACATTCGGTGGTCACCCCCTACCAAAGGAGATTATATCCACATTACCCGCACTCGTGGGCAGCTTCACTGCTCTTCGTGGCCATGTTGTGGCCAGAGACTGAACCCGCTCACCATTACCTTTACCGAAAAAGGGAAGACATTAACTCAACAACAATGGATGTCAGGGTTTATATGGGGGGGACGCCAATGGGATGGTCATAGGGATGAAGGTAACATTTTCACTATTCGTTTAACAATGTCTTTGCCCACGTATGACATAGGTCCAAATCAAAATTTGAAGTCTGCCTTTTTACAAAAATCTGACACTCAGGCCAATCCATTAATTCAATTGGTTAATTCTTCTTTTGCATTATTAAAAGCCACCCTTAATGACTCCTCCAAAACGGACCAATGCTGGCTCTGCCTATCTGACCTGCCACCCTTTTATGATGCAGTAGCCTCAGATGAACCCATTCGCAATTCCACCTCAGATAACGAATGTCGATGGAATACTTCTTCCATCACGGTTACTGACATAGTAGGTCAGGGATGCTGTTTGGGAAATATCCCTGCTAATTATTCCAAGTATTGTCATAATGTTTCATTAGGTTATCATTGCCAAGTCTATTTGACCAAAGAACGGCTAGCCATCACATCTTTTACCGGGCATGGTGGATATGGCCCATTATATACCTCTTCTGGAGGCGACATAACTGCTCGCCTCCAGGGTCAGTATTTCATTCCGGGAAACAACTCTGTTTGGGCATGCTCCACGGGACCCACAGCCTGTGCTCATGGGGACGTTCTCATTGCTCAAAAATCCTTTTGCATACAAGTAAAATTGCTCCCCAAGATAACTTATTACCCAGGGTCGGAACTTGTTAATGTGTTAGAACCCCCAAAATTTCCACTTCATCAAAAAAGAGAAATTGTCACAGCTCTCACATTGTCTGTGTTGTTGGGCCTTGCTGCTGCCGGCGCAGCAACTGGGGTCACAGCTCTGGCTGTTGGTCATCAACAAGTAACAGCACTCAGCTTACAAATAGATGAGGATCTTCAACGTATTGAGACCTCGATCTCTGCACTCCAGGCCTCGCTCACTTCTCTGGCTGAGGTCGCTCTGCAGAATAGAAGAGGTCTTGATCTGCTATTTTTAAACAAAGGGGGATTATGTGTAGCCTTAAAAGAAGAATGCTGTTTTTATGCTGATCACTCAGGTATTGTTAAAGATTCAATGGCTGAATTACGCAAATGATTGAAGGATAGAGAAAATGAGCGACAGCAGAATCACGCATGGTATCAAGGCATGTTCAATTTTTCTCCATGGTTAACTACCTTGTTGTCTGCTGTAGCCGGTCCTCTGATATTGCTATGCCTTGCCTGTTTAATAGGTCCATGTGTTATGGGACGATTGCTAAAATTCTTAAAAGGTCGCTTACAAGCACTTGATAGTGAAATCAATAATACTCAAAAAACGGTCAGTTTTCTCACATCTGTTATTGTATCCAAGGATTCTGTTAAACAGCCTCTGCTGGAATGGTCTTCTGACCAAGAGTCAGAGAATGAAATAGATACAAATGCCTCCTATGCTCCCAAAGGAGCCTTATTGGATATGAGTGATGAAGAATCAGAAGGTGAGTGTTCCTCCTCGTACGAACTGGTGCAACAGGATCTCAACAAACCGAAGGGTTTGTTGCCACCCTTTGAATCCATTTCAGAGGAAAAAGGACTTTACCTGGAGACGGCATCACAAAAATAATAAAAAAGGAGGAATTGTAGCTATTCCACCATTAAGCAGACATTGTCAAACACGGATACAGGGATGTTTGCACATATCTGATGACCTTGTTTTAGCCAACTGCAAAATGTTTCAATATGATTGCGAAACACTGACTGTTGTTACTTTCCGTCCCAGGACACGTTAGCTCAGTATGATAAGCATACTTGCAAGCTTGCAAACTATCACATACTTTGTTCTTTGTTCTTTGTTTATGATTTCTTCCATATAAGGTAAAACTCTGCTACCTCCTCTGTGCTCCCCCACCCGCTTGAAAGAGAATAATAAAAGAGGTTTGTGCAAAGCACTCGGGGCTGCTGCCTGGACCATTCCATCTGCCCCGGGCGCGATGTGCTCCCTCCTTTGAAACAATCGGATGTCTGGTGTCTGTTATTGGTATTCACCCTTGCGAGGGTCCCGCTAAACTTCTTCCCTGCGGGGAATTCCATAGGCAGCGAAAGAACGCCAATGGAACAATGGACCGGTCACTTGGCACGACAGTTGGGAGGATGCCAGGAACACAGATAACCAAAGTCAACACAAGATAAACTCACATATGTTCCCAGAAGACACCGCACTCAGCATTCATCTCTTTTAAACTCTCTTCCCAGGTATGGCTAATAAAGGGAATCTGGGCCCTTTCCTTCCCCGTAAGCCATGCAACCCATGTTGCTCTCTTCTCCATTCTTCCCTGCGTACCCTAGGATAAAGAGGGAGTGGGCCTGGGTCTTCCTCTGGACTCCCTCTCCCTTGTTCTACCCCTCCGCTGCTCTGACCAGTCGGATTTTGCCCTTCCTCAGTTTCCTCCAAAGCCAACGGAGCCACACTGCCACTCCCTCTCAGATGTTCATCTTCCTCTTCAGATTCAGACTCTGACAGGGGCACGACAGGGTGCTGTGACATTGAATAAAACCATAATTTCATTTTCTATTTTTAGATCTGATTTTCTGGAGGCACTGTGGTGGGAGGTACATTACAACAATTTGTAAACAGTTCCAATTTATCTTCTTTTTTAATGTATTATTGTTTAATTTTCATTTGGTTAAATCTTTTTATTTTCCATTTGTGATTCATTAATGGTAACAACTGGAGCTGGAAATAGTTGGTTGTTTCAACAGTACAAAGATCTAAAGCAAACCTATAAATCAGCTACACAATATTTAGAGGCAAAAAAGATAAAGATTGTGAAATGTCTTCATAGTTTTCATATTTGAATCTTGCTGAAAATCAATGGAAAGTGGAAAGATTTTATTTATTTATTTAAAACATTTATATAGCGATCCTAAAATCACCATATTCAACTCAGAGGGCCTGCCAATTAACACTTAAAACAATGTCAATCAATAATTGAAGTAACATAATGCCATACTGAATCTATTAAAACCATAAACATTAGAAATCTGCAGGTTATGATTTCTAGTCATACCTAGCCAGTTTTCATGTCTAAGGTAAATTTGGGCCAGTCACTTTTTCTCTCAATCCAACTCACCACTCAAGATTGTTGTTGTCCTGGGAAAAATAGGAAGAGTTATGTCAAGTGCAAAGGATCAGAACCATTACGTTGCAATTCAGAAGGTTTTGTTACTCAAGCCTATGAACAAGAATCTAGTCAACTAAAGTTGAAATCTGAATTGGCACCAGATAAGGGTCAAAGGAATTCAAGGGGGCTAGACTTGGATCATTTGTTGCAACATAAGGACTCTGAACTGATAACAAGTTTAACTCCATGCTCCAACTCTACCTGCTGTTCTCTGACAAGTAAGGTGTATTAGGTATTGCCATCTTTATAAAATACAAGGGCATGATATAAATAAAAATAAAATAAAATAGAAGGACATTTTTGATCTGGAAGAGTTCTTATGGATTTTGTTGCAACAAGAAACAAAATAGGTGGAAGAACAGAGGAAGACTAGAGCTTGAAGAGTTTTGGAAGGAAGACTGGGAGGGTATTCAAAAGAGAAAGAGAAAGTCATTTGGAAGCGATTTCTTTGGGCAAAGCAAGTGTTACAAAGTGCTGATTTAAAGGTTGTCCAAATTTATGCTCCTGCCATATTCATTGTTGTCTTATTTTGAAACTGTAAACAATGTAAGTATTGATTTTGAATTCAATTTACAGAAATATGTCATGTTTAACTTTGTATCATGCAGCAGTTGTGTCAGCACCTGTTCACTCAGGGATTCACTGAAAGATAAAATTTGACCAAGGTTGTCTAAACCTTTGCATACCACTGTGTATTAAGATTATTTAAATAAAATTAATGTAATGAAATCTAATATTTTTAATAACATTTTATTTGTCACATTGGAATTACAATACAGCTCACTTGCAATTTTTTCAGGGTTTTGGGTTGTATGTCATGAGCATTCAAATTAGACTGTTTAAAGAAATAAATCAATGGGATTGTTTCATAGGGCATTGTGGAAAAATTGGAATATTTGCCACTTCCAACAAATGCATTTGTGGTTTATGGGAAAGCAACTTCAGTAAATAAGATTTTCCTTTCTTGACCAAATTTTTCAAAAAGGTGTCTTTTTGAAGGATTTTTTTAAGCAAAATGCTGCATATTATAATTCTATTATGAGCATTAATGTATTGAACACTTCTGCTTATTGCAATGATCTCCAAAGCACCCTATTATTAACTTCTTTTTGTATGGAAAATTAGCCATTTATTCCAATTCTATGTTTTGTCTTATCTATTTTTAAATCCATATTTGGACTTACCTTCCACCTCTTAGGTAACACATACCCTTAATAGGGTTTAGTAAAATATTATATTAAAAAGCCTTTGTAAAGTCTCAATAAATTATATTATACTTTCTTCCAAATCTGCATGCATTTTTCTCTTTAACATATTTCTACTGGGTTCCTCCAAGACAAGGTTAAAGAAATAAAAGAAGCCTTTCTTTATCCTTACTTTATTACACTAATCAAGGAGCTTTTTAGCTGTTTCTTCTTAATTATTTTCCCACTCCCCAATCATTTTTGTCTTATTGATTTAAGTCTGCTTCCTTTATAATTTCCTGGTTCACTTTTTAGAGAAAAAGAGACAGACAGAGATAGTATTCACTATCCTTTAATTCTCAGGATATAAGGTTTTAATGATACATTGCATAGCTCCGTTGGTTGCTCAGTTACTTTATTTAGTATCCTCTATAAATTACCATCTGTTATCATTTAATTTGTTATTAAATTCTATTACAAGTCTTTCATATTTACAACTCTCATGTATTCTCCATTTTCATAGTATATTACAGTTGATATATAGCAGCTTGTCCTACCAACATTATATAAGTGAGCATGACATCCCTATGTCAGAATACTGATTATCTAATCTGGTTAATGAAATGTCTGCAAGAAGAAAACCAAAATCACACAATAGCAAAACTAATAACTCAACCCTGAACTTCATATATTTTCTGCGGTTACAAAAAGAATTCCCTAAATTAAACTTACCTGTTCAAATGGAACTCAGCTTGATCTTTTCACAAGAAAATGACAATAAAGTTATTATTCTGTTATATTCTATATTCTGTTCTGTTCTGTTCTAATCCTTTGAAGAGCAATATGAGAAATGAGCATCTCAGCATGCGGACTAGATATTTCACCAGGGAACAAGATAGCAGTTATAAGAACTAGAAACTAAATGGCAAATCACAAAATATTGCCAAGAAGGCAAGGCCCTGTCCAGGTAGTTGCTGGACTCAAAACTGACTCCACTAATCCACTCATCCATTCTTCCATCACCTCTACCTCTTTTATCATTCTATTGAGGCTACTTCAGCCATTAGATCTTGAGAGGATATGAATAAAATGCTGAACTACTTGAGCATAGAAGTGAATATGGTTGTGAAAATGAAAAAGTGTGGAATGAACATTGTTAAATTTAAATCTTCATGCTTTTTCTTACCTTCCTTTGTTAAACTCTCTTTAAAAAAAGAAAAGAAATCTGCTTGCAATTTCAGTCCCAATATTATTTTAAAAGATTTTTAGATTTAATGAAAATTTGTCTTTAATTAATAATGAGCACACTACTCATCTCTCACCAATCAAGAAAGAGTATTTGAATATCTGACATAATGTCATAATTGCATTAATATTTTGTCTTATTTTTCCTTTAATTCACATGAATTGTGAAAGTCCTTATATATAGCACACAATAACATTTTGCAGAATTATCACACTTTTTTTTCTTTCCATAAGGATCATCTGTTAAAAAATTATTGTCAAAACCAAAGCTGCTCAGAGTGCAACCAAAATTATCAGTAAGTTGAAGGGATTGATTTATAAGGGAAGATTAAAAAGGATAAATCTGTAAAGCTCATTAAAGAAAGCAGAAGAAATTCCTACAAACAACATTTCGAGGAAGGGTGAAAAATGGCATAGGGACCTAAAGGGAAAAGAAGGGAGAATGACTAAAGACTTGAAGTTATATAATGAGGCTCTATGTCACAAAAGTGTCAGATGACTACATCTATTTAGAAAATAAAAATTATAATTTGATAAGGAAAGGAGTACAGCTTATGATATATCTAGCCATAACTGTGGTTGAATAGTCTGTCCTGCTTGCAGTTATCTCTGAAATGTGGTAATGTTAGTTCTGAGAACTGTCTTCTCTGTACATTTTTTGTACTTTTGTGTCTTATCCATTTAAAAACAATACCACTTTCATGTTTCCTACAGAATCATCTCCTTCTCTGATAACATCATTTGTAATTCCAATACCCAAATTTATCAAAAGTATTGCAGAAATCCAAATGTTGATCAACTTTCTAACAAAGCTGCAGCAGTTATTTCTAAAAATAAAAGAGTTTCACTTAAAAAAGAAGAAAGAAAAGGGAATAACCAACAAATTGTGCTCTTGCTACAAATAAAAGTATACACATATCTTTGGTGTGGATATATATTCAATGATTCTCCAAACCTATACCCAAATTAGGGCAGAAAATACTGAGAATCCTCACATAGCACTATTCATTTTCTGTGCGTGTTTTTGAGTAAACATTTTGATTTACAGCTTCACTGTTGAAGAGAGTTTTCTTTAAAAAATGTTCAAAACTTTTATAATACATTTTTTCTTATTTCTATGGAATGTTTTCTTGAAAAAAATATTAAGTGTTTTTAGGTTGCATTAGTTTGAAGCATCATTATTTTGCTTCATTTTTAGTTCTGGGGTGCCTGTCTATAGATCTCACTGGCTTTAAGAAATCATATCTATCCTGCACTATTTCTCTTTTCTAATTTTGCCCATTCTTGCTTAATTTTCATTATGACTGCTTCATAAATGTGATCTCTTTTCTTCTCATGTAGAGTTCCTCCAAAAATATATGATCTTAATAGGTAGCTAGAAAAAAATTGCCTTGTATTAGGAAAATCTGGCATTAGTAGCTACCATGATGCGGCGGAGGTACGAGGCAGACACAGAGCGTTCGTTCAGAAAGCTTTATTCAGCGAATAAAGGGTTGCCGCGGCTGCCGAAGCTAACAAGGCAGATCAGCTGGCGGCAACAGCTGATGCCGTTTGACAGCTCCTTTTATAGCCGGCTGTCAAACGGCATCAGCCAATGGGAGCGATTGGCGCTCCCGCCAGAACTGCGGACCTGAGTGGGGACCGCAGTCAGTTCTGTGAATACAACACCAACAAAGGTGAAATCCACATGGAACACCATCTTTTCTGCACAGTCATGCCTTTCCTGCTGTCTTCCCAGGTGTACCACTTCTGCAGTGGTAGGATTCAAAAAAATTTACTACCAGTTCTGTGGCCATGGCTAAGTGGGTATGGCTAGATGGGCATGGCCATGTAATTGGATGGGTGTGTCATTTTTTTGGAGCACCAACCCCACCCCCACCCTATTTTTTGGGCCTTCCTGACCTCAAGAGAGCCTTCGGGGGGCATTTTTGCACCCAGAAGGTTCACCTGGGGCTCAGGAAGGAAAATAAAACAGAGCATAGGGGGGCCCGCAGCACTCCTCCACACTCTGTTTTGGGGTCTTCCTGGCCTCAGAGGAGCCTCTGGGTGGGGTGGCATTTTTGCTCCCAGAAGGCTTCCCTGAGACTCAGGAAGAAAAAATAAGGAACACAGGAGGGGTGCGCAGACTCTGTTTTGGGGCCTTCCTGGCCTCAGAGGAGCCTGTGGGGGGGGGGTTGCTCCCAGGAAGCTTCCCTGGGGCCCAGGGAGAAAAAAATGGAACTTAGGAAGGACACACAGAACCCGTCCATGCTCTGTTTTGGGGCTTCCTGGCCTCAGAGGAGCCTCGAGAGGGGCATTTTTGCTCCCAGGAAGCTTTCCTGGGGTCCAGGAAGGCAAAAAATGGAGGTGGCTGTGCCCCCCTCTCTCCATTTTTTTGCCTTCCTGGGCCTCAGGAGAGCCTCCTGGGTGAAGCAGTTGGAAGCAAAGGGAATCCCAGCATAGCTGTTTTGTAGGAACAGCTGATTTTCAGGAGGTAGAAAAAAAAGAAATACCTTAAGGTGTGACTGGGCGGGCGAGCATTGGGAGGATGGAGTGAGTGAGCATCAGACATCAGGTGGGTGGGGCAAGCAAGCGAGCAGTGACTGGGCGACCGGGTTGGGGGTGTGGCCAGCCAGAAGTTACTACCGGTTTGGCAACCCATGCCAAATCCTTGCTACCCATTTGCCTGAACTGGTGCGAACTGGCTGAATACTACCATTGCATTTCTGTCTCCACTAAGAGATAGAATATAGTTTATTCAGAACAAATTCACATTTATGTTCTGACAGGAAATTGGGAGAAATAAGAATTAAGAACTAAGAAGCAATTTCCTAACTATTAGAACAATTAATCAGTGGAACAAGTTGCATCCAGAAGTTGTGAGTGCTCCAACACCAGAGGTTTTTAAGAAGAGATTGGACAACCATTCGTCTGAAATTGGTATAGGGTCTCCTACTTGAGCAGGGAGGGTTGGACTAGAAGACCTCCAAAGTCAATCCCAATTCTGTTATTCTGTTAAATAAACAATCATAGGTAAGAAGAACAAGCAAGGTTAGTTTCACAAGCTGCAGTTGCAGCTACAACATTACAAAGTCTAGGTTTAAAGGCAAAAACAAATAAACAAATCAAAATAACAAAGCCTTGAGGCTTCCAGAGTCTATAGCATACTGATCCTTCTAACAAATTAGGGAAGATGCCATGAAATTTAGAATTTGATGAAGGAATTTTTTAAAAAATGATTATTGTAGAGAGTGATTTTTTTTAATTATTAAATGCATAAGCATTCAATGTGTATTAAAACCATAAATCTAAAAGATTAAACATGAAAGCAAGTTCAGTACAATCAATATTAATATTTAAAATATTACAAAAACATGCATTTGTAACATGCATCCTGAGGGGGGAAAGGGATCAAACACATTTTTGAGGGAAGTGTAGATTGGAAATCTTGCAGAACTTCTCCCGCATACTGTACCACCTAGCTGATTTCTGGCATGGGGAGATAATCATAAAATAAGATCACTTAAAGTAACTGAGCAGATTCAAGAAAAAGAAGCCCTTGATTATTTTAAAGATGAATACCAATCATGAAGGAAACCAAATATACTGTACATGTCCCAGGATAATATTGCAGGATCCAATCTGGGTTGGTAACTGGGATCAGAGGTTTACTCTCCAAGCTTTCAGACATGTGTTGGAGCACAAGCTGGTTAGAGAGAGTCCTCCTTTCCCTGAGGATAGGCTCCAGCATGAAAGCTCAAAAGACTAAACCTCTGGTCCTGGTGACTGACCCAGATTGGATCCATGAATACAAACCCTTTACACTGTATGTAAGAAGTAAATGCAACCAGTTAAAATCTTTTAATACAAGAATCATGTAATTCCTCTACACTGCACTGTATAGTTAGTAGCTTGGCAACCAAAATTTGAATCAATTTGCAACACTTTTCAAGAGTAGGTCCTGAAGAACTAATTGCAATTGATAAGAGAATTATAATCAAGATATGAATAGCCATTGCCCAATCTGTTTTATCTGGCACACCAACTGTAATTGTACAAATGCCACATCCATCAGAGCAACTCTTGAAACAGGTGAGAGGTCAATGAGCACTTTTAATCTGCAAGCTTGCTCTTTTTGTAAAATACAATCATATCCCAGAAAGACTTTACCTAAATCCTTACTCAGTTTTCTTCTTACAAGAAGCACTTCAGTTCTGTGGAGATTTATTTTCAATGTGTTTTCCCTCATCCAGGCTATTATAAAGTTTAAACAGCATTCAAAGGTATTTATGCTTTGCTACTTTGAAGTCAAATGATACACAACATTACAACTTGATATCATCAGCATACTAATGGTAGCTTACTCCAAAGTGATGAATGTTTTTCTCTGTTTCAGTAGAAGTTAAACAGCATAGAGTCAAGATAGGACCCTAACAGTGAGACACTGTTAGTTATCTAAGTGTCAATCAGTTGTCCTTCATGACCATATTCTGGCCATGCCCTGAAAGCAATGAGTTGAACCACTGTAAAACAGTATAATCAAAACTCAGTACTTCCAGAAGGCCCATAGGCAAACCATGCTTTATGGTATTGAGAGGATCAAAATAATTAAGAGCAATGCTCCCCATCTAGTTACTGGCTATCTATGAGGATGGCTAACTCATCAAGGCAATCAAATCAATCTCAGTACCATATTTCAAATAAAATTATAATTGTAATGGATCCAGATAAGCAATGGATCCAGATAAACATTTCAACCAAATGTAGAGTACTTGGATCTGTGATTCTGCTATTTCTCTAGAATAACAGAATTTCTAAGACAGGCCTATAATTACAAATATCTTCCAGATTAAGGGATTTTTTTTCAATAAGGATCTTATAATTATCATTTTTAAATAGAGGGAGGCAGGGCTGGAAATATTTACCACATTGAAAGAAATAGTGATTGTTTCTCTTAAACATGGGGTAAGTTCCAACCTGATTGATTCATGTGAGGAAGGCAAAGGTTGGCCTTCATCTTTTTAGATATCTTAACATATCCTGGAGACCTACAAACTATAACAAATCCAGGAATTCAGAACTATTTTCCCGGGATATACTGGAGTCCAAATTAAAATGAATATAATTTGTTGTGGAGCGAAGGAATAGACGAGGCTTAGACCAGAGCATACAACTAACAGTCTTTATTCAGGGAATAAAGGGTTGTCGCGTCTGCTAGCTAACAAGGCAGACTGCAAGCGAACAACGACTGGCTCTGCTTGACAGCCGGCTTTTATAGCCGACTGTCAAACGGAGCCAACCAATGGGAGCTGCTGATGCTCCCGCTCAAACAGCGGACCTGGTTGGGAACTCCAACCAGTCCTAAAGACATAACACTCCTCCCCCCTAGCTGGGCACATGCATAGTCTTTGAGGTATGAGGGTGGACTTCGCTGGCGACCGGAACGTCGTAGCTCAGGGAGACTGCTGGTGGGCATCGAGTCCATGGAGCAAGACTCCGAGGTCGCCGGGGTGTCATCTTGGCTTGGCGTTGGATCCTGGGCATGAGATGTATCCCCTTGTTCGGGCTGGCTTGGCAGAACGGCTCGGTCTGGATGGTTGGTGTTCCTGCTGGGTGGATGTGATGGAGGTTCGGGTCGGCAGTCCGGGTCCGTTCTCGGCTCACTCGAATGGGGATGTCTGGTCCCTCAGGAAACTCCCTTCTGGAACCTGAGCGAGGACTTGAGGGCTGGCTGGTGGATTCGGCTCACCTCTGGTCAGGTCGTTCCACCACCTGCGTAGTTGGTCCAGGTGCCTCCGCCACACGCGACCGTCCTCTAATTGGACCCGGTAGGATCTTGGACCGGTGATAGCCACGATCTGTCCTGGCACCCACAATGGATCCCCTGCGTAGTTCCTTGCAAAAACTGGGTCCTGCAAGGCAAAGTCTCGTACCTGGCTGTCCGATCCCAAGGGGGTATCCGGGCAGTAATGAGGGTGCAGCCTGTCAAGAGTAGTCCTTAAACGTCTCCCCATCAAGAGTTCAGCCGGGGATTTGTTAGTGCTTGTGCATGGAGTTGTATGCTGGCTGAGGAGAAAACGGGACAACTTGGAATGCCAGTTTTCCTGACCGAATCTGGCTAGTGCCTCCTTGGCTGACCTGACTGCTCTCTCCACCATCCCATTACTAGCAGGGTGAAAGGGGGCCGTGAGGACGTGTCTGATGCCCAGATTCGTGACATACATGCTAAATTCACAGGACGTGAACTGCGGCCCGTTGTCGGAGACTATCGTGTCTGGAAGCCCATGAGTTACAAAAAGTCGGGTCAGGGCTTTAACAACTGCCTGTGTGGTGGTCGTGGGAAGCAAGGCAACGTCTATCCATTTAGAATACGAATCCACGACCACCAACAAAGTTTTGCCATGCACAGACCCGGCCAGGTCGATGTGTAACCGTGACCATGGGGCATTGGCGCTTTCCCACTTAGTGGGTGAGGCTGCTGGTGGGGCTGCCCTAGATTCTTGACAGGGTTTACAGGAGCTTACCCACTCTGTGATCTGATCGTCCATCCCTGGCCACCATACATAACTGCGAGCCAATGCCTTCATTCGCACGATACCCGGATGGCCCTCGTGCAGCACCTTCAATATGGGCACGCGAAGAGTGGTTGGGATAACGACTCTGGTACCCCACAGCAGGCATCCCTGGAGTTTTGATAATTCCTGTTGACGTGTTTTAAATGGGACAAAGTCAACTGAACACTTTGTATCCGGCCACCCCCTCCCCACCCAGTCCAGAACCTGGGTGATTATTTTATCTTTCTTGGAGTGTGCCGCGATGTCATCTGCAGTCACAGGTAGCTTAAGTTCATTGACTTCGAAGATTGCGTGCACCGGAGCTGGGTCCTCAACTGGGGTCGGTAAGGGGCAGCGGCTGAGAGCATCTGCGTGGCTTAAAGTCTTACCGGGGCGATAGACCAGCTTGAACGAATAGGCCGCCAGGAACAATGTCCATCTAGTCATCCTGGGGGACAGCACTTGTGGAGTTTGCCTGTCCCCTGATAAAAGTCCCAAAAGTGGCTTGTGATCGGTAATGAGTTCGAAATGGTGGCCAAAAAGGAATTCGTGGAATTTTTTGACTGCTGCTACTGCAGCCAGAGCCTCTTTATCAATCTGGCTGTAGTTTCTTTCAGTCATGGAAAGGGTCCTGGAGAAAAAAGCAATTGGCGCCTCGGTGCCATTGGGGAGTCTGTGACTTAGGACAGCTCCTATCCCGAAAGGGGATGCGTCAGCGGCCAAGACCAAGGGAAGGCGTTGGTTGAACTGAATTAGAACGGTGGCAGAAGTGAGCAGAGATTTGATCGCTTTAAATGCATGGGATTCTCTGGGGCCCCAGTGCCACAGAGTGTCTTTATCTAATAACCTGTGTAAAGGTTCAGCGACTGAAGCTTTGTGTGGCAAGAATGAAGCGTAGAAATTTAATAAACCCAGGAAGGCTTGTAGTTCCGTTTTATTGGTAGGTGTGGGTGCCTCGTGGATGGCTTTTACTTTTGACTCCACCGGGTGGATGCCCGAGGCATCTAGTCTATATCCTAAAAAGTCCACTTTTCTAGTGGCGATGGTGCACTTCTCCCGTTTGAGTTTGAGACCATGCTGTCTAAACTTCTCCAATACTGCCCTAACCCTCTGGAGGAGCTGGGGTCTGTCCATAGCTGAGACCAAAATATCATCAAAGTATGGGACTACTCATGGAAGACCTTGGAGAATTCTCTCCATTAGTGACTGAAAAATACCTGGGGCTACGCTAACGCCGAATTGGAGGCGTTTACACCTGAATGCCCCTCTATGAGTTACTATGGTTTGTAAGTCTGCTGTGTGGCTGTCGACAGGGAACTGCTGATATGCCTGTGACATGTCTAGCTTGGCAAAAATGGTGCCGGGTTCGAAAGTGTGCAACAGGTGCTGGATGACTGGAACGGGGTATGCGCTAACCTGGAGATAACGGTTAAGGGTCGTCTTGTAATCAGCACAAATACTTAAACTACCGTCCTTTTTGAGTGGGGTGACTATGGGGGTCTCCCACTTGGCGAAATCTGTGGGTTCAATTACCCCTTGTTTGAGAAGTTTGTCCAATTCCGCGTCTAATTTGGGGCGGATAGCGAAAGGTACTCTACGGAATTTCAGGCAGACAGGAACTGCCTGGGGGTCCACGGAGAAGGAGATGGGTGTGCCATTGTAGCAACCCAGCTCGCTACTGAAAACATCGGAATAGTCAGAGAACAATGTGTCTACATCAGAAGTTGAGACAGCATGAATCCCTGTTATGCTAAGGCCAAGAGAGGGGAACCAATCTAACCCCAAAAGACTAGGGAGGGTACCATTAACCACCACTAAAGGCAAATGGCCTTTGAAGGTTTGGAATTTAACAAGGAACTTGCCTTTCCCGAGGACAGGGATGTTCTTGCCTTGATAGTCTCTCAGGGTGAGGTGGCACTTTTGCAGCTGCTTCCTGGTCAGTCTGGGTTGAATCTTTTTCAGCGTATCCCAGGAGATGATTGAGAGCGCTGAACCGGTGTCCACCTCCATGGTGCAAGGTTTACCTTCTAGGGAAAGAGAGAGTTTAATTTTATTTGGAGTTTGGGAAGTGTGGTTGGCGTGGTAACACGTGTAACAGTCTTCTACTTGCCTTTGGAGGCTAGGAGATGAAGGAAACTTCTGGGGAGGAGTGCGTACTGCCTGGCAGACTCTTGCAAGGTGACCTTTCTTATGGCAGTTTAGGCAACTGGCGTTTCTAAACCTGCAAGATGCCCGGGAATGGGAACCCCCGCAGGTTAGGCACAAAGGGATCTGTTGTGGGCCACTGCTGTTTCTCTGTGTCAGCCTCAAGATCTCTTCGGGTACCCCAACTATTATCCTTTATTTCTCCCTTAGTATCTCTACTACTAGGCTTACTTCTTTCGGCTGTCATTAGCAACGGGGGAGGGGGTAATTGTGGGGGGAAGAGAGCTGGAGGTGTTTTGCATTCTTTTACTGTGGGCAGAAGAAGGGGGGATTTCTTCTTTCCAATTTTCCATTTCTTTCCTAGCCTCTATCCTTTTTGCGCAGCTGCGAGGTCTTATCAAAATATGTCAAGGTCAACGGACAGAGGCCTCATCACTACCTGAAGATGCTCACATGATCATATTCGGAACTTTTAATTGGCAGAGACTTCTGGACTTTGGGGGTGGGAACAATTCCATTCCTTTGTATGTGTGATCTGCGCGCCAAATTCTCACTTCGAATTCCATTTGTAGCTTCCTTTTCATCTTCCAGTAAAAGAAGAACTTTGCTCTGAACCATGGAGTCTGAGTATTTCTTTCTTGGATTTTGAAAGGAGCACATACCGACATTATTCCGAAAGTCCCCATCAGCCCACCCGGAGAAAACACCAATTTTTCTTCCGAGGGGTTTTCACATCATGTCATCCCCAGCCAGCGAGGAGGATGAGCAGGGGAGCTGTGGGGGGCAGCAAATGCTGTTACCAGAGATGCCAGCCACCGATTTGTTAGCTGACCTTACACTGGAAGAAACTCCAACCGAGATGCCCAGATGGTCGTTAGGAGTTGGATGGAAAAATCCGGAAGACCCCCTCCTGGAATCACTGTAAGTCGAAGAGGTGCGAGGGACGGCTGTGGCAGGGGAGGAGATGGAATGCAGGCTGGATCAAGCCGGGAAAAGCTTTAAGGATGCTTCTGAGAAACCCGGCAGGGCTCCAACATATGAGGGGAAGAGAGAGCGAGTTCAGCCTGGGGAAGTCGGGCTGCCACCACCCCCTGGCCCATCCCACGCCGGCGCAACCACCAGCTCCCGTCTGGGGAGCCCCAGCAGCGGGGTAATGCCTAGAAGACGCCACCTGCCCTCCTTAGATGTAGAAGTTTGGAGGAAATCCCAAGGATTTGGGGTTTTTCCTGGTGCAGGTTGGAAGCTATATGGCAGAATATGAAAGGGAGTTCACCTCTGAAGCAGCCAAAGTAAGATGTGTTACCAGAACCCTGGAGGGGATGGCAGCTGACTGGGTGGTGACTCTGTATAATGATAACTCCCCCAACTGCGAAGCCTTGATGTTTTTATGACTGCCTTGAGGAGGAGGTTTGAAGACCCTCTGGCAGAGAGAAGGGCCAGGATCAGGATGAAAACCATAACTCAAGGGGAAGATCAGTTGCTGACTACACCCAAGAGTTCAGACAGCTGGCATATCGCATTCGAGGCTGGTCCCAGGAAGCTCTAATAGAAGCCTACAAAGATGGCCTAAATGAAGAGGTATACCACATGTGCATCTCCAGAAGGGATCCCCATGACTTGCAGTTGTGGTACCTGTTAGCGGAAGAGGTGGAAATAGATCTAGCCCGAAGTAGACGCAGAGGAGGCTCCGCATGGAGCACCATGCTCCCTCCTCGGCTCCGAGAGATCCCTAAGCCCCGGAAGGGAGGGGTGATGACAAGGGCCAAATCCACTGCCTGTTTCCGTTGTGGGAAGGAAGGCCACCGTGCGGATTGTCGAGTCAAACCAGATCCAAAAAAGGACGGGGCCCTGGAAGGAAGCCCGAATCCTCCCCAACCAGGCCTCGCGAAACCGGGCTAACAATAGGGGAGGTTGTAGAAGTCACTCCCCAGCGGAAAAAGAGCTGGGACCCCGACTCCTCCCGGCGAGAGTGAGACCGACTCGGAAGATGACGTCTCGGTAAGTCCCTAACCGGGCCCCCTTACCATTCCAATTAAATTAAGGGTGCCCACCTCGGGTACTGAGGGGAAATGCTGGCCTTATTGGACTCGGGTGCACGAGGTGCCTAATTAGCATGAAAGTAGTTAAAGGCATGGGCATTGGACTGAGAAATTTGAAAACGCCCATATCCTTTTACCAATTAGATGGGTCTGAAGCGGGGGTTGCCCTGCACGGTTTATAACGGAGCCCTTAGAGATGACCATGGGAACCCACAGCGAGACCTTGTGCTTTATTGTGGCTCCCGGGATGGAACACTCCTAATCTTGGGATTGCCCTGGCTTCGGAAATGGAATCCCCAAGTAAACTGGAGAAAGGGGTGGATACGGATTCGTACTGACCAACCTCCAGGAAGGGAGGAGCAAACCCCCTTAAACCGGGGAGAATCCCCATCCCAAGCCCCAAACCCCTGCTGAGACAGTTTCCACAGGGGCGAGCATAGAAGGGGAGGAGAAAATCCCGAAAGAGTACTGGGACCTAAGAGAAGTTTTTAGCGAAGAGGCCTCCGATGAGCTCCTCCCCATCGGTCAACCGATTGCAGCATTGAATTTCTACCGGGGTGACACTACCGAAACCAAAGATGTATTCGATGACCCCAAAGGAGTTAGAGGAATTGAGATCGTTTATCGACAAGAATTTGAAACGAGGGTTCATCCAACCTGCCAGACCTCGAGTGGCGGCCCCTGTGATGTTCCGCGAGAAGAAAGATGGCTCCAAGCGCTTGGTGGTGGACTACCGAAATTTGAACAGCGGTATCTGTGGAAAATGTGTACCCCTCCCTCTAATGAAGGACATGTTGGCTCACCTGGCCAAGGGAAGATCTTCACGAAACTGGACTTGAGGGAGGCCTATTACGAATCCGAATTAAAGAGGGAGGCGAATGGAAAACTGCATTCAATTGCCCAATAGGTTGCTTCCAATTCAATGTTCTCCCGTTTGGCCTACAGGGGCACCAGCTGTCTTCATGCAATTGATCAACCAAGTGCTCCACGAACATTTATACAAGGGGTTTTGGTCTACCTTGACGATATCCTTATCTACTCGGAGACCAGAGACCAACATGTGAAACTGGTACGGTCCGTGCTGCACAAATTCGCGCTGCCAAATTGTACGCCAAATTGTCCAAATGTGAGTTCCATCAAGAAAAGATTGACTACCTGGGATATCGTATCTCACCCGAGGGTCTTGAGATGGACCCGGAGAAGGTACGAGCCGTATTGGAGTGGGCCCCACCAAGAACCCGAAAACAACTTCAAAGTTTCCTTGGATTTGCTAACTTTTACCGGCAATTCATCCCATGTTTTGCTAAAATAGCCATGCCTATCACCAACCTCCTAAAAACAAAGGGAGAAGCGAAGCCAAAGCCTAGCCAGCCGTTGAATTGGTCTATGGAGTGCCAAGCCGCTTTTGAGAAGCTAAAAGACTATTTGCTGCCGAGCCAGTGCTAAAGCATCCGGACATGGATGTCCCCTTCGTCATCAAGCTGATGCAAGTGATGTAGCGGTAGGAGCGGTCTTACTTCAATTAAGCGAGAAGGGGACACTACAACCGTGTGCCTACACATCCCGTAAATTAACTGACACTGAACGTAGATGGGCTGTCTGGGAGAAAGAAGCTTTTGCAGTCTGCTGGGCTCTAATGACCTGGAGGCATTTTCTGGAAGGCGCAGGTACCCATTTGAGGTTTGGACTGATCATAAAAACCTGGAGGCCTTAAAAACGCCTCGGAAACTATCTCCTAAGCAAGTTAGGTGGGCCCAGTACTTCAAGCGATTCAATTTCTTTCTGAAGTACATCCCAGGAGGAAAGAATTTTATGGCGGATGCTTTATCTAGGATGCCACAATACAACAGTGTTCGAAAAGAAGTGATAAGTCCGATTGTGCCCACCACACAGCTGGCAGCACCAGTGGTCACCAGGGCGCAAAAGAAGAAACAAGAGGCAGATCTGTCCAATGATTTGATCGAACAATTTAAAGAAGCTTTGAAAACAGATGAATGGTTCCAGGCAAATGCAAATAACTGCACTGTTAGAGATGGGTTAGCCTGGATGGGAACGAAGCTGTATGTACCTAAAACATTGAGAAGCCAAGTATTACAACAAACTCATGATTCCAAGGCAGCGGGTCATTTTGGTTTCGTGAAGACCTTACACCTGGTGAAACGGCAGTTCTGGTGGCCCTCTTTGAAAAAAGACATTGAAACTTATGTAGCAAGCTGCCCAGTTTGCGCCTCAGCTAAGAGACCTCCCGGTAAGCCGCCAGGTCTGTTGCAGAATGTGGCCAGGCCAACTGCCCCTTGGAAGGAAATCTCTATGGACTTTATAGTAGATTTACCTGAGAGTGCTGGGCACACGGTGATCTGGGTGGTGACCGACTTGTTTTCCAAACAGGCACATTTCATACCTTGCACCAAGATTCCCTCGGCGAAGTCGTTAGCCAAACTGTTCATTATACACGTCTACAGACTGCATGGTGTTCCTGAACGTATAATATCAGATCGAGGAGTTCAATTTACCTCGAACTTCTGGAGGGAATTTTTGAAGTTGATAGGCTCCACCCAAGGGTTAAGCTCCGCCCACCACCCCCAAACTAATGGGGCCTGCGAGAGGACTAACGGTGTGCTAGAGCAATATCTCCGATGTTACATAAATTATCAGCAAGACAACTGGGTGGACCTGCTACCTTTTGCCGAAGTAGCGTATAACAACTCCGTTCACAGCAGCACTGGTTTTACCCGTTCAAAGTGGCCACGGGACAAGATTTTGTACCCATACCTGAACTTCCTCGCGAGAAACCCAATATCCAGTCATTGGATGACTGGATATCTCAACTACAACTCAATTGGCCAGTCGCTCGCAAAGCTCTGGACGACGCATCAATCCCATAAGAAGTTTGCAGACAAGAAAAGAGCCCCACAACAGTCGTATCAAGTAGGCGACAAAGTATTCCTCTCAACCAAGTATCTGCAAACCACTCAGAGATCAAAGAAGTTAGGCCCTAAGTATGTGGGGCCTTTCCCTATTGAGCGAATTGTGAATCCCGTGACAGTTCAATTGACGCTACCAAAGACTCTTCGTCGCATTCATCCTGTTTTCCATGTCAGCCTGCTAAAACCCGAACACACCTGTACATTGAGACCGACCCAGACTGATCCCCCCGTCCCATTGTTGATTGAGGGTGAACAACATTTTGAAGTTAAAGAGATTTTAGACTCTCGAAAAGAGGAGGGTCGCCTACAATATCTTGTAGCCTGGAAACATTTCCCCCTCTCATGCTGAGTGGGTGAACGAAAAAGACGTTAGGGCTCCTGACCTGCTAAAGAAATTTTATACTAAGTATCCTGATAAACCATAAGAATGTATGCAATGCTTAACATATCTTTTTATTCTCTCTTACAGGGACTAATGTCCTTTTTCTAGGGGGTCCGAATGTCAGCCTCAAGATCTCTTCGGTACCCCAACTATTATCCTTTATTTCTCCCTTAGTATCTCTACTACTAGGCTTACTTCTTTCGGCTGTCATTAGCAACGGGGAGGGGTAATTGTGGGGGGAAGAGAGCTGGAGGTGTTTTGCATTCTTTTACTGTGGGCAGAAGAAGGGGGATTTCTTCTTTCCAATTTTCCATTTCTTTCCTAGCCTCTATCCTTTTTGCGCAGCTGCGAGGTCTTATCAAAATATGTCAAGGTCAACGGACAGAGGCCTCATCACTACCTGAAGATGCTCACATGATCATATTCGGAACTTTTAATTGGCAGAGACTTCTGGACTTTGGGGGGTGGGAACAATTCCATTCCTTTGTATGTGTGATCTGCGCGCCAAATTCTCACTTTCGGAATTCCATTTGTAGCTTCCTTTTCATCTTCCAGTAAAAGAAGAACTTTGCTCTGAACCATGGAGTCTGAGTATTTCTTTCTTGGATTTTGAAAGGAGCACATACCGACACTCTGCCTCGCTCCTACCTGTGGCTGTTTCAGTTGCTTGAGGCGATGGACATCTGAAATTTCAGAGGGGTCAGCTTCGCTCATTACCTCCTCTGAGTGGACGGTGGAAGTACCAGGCTTCGGTGCGGTAACCTGAATCTCAGCTGCTGACTGGACGGATAGCTCAGCAGCTAGGGCTTCATCCATCGCTTGGGAAAGATTTAGATCTTTCCTGGCCAGCAGACGTCGTTGGAGCCTCTGATCTCTTACCCCGCAGACGAGTTGGTCGAGAAGCATGTCGTCTAAGTAATTCTTGAATTCGCATTGGAGAGCGGCTGTCCTCAGGGCAGCCATGTACTGGTTGATGGATTCTCCCTCGGCTTGCTTCCTCATCCTGAACGCGTAGCGTCTTGCGATCTGGGAAGGTTTAGGGGAGTAGTGGTTCGAGAGTGTTTCTTGTAGCTCACTCCATGGAATGTTCTTGATGTCACGTGGTGCAAAAAGTGCCGTGGCAGTGTCGAAAACTGCAGCCCCGCAGTAGCTAAGGAAGTACGACTTCTTCCTATGTTCCGCAGCGTCAGCTAACCCAATGGCATCGATGTAATGGCTAAAGCGATTTTTATAGGAGTCCCACGTCTCCTCGTTGGATTTGAATGGTTGAAGCGCCGGATTGGCGTTCATCTTGGGCCCCTCGGTGTCGTCGGTAGACCGGGCTATCTCTCAGGTTGGTCGTGGCCCGGGGGCTGCGCTATCGGGAGTGCTGGCGGTTGTGGCTACAACGCCCTCGACTCGCTCCGTGACTCGGCCCTTGCAAGAGCAGACTGCGTTGTGCTCTCTGCGCTCATTGGTGGCGGCAGCTAACAGCGCCTTAACTGACTTCAGCTCAGTGATAACAGTTTGAATTTCGCGCTCTCTGGGGAGCGTTGGCGACTGTGGCTACAGTGCCATACTTCGCTTGAGTAACTAATTCAAACGACAGCGGTTTGAATTTCGCGCCCTCTCGGGGGCGTGGGCGGCTGAGATTTCAGCACCGTGACTTCAGCTCTTTCGCAGCGGATGAGCTTGAGCTTTCAGTGCGAAGCGGTTGCGGTTCAGCTCCGAGGCTTCGCTGGTGTGACTTTCAGCTTTTTTGAATTTGAGTGCTTCTAGCTAGCCTGCGTTCACATCCCACCTTCGTCGCCAGAGTTGTGGAGCGAAGGAATAGACGAGGCTTAGACCAGAGCATACAACTAACAGTCTTTATTCAGGGAATAAAGGGTTGTCGCGTCTGCTAGCTAACAAGGCAGACTGCAAGCGAACAACGACTGGCTCTGCTCGACAGCCGGCTTTTATAGCCGACTGTCAAACGGAGCCAACCAATGGGAGCTGCTGATGCTCCCGCTCAAACAGCGGACCTGGTTGGGAACTCCAACCAGTCCTAAAGACATAACATAATTGGCTTTGCAAAAAAGTGAATTGTCTGTGGAAAGCTTCTCTTCCATATACCATTTTCCAATATTTTGTAAAAAGATGCCTTATAAAATGGAAAAGCATGGACAGCCCATTATGTGCAAAAAGTGTCAGATCACTTCCACATTATATTGCTTGCTAGTTTGTTTACAGCATTTGGGATTAAACATCATTTTTCTGACATTAAATGGCATAAAGATTATTTTTGCATCAATAATTATTAGAATTAATGAGTGAACAAAGGTCCTCCACTTTCTGATTCCCCAATCTAGCTGAACAGAATACTAAATCCAACAATGTGTCGCTCCTGTTGGGACAGATCCATAGTGATTATTATGAACATAAAATCCTGACTTATTCACTAGGCAGCAAGGACAAGGGTTCTAGGTATTCTATTGCCACACTAGAGAGCATTCTGGCTAGCCTTAAGACCAGAGGTGGTATTCAGCAGGTTCTGACCAGTTCTGGAAAACCAGTAGTGGAAATTTTGAGTAGTTCAGAGAACCAGCAAATATCACCTCTGACTGGAGATTTTACAGTATCCTTCCCCTGCCATGCCCACCAAGCCACACCCACAAAACCAGTAATAAACAAATTTGAATCCCACCAGTGCTCAAGATGATTGTGCCAGCCATCCAATTACAGTAGTGAAGTGTTAGGGAGTCTTCATTTTCAGAATCTGAATAACTTCACCAGACTGAGTATCAGTTGGCACCACAGGAATTCACTGGAAAGAACACACCTGAGGAGACACAGCTGTAGGTTGATCTACAATCTGGCTAGACAAAGCTTCAAGCAAAGGAAATGAGGATCAAACAAACTTAAGGCATCGATTTGAAAGAAAAAAGTGTGACTCAGGAAACTAGTCAAGCTATTAATAAGGGCTACAGAAAGGAAACTGTAGCTTAATAGACTGTTTGTAGTGATTAATGTTCTACAGTATATACAGTACTGCATATACTGTATATATTCAATTCTATCTGTATGCTTCTTTGGAATATTCGGTTAAATCTTGAACTGGGCCCTGACCACTCTGGGAATCATAGCTAGTGTATGGGTATTTGTTTTTTGGACTCTCAACTCTACAAAAACAGGCTTTCATATTTTCATTCACTAAGTCAAAGCTTGCAATTTGCAAAATGTTTATGTTATTACAGTTAAGGATTTACAACTGCAATAAATACCTTGTGTTTGTACCAGAAACTGGCTCTGCGTAGGTGTAATTGGCAACACAGAACACAAACACTCAAAATTGGCAGACTAAGATGGAGCTTTTGGTCAGTGAAATGGAATTCCTACAGACTACATTGAAGATGTTAAAGTAAAGGAAAAGAGAATTGATATATAATCAATTTCATGAAAGGAGGAAAATGCTAAGAGGCATCAAAGAAAAGATGGAATTGCTTAACTGTTTGTTCAGTAATTTTCAACAAGTGCTTCACCAGAATATATGGAAGTGGGGAATGAATTAAAGGGACATATGGAACAGGAAAGACTGAAATTCAATATTGAAAAAAGAATAGACATTTACTTTGAAAAAGTGTAAATTTCCAGGGGTAGATTAATTGCATCTCAAGCATTTGCTGATAATATGCATATAACTGTTTTTATGTATTTTTTTAGAATTCATAGACAAAGGCGGAAGTGTCCGAAAAGTGAAAGATGATAAATATCGTCACTGTCTTCAAAAAGAAAACAAGGATCCAGGATCAGATCAAGTGGAATAACATCAAATTTTTATGTGGGGGAGAATTCTAGAGCTGATCATAAAACAATTAAACTGCAAACACTTTGACAACAGTGTTGTAATTATAAACCAGAAGGATTTGTTAAGTCTTGCCAGGCTAATCTTATATCATTTTTAATTGAGGATTTTATTAAAAAGGTATATTCTTTAATTGGTTGTGGGAGTATTGTAAATGTCATTTATTCTGATTTTAATGAAGCATTTTATACCCAGAAACCCACATTGTGATTAGTGGCTGGTTAAATTTGGACTAGATAGCATGACAATTAAGCAGATAACTAGTTAGCTTTAAAAAATACTAAAAAATTAGTTATCAGCAAAGAACAAAATGAAGACATCAGCTGGAGTATTAAATGGTTCAAATGCCAGTCCTTTGCTTTTCAAGATCTTTATTGATTACTTGAATGACGAGAAGGAGGAAACTCTTATCAAAGTTACAGAAGGCATAAAATGAGGAAGTATTAATATTTTGAAGGAAAAAATTAAATTCAGTCATAACAGGCTGGAGGTATAAACTGAAAATTATACACCAATATTTAACAAAGGCAAAAGAGCTTCTTGGAAATTAAAAGTAAAATCCGATGTATAAATGTAACTCCATCCATTTTGTTCAGCTATGCTCAGACCCCACATCAAGTATTATCTTATGGTCACTATACTTTAAAACAACTTAGTCCAATTGAAACAGAGATAGCCACAAAGTTGATCAGGGACTAGAAATGAATCCTATAAAGTAAATTTGAAAGAAATGAAAATGTTTAGTTTTGAAAAGAGAAGACTAAAAGTTCCCTTTTTTTGAAATCAGGCTTCATGTTTTGCATCTACATTGTTATTTTTCTCAGTCACTACTCTTACCTAGCAAGGATAGGTGGGTATTATTGTGGTTCGCCAGCAGCCTGTGCAGTAGTGGAATCGGACAGTGGGGAAGAATGGGATTCTGGGAGTCTGAGGAGGACTCAGATGAGGGTCCTGTGTCTGATGCAGAGATGGGGCCAGGACCATCTGGGAGTTGTGTGCTAACTCCAGAGCCTCTGGAATCTGGCAGCAGTGAGGCGGAGGAACAAAGGGAACCTGTTCCCAGTGCGCATGTGTGCAGAGCTGTTAGAAGGCAAAAGCAGCTGTGACAAAAGGGGTGACTCAGGAGTAAAGGCTTGGAGGTGATTGCCCCTCCCCTAAGGTATAAAGGAGGTGCAAAGGTAGAGAAACCTTTGCAGGAAGCAAAGTTGTTCACTCTGTTCGGATTAAACCTTGAAGCTCTGTGTGGACTTTGTACTTCGGTTGGTTTTTTTTCAATTAATTTGGCACTTTATTTGTTGGCAGCAATTCAAAGGAGATAAAGGTGGGTGCTTATCTTGAGGGACTGTTTGGAACTCATTATGGGCTGGGAATGAATATAATTCCCAGCATTGAAATAAAAGAAGAGTTATTTTGACTAAGCGTGTGCTTAATTACGGTGTCAGGAAGCCTTGGTCAGAACAGGTACAATGTAGAATGCCCTTATTTTCACCATTACTAAATGAATGACAATAGTTTATGGTGTAACAAGATATATTTAGAAGAACTAAATTACTGATGTGAAAGTACTGCAAAATTGACTATAAATAACATGTTGGATTCCAAGGTAGGACCCATTATCTTCCTTCCTTTCTGAGTCAGATATAGGAATAACCCGAATTCACATATCCACATCAATTGATGAATATAGATGTGGAACTCTAATGCCTAACTTATGTGAAGAAGGTATTTTTCCTTAAACAGTTCAGAATCAGAAGCTTTGCCAATTTACTACAATATTCCAGGAGTTGTTTATAGACCTTGGTACTGTGGGACAGGAAAATGTACACAACAGCAACTTATTCTTTTATAAGAAGAATTAATATGTTTGATAGATTTGTATGCCAAATATTTATCTTATAAGATATTGCTTGGCTGGCAAGTGTCCTAAAGCGCATATAATAGTCTAGGGCAGAGATAAGCAATTCATAGTCTCACAAGAACATAAGGATCCCGCACATGTGTATGTGAGTGTGAGATTTCATGTTAGCCCTGAAATGGCCAGCCAGCACGAGCAAACTATCCTAGGGCTGCCAAATGCAAACATGTTTCTTTGGAGCCTGCAATAATAAACTTAGCATCTTTCCTACTGTTACGTCATGTGATGCCACCATGTCATCATGGTAGCATCACATGACATATCAGGACTTTTTTCCTCTTTGCTAAACTGGGCATGGGCATTGCCAACAAGTGTTGCATCCGGCCCATAGGCCCAGAGTTCAACAGACCTTTTCTAATCTAATAAAAAATCTCCCAAAACCTAAAATGTAAGAAAAGAATAGGTCAAATTCAAACCCATTTTTCTTATTTTTTAATTTTTTAATTTATTTTTATTTGGTTTGTCAATTGTTTACAAGATAATAGGTGTAAGTAAAAACATCGTTATGAATACATGGATACATATAAGAAAAATAAAAGAAACAATAGGACAGGGATGGTAGGCATGTTGGTGCACTTATGCATGCCCCCTACAGACCTCTTGGAAAGGCGTAAGGTCAATAGTAGACAGTCTAAGGTTAAAGTTTTTGGGGTTTGGGGAAGAAACCACAGAGTCAGGTGGAATATTCCAAACAATGACCACTCTGTTGCTGAAGTCGTATTTCCTGCAATCAAGTTTGGTGCGATTAACCTTGAGTTTCTATCTATTGTTTGCTCTTGTATTGTTTTTATTACTAAAACTGAAATCAGGAAAGATAAGATATTAGGTAAGATAGTAACAAAAAATTACTGTTCATCTCTTCTCCTCCTCTTCCTCCCCCTTTCCCTCTCCAACTCCTCTCCCCACACACACACACATTAATAATCAGACCTTAAATTCAGATTATTTGGACCCCACAATCTTGTATCAAAATATCTCTTAAGCTGAGAATTGGCCATTGATTCATGTTTAAGAACTGTCACAGCAAGGCCCTATGACTAGGCAAAGGTACTTATTTTAAATGGATATGAGTATAAGTTTCACAAAATCAATATAAATCATAAATAAAATTAGCAAGCTGAACCAGGTTTTATCTGCTCTTTTGAAATGACTTATGACTTTGAACTTTAGATGGACCAGAAAGTGCTATTTTCATATAATGAATTTTGTAATGTAATTTCAAATTGGTTCAGGCACACTGAAAAGATTTTAGTTGTAACTAAGTGCTAATACGTGGATTCAGATATAAGAATAATAAGTTTATAAAGAATTATTGGTCAAGGAAAGTGTGTGTGTTTAAAAATTGTGTTCCTGTATTTTTGTAAGAACTGAAAGTTGATTGAAAATTTAAAACTGGAAAGAAAAAATCCTAACCTAGGCCAATAGCTTTAGTTAATAGCTGAAGTCCACACATAGGCTTCCAGACTTTACCACAAAATACACCAAGATAGTGCTAAGGAATGTGCCGATTAATTTCAGTCTGTTCTGGGTTAGTTTCTCTTATTTTATTCTGTCAAGAACAGAGCATTACCGGGGGGGGGGCAGAAACTATCTACACATTATAATTTACAACTCCCATTAATGAAATATATATTATATAACTTCCACTAACTTCAAAAAAATTGTTTTAAACTTTTAATAATAAACATGTTTAAAATTCAACTGCAGCACTTGACTTTTTATAGGCCAGGAATCTTAGGAGGCTCTGGGAACTAACAAATCTTTGAGTGGAAGACCTTCAGACAATGTAGGGCTAGAGATTAGAAGTGGGTAAAATTAAAAAGAATGGATGAAGGCAATGACAGCCAACTTCATTTTATGAAAATAGATTAGATTAGATTAGATTAGATTAGATTAGATTAGATTAGTAGGTAGAGATAGATAGATAGATAGATAGATAGATAGATAGATAGATAGATAGATAGACAGACAGACATGATATTTTAACACACACACCCATGTATGAGTGTTTTGCCTGAATTTTTACAGAGAATGACATATTAATGAAATCCATTTATTACTGAGCAATGAACTCTAATTTGAAGTTTGCTTCATTTCCCATTCAAATCTGTTGCAGATATTAAAAAAATCTTCTAAGAGATATAAATTAAACTGGTTGCTTCTTCCATGAATTCATATGAAATCTGAAGTTAAATATAGAGAAAATCAATATGTGTTCAAGGCAAGATGTTCTCCTGACCCTAATTCTGACCTTTATTCATTGATTAGTTCTTCTGTCAGGACCCTATGTATATACAACTCATACAGACTTTTATAGAAATACCAAAGAAATATACCAGAATATCTGCAGCATCCTTCTCTAGTTCTTAATCATAAAAAGTTTATTTTACTATATTTATTAATAATATAATAATATTTTTATTATTTGCTTGACACTCTTGTAAATGCATATTAGTTACATTGCTTTTGTTTGTCTCGTATTTGCCTTCATTTGTAGAGTTCTTTTTAATTTGGGGTTTATAGGGGTTTGTTTTGAAAAGAGGAGAGAGAAGTAATGAAATTTAAGAAAAAAATTGTTGTAACGAAGATTACAAATATAATGAAAAAAATTTTTTTAGAAGTTTCTTACAAATATTCCTGAAATACTTTAAATTCGAAAGGTTTGTTTTCTCACTATTCTATATGTGCTTATTTAATTAATATTTAGAAAGCATTTAAGCAGTATTATTGAAGTCCACTGAAACTTCATTTCCTCATTTATGAGAGTAGGAGGCATTGCATAATTGGAGTGGATGGATCTACCTGAAATGCTTTTATACAGTATACTCTTGATAAAAGTTTTGCCTGATTAAAAAGAAAATCAACAACAATCTCAAAAACATGTTAGTTCTAATTTGTGTATAAATTAAGATATTTTGGAACAGAATTTTGTAAAACTCCAGTTTTTGGAGCCAAATTGCATATAATAGATATATACTATACTGCATGTCTTGAATAGTTTTGTGTATTCTAATTTTGTTGTGCACTTATTCTGCAAGACAAGAATTTGTAAGTGCAGAGAGGAAATCAGATGTAAATATCTCTCTGGAAAATAGTGTTTTGGCTGTTGAAAGTCAGAGCCCACTGGAATGAGTCAACCATCAAAATAATATATGTAGGTTGCTATAGGTATTTAATGGATTGGCAAGGAAGTATACTTATGGTTATTTTCATAAATGCAAGCTGTACTGGAGCTGGGACTCAAAGCTTCTCTTTGGCTATGATTTATCACCTCAATCCAATTTATGGTCATTTGCAAATTTGCTAAACTGGCTGTAAATCAGCAAGGGACCATAAAATACTGGGTAAGTTTGTTTCACCCCCAACATCTACCAGATGAGGGCAAGACATTGTATACCCTGCCCTAGGATGAAAGAAGCTGGGAAGATTGAGACAGATCATCTCTTTCCTTCTCTCATCTAACTTGACAGACCTGGGCCTGCCATCTGCAGGGGTGTTTACATCTCTGCTGTGATAGGGAGATTCCAAAAGGATATTTATCTTACCTGACAGCTGACCTCTTATACAACCTGTGGCTGGAAAGAGAGATTGAGAAGGATAAATGAATAATCCTCTGTCTTGCCTCCAACTGTGCTTATATCCTCTGCAGTGGGGAAAATTGGATTTTATGATTCAACCTCATTTGTTTTTTCCCCCTTCATTGTTTTTCTTTTATTTTGTGGGTGTGGATGTTTATTTTTATAGCACACTCTGAATAAATTATATTCATGGGTTGAACTCCAATTCCCAATGGATACATTGAATATTTTTCTCCTGAAAGGATAATAAATAGTTTTATAAATATATTTTAAAGGATCTCAATCCATAAAATCATAAAATTAAGCCAGAACATTTAAAATCCATAAAATCACAAAATTAAGCCAGCAAATTTTCCCTTTTAAATCTATAGCTTTGGTATTCTGCTTTTGGAGACAAAATGTATTTTCAAACAAGGCTTTGTGGAAAATGATCGAAAGGCAATGCACAGCATAGAAATAATTATTTTATTTCTATTTTTTTTCTAGCATTTTCCCCTTGAAATTGGCTGTAGCTTTGAGTGATTTACATGATGATGCAGATCCTTATTCATTTCCTTCCTCTCAATGTTCTAGTTACAATTCTTTGGTCACTCCAAATTGCAACCTCCTGAAATATTTGAATATAATGCATATTAATATCTTGGGTACACCTACATAGGCATTATATTACATCAGTATGTTAACTGCACATTTTTTTTCCATCTCTTTATCCTAATAACACTTCCCCACCACCCAAAAGTCCATTTTTAATCCTGATTGCTCAGCTCACATTGCTCTGTTCAAATAAATCATTTTTTAAATAAAGTTTTATTTGGGTTTGCACACATACAAAATACAAGTAAAACATTTTTTTTGCAAATAGCATGGTCCCAGGTCGAACTTCTTTATACAGACACAAAACTCAATTTCATGCTCCTTTTTGTATTCTATTCCATATCTTATACTATTTTACATTTTCTATATAGTTTTTCCCTTCTTTTAATTTTCTCAGTTTTATTTTGATTATCTCATCTCAGTTCAAATCATTATTTTTATACTTTTGTCTGTTCTGTATAAATTTCATATTATCTTTTCTCATTAAACCAATTTTCTACTGTAGTTACTAATTGGAGTATGACACCTTTATATCTTTTAATTACATCCATTCAACTCTTATTTAAGCTTCAATATATACCTTAAGTTTATGACCTTCAATATAATACATAATACATAACTTCCAATCGAATTCTGCTTGGCACATTCTTATAATACATACTATATTCTTTTTTTTTTAAGAAAGATTGTAAATATATGTAATTATAAACCCTCATTCCATTCCAGTTCAGTTCTATCATTAATAATCATTAAAATCTTAACATCTTTAACACTTCTTTTCAATTAAATATCATAGTTCCTTAAAAACACATGTAATCTCCATAATTAATTTTCCCTTATTTCTCCTCACATATGTTTTATAAATCCTTAAATATACCTTTTGTTACATTTATTTATTGACAAGCATTCCACTGAATTATGATAGCTATTTTATCAAACATTTTATCATACATTGTTTCATATTTTCTAAAATTATTGCTGTTTCTAATATAACCATACTATCTTATGTACCTTTGCAGAATCTCTTTTTCCATTAAGTTTTCACCCATTATCTCTAAATAGGCCTGTTTCTCTATATTTTGCTTCTGTCCTTTATAACTTCTTTTCCTTTCTTTCTTCCCTCTCTTCTTCTCCCTTTTTACCCCCTTGTCTCTCTAGGTCTAATTGTCTCTTCTGCATTTCCCTCTTCTGTTGCTTTCTGATTTTATACTTATTTTTCACTCTATTTTTTTTTTTTTTTGGAGTTGTTTTTCCCAATCTTAAACTTTCCATTCTCTTTCCCCGCTTTCCTTTTTTCCTCCATCTAAGATTACTTGTTCATTAAAGATGGCTTCTTTTTTGTCGCAATCTTCTTGTTCTGCAGGCATTTCTTGTTTCTCATAATTAAAAAATCTCCATTTCTAAAAACTGAAATACAAAGCCAAAAGAACCTCTCCCTTCTTGTGCATCTTCTTTGTACTTTTTAAGTTCCATTTTCAGTTCTTCTAAAAGTGGAGCCACTTTAAACAATTTTAAACAACCACCCGATTGATTTTAGTCATTTAAAACAATAACCAAGAATCCAGAAATCATCAAGTAATCCAGATAGTCCCGAGTTATATCTACTTATTTCTTTTTTGACTTTCTCTTCCTGGGGTTTTTGTTGCGATATTTCAGTTAGAATGTATCTTTTGGAAGTCTTGTTGAGATTTTGCTGTAAGATCTTTTTTAATTCCAGGCAGTCTCCTCTCTTCCAGATCCTGCCCTTTTATTCTTTTTCTCTCCTTTCCTGTTTTCAAAAGCTTTTAATTATCCAGAAATCTTTATTATCCCTTTGACTTTATTTTCAGCATTAAATGCCTATTGATGTCAAAGTGGACTTTTTCCCAATTTCTTGCTTAAGTCTCTTAGCTGTCAGTATAGGGAAAGGAGAAAACTAAATCTTTTCCCTTTTCTCTCTCCTTCGCAGCTTAAAAATCTTCTTAGGGAACAATGTTATTGTTTTTTAATACCTTATTGGTTGCTTTTGCTGTTTGACCCAGTAAACCAAAACTTTTTCTTCTTATCTTCCTCCTGCACATTCTTTTCCAGTCGAGTTCTTCTTTGTGGTGGCCATTTCTGACCACCGCTGCAACCACCTTTGGGAAAGGGAGTAATGGCCAGCTGGGGAGGAGAGATGCAGCTCTCCTCAACCCTGCAGGCAGTCTCCCCCCTCTTCACCACCTCTACGGGGTGGCTTAGCCCCGAAACTAGCCGGCTCGGGGTGCTCCAGCGGTAAGCACGGATTGAAGCCTTGCAGAGATGAGGTTTCGGTCTGTCACTGAAGAAGCTCAAACCAGAAGCCAAAACCAAATAAATCATTTTTTGAACTTATACCCTATCGTCTTTCCAGGAGTTTAAGAATTGTACATAGTAGACTTTCCTCTAATTCTGTGTGGCACATTGCAGCTGTGGGTAGATTTGAATACAGGGCATTCCTATCTTAATCCTGCATTGCAGCTGCAATACTCTCAACTTTACCTGTGGAATACAAGTAGGGGAAAATGTTCCTACCTATTTGAACAGGGGAGTTTTCTATTGACATTGTTAATTGGAGAAGCTATGAAATTAACTAGGTTGGTTTCACCTATGAAATCCAATTGTCAAATTGATTAGAGAATGGGCAGAGAGCCTAGGGAACACTGAAAGAGAAGGGCATCTCTATTTTCCCAAGGGTTTGGTAGGAGGAAAATGAAAAAAAAAAATCAAATGCTAATGAAGGAACAATGCTTTAAACCTGTACCAACCTGCAGATACAAATTAACTTTAATAAAAATTAAAAACAAAGAAAGCACATGCTGCATACAACTAAAGCTGTGAGATATGTGCCTAATGCCAATGCTCTAAACACAACAGATATTGCCTTATTCTGTTCAGCATATGCTTTCTGAGCAGCAATTGTGTTTTTGAAAACCAGTGTCTTATAGAAAAGTACTAAGTATAAATTTTGACACCGAATAACTAGAAATATAAGGACACAGTGTTGAGAATCACATTTCAGTAATATAACAGAGCTAGATATTATCAACTATTTGGCAACTATACACATATATAGCATAGACGTTACTTATTAGTCATAGATTATTAGACCTCTGTTAATACTAATTCATTTCAGCACAGCACTCCATGCCACAAGTCATCCACAGTGCTAAGTTTCAGGCCTAAGCTTTGAATGATACTGTTATGTCCTGAGGACTCAAGGAGTTCTCACTCAGGTCCACTCACTTTGTGTGGGCGATATTCCCCCATTCCCATTGGTTGGTTCTCCCCAGCAGCCAGCTATAAAAGCAGGCTGCGGGGTCCAACTGGTTGCTGATTGCTGCGAGCCAGTTCCAGGCTTGGCAAGCACGGTCAGCCCTTTATTTGTAAAATAAAGTACTGTTGCACTCATGCTCTGGTTCAGCCTCTCATTGCTCAAACTTAACACTGGTGACGAGGATGGGATGGCTACCAGATGCACCTTGCAACCGCTGAGTCACTAGCCACCGATCCGCAGCCCAGAGAGAGTGATCGGCTGGCGATAAGGGGAACGCTGATCCGCAGCCAGAGAGAGCGGTCAGCTAACTAAACGAGCGATCAAAAGAGCAAACGCAGATCCGCAGCCAGAGAAAGCGGTCTGAGTCAAAAGTTAGAACCGTCTGTAGCCGCTTGTTAGCCCCGCTACGGGAAAGTGAAGCGCTGCGAGCCGCAGCCGCTCAGCATTTGGCGCGAAATTCAAACGGGTGTCATTTGAATTTCGAACCAGTAGGAATCACAGCACAGCGCTGTAGAGAGTCACTAACGCCCACTTTTTTGGCGCGAATCTAGACACCTCCAACGGCTAGCAGCCAACGTGGTAACCCAGAGAGAGAAAGAGAGGTTAGCAAAAACCTCTCCAGAGCTGATATCACTAGTAACTCACGAGCGCCGTAGTCCCAGAGAGATTTTTTCCGCAGGTAGCCCAGCCGTTCCAGCACCATGAGTTCCAACCCAGTATTCCCAGCGTTTAAACCAGACGAAGAGAAGTGGGAATCGTATAAGAACCGTTTCAATCATTACATCGATGCGGTCGGCCTGGCGGATGCGGGAGAGCATCGGAAAAATCCTATTTCCTAATCTACTGCGGAGCCACCGTTTACGATACCGCCGCAGCACTCGTAGCGCCGAGAGAATTGAAAAATGTTCCGTGGTCCGAGTTGCTTGAGATCCTCACTAACCACTACGCTCCCAGGCCTTCACAAATCGCCAGGAGGTTCACGTTCCGTATGAGGAAGCAATCAAGTAAGGAGACCATCAATCAATATATGGCCGCCCTCAGAACAGCAGCCCTGCACTGCGGGTTTGGAACATACCTGGAGGACATGCTCCTCGATCAATTAGTTTGTGGGGTCAAGGATCTCAACCTACAGAGGCGACTGTTAGCCAAAAAAGACCTCAACCTTGCGCAAGCGGTAGAGGAGGCCCTAGCAGCCGAGCTAGCAATGAACTCAGCCACCGAAATTCAGGGCTCAAGTGCCAAGCTAGCATCGTTCCCAGTCCATTCCGAAGAGGTGGAAGCGGAGGAAGCCCACAATGATGAGAACGATGTCCATCGCATCACCAATGACAGACGGTCGCAGGTAGGGGCCAAACAAGAATACACCGGTCCACCCAAGCACATCACGCTGTGCCTAGCCTGTGGGGATCACATCAAAGGGCCACCTGCAAGTTTAAAGGAGCCGCTTGCAACAACTGCCATAAGAGGGGGCACATTGCGAGAGTCTGCCAAGCCCCCCCAAAGCGCTGCACACAGACCCCCATCCTCGCACTCGGGACCACAGAGGCAAGTATTAAACTGTCGCACGCACCGCCTTGCCAGGCGTACTTGCCACACTGTTAGTAAAATTTCTCTCTCCGTTTCCCTAGAAGGTAAACCGTGCCACATGGAGGTGGACACAGGGTCAGCGCTCTCAATAATCTCGTGGAACACCCTCAAGAGACTCCACCCCAGCCTATCTACTACCCGGCTTCAGAGATGCCAGTTCGGTCTGAAGGACTACCAGGGGAAGGCCATTCCCGTGATCGGCAGAGGCAAGTTCTTTGTCAGTTTTAGAGCTTTTAAAGGCCACCTACCTCTAGTGGTAGTTAACGGCAATCTACCCACCTTATTGGGGCTCGATTGGTTTCCCCACCTCGGCCTAGGGTTAACAGGAGTCCATGCTGTCTCAACCTCAGACACTGACTCCTTATCCGCTGACTACGCAGATGTGTTCAGCGAGGAGCTGGGGTGTTATAATGGAACCCCCATCTCGTTCACCGTTGACCCCCAGGCAGTCCCAATCAGATTAAAACCACGTAGAGTTCCATTTGCTATTCGACCAAAACTAGACGCTGAATTGGATAAACTACTAAAACAAGGGGTCATTGAGCCAACAGATTTCGCCAAGTGGGAGACGCCCATTGTCACACCCTCAAAAAGATGGTAGCCTGAGAATTTGCTCGACTACAAGACAACAATCAATAAATATTTACAAGTTAGCGCCTACCCCGTGCCCGTCATTCAGCACTTATTGCACACATTCGAACCGGGCAGTATTTTTGCTAAATTGGACATGTCTCAAGCATATCAACAGTTCCCTGTTGATAACCAAACAGCGGAACTTCAGACCATCGTCACTCACAGGGGTGCCTTCCGATGCAAGCGTCTCCAATTTGGCGTAAGTGTTGCCCTGGGTATTTTTCAATCCTCATGGAGCGGATTTTACAGGGCCTCCCTGGTGTAGTACCCTACTTGACGACATCTTGGTCTCGGCCAGGGACAGACCCCAACTCTTCCAGAGAGTGCGAGCAGTGTTAGAGAGGTTCAGACAGCATGGCCTCAAGTTAAAAAAGAAAAATGCGCCATTGCCACTAGACAGGTGGACTTTCTGGGTTATAAAATTGACGCCTCTGGCATTCACCCCTGGAGTCCAAGGTCAGGGCGATCCACGAAGCTCCCACACCGACCTCCAAAACGGAGCTACAAGCTTTCTTGGGGCTCCTAAACTTTTATGCATCCTTTTGCCCCATAAAGCCTCAGTAGCCGAACCCCTACACAGATTACTAGACAAAAAGTCACCGTGGCACTGGGGGCACAAAGAAGACCAGGCGTTTAACGCCGTCAAATCACTACTTACGTCAGAGGCAGTGCTCATCCAATTCGACCCCAACCTTCCTTTAGTACTGGCAGCAGACGCATCCCCTTTTGGAATTGGGGCGGTCCTTAGTCACCGACTCGCCAATGGCGCCGAGGCCCCCATCGCCTTTTTCTCCAGGACGCTCTCGGCCACGGAGCGAAATTACAGCCAAATAGACAAGGAAGCCCTAGCAGCTGTTGCAGCCGTGAAAAAGTTTCACGAATTCCTTTTTGGCCACTTCTTCGAACTGGTCACCGACCATAAGCCCCTCCTGGGCCTACTGGCCGGCGACAAACAGACACCTCAAGTCCTCTCCCCTCGGATGACAAGGTGGACACTTTTCCTAGCGGCCTACTCATACAAACTTATCCACCGCCCGGGCAAAACTCTATCCCACGCTGACGCGCTCAGTCGCTGCCCCTTACCCGCTCCGGCTGAAGACCCAGCTCCTGTCAATGCCATTTTTGAAATCACCCAGTTGGACCTGCCCATCACCGCCCTTGACATCGCCGCCAAAACCAAGGCAGACCAAACGCTCGCCCAGGTGCTCGACTGGGTGAGGAGGGGGGTGGCCGGGAGGCAATGTTGATAACAAATTCGCACCCTTTAAGACTCGCATGCAGGAGCTGTCCAGTTTGCAGGGTTGTCTACTGTGGGGCACTCGAGTGGTCATTCCGACCTCGCTGCGTACCCGAGTCCTGGAGGCATTGCACGAGGGACACCCCGGCATTGTGAGAATGAAGGCGTTGGCACGCAGCTACGTGTGGTGGCCGGGTCTAGACGAGGACATTGTCAATTGGGTAAGTTCCTGCAGCATTTGCCAGGAATCCCGTCCTGCTCCCCCCATCGCCACCCCTACCAGATGGGAGAGCGCCAGCGCCCTTGGTCTAGAATCCATATCGATCTGGCCGGCCCGTGCATGGAAAGATGTTCCTAGTGGTCGTGGGACGCTTATTCCAAATGGATAGACGTGGCGCAGCTATCCACGACCACCACACTAGCAATCACCAACGTGTTAACGCGCCTGTTCGTTACACATGGACTACCCGACTCCTTGGTCTCCGATAATGGCCCACAGTTCGCATCAGTAGAATTCAGCCATTTTGCAGCCAACCTAGGCATTCGCCACATTTTCACAGCCCCATTTCACCCTGCGAGTAATGGGTTGGCTGAAAGGGCCGTCAGGACCACCAAAGAGGCCCTCGCTAGGTTTGGCAGAGATGACTGGCACCACAAACTCTCACGGTTCCTGATGAGCCAGCACTCAACCCCTGTGCAGTCACCAATAAGTCCCCAGCGGAACTTCTGATGGGCCGGCGCCTGAGGACTGTATTAGATAGACTGCACCCACAATACTGCCCTGACTCTCCCCTCGCTTCCACTTCGGGGGTTAGACATTTTATGTTACAGGAGCCGATATTTGCAAGGAATTTCGCTGGGGACCCACTTTGGATTCCGGGCGAGGTCATCGCCGTCACCGGGCCGAGATCGTATAGAGTCAGGCTGGAGGATGGTCACGTCTGGAGGAGACACATAGACCAACTCAGAAGGCGCCTCAGCAACCTCGCAAACAAGAATCCAGAGTCTCCAGTCGAAGGGGAACCGTCTCATCCGCCACCCAGCCACACCGCACCCAGTGACCAGTCTGCGCCAGCGGCGCTCCGGTCAGCCCAAACTCGGACAACAGCGCCCAGAGAGTTGACCAACCGGATCCAACCCACGAGAGCTTGACCCCAGAAACCAACCCGGTGGTTTCCGAGGATGCCAGTCCAGAGAGTGTTGGCGACACTATGCCAGCTCAACCGTCACAGACTGATACCGAACAGTCAGACAATGTTCCCGAGTTGCGCCGCTCCGGCGCCAACACAAACCCCCATCTACCTCAAGGACTATGCGTGTTCGCATCTGGGGGAAGGGGTGTTATGTCCTGAGGACTCAAGGAGTTCTCACTCAGGTCCACTCACTTTGTGTGGGCGATATTCCCCCATTCCCATTGGTTGGTTCTCCCCAGCAGCCAGCTATAAAAGCAGGCTGCGGGGTCCAACTGGTTGCTGATTGCTGCGAGCCAGTTCCAGGCTTGGCAAGCACGGTCAGCCCTTTATTTGTAAAATAAAGTACTGTTGCACTCATGCTCTGGTTCAGCCTCTCATTGCTCAAACTTAACAGATACACTGCTAATCCTCTTCCAGAATGTTCAACTAAGCTTTTGGCCAGTGGCATGGAGAAGTTTCAGACTGGGTGACTTCAATACAGAATGTCTGAAGCATGCACCAGTGTTGGGTAGCCAGAACTGAGGAAGAAGTGAACTTTCTCCAAATACTCTTAATAAACAAGTATCCCCTGAGCTTTCTCTCATTATGAAAACTATAGGAGAGAATGCTGAAGAGGCATCTGAAGTGGAGTAAGGAGATGTAATGTGGTTTCTTTACTTTGCAGATTGAGGGGATCACAAACATGAAATAGCTTTGAAGGGGTGCTTTGTTCAAAACTTTACCAGTCTAAAGTGTCCCGCCAAAACTTTGAGGACTTCTATAGGTTATACCTTACAGGATATCTCCTAGCAATGATAGGAAGGAGACATTCTCCTACTCCACAGAAAACAAAGGAGAATATATTTATACATGCATTTCAACATGTTTTGTGTTGTTCTTTTTTAAATCATCCACAATCAATTTATACAACCATTATTTGAGCTTTATGCTTAATATAAATCATTTGTACCCTTCAATCTGTTTTGGTACTTTATTAACAGGCAGTAATTGCAGGCTTTCCAAGTAAACCCATTGCAAATGCATTGCTAAGCAGGATGCTGTACTTTGCCTTTTGTATTTCATAAAATGGATTTTCTCTGTTATGGAATGAAATAATATAAATCAAGACATTTAATAATTTTCTGGACTTGTTTAACTTACGTATTACATATTTCTCTACCAGTATTTTCTGTCTCAATTGTTTAAAAAATCCCCTTAAATGCTAACAAGAATATTCCTTTAATGCATTAACACGTGTTACTGGAGTTATGAATCCTGTGTGCTGAAAGGTTAGTCTCTGTTCTCCTTATTAGTGTAGTTTGAAGTTACTGAGCTCACGGTCCATGCAAGAACATATAAAAATTATAAGTCTGAGCATGCAAGAATTTGAAGTCTGAGAATTAAATTCAAGTTTAATTCACAGAGCCAGTTTTGATCTAATGGTTAAGTCATCAGCCTAGAAAATGGAAGACCATGAGTTCCAGTTCCATTTAGCCATGAAAGCCAGCTGGGTGACCTTGTGCCAATCTCTCTCTCTTGCATCTCACAGGATTGTTTGGTGAGAAAAATAGGAAAAGGAAGATGTGTTGGATATGTTTACGGCCTTGAGTTATTTGTAAAACATAATAAAGACACAATACAAAAAAAATAAAGTTTAAATGTTTTTACTTTAAAAATTAGAATAGCATCTTTCTTTGGTACTTTGGTCTCAAAATCAGTATCAATGATTAAGCATTATCAGAACTGTGGAATAAACAAGGTCATAATTAATTTATACATTTGCTTAGAAGGACCAGATCAGAACATTAAAACACCAAAACTTTGGATGAATCAGCCTTTTAAATAGATAATAGATTGTGCTCTATTGGGTCATTATTTCAGACATATTTCATTATCTAAACAGAGAAGAAGAATGACCACCAATCAGCAAAAAATCAAAGAGAACTTCCTTTCTTCCTTCTTTTTCAATAATTCAACAATACCATATTGAGGGGTGCATCCATTCTCAATTCTACCCTGTAAGAATTCATGAAGTAAATTTGAATAAATTTTGCTTGCTGTTTTGTTTCTAGCATTAAATGCGCAGTGTAATATGGACTTACTCTTCAATAATCAAAGGATTATATCCATTTCTCATTAGAATAACCTATTTGGCATCAAAGGATATCATTTAAGAGACAGTTGTATTATTCGATGTTCTTCCTGAACTTGTTTCCAATCATTCAACATTGCTGTATAAATTAAAAAGTTCATTAAGTAGAAGTTGCAAATTTCCTACTCTGAAGTCTTCATATAGCAGAAACTTCTCCAAAGAATATAAACACAGAACTGAGAGCAGACTCTGACCATGGCAACAACAATAGCAGAAATATAACATCATGCCAGTGAGGCATTTTGCCAGTCAAGGCAAGTATTGTCGTGTTGAGGAACTCATGCAGTAATTAGAGTTTGCCACATCTTCTTGAGTTGATTTTCCCTTTCCTCCTTCATGAAAAGATGCTTTATTCGTGTTTTGTGCATTGTACAATTGTTGAATATATGTTCTTCAGCAAAAACAATGAGTCATGTTTATATGAAGAAATAAATAGAAAATGAGGTAGGAGTGTGATGATAGCAAATTGTCTGCCCAGCAATATGAATAATAGAAATATATTTCAAACCAATCACTTTAGTACTAGTGATAATAAATAAAGTGATAGCAGGACTGGACATTTCTGGAAACAATTCATACTTTTGAAACTTAAAATAGTTTTAAAGCAAGTACTCACCGAATGCAAAAGGCACATAAGGGATATTTTTTTTACTCTGTACTGTAGAAATGTTAAGGATCCTTTCCATGCAATTGGTCACCAAATAGCATGGCTGATGATGACATAAATGGTTACTGGCATGGCAGCTCACACATTCTAGAACTAAACTGAAGTTTATGATGATCTTTCTTTAGCCAGGATAATAGAGAAACATAAAAGAATAAGGTCTGATTTGGAACCATCTTAGTAAGATTCACCCAAAGTTCATACTGACATTTTGATTACTTATCAGATATGCTGGAATTCTACCTGCTGCTCAAGGAGGAAGAAATAATATATTGAGTGCATTGTGCTTATTGTAGATGCAGGCATGAAGGCCTGCCTGGAAACTGCACCTTCATTTTCACTTTTTATTTACTTCTTTCTCTTGCTCCCATTCACAATTTATTTCTGTTCTTACCACATTCTGAAGTATTCATGCCTGACCCTTTTTCTATATCACTCCAAGTAGAGAAGGGGAGAGATTATTAATATGCAGGAATCCAGGGGTATGTTAAGGGTATTTTCATTTGTAGTTAATTTTCCACTTCTTTTCTTCCCTTTGAAACTCAGTACATCTTGTTCATGCTTGCATGATTCAGTATATGGTTGAGATGGAGAAGGGAATACAAAAATACATTTCTGCATCATTTTTTGATCCTTTTTATTTGCTTCACTCACCCAGCATTGCTTTCTTCCTTCATGGCAACTTGTTTTATTTTTTTAAGCACACAGTAAAAATGGCTTAGTGCTAATTCTATATGGGGAGATTATATCAGAAGCTCAGGCAAACCTGAGAGTGGCAAAACTACTTTAAACAGTACATATCTAAAAAAACTTCCTAGACTGCCCTGCATACTTAACAGAACCAATTGGCTGGGGGTGGGGGGGGGATGACACATGTTAAACATAGTTAGGACCATACAATTGAAGCCCCACCACTTTTTACATGCATGTAAAATTGCATGTAGCTTCCATTGCATCATCACAGAAACCAACTTGAGTTTTTGCCTCCCTTCTTCACCCACCCCCGTGGGCTTCTTGGGAATGCACAACTAGACACATTTTTAAAAAAAATCTCTCTGCAACTCTATTTTGTAAAAGAGAAAATCCACAATTAGTCTTTCTAATTATTATCCAGTTATATATAAACTGAAAAATAATTCACCTGAACTGAGTTGTGGTAACTAACAATTAGTGTGTGCTCTAGAATTGTAGAGTTAAGGAACAATGATGTTAAGAAGAACAACCCTTTTAAGATGAGGACGTCCTTTAATAAAAGTGACAACTGATGCCCAGAAATAGTAATCTGGCTCCTATATGTCAAGTTTAGTTAGACTCCACACAATTTATTCTTCTGGATGAATACATATGACCACTGCAGAAATAACAGTATTGTGTCTGTTCTCTCACCACATATAATCATTATATGACTTTATGCTACATTTGCTGCTTTTATTACAGGTCTTCTGATTTGCATCTTATATATATGATGTTCTCTATTTTTCTCTCAAAAAACATCTTTATATTGTTTTATATACAATTTAATTTTTTTTCAGACTGCTCAAAAACTGTTATGCAGCATAAAATAAAATAATTCATTAAAGTAGATATCAAGCTTATTATCGGGATAGGATTCTACCAGTTCGCACCTATTTGCTAGAACCAATTGTTAACATTCTAAGCAGTTTGGTTGTTAGAAGAAATTACTGGCCTAAACCTGTAAGGAAGGCATTCTGGTGTTGCTTACAGAAACTGCCTCTCCATTAACTCTTATTACATTCTTGGCAGGACTAGACTTCCTGTCTCAGGAACTTCTCTGGAGTTTTTTTTCCCTCCTTTGCTGGTACTTTGCTTGTGTGAAGTGACCATTTAAAGTTACAACGGCACTGAAAAAAGTGACTTATGACCATTTTTCACACTTATGACTGTTGCAGCATCCCCACAGTCATGAGAGGCCAGGCGAGGAAATGCGTGCCTCGATGTGAGTGATATTGAGTTGGCCACGCCCAGCCAATAACATGACCACCAAGCCATGCCCACCAACTAAGCCATGCCCACAGAACCGGTTGTTAAAAAATTTGAATCCCACCCCTGCTTATTATGCAATGTACTTCAGTCGGTTCATTAAATTTTTTTGCATGTCACACCAAGACTGACCTTTAAGAGGGTCAGTCATTTTACCTGTGGCCCCAGTTATAATAATATCAAAAGCTGTTTTCCCACTGAGATTTCTTAAGCAGACCTCCTGCAGCACCTTTGGCACTGATTTCTATGATTCTTGATTGCAAACATTCTACCATTTGGGAAGGGGGGAACTCTAAAAGATTACTTCCTTTCCTCCTAGAATATTCAATAATAAAAAAAGAAACATCCAACTCCTTATTATATCTACAAAAGTGGATAACCTTTGCAGAATGATGAAGAATAAAAGTCGACACCAGTAAATCATCAATTCAGTAAATCACCAGTAAATCACCAATTAATTACAGTCCAAGCTGCCAAGCTGAGATAATATTGCTTTAAAAAGAGACCTGGAGAAAGAGAAATGTGAAGTCCAATTTTCAATTCCATTGGAGACTGTCATAGAGGACTCACCTAGCTAATGAGAAATGTGTCTTGGTATGTATAGTTCATATGATTAAGAGCATGAATGTGATATGTTAGATTGCTCTAATGAAGCTTTTCAAATCTAGTAATAGTTCCCTGGTATTGTTAATGGAATTTATTGACTTTGCTCTAGTGCTGCATGAAAAGATCTTCATTATATGGAAACTTCTTGTAACATAAATTTGTAATATTAATAGTAGCCAGCCTGTCCAGAATTACAGTTTCATTAGCAGAGGCTGCTGAAAAGAATAGCTAAACCATTGTTCCTAGCTTTATCTACATGATGATTCTATGACAGGAGTCTTATAATGCTACGTAATGCCCCATCTGAAGCCATTCAGAAGGTCAATCTATTTTGGCATGTTTTATATGCAAGTTTTTACCTTTACCAGAGTTATGATACATGTACTCATAATATCTTATGAGCACAACCAGAAGAGTATTATTACTTGCTGCTTATATGTTTAAATATTCAAGTTTTAAAAATTATTACACAAATTGACATTTTTCCTTAAAATCAATTTGATTAAGACTCAAATTACTAGGAAACATTGCTAAAACATTTTAAATCTAAAGCCAAATATTTTTTTAAAAAAATAAGACAATGTGAGAATATGAAAGATGTATAGATTCAACATTTTTTTTAAGAAGGTATAAAATGTGAGCTATTAAAATCTTATCTAAAGCTATACAATCAACTTGTCATCTTGCTTAGCTATGATCTTTCTTAGGAAAATGATATCACTGTATAAATCTCTTGACAAGCCTGGCATGTATACTTTGAACTTACCCCAGTGGTGGGATTCAAATTTTTTTTACTACCGGTTCTGTGGACATGGATTAGTGAGCATGGTATGGCTTAGTGGATATTGCTTAGTGGGCATGGCAGGGGAAGAATACTATAAAACCTCAGTTCCCAGGTTACTGTAAAATCTCCATTCCCACCCCACTCCAGGGAAAGAATACTGCAAAATCCCATTCTCTCCCCAACCCACTAACCTGCTTTCCAACTCCGTTCTCCTGTGCAACAAAAGAAGACCAGCCTATCAGCTGGGACTCGGGAGGCAGAGAATAGATGGGGGCAGAGCCAGTCAGAGGTGATATTTGCTGGTTCTCCCAACTACTCAAAATTTCCGCTACCGGTTCTCCAGAAGTGGTGGTCAGAACCTGCTGAATACCACCTCTGACCTACTCTGATTCTGATAAATGAACATTACATGATATGTGCATAGCTATTTTGATGATGAAATCCATTTGATCCCTGATGAGGTCCAAGTGTTCCATTTAATTTTGGCTTCTATTTTCCTCATCATGGATCAAGGCTGTTGAGTCCACCCTTGCCAAACTAGGCTTCTCCCCAGCTTCAGTACTCAAGATAGACTATGACCTAGTAAGACAACCCTTGTGACAAAGAGTAGAGGACATCGACAAGCAGGCAGACTTAGGGGAAGCTCTGCTGTTTCTGGCTCCAGATGCCATTAGATGTATTGTTGCTCCTGCCAGCTTTCTTAGTCACTTGGAGTCAGCAAACCACCAGAAAGCTTACATGGACTTCCATGCACTTCCATCAGCCCATCCTGTATGGCAAGTATGAAAGGATATAATTGATGGAAAGACTCTGTTCCTGTAACTCAGGAGAGGAGGAGAGTGTGGATCACATGATCTTTAGTTCTTCCTTTTACACAGAGATTAGGAAAAAAAAAACATTCTGCCAATAACTGCTAGGTATCCTGGCTGCTCCGATACTACCTACCTTCAGTGGCTGCTTCAGGTTGAACAGTCCATAATTACACTGCAGGTGGCTAGATTCTACACAGCAGCACTGGGGATTTGTCACAAACATGTGTCTTCTCCACCATAATTATGTTATATAACACATGGAAAACACTTTTCACTGCTTAATTTTAGCGTTGAACCTACAATGGGCCACACAGTTTATGGATTGTAATTTTAGTATAGTTAGACCATGTATAATTGACCAACTGGATTTTATTATAGATTTTAGTTGTTATTTATTATTTTATACTAGAATTTTTAATTGTACAGTTACTGAGCTTTTTTATTTGTTCTGGATCTCTGGTCTAAGACTGTAATAAACTGACTGATTGATATTGTCTTCTAAATTTTATCCATAGCGCATTTGGTCTGACTTACGTCTTCCTTTCATTATGTTTGCAAATGATCTAAGGAACTAATTAGCTCTTCTCTGCATCCCAGGAGTTTCATATATGTGGACTAGGGAAGTGCCATTTAACGTACTTTGTTATGCCTTCAGCATCCCAAGAACGATTACAATATGAATTATATACACACCCATGCATATATGTGTGTGCATCTTCACGGCAAATGGTATCAGTGATTATGGTAGCTACAATCATAAGCCATAAATATCCATTACCTGGAAAGACTATAATTTAAAACCATCATTTAACATAATATATAACAGGTCTGCCCAAATGCTATGACTATGATGGCATTTTTGTTCTAATAAATCCAAAATAGAGAAGTTTGAGAAAAGTAAAAATGTTTCTATACTGATAGAAGCTATAGACCTATGGCAGAAGAAGCATTGTCTTCATAGAGTACTTGGCTGAGAAAATTAGTTAAAAATGGAAAAGACTTTAAGAAAAAAGCATTTGGTTATTGGCCAATGATATGAAAAAAATATATATCTTTTTTTAATCTTATCTATCAGACATTGTAAGTCATAACAATGTTACCATCTAAGTAATACTCATCTAAAAATGACTGTAAAATGGGCATTACAGTGATGAAATCCTTGTTTGATCCTTGGAGAAAAAGATCTTTGGAAATTGGCAATACAAATTGTTAAGCAAGACACTGCAATATATTTCAAATATTTCAGATTTTTGTGAATATTATTGCACCTGTGTAAACCCATCAAGTATCACTGTTAAAATAATATTTAATGATTTAATGATGACAAAAGTTGCCAATATCTCAAGTTAGCAGGTTGTGTTGAAAATATGAAGTATGAAAAATTAAGTAAATATTACATTAGGAAGTATACTAAAGAAAAATTCATGTTGAAGCTACTTCATCTATTTCATTAGCTTCAAAGAATGGGACAATTTTTTTAATTCTATATAGCTCAGATTGACCTATTAAGCAAATACTTTAAAAGTCCTGGTACAGAAATCTGTTAATAATTTCACTCTATAAATCCTGTATACTAAATTATTTTTATATATACTTTGAACATAGCTTTTAAAAAAAAATGGTGATAGAATTATGTTTTAGTAAAAAAAAAAAAGAGAAGCAAACTTTTGCCTCATAATAATTTAAAAATACATATTGTGTGTATAAGAGACTGTTATCAAGGAAATTTTGATGATATACTTCAAGAACTCTTAATTGTGTTGGATAAACTGTCAAACTAATAACTTAATGAAGATTTATAAGGAGAATTTTCAATATTTAAAGCAGTCACAGACTTGAGTAACCTGTTTCCTTTTAAGACTAAAACAATATATATTTAGCCTTGAACAATTAGATCACTGGACCACTTGGTGGCTTTTGGTTTCACCAAGGCTAATCAAATGTCCATGTAAATGCATCATGAGTACAACTGCACTTTCCAACAGCTGCTATCCTATCTTCCCTGTTACCAGAGGTAAATATACTGTAACATTCTCAGATCAAGGAGCCACTGATAACTTTATCTTCCATGAATCTGTAAAAGGGGTAAACATTTCTTCTGAATGGCTTTCTTTGCATCAATTTAATTTTTCTTGTATCTCTTGTCATAGTAGTCATAAGAAATTTGGGACATTATTATCACAAAATACTGAGAACCTAAAATATGTACTCTGTTAAATTGCCATTTTTGAAAAGTATAGAAAATTGTTCTGTCTGAAAAATTAATATAACAAAGAACTTTTGTATATTCAAAAGTTAATTTGGAATAGAAAAGTTGTATGTTTAAAATATCTGCATGTGTCTTTATAATGTAGTGTGTGTGTGTGTGTGTGTGTATACACACACACACACACACAAAATTGTGTGTATTCAGCTTTGTTCAGGTATTTTCCCACATCATTATAGTTGTGCTTTTAAAGTTGTAGCAACGTTTGTGTGTATGTGTATATACCCATTTTGTTTTTCTTTCCTTTGGCTTTGGTCTTGATTATCATCTATTTTTATTTTTAATTTCAATCTTTTTAGTTTGTTTTGGTTTATCAGAATAAACTTTTGCTATTATAAAAACAGAGAAGAGAGAGAAAGAATGCATTATTTTTTTCCTCATTAAGGAAAACTGTAAGCAATTTCATTGATCCTCTGTAGTTCAATTTAAAAGAGGGACTATTAATACCTTTTGCTGTTAGGTGCCAGTCATATCATTCCAAATGAGTCTAAGTGTGATCTATAGTATTGTTTCTAATGCAGAATCAAGCCAACATATGCATCAGATAGACAGTTATGAAATTTTCATAACATGTCCTTAGCTGTCCCTTGTACAAGAAAGGTATTTGTAAAATGGCAGTCTATGTGGACATGTATACTTATAAAACATCCAGTAGTTGTAAAGCAAACCAATAGAATTAATTAATATTACCCTTGATAACTCCATGGGATGTTATAATATCCAAAAACAATTTCAATTTTCCTCTCCAGGCCCAATCCTACAATGGGTGCTTACTTCCAAACAAAGAAAATGTTCATTTTTTTAGGAAGATCAATGGGGGTCTACTCAAGATCAAAATGCAATCCTATCAACAAGGATATTAAAGACTGTCAAAAATCAATTTGGTGGTATGCAACTTTACTACTACTTAATTTTTAAAAGTTACCACTGTCTTTTAAATGGCATAGGGCAGAGAATCCTATGGGCACCAAAGTATAAATGGAAATATTGAAGGAATAGACAAATGTTTGAAAGATTGATTCACTTCATTATCAGGATGAAATCCTCCATATTTTAGAACCCAAACACCTCATTTTTTAATAATAGAGAGATGTTTAATGAAAGAAATTGGTAGATATACAATGCATCATACCAGTATTCTCCATTGCCTTCTTCTGCAGAAGAGTTTCACTTATATCTCTGACATAATCTTGAGTCATATATCTAAACTGATTTATAAAATAGACTTTTTCCAACCAAGAACACTTCTTTCCAGAGTTCTCAAAAATCCAAAACTTTAAGAATCATTGTAAAGAGTTTCCTATAGTAGAAAAAAAATTTTTGGTGTTTATCTGAGCACCTGAAAAATTGCAGTAGTCTTTCTTGCTAAATTTGAAAGCAAAACATCTCTGCACTATGTAAATATGCCTTGGACTCAAGGGAAGGGCAAACATTATAAATCTTTTCTTTAAAATCAATTACATAAAATAAGCTCTTTCAGTGCCCAGCAAGAGAAAATTGTGTTTCTTAATAGGTGGTGACAGGTGAATCAGTTTGATCTGAATAGTATTCAGTATAATTTTACACAGAGGTTTGATCATCTCAGGTCATGGCAATGTCTAGATTACGGAACTGAAGAATCTAACAGAAATTCCATACAAAATGTCATGCTTTTCATGCATCAGCCTCTGTCGTCTTGTTCAGAAATAGACATGTATGCCTCATTAAACCAAATCTGTAACAACTTAAAACTGAAATAGCACTTCTATGATAAAGATGATTACCAATTTCTCTAATACTCTTAGAACTTACAATTTTGGGGGGTCAAAACCACACAAGACCATTGGCAGTATTTTGTGTGTGTTTGTGTATGTGCATGCTTTCAAATAAGACTCCTGAGAACTTCATAGTTATAGTTTTCTTGACAATATTTTTCAGATGCGGTTCTCCATTGCTTTCTTATAGCTGACAGAGAATGGCTGGGCCAAAGTCACCCAGCTGGTTGTTATGCCTAAGTAGGGTTAGAACTCATGGCATCCCATTTTCTAGCCTTGTATTTTTAACCACTATACCAAACTGCCTCTCAATGAAAAAAATTACAAACACAAAATCCAACCGTATTGTCTTCAGAGTCAATACTTGCGAGGTAATACCATTCTTCAGCATATCTGAGCTTGCTTAAGCAACAAGGAATAACTTGCAAGACATACACAATGCTATTCCTAAACATTTCTGCTACTCATTCATTGAATGCTACCCATCCCAGAAGGGGGGGAAATCAATATCTATTATATAACACATACATTCAGTAGTGTCTTTCTGAATGCATTATTTAAAGTGGTTTAGAATACAGGTTATCTGAATGGTAGTACTCATGCAGAACTGGGACCTAATACTCAGATAAGATAAAGTATCCAGACCAGAAATAAGAATGCGCCAGCTATAGAAAAAAGTCCAACTTGGAGAAGTGAGGAGATAAGAAGGATTGAATATACAAATGGTGTATTAATTGCCAAAACCAACAACAGGGAAGTCAGCCTCATTGTTCTTAGCTAGGGGTATCAAACTCAAGGTCCATAGACTGGATCCAGCTTGCGGGATGCTTAAATCTGGCCTGAAGAACTGACCTGGAAATAGCAAAGGACTGGCCTGCAGTGCCTCTGCTGGCCAAAATGGGGCATGGGGGGCCACACATGCCCCCCGCGCCCCATTTTTGACCTGATGGTCTCCTGCATCATTCTGCTAACCAAAACAGAGTGTTGACCTCTCTGGACAGCACCCCATATCCTGCTTTGGCTGGCAGAGTGCTGCAGGAGGTCCATTCAGTCTCCTTACCCCCCCCACCTGAGGAAATCTGATGCAGATCTTGAAGAAATCCAGTTTGACACCACTGTTTTTAGCAGTAGAACTTGACATGTAAAACTACATCATTTGAAGTGCAGTAGAATTTAATCTTGTAGTTTAATTATTTGTATTTGTTTGTTAGCTACCTATGGTTGTTTTATGTAATAAAATATAATTTTCTTCATATAAAGAATGTATATACCACCAGATTTTCCAGGAAATTCCACTGTGTACATATAGCCAGTATAGGTTTGAATAGCTGAACAATGACTTTTGTTTAGTTCAGGCTTGTCCAACCCGCGGCCCATGGGCCGCATGCGGCCCAGGTCGCCTCGTAATGCGGCCCAATGCCCACCCCAACCTTCATGCCAGAGCCAGCAAGGAGGAGGAGGAGGAGAGGCAGGCGCGAGGCGAGCGCCAGGCCAAGCAGCAAGAGAAAAGGCGGGCGCCGTCAGAGCGCCACCTCCTGCTGTTGTCCCTGCCGCCACCGCCGCCGCTTCTGCCCCCTCCGTCGCTGCCGCTGCTGCCCCCGCCGCTTCTGCCCCCGCTGCCGCTGCCCCCGCCACTGCCCGCCTCTGCTTCTGCCGCCGCCTCTGCTTCTGCCCCGCCGCCGCTTCTGCCCCGCTGCCGCTGCTTCTGCCCCGCCGCCGCTGCTGCCCCCGCCACACGCTTCTTCCCCCACCACCGCTGCTGCTTCTGCCCCGCTGCCCCTGCAGTGGGGGCAGTAGCGGTGGCGGTGGTGGGGGAAGAAGCGGTGGCAGGGGTGGCGGCGGGGCAGCAGCGGTGGCGGGGGAAGAAGCGATGGCGGGGGTGGCGGCGGGGGCAGCAGCGGTGGCGGGGGAGCAGCGGTGGTGGGGAAGAAGCGGCGGCAGCGGGGGCAGAAGCGGCAGCGGGGCAGCGGCGGCGGGGGCAGAAGCAGCAGCGGTGGCGGGGAAGAAGCGGCAGCGCCGGAGAGGGCAGAAGCCATGGCGGGGGCAGAAGCAGCAGCGGGGTGGGGGCAGAAGCCACAGCAGGGGCAGAAGCAGCAGCAGTGGTGGGGAAGGCTTCTGCCCGCACCGCTGCTGCTGCTTCTGCCTTCCAGTTCTGCCTCATCCAGCCGGGCCATTTGCAGGAGGAGAGGTAGGCGCGAGGCGGGTGAGCTTTCTCCCCCCCCCCACCAAAAAAATTTGGCCGGAAAATAAACCATGATAAAAAAACTGTGATAAAAAAACCATGATAAAAAATAAATAATTTTTAATAAATAATTAATAATAAATAATAAAAACATCTCACTAATTTCATTTCAAAATAAATTTAATATGTTAACTATGTTTTCTATGGTTTTTTTGGATGATCAGGTATCGTTACTGTTATTTTATTTTATGTGCGGCCCAAACCAAATTTTCATCTTCTAATGTGGCCCAGGGAAGGTGAAAGGTTGGACACCCCTGGTCTAAGGTAACCACCAAGGAAGTGTGCCTTCAAGGTCTCATCAGATAGCAACATTTAATGTATGGGATCTATTTATCTGTCTCAGTAGGATGGGCAGATACCTTCAAGGAGAAGGGGTTCCATACGTAAGAGCTCCCCAAAATAACTTAAAAAGTATTGATTATTAATATATTATAGTTCTTATGGTGGGAAATTATGTTTTGATGCCCAAATGTGTTTTTAAAAAATCCAAAATTTTTCAACATATTTTTTTTTCTTTCAAAGACAATTTTTAAAAGAGATATCTCTTTTATTTAAGTGAAGCTTGACTCCTATGACATCATGGACTCATCCATGTAGTTTTAAAGAGGTAGTATGCCATTAAATTTGGGGGGGGGGGTTATTTCTCAATTTAGTCTAGAGTCCTGAAATTCCCTGGTTATCCCTCTTCAAGATAAAAACCATACATAACAGTACTGTGAATTTTCAAGCCGTTACCAAGAATATCTGTTTACACCACTACCATCATCACCAAAGAACTTCTAATTAAATACCTTGGTGGAAGTTGAACAGCCTTTCTCTGGAAATTATATCCATTTGCAGGCATTTTGCCTTTACAGCAGGAGCTAGAAAGGTGGCACAATTGGAACGAGGGCACATTTATACTTTAGACCTCGCCAAACTCCCCCCCCCCCCTTTTATGTGGGCCTTGCCCTATTCATTACTGAACCAAATAGATCTTTCGATAGAATTCATAGTGACTGTACTGTGCTCACATTTAAATGTTTGGAAAAAATACCTCCTATCTAGAATTTGCTGCTCAGTATGGTATAATGAATGAGAAGGATAGGGAGGTAGCTAATGGGGCAGGGACTGAATGTACACTATTGCCCCCAAGTAGCTATCACATCTGCAGTCTAAATGCCTGCACAGGACTTATTATTTCAAGCCACTTAAGCCAAAGGCATAATTTCTCATGCTGCCTCCCTGAGAGTATCTTTTCTTTCAATGATTCTAATAGTTTAATATGCATATATGCCAGTCAGCATCTTCTCCTCCCAGAAGCCATCCAGGTTAATTAGCATATTCAGAGAGCCAGCTCTAAACTTCCTCTTGTTAACCATATCTTCTCCTTTCTAACTTCCTTGCTAGTTCAGCTATTAACATAGGGTTTCTTCCCACATCCAATCATTCTTTTCAGTTGGGTAATTATCTTCATTCCCTAGTCTGATCAGCTGGTCTGTTTCCAACAGCTTCTCAAGCAGCATCAGGAATCCAACAGCTTCTCAAGCAGCATCTGGCCCCAAGTGCATTTGATATATCTTCTTAAACAAGGTGGGTGGGGGGGAGACTTTTTAAAAATCAGCAAAGTGTGGAGAGTTCCTATTCCTTTCTAATTGCTGGGAGGAAGTCCTAATAAGATAAGGCACCCAGAATATACTGTATATGTGACACATACTGAAAATACTGTTACACTCTTAGCCTAGGTACAAGAAATTTTATTCCAATAGTAACCTGAAACTCTTTGGCAATTAAAAAATTGGCAAGATTAGGAAGATACTGTTTTAATGCCAGCTGTTAGAAGGCTCAGTTGTTTTCCTTTTTCCACCCTTGGCAAAACTACCTTTGTGTCTTTCTTCATAATATCAATGCATTGCTGTGCAGATGTACCAGAAAATCTAGCTAGGGCAACTTTGGCTCAAAGCATAGATAGGACCAAGAGGCATTAGCTATATCCCTAAGACATGCAGTAACTCTGAATAAGTCCAAAGTTTTGGCATGGTTCAGAAACATGGCTGGAATCCCATATACAAGACCAGATGGAGCAATATGTTATGTGGGTCTCCTGATGCAGTGTTTCTAAAAGTGCAGATGGGTGTCTCAGACTTATTAATAAAGCTTCAGAAGATGTTGCCTTATTAAATAGTTTCAGTTAATTATCAAAAAAGAAAGAAAAGATTAAGCAATTCTGTCTTTTTTGCCTTTCATGCAATGTGACTGGCTATTTGAAGCCTGCAGGTTCTGATTGCTATGCTCTGTCACTCTAAGGAGGCATTTGTCCTTGGAATGGATTCCACTTAGTGATTCTACAATTGAAGCAACAAGTTAATTTGTATAATTTTAATTGTCAAATTACATGTGTTGCGATAGTAGAAGTCTCAGTTCAGAGGCTGTGATCTGGCCTTCAGATGTCAAGCTCACATTTTATAAACATTTGTCAAGACATAAAATGTATTTGGCCAAGGTGTTCGAAGAAGATGGCACTAATTGTTTACCACCACACCGCTTGATGGATTGTGCCATAGAGTTGATCCCAGGCACACCTTTACCTAAGCCACGAATGTACTCCATGACCCACAAAGAATTAGGAGAAATGAGAAAATATATCGAAAAAAATTAAAAGGGGGTTTCATCACTCCAAGTAGATCACATGTGGCAGCGACTATGTTATTCTGTGAAAAAAAAGATGGCAGCTTATGTTTATGTGTAGAGGGTTAAATGCCATCTGTGCGGAACCGCTATATCCATTGCCATTAATGAAAGACTTACTTACCACCTTAGCACAAGGTCGCATATTTACAAAACTTGATCTATGAGAAGCATATTATTGAGTATGAATTAGGAAAGGAGATGAATGGAAGACCACTTTTAATTGTCCATTGGACAGTTATTGTTATAAAGTGATGCTGTTCGGACTGCAGGGGGCTCCAGCTATATTTATGCAGCTGATAAATGATGTGTTGTATGCAGCTGATGAACGATGTGTTGTATATAGAGGAGTTTTGGTTTATTTGGATGACATTTTAATTTATTCAAAGTCTGAACAAGAACATATCCAATTAGTGAGACAGGTGCTCAAAAAACTGTTAGACGCTCAACTTTACATGAAGCTCTCAAAATGCGAGTTTCATACCAAATGACTGGATTACCTCGGTTACCGTATTTCTAAACAAGCTATTGAGATGGACCCAGAGAAGGGAGAAACCTTGTTAAAGTGGCAAGCCCCAACCACTAGAAAACAGCTGCAGAGTTTCTTGAGGTTTGCAAATTTTTATCAGCAGTTCATTCCCTGTTTTGCTTTACCTCTGACAGATGTATTAAAGACAAAACCTTTAGGAATTAAAGATACAAAGACAAATGCTAAGCTGCCATGGACAAAGGTATGTCAACAGGCATTCGACAACTTAAAAGAGTTATTTGCAAAGGAACCAGTATTAAAACATCAGATATTGAGTTACCTTTTGTAATCCAGCAGATGCCAGCGACGTAGCAGTAGGAGCGGTGCTACTGCAAAGGGGTACGGATGGAGTTTTACACCCATGTGCATACACCTCTCATAAGTTCAGCACAACTGAACATAATTGGGCGATATGGGAGAAGGAAGCTTTCGCAGTTCGTTGGTCATTATTGACCTTGAGACAATTGTTGGAGAGCAGTCCAAAACCGTTCGAGGTGTGGACTGACCATAAAAATTTGGAAGCCCTTCAAAATCCACAGTGTTTGTTGCTGAAACAGGTTTGTTGGGCTTTATTTTTTAAGAGGTTTAGATTCACATTGCAACATGTCTCAGCAGGGAAAAACTTTATGGCGGATGCTTTATCCCAACTTCCAAAGTATTGTAGCCAATGGGAGGACACAATCCAACCGCTTATACCGATAATTGATCAAGTAGCAGGAACTAAAGCCATTATACTAGTGACAGATTTGCCTGTATTGTTAGCAGAAGATGATTAGTTGGCACATAACATAAATCAAATTGAAATGAAAGATGGTATAGCCTGGTGTGGGAACAAAATTTATGTACCAAATGCATTGATATCAGTGGTACTGAAAAGATGTCATGGTGTTAAGCAGGCAGGACACTATGGATTCCTGAAATCCTTACATTTAGCAAAATGACAGTTTTGGTGGCCAGGCATGCAGTCATATATCGAAGCATATGTGAAGTCCTGTCCAACTTGCATGATGAATAAAACTAAAATAGGGAAACCAATGGGTCTATTGCAGTCTGTTTCAGAACGGACAAAACCATGGCAAGAAATCAGAATGGATTTCATAGTGGATTTACCAGAAAATAATGGGTACACAGCTATATGGACTGTTATCGATTTATTTTTGAAACAGGCACATTTTATACCATGTAAAGGAATACCATCGGCTAAAACACTAGCACAATTATTCATAAAACAAATATAGCGATTACATGGAGTAGCCAAACGGATTGTATCTGATTGAGGAGTGCAGTTTACATCCAAATTTTGGCATGAATTCCTTGATGCGATTGGATCGACACAAGGGTTAAGTACAGCCTACCATCCGGCTACCAATGGTGCAGCCGAACAAGCGAATGCGGCCATCGAACAATATCTCCGATGTTATGTTGATTATCAACAGAGTAATTAGACAACTTTACTGCCATATGCTGAGGTCACATACAACAACACAGTTCATAGTAGCACCAGTTATTCTCCTTTTCAAAGAGTTAATGGGATGGAATTTAAACCCATACTGGAATGGCTACAAGCTGCACAGACACAAAACACTCCCAATACCACTACGTGGGCAACCAATATAGTGAAACAATGGGATTCAGTGCTAATCACATTAAAAAAAAGCACAGAAAGGATATGCAATCCAAAGTAACAAGAAATGAGCTGACCAAAAACTATATAGTATTGGAAATTGGGTTTATTTATCCACAAAATACATGCACCTAGATTTGAATGAGAAGAAATTAGGACCAAAATTTATTGGACCATTTCAAATATTATGAATCATAAATCCGGTAACAGTGAAGCTTCAACTGCCATCCCGTTTTAAATGAATTCACCCTATATTCCATGTTGCTCTATTAAAACCAGCTAATATGGCCAGACAAGAACCAAGAGCAATTCTGCTGGGACCAGTACATGATGATCATTATGAAATTGACAAGATACTTGATTCACGTCAACGACAGGTTGTCCTGCAATATCTAATTAGCTGGAAGGGGTATCCACTATCAGATGCAGCATGAATACTATGTACAGACGTGTCCGCTCCCCGGTTGCGGCGGCAGTTCCATAGGAAATACCCCATGAAAGCGGACAGGGAGGGGGAAATTGTATATACAAGATAATTATTGCCTAATTTTTGTTTCAGAGAGTCACATGGTAGAGGGGGCTGCATGTCGGGCTTCAGCAATGCTGATGACGGAATGAAGCCCGACACATCACTATGGTTGGGGGAGAGCTATCTACCTTGAAGGTCCCAAATCGATGATGATGACAGCTGATGAAGCCAGGTGCAACCACCCCTCCCCACTTCAGTGTGACTGGCTGGGAAAATGCCTTATTGGTTGTTTAGCGTTTTGCAAAGCTCTAAGCACAATGCCTCCCACTCTTCTCCTTTACCAGCTGGGAAATACTTCGGGATTTCATTTTGGCTGGTCAGCATTCCACATAGGGGATATCGATGGATCAGGATGGAAGGACAACACTCGGGGAGGGGGAAGGTGTTATTTGGGAGGTTGGGTGGTAGCGCGTGAGATTGCTGTAGATGGATTTTGGGTATTTTGCTAAGGGCGGATGTTAGCTAATTAATGGGGGGTGAACGGGAAATATAAATAGCTCTGAGAGGCAGACGCTCTCAGAGCTGGCTTTACTCAGACTTTCCGCTTGTTGCTACTGGTAGAGGAAGCCAAAATAAACACACATTGCTACATCAAGACTGTGAATGAAGTGTTTTATTGAAACAGTTTCAGCGACCTCCCGTAGGAGCTGACAGTTACTTTCATAGTCAAGCAAGATATAAAGAATACAGAATACAATGCAGCCAATAATCCAACCAATATCAACTAGACTTTGTGGAAAACATTTTAATTTGATGAATATCCAAGTTTATGTTGCAACTACTGATGCAGAAGAAAAGGAATTGGTTTGTTTTGTCATCAAGCTCAATCTAAAATTTATAGAACATGCAAAGAACATGCGTTGTTTGTAGCTGCCACTGAATTTTTCAGGGAACTAACATAAATTTCTGTCAATCCAGTGTTTTCTTCATTGTTAACAAGCTATTCAGACAATCAAAATATACACACACATACACATCATAACACTGATACTCAGAATCAAGTTAACAGCACAATTGGACATAGAAAAGCTCTGTTACAACAGCAAAGACATGCCTGGGACTGATAGTGGACCAGATCCAGTTCAAGCTAAAGAAGAAGTTCAATTTACCTGATATGATCTTGAATATACAGTATTATGAAAAAAATGGAATTGCTTTGAAGTTTTAAACTATATTGATAAGTAATCCAAGAAATTGTGCAATGAAATCAAATATTTTTTTAAGAATGAATGTAAAAAAGACTTCCAGAAATAGAAGAAAGCTAGATGTCAGAATAAATATGGAACTTGGCAATAAAAGAAAGATGATTAATGGACTGTACAAGATATTCTAAAATAAGAAAAATAGTGCGTCAGACCAATGAACATGGGATTAGAGCCCTACATGGGTAGGTTGATGCTAGATTATATCATTATTGATGATATAATTTAAAAAATCAATGAACAAAAAGAAGTCAATGTGTGGTTAGAAAGGCCTTAGATTGGTTGACTATGCCAACCTTCTACATATGATAGGAATCCATATCCTGGCCAGAACATGGGTATCTGAGTGAGACTAGGCTGCTTAATCTTATTTATTAAAACTATATGCTGAATACATATTAGGTAAAACTGGATTGAAACAAGATGATGACAGTTTCAAAATTGAAGTATGAATAACCTATAATATGGTGATGACACTACTGCTTCCTGAAAATGATCTGCACGCTTCAAATAGCCAGTCACATTGCATGAAAGGCAAAGAAGACAGAATTGTTTTGAAACTATTTTATAAGCAAAATTAATTATCAACAATAAAAAAATCAGCAATCAAAGACATCGAAGACTAGCCATTAGTAGGATAGCAATGGAGACCTTGAAAAGGATTTAGATATTTAGATAGAATCTGTCTAGAAAAAAAGATCAGACAAAAGATTTTTCCTGTGATACTGTATGGAAGAAAAATTTGAAGAACCAGGATAAAATATTGATGCTTTTGAATTTTGTTGTTGGAGAAAGCTCCTGAGAACATAGATACCCAGAATGCAAATAAATAAATCTAGAATTTTGATTGAAGGCACATATGACCAGTCTCATATTACAATATTTTTGAACGTATTACACCAAAGACCATGTTCTCTTGAGAAATTTATAATGCTGAAAAAGATGAGATTAAAAAGAAAAAAAACAGGCAACCAGCCAAAAGATGGGTAAACTTGATTATAGCATATCAATTAGGAAACTTATCAATGTTGTCACTAACAATTTACACCAACTAGATGGCATATAATTAGTTAATTGAATAAAATGGATCCTAATATTTTCCTTTAAACATGGACAGTAAAAATGAATTTATATGGATACTTATATCTCTCTTCCCATCCAGATGTAGAATTTGTATTTATTTGCCTATGGTCAATAATAGCTTAGAATGCCTTAACAATGTTGAGAATTTTGCAATGAAAGCTATTGTAGGTCTTTTTTTCCCCTGCATTGTTTTCCTGCTGTGTCAGTTTGATTAAAAATAATTTGTTAGAGGGCAATCACAGGGAACCAAGCAATTGTAGTTATGTGAGATCAAACAATGACAAAACACCTCTGTTCCAGTGAGACCATTGCTAAGATAAAGTAATCTAAAATTTCCCAGTATAAAAAACATTTATTTAATATTTCCACCATTTTGAACTAAATTAGGTATTAGGTCTGGATTCAAAATTAGATTGTCTAATGGTATACCTTAAAGATTTATATTTTCCACACTAGGATGATTAATTACATTACCCTTAAAACCTGGTGTCCAAGATAGCAGCATACTGGGAAAAAAAAGATCCCATCCTTCATACCACCCACCATGCTACTTCCAGCACAGCTAGGGCATTCAGAGAATCAATTGTTGAAGGACAAAAACACTATGCAGAAAAATTCTGCTATATTTTTTTCTTTAATAATTCTTATTGATTTTGGTGAAAATGATTGTTACATCATTTTTAAAGCAGAAGAAAATATTGAAAAAAATATCAGTGGTGCATTGAGGTATTCAAGCACATTAAAAGAGGAGCAAGATATATGTGTAATTTCCTGTTTTTGTTGTCCATTATTTATCTAAGCCTCCTACATTGCAATTAAATCAAAATAATCATGAGTTCTCCCATTGGGCTTTTTCAATTGTCCATTCACTGATGCTAATAAAGTGAGTCCTGCCCTTGAGAAACTTTACAATATTTCTCAAAATGTAGAGATTCAGAAAAGAAAAATCTACAAACAATCTGCAAACTTTGCTGGAAATTTTCAGAAGGACATTGGTATCCACTTCTATTTTTTTTTTAGTGATAATTACAAAATGAATTAAACAACCCCAACAGAATTTGAAGAATATCTAAAGAAATTCTTAATTTCTCACAGACTTTCGCACCACAATATAAGTGTACAACACTCGTTCACTCCCAGCTGCTGACCTCAAACCATATTATTCTAATTATTTTGTTGTTTTATGAATTAAGTAACACATTAAAAGCATTTTTTTCTTTGCCACTAATGAGCAAAAATAATAAATAATAAATGGTAAAGAATTCAGTTACATCCAGTTTTCTTCATTTTAACCTGGGTGTTAAATTGTTTTAAGTTTGTTCTAGAAGCTCTAAGTACTCAAATGACTAGATAGGACATAAATGGAAAAAAATGAATATCTATTTCTGCATTCTGTAGTAGTTTTTAAAAAAATATCTCAGACTTTTACATTAGGTTAGCTTTTCTGCACCGGGACTTCTATTTTTAGAATCTTGATAAATATTATTAAGTGCGATGGAGATAATGTAATCTAAGAAATAATGTTATTCATTGTCAGTATATTCACTGCACACCAAGCTGATTTTAAAAAAGAAATTGCCTGCTATAGATTTTCCTTCTTGCTCTAACTCTATAATTAATCACAAAGATATACATTCCATGTTAAGGTAACATATGCAATTAAAAACAAAAATGGTGATATCATTTACATTTAGAGAAGTGATAAAAAGGAGATTGTAAATAAAGTCCTAGAATGATAGAAGGCAAAGTAGAGTGTGAAAAATTATGCACCAATAATCCAAATTCTTGTCTGATTCATCTAAAAGTTTTGGTTTTGTTTAAGTCTCCATGTTTCAAGTGTATATTTGAAATACCTTAATCAATGTGAGTTGATGATGGCAAAGAAACCCAGAGGTTTATACCTATGTACTTTGCTGTCACATTATGTCCTGATGCCATCTTTTCTTCTCCCCAAATTCAATGTCTATGTCAGGGGTGTCAAACTGTCAGCCCACCTGCTGGATATGTTACATGCAGGCCATGCCTACCCCAGCTCCATAAAGGGGAAAAAACACTGCAAAACATGATGGCAATGTGACTCCGTGAGTTTGACACCCATGGTTTTTGGCCTTTCCAATTACTGAGTTGAACTGTTCTCAACTCATTCTTCAGTAAACAGAAAACAATGTCAGCATGAAGGTTGCTGTCGCATTGTATTACCTTTCTAGCCTCCTTGTCTATGTTCCAAATCCCTGCAAAACCTAAGATATGTGATTCATTCCACAGCTGCTTTTTAATATCAACAGATTAAGGGGGAAAATAGCCTAACACTGTGACAATTAAGGACAGCAACTAAGAACTGTCTGACCAATTAGCAGGGGACAAAAGTAAGGCAATAACATGTGACAAGGCAGAAAAAACCACTTGCCAGGACCATCTTGTTTTATGGTTAGGTGAAAGAGAAAGCTCTGTGACTGTAGTAGAAGTTGAAGGGAATCTCTGTGAGGCATCTGTTCTCTCTGCTACCTTCAAGGTTGAAACAGATGACTTTGGATATTAGGTGTCTTGGGAAATGTGTATTTAGACATCATTTCCAAGGGGAAGTACACAGCCCAGGACTCCTTTTCCCTGAGATGCTGTCATGAGCGTGACTAATTATCATGACCACAATAACAAGAACAGGATTGATTTACATTGGAGTATTAATATTATTGGCTCATGTTGCACCTTTGCAAACCATTTAAGCTTAGGGACCACTTTGTCAAGAATTAAAATGAAGCACAGAACATGATTTGAATAAGTCTTCCCAAATGAGAATATTTTTCCATTTATATGGATTTCAACTTCCAGAATTCCTAAACCAGCGTGGCTATTGTTAGAATTGCTACACACTGGAAAGGCTTAAGTCACAAAGCAAAATTCTACCTTTGCATTCGAGCAGTATAAAGTTGCCCATAGATCTACTACTACAGATGGAAACTGATTATAGCATTGAAACATATCAGTTGCAACTGTCACTCTCAGCTGTGGGACTACAGAGAAGAAGAGAAGGAAAATTAAGTGTTCGTTTAAAACTGCCAGAAAATCTATAGTAATTACTTAGGTGAGAAGTGTGACATCATAAATTTTCTCAACAAGACCTTTGGAATTACATTACATCTTGACATACAGCAAGTCAAACAATGCCAGCAAAAAAAAAAGCACGGGGGGTGAGGGGGGTGGGGGGGAATAGCAAATGCTATAATGAAATCTAAATGAAAATTAATTGCTGCCACAATCAATTTCAGTATGGTTCTCCTTTACTTTTATTACTACTTTTATTCATCTGAAATTTTTTTGGCAGTAAAAAGATGTAAACAAAAAAATGCGGTTAGTCTGTTCTATGGTGGTCCTGATCTTTGACTTCATTTAATGGCTGGTGTTCTGTGTCTGTTAATAATCCCTGCCTAGTGCTGAACATTGGAAAGTGTCCTCCCTCACACCCATTTTTAATTCCTATCATATTCTTCTATCTTTATCTACTTGCAAGATTATTTTGATTGGACTGTCTTTCCTCCATTTACATTCAATCAACATATATATATATATATATATATATATATATATATATATATATATATATATATATATATATATATATATATATATATTTTGTTTTCTTAAGTTTTCACAGGTATTTATATGTATGGTATTCAGTTTTGTTCAAGTATTTTCCCACATCATTATAGTTATATATAGGCTATATATATAGCCACACTACACAGAAGCCTGATGATGGCAGATGAGATTCTGCCCAAACGTTGCTACAACTTTAAAAGCACAACTAAAATGACGTGGGAAAATACCCGAACAAAGCCGAATGCCATATATATATAGGCTATATACAGCTTTTAAAGTTGTAGCAATGTTTCGGCAGAATCTCATCTGCCATCAGGCTTCTGTATTGTGTTCGTCTGTGAGTCAGACTTTTACAGTTGTTTCAGTTTTAAATTTGGAGCTAGCCTACTGCTGTGCCAGAATGTTTTTTTCTTCGTCCTGATTGGTTGGGAGTCTTGGTCTGTGTTTATTGGTCTTGGAGTTTGCTGTGTTCTGCTTGATTGGTGTTTCTAATATCTTCTGTCTGTTTTGTGGCTTTTTTTTTTTCTTGCTTGGCTGGCAACATTGTGTTCCTGTACTGGAGGCTTTTAGTGCAGCTTGGCTCCAAGTAAATGGACGGCTATCATTTGTTAGGAAGCTAAGTTTCATCTGGGTGCCTGGCTGGGGTGTGTTTGAACTGGAGGTATCGGGGGGATCTGTTTGTGCCCAGGTGTTTGCCTGGCTTGTGGTGTGGAGATTTGTTTGTTTGTGAGTGCAGGCTTCCAAATAATTGACAGTCTGGTGGAATCATCTCTTCTATTCATGCTTTCAGGTCTTTTTTCAATCTCTATGGCTTCTCTGATAATTCTGTAGCTGGGGTTTTCTATAGTGGCTAGGGTTTTGGTGCCATTGAAGTTGATGCTATGAAGTTGATGCTGCTGTCTCTCTATAAATTCTGGTGGTGGGGGCTGGTATGCTGGGCTGGTTGGCTGAGCTACTGCCTCTTGATTGGTGGATGGAGTTGATATTGGTATAATGGGCTGTGTGATGGCCTTGTGAGTTTTGTTGTCGAGATATCCTGGATCTTGTACTGTAATCTCCTGGGTTGCTTGTTTTGTAGTGATCGTTTTTCCATTAGCCTCTCATGTTTTAACGGCTTGGGTAATGGGTTGTGTGATGGGCTTGCAAGTTCTTTTGTTTTGGTATCCTGGGTCCTGCGTTGTAATCTCCTGGGTCATTTGTGTTTTGATCTCTTTTCCATTAGCCTCCTGTGTAGTAACCAACTTCTCTTCCTGGACATCCTAATTTACAAAAAAACCAATGGCTCCCTAGGACACACCATCTACTGGAAAAAAAAACACCAACCGCAACCTAAATGCATAATCCCATCACCACCCTGTACAGATCAACTCCGTAGCCAAGACCCTCATCTCCAGAACCAAACGCCTAGCTGACAAAGACCACCTGAGAACAGAACTACACACTCTCACTAATGTATTAATTTCCAACGGATTCCAAAGAAACAATTTCACCAATCTGATCCGAAAAAAGATACCCCCAAAAAGCCAAGACACAGAACAAGACAATGGTATCGCAATCCTCCCCTACATCAAAGGCACCACAGACAAAATCAGCAAAATTCTCCACAAACACAATATCAGGACAGCCTTTGGCACTGACCAAAAAACAGCCAACATCCTAAGAAACCCCAAAGGCAAGATCCAGCTAGAAAACCAAGGAGTTTATGAAATACCATGCAACAATTGCCCAGCCACATACATTGGACAAACCAACAGGAGAATAAATGCACGCATCGCAGAACACAAAAATGCAGTCAGAAGAGAAGAAAATACTTCCTCTCTTTTCCAGCACCTTAAAGCCACAGGACATGAAATTAATTTCGAAGGAACCAAATTAATATCCAACACTGAACACTCCAGCAAGAGAATAATCAGGGAAGCCATCGAGATAGAGAAACACCCCTATAACATGAATAGATGGGATGATACCTCCCGCCTACCAGACATTTGGAAACTAGCCCTAACCAATAAATGAGTCCCAGCCACGAAAACCAACACCAGACCCGAAACAACATGGGACACCACCGCCAACCCCCCTCATCAGACCCAGGCCCAAGCCCATCCTATAAATGAAGGACAGCCACCATCCAGAAAACAGACCATGGCTGCTTCGCCAGCTGTCGCACGCCTGACCCCAAAACCAAACAAGCTGACACACGCCATGAACACAGACCCAGACCCCAAACTCAAAGCCAGACTAAAACCCAGAATACTACATCACAGCCACCCGTTCAAGATATCACATCAGAAAACTCAGGAAATTACACCACAAGAACTCAAGAAGTTGCAACACAGCAAATGAACCAGGATATCACAGCACAAGACCAAGGATACTACAGCAATAAGTCTCACATGATAAGTCATCACACAACCCATTATCCAAGCCATTACTACACAGGAGGCTAATGGAAAAGAGATCAAAACACAAACGACACAGGAGATTACAACGCAGGACCCAGGATATCACAACAAAAGAACTTGCAAGCCCATCACACAACCCATTACCCAAGCCATTAAAACACGAGAGGCTAATGGAAAAAAGATCATTACAAAACAAACAACCCAGGAGATTACAGCACAAGATCCAGGATATCTCCACAACAAAACTCACAAGGCCATCACACAGCCCATTATACCAACATCAACTCCATCAACCAATCAAGAGGCAGCAGCGCAGCCAACCAGCCCAGCACACCAGCCCCCACCACCAGTATTTATAGAGAGATGGCAGCTCCGATCACAAACTGCTTGCACTGGCACGAAGCCAAAAGCACCAGCCTGAGGATGGTGAGTGGGACCTCGCTGAAACATTGCCAAGATACTCTTAATCTTACACAGGAAAAGACCCGAACACACCTAGACCTACACACAAACACACACACACACACACACACAAAATTGTATAAATTTTTGTGTGTGTGTGTGTGTAGGTCTAGGTGTGTGCGTGTGTGCGTGTATATTATCACTATAATATCTCTATCTAATCTATCATCTATCTATCTATCTATCTATCTATCTATCTATCTATCTATCTATCTATTATTTGAAATGATTACATCCTTTACCTTCCAAGACAGAGTAGTAACACTAATCAGTAAAAAATATAACCCTAGGTCCCAGAGTAATTTCAGTACTTTCCATTAGCTCTATACTCTATTTATTGGACCATTGATTTTGGTGGAATAGCCTACTTTTATTATCTTATTGTTTGACCTAAAAATTTAATCAACATATAACTATTAGCTCCTTGCTTTTCCTCCTTCTTCCTCCACTTTCCAAACCTTCAGGCAAACTAATATCTTGCATAATAGCTCAGTTAGAGGCCATGATAATGGAGAATTTCAATAGCTGGCTCAGCTAGTATTTTATATTCATATTAATTGACAAAAAATGAAAATGGGAACTATTGTATACTTTTTGAAAAGCTACTTTTCAAGCAATAAAATATTTACCTAGCTAGAGACTTTTTTTAAAAAGTAAAAATAATGTTATTGTGATAGAATGTATATCGAAGGGAGACAAGAATCTCAGAAGCATTACAGTTTTGAAGCCTTCTTATTTTCTTTTTTTTTCTAAAAAAAACCCTGTCCATATTAGTAATTGTTGACTATTAGATTGATAGTACTGATTATATGTAATATATCTGTGCACATAAGAGTATTTGACACACATACAGTGTGGGTGTGAGGGTCTTTAAACCGTCATAGCAATTAGGTAGAGCATAATTGTTTAAAAATGATAATCTCTATCTCAGGACTATGAAGGTCTTAACAGCACTGCTAATAATTTCAGCTGCTGAAATGTGGTGCCTTCTCTGTCATATTATCTGCAAAACCCTGTCATTGACAATAACAGACATCACTCTTTAATTATTCTGTTTTGTCAGTATGTTTAGGGGAGGAGGAAGATTCATGAAAATTTGTTGATCAAGATTGTCCTCATCAGTGGGAGGGAAATGACAGTTGTTCACCTCATTAAGGCTTATTAGACCTAAGTTGAAACTTGGAGAATTATCATGGTTTGAGCTTGTATTGGTTATAGCTTACCATTTAGACATATCAATATTTGGATGACAATAAATACAGCTATTAGGAGAAAATCCAGTGCTTATCTTAATTGGCTAACAGATGAGCAAGCATGTAGCGCTGCAGAATCTATCAACATTAATTGTGCAGAGGTAAGTTTGATCAATACCGACATTTGAGTACATGGGTAGCCACTGGAAAATATTAATTTACAATCATGGCCATCACCTTCTCACTATCCAGAATTACATTAATCCTAATTGCTTCAACAGAAAATGCTGCACTTCATTTGGCCATTCAGAAACTTGTCTTCAGATTAGTCTTGTTAGTCAACCACCTTTATGCTTAATATAATGGGTACAAGTGGGTTCTTGCTTCCCTAGCCTTCTTAGGTGTGGCCTGATAGGGGAAAGAATCATTTTTATTATCATTAGTATTTTAGTTTTAAATCATATTTTTAATTAATTTTATACGAGCAGGACTTTTTAACAAAAGGGATTCCTTAGAGCCAAAAGATGTTCAAATTAAGAAATATTAGCAACATTAAATAAAGAAGACACCAACTTAAAAGGAGAAATAATTGAAGATCTGATATGAAAAATTAGCGCAATTTGTTTGATTTTTAAAATTAATATTATTGCAGTGAATAATTTCATTTTCTATGAATTTATATTTCATTTGCTGTGCTATACTCGCTCCATCTCTCTGTCTCACTTTCTCCCCGCACAGAAATACAAGCAAACAGACACAGATATTTAACAATATTCCAGAACTTTATATTCTAATTATATAACTAACTGAATGCTAAACATGTTTATAATGTTCACTCTGATATTAACTCAGTAATTCCAAATTAATAATATTCAAATATGCATGCATATGTGAGTGTATTACTGTGTATATGTCTGTATAAACATGTGTGTATATGTATTTGTTTAAAGCATACACATGCATGCACACACACCATTTTCCAGTAAATATCATTTGATGTAAAAATTACTGCAGTAATATTAACAAATATTTTAATGGTCTGCTTTCATAATCTCTAAAATTGTGTGTATCTCTAATAGTGAGAATCTCCATAACAATAGCTTCTTAATTTTGACTTGTGAAGTATATGATACTTTCTGAAGCAGAAGAAAAGTAAGCACAACAACAGCCCATGTGTTATCATATTTAGAGCTGAACTTGGAAGAGGTTCATGTCTTGCTCATTCACTGAGCTCACTAGGTGACTCAGCTATTCCTTCTTTTTTTCTTATTGGTTCTTTGATATCAAAGTGCATATTTTGTTTGAAGCAACATATGAGACCATTTGGAGTGGTTTTTAAACAAGCCTCTGAGTTTTAGTTCTTTATTTATTCAACCCTCCCCCCAATTGTTGATGCCTGTGGTTCATTAACTGTTGAAACAGGATTGTATTTGATGGCAGCAACTTTAAGTGTTTTGTGAAATTAAACTGCCTGGAATATTTGGGAAGGAGCAATTAGCACTAAAATCAGTCAGTCAGTTTGTCTTGCTGCCACCCAACCATCTCTAAATTTTTCCTACTTTTCAGATCAGCCAATGGTGAGATACCAATTTAATTTTCATCCATGTAAACTAAATGAAATGTAAGAAAACATAAATACCTGTTAATAGCTTAACATACATAACTTATGATGTTTGGGGGTGGTGGTCCTGAAAGGAAGATTACCTCCAGGGTGCATGTAAGGAATAGGGAATTAGTCACCTTTCAGATGTTACTAAAACATAGATTGCAGCTGCCCCATCATTGTCTTTCATTTCATGGCTGTTGAAATGTTTTTATTTATATTAATTCTAAACTACCCAATGATATTGAGACAGTTAGTGTTTAATAAGATTGTCCTTATAGGAAAACATCTACAATGCAAACATTAAATCAGAATTTATCAACTTCTGGAGAAATTCAGATCTAAAGAACTAACAATACATAGGTCATTGTCTGTTTTTTGGAAGTGCTATTGTTCCTCTTTATTCACTAAAATAAAGGATAAATCCCTCTCTTCAAAAGGCTTAAAATATCAGCCTCATCCAGTCAAATCATATTCTTACATTTCTAACCATACTTTGCTAATCCCTAGATCCCCAATTCATCCTATAGGAGTTGTCTCCAAGTTCCACCCTAGCCCAATTGTCTCCATCTTCCAATCATGATAATGGATCTAAATTTATTTCTTGAATTGATTGTTATTTCCACCTTGCATTTTCTAAAGCTTTCACCCCATTTCTTCCTCTCCTCTCCTTTCCTTTTCATTTTATCTCCTGACTACTCAAATCATAACCATCCATTTCCTATTTAACAGAGGAACTGATACCATTTGGAGATCTGGAGCTGGCTTGCATAATTAACCAATTCTAAAGCCCGTTATTATGCTTCATTTTGTCTCTTGAATTAATCTTGTGACAAAATAAACACAATTGTTGGGGAATAATATCCCAGACAAGACTTGTGTGTATGCAGAAATAAAAACAAAATAAATCTATCAGAGAGTTAAATTAAAGAATTGGAAAATATATCTGGAGGTACATCTTTTGATCCACCAACATCATTGTGTTCTAATTAAATTTGATATTTGAAGGGGAAAATATTTTAAGATGTCTTAGCTGACAATTGCATTTTTACTCAAAACGTGAATATAAAAACATGTTTGGTTTGTTTTTTTAAAAAAAAAACTTTTTGAAAAGTAAAGAGCAAAAAGTTATTGTACCAGTTAAATCCTAGAAGAATAGAAAGATTGTCAAGATGGAGAAAAAGTCTGCTTTACAACTCCAGGCAAACAAAAACATGGGTGAGAATATTATTGAGCTTGTGGTTAAATTGTTAATACTACTTAATCATGAGATCAGAACACATTCACATTCAAATATTTGTTAAACAAATATTGTCATTAGCACATCTGGTGGGGGCTGTTGATTTTCTTTCCTTTTTGTAATGGTTGTTTCATTACTTTCATTTCAGCTCTCCTGTGGATTATATATCTGTATTTCTGTCTCTCTCAGTGTGTGTGTGATTTTGGATTGCTTCAGAGCCCATGGAGACTGTTTTGGCTGGCAGTTTCACAGAAGAACTGTATACGGATGACAGTTATCTAGACAAGACAAAAGGTATTCCTAGTGGAGTTATGATTCAATATTCTTTATTTTAATAATTGCTTTGTGACTAATGACATGAACAGAAAAATAAGACAATGGCTCCACTATTCTTTTTTACAAATCCTTACATGTTTAAGAATGCGTGTGTGTGTGTGTGTGTGTGTGTGTGTGTGTTACTAGTACCCACATTGTTGGCAGCAATATGCCGATTCTGTAAACCGCTTTGAGAGGGCTGCAAAGCAGTATAAAGTGGTATATAAGTCTAAGTGCTATTGCTATTGCTATTTTCCAAAATTAACATATATCTTCCACAAATGTCCTTAATTTACATACTTCTCATTCAACCTTCACCCCTGAAGACCCCTCTTTGTCTTGTGCCTCTACTCAAAACTTCAGGATCCCAAATGAACAGTAGTAGCAAAAAAGGGACATCCTTGACATTTTTATTTATTTATTTTATTTATTTATTTGTCAAACATTTACAAGGTAACAAGTATAGGTATGAACATAAACATGAACAAAGGGAATAAATATAGATGAATGGGGACAGTAAGACAAAGATAGGCATGCTAGTGCGCTTATGTATGTCCCCTTTAAGGACCTCTTAAGAATGGGGTGAAGTCCATGGTAGACAGTTTGAGGTTGAAGCTATGAGGGGTTGAGGCTGTAAAACGGAGTCGGGTAGGGTGTTCCAGGCATTGATCACTCTTGACATGTCCCTTTTTGTATTCTGTGGGGTTTTATCAGTTTTCTTTTAGCTATTATTTAGGCTGTTTGTAATGTATATATCAATTTCATTCTTTTAATGAAGTTTTCTCCCAATTCCAATATTTTCCAAAGTTTTAAATTGGAATGTCCAATTCAAATTGTCAAAAGCTTTCTCTACATCCATAAAAATTAACCCAGCTTGTTTTTATTATGATGTTCTAAATGTTTTAAGATACTATTTCTTACCTGTATTTTGTGCAAAAAAAAGCCATATTATTTTTTGTGTATAAAGTTTTGGAGGATACTTTTCACTTTTTCAGCTAAAATCATAAGTAAAAATTTTATAATCATTATTTGAAAAGACATGTATTTGGTAAAGTTTGGTCCTGACTTTCTTTGTGTGAAAATGAGATATATTTGTACCTGTACAACTTTCAGGTATCCTTCCTCTTTCTAAAATGGAATCCATCACTTTCTGAAGAGTGTTCATCTTCAAAAGTCTTTAGTATTTACTGTAAGAGTATCTTCCATTACATTAGAGACACAGTTTTGATAGTAAGGCATTCATCTTTTTTAATTTAGATCTAACAATGTTGACTGTTTGATCCAATTAATGGAGTAGATCACCTAAGTATGGACTTTAATAAGAATACACTTGACTTTATTTGGATTTGTACATTTGAAAAAGAAGAAAAATCCCTCAAGAGCACGATTCTACATTTATTTGCCTGATGCATATATCAAATTCTTATTGGCATAGGATATTTTGTTTTTATTCAAATCAATTCACTGTTGACTTCAGAAGAAAGATCTACAGGTAATGGTGTGAAAAAAAAAATAATTCTGAGATAAATTAGAACACTTGTTCTTTCCTAATACAATGATTTTTAATGAATCTGCTATTCTGCTTTATTGTACCCAGACAATATTTAAATCTGCCTTGAAATCCACACACCTTCAAACTGCCAAAAGAAACCTTCCTCTAGCACACAATGCAAGAGAAATGAAAGTGACAAACTACTAAAAAGAATTTCTCAAGCATTCAAAATATTAAATTTAAATCATCACCACCACCACTATTTATCAGCCTTTCAATAAAAGCAAAGCAAAAGCAAAAACAAAATAAAGTTCTATAACTCTCTCAATTTTCAGAAATATCTATTTTTTAAAATGTTCAGAAAAAAAAGATGCCCAATTCACAATTAATGGCCAATAGTAATTAAAAGAATAAATCATTTTTCACCAATTGGAAATAATTCTTTCTTGACTATCTCAGGATTTTTTTATTTTTAGTCATAATATATTTTCTGAATTGCAAACTTGCCAGAGTCATTGATTTAGATAGAAGGGAAGGGAAGGGAAGGGAAGGGAAGGGAAGGGAAGGGAGATGGAGGAAGGAAGAGAAAAGCAAACTCTAATACAAATTAGCAGGATTGATGGAAACCTAGAAAGCCATCTATTATGGCAAGGGAAGGGAACTGTGAGGAAAATCAGAAATATTTTTGCCATTGTACAATATGAGCTGCAACAAGAGGACCAAGTAACAGACAGAACAATTTATATCATCTACCTTTCTATCATGTACCTCTTTTTCTGTACATATTCTGGTGATAAAAGGAGACATTAGATAATTAGATGTGTCACATTTGATCTTTACTTCACATCTAAGAAGTATAATCATATCTTGCTCTTGTCAGTATCCAGTTGCCCCTCCAACTTAAATTATGTTCCATTAAACACCAAAAAGCTTACTCTTGAAGTTGCATATCTCAAGAAGGCAAAAGAGAGAGACTGGAAGATTTCTTTGCACTCCATTATTTTCAAATAATGGAGACACATATTTTGAGAGTTGAGAGACGATTTTAAATATTTTTTCATTTATGAAAGATTTTCTAGAAAGCTCATTCATTTCAACTGAATTAATGTTAAGAAATCCCTCATTCTATAACTGTACCCATCTCATTTTGTCCTCCATCATTTATGTCTATGACTAAATTGACACATTACAACACTGAGTTGCACAGTGTTGACTTGGAAACCACCATTCTGCCAATTTAATTGTTGGGCTTCAAAATCTATACACAACAGCATGGAAGAAGTCTGATCACAGTCAATGACATATTGCTGCCTGTGTTTATCCATCAGATCTAAAAGTGACTTTACCATGAAATCAATAAAGTTTTCCAATTTCTAATCAAGAAGAAATCAAGAAACTGCCTCAATGAGAACAGCTGGATTTTCTTTCTTATCTCAAGGCACTCTCACACAGTGTTATACATTTTGTCCACATAATACATTCATACAAAGTGCTAACCTCTGCTAGTTTGAATCTTTGCTCTTAATATGTTTAACATGTTTTCTAAACCCATCTTTCTGATTAATTTATACTTCAGTGTTTTATGCCAATACAGAAAATGGATTAACTCAGTATCAAAATTAAACATGTTCTATAAACCTATTATTTTCAAAATGCACTTTACATTGATTTATTTTTATTATTTTTATTTATTTTATTATTATTTTATTTTATAATTTTTTCTGCCTAATAACTAGAGTAACTCTGGGTAGCTTATTCTCACAACATTCTGTAAATACTTCAATGTCAGCTTTGAACTCAACTGAGTGTGAGGCTAAACAGTATATTTTTTTAATGTTGATAAGATGAAATCACTCTAAAAAGACAACCAAGATAATGCAAGCAAATACTAATTTTCTTGGTTTCAACAATACTGTGTAACAAGCAAATAATAATAATAGGATTGCAATAAACATGAAAATAAATGCAATATATAAATTAAAGTTGAACTGCAATTTGAAACCTAAAACTTTATTGCTGAGTTTAATGAATGCACTGAAAACAAATAAAATTGCAATTGCAAGAAGAAAACCATTGTTCTGCCTCTTATATTTGTCTGTTATCACTCTTTTTCTCCTGACCTCATCAAAGGAAGAGCCATACAAAATATAATATGTCTTCATATTGGCTGGCACTGCAGGGCAGAGACATTGTTTTCTGGGTTCTTCTCTCAAATATGCTGATAAACTATGATAAGACATAACTGATAAGAAGAGCTGTGTAAAGGTCTTCCTCAATAGATCATTGGCAATGTTAACAAGATATTAAGATAATGTAACCTTATGCTAAAGTAACCTGCCTAACTAATTACACTACGAATTTCAAGACTTTTAAATGAGACTTACTAGACTTTGGAAGCATGACTCAGTGGACCTTATCATTTTTTTTCAGATATAAGGTATCCATTCTAAGTTCCATTTTTTTCCACTACATATTTTTATGATTTTTATCAAGTTAGCTAGTCAACCATCAAAGCTAGTCTCACTTACATAGTCTTTGCTCCATCCATTTTAATTTAATATGAAATATGCATAGATTTTTTCCAGAAGTTTTCCTTTCTATTGTAAAAGAGGTTACTTTTTGTAACCTCATATCAAAGTAAGAGCTTTTATTTTGAATTTTCCTATAAATATTTATATATACTCCACCTTCTATTAAGCCTTCCTGATTGCCCCTCTTAGTCTTAAAAATGCAAAAGGGACGAATTTCCTCATGATGTCTTCCCTTGGCATTTAATGAAATGTGGGTGTCTTTTTATATGTTATAAGAGACTGTGCTGGAATGTATTAGAAGAGGCAACATCTATGATTGCTTTTGTAAAAGCATTGAAGATAAAAAGACACACAGAAAAAAATGGGAAGCCCCAGGATGGGGAAAAATCAACTATACCTCAACTCTAGCAAGAAGGAATAGTGGTGGGATTTTGGCTCCAGGGGTCAGGAGGAATAACATCTTTGACTCTGATGGAGTAGTACACCCCCAGAGCTGGTCACAATACTGGGGTCTTCCTGGACTCACATCTCCTGTTGTAAAAGCAAGTGGTAACCCATAGCCATTGTGTGGGTGGGATTTGCCAATTTGTAGGCAGTCATCCATATCTTAATAATTTGTATTACTGCCAATAATGTATAGAAGGCCTTGGAAAACCATATGGAAGCTGCAACTGCTCCAGAATGCAGTAGCACATGCAATCGTGGGCACTCTGCAGTTCATCTATATTGTAGTGATGTTACATGAGCTATACTGGCTTCCAGTTGTTATTCAGATGCAATTAAAAATATGAATAATCATCTTTAAAGCCCTTCAGGCCACAGGGCCAAGTTATATGCTATCCTGCTCATGCCATAGAATGGGTGTGCTTCAGGTCTCCTCCCTAAAATGTTATCACCAAGTGGGACCTCAAAGGTATACATTCTCTGTAGCTGGCCCAATCTTTGATATTCAAGAGGTCTCTATCCTTTTAGCTTTCTAGAAGGCCATGAAGACCTGTCTATTTCCTGAAGCATTGGACTAGTATGCTAACTAGTATCAGAATTAAACTCAAGACCCTTTAAGGAAGCCCAGGATGAAACCTACACATTTATAACAAATATCCCTTAGGTTAAAAGTAATCATATTTACAAAGATATTCAAATATCATAGAACAATGCACTACAAACAGAAAGCAGATATTTGTATGATACAATACATCAAAATAATTTATAAGTGGAAAAATATAGATATTATAGAAAAGTAAAAGTCATGAGTCAGGTCAAAAGCTTCAGACAAAATCTATACAGCTCCAAAAGAAAACACCCATCTCAATGGGATAATTCCATTGCCCAGTCTGATATAATTGAAAATGAAGTAAGCATTGTTTTGCAAGGCTATCTTTTCTACATGACATGACATTAGATATGTGTGTAATTTATGGCAATTCTTCTAATAATAAAAATCTGTCTTCCAAAGAGATGCACAAAATTGATACATACCCAACATGGGAATATCAGAGCTAAGGAGTAAATGGTAGTGCTGCAAATTGAGAAGATCGATACAGCAATAAGTATGGAAGAAATTGCCTATGTTTTATAAAGCTATTATTCATGAAAACTTATTTCTATTGTGTAGCATATTCTTAGACTGATGTATTATTTTGTGCACTACAAGTTTCTGAAATACCTTATTTCTTTACCACAGAGTGTAGCCTACTGAACAGTTCTGGATTTATCCCATTCATCAGAAAACTAACTTCTGCTCCCTAACCCCACCTCCTAATTCATTCCCTGACCTGCAGAAATAGTTTTTAGAAACATGTGTCACCTGCAGTCTCCAATCCTTAGTTGATCTATCCAGCAGATGGCATATGCCCGTGAGCACATTTATCTAGCTGTCAAAAAGCAAATTAATTTTTAAAGTTTTTTAAAGGCTTAGCCTCAATGCTGACCAGGTTATGAACATCTTGGATTTCTCTCAATATGTCCTGGGAATCATGCAGTGTTTCTATCAACTCTTTGATATGTATATGTGTATGTGTATCTATATGTATATGTTTGATATGTATATGTAATATGCAATTCCAAAGCATGCAAATGTGAGTAGATAAATAGGCACCATTTTATTGGGAAGATAACAGTGTTCCACATTCCTTGGCATATAGTCATGCTGGCCATATGGCCATGAAAATGTCTTGAACAATGCTAACTGCCATAGTTCAGAAATGGAGATGAGCACTACCTCCTAGAGCCATGATGGCAAACCTATGCCACATGTGCTGGAAGTGGCATGCAGAGCTATCTCTCCATCACCTGTTGCTCTTCTGGGTTCTGGCATGCACATATGCACCACCCAGAAAGTGGAAGAGCAGCTTCCCCAGTGGGCATATGTGCACTGGCCAGCTGGTCTTTGCACATGTGGGAGCCCCAGAAACCAAAAGAGCAGCTCCCCAGAATGCATGCATGTGCTAGCCAGTTGGTCTTCACATGCAGGGCAGTTCCAGAAACCAGAAGACAGCTCCCTGGAGTGCATATGCATACAGCCGGTCTTCGCACATGCATGCACATTGGAAACTGGAAGACCAGGTGGCCAGCATGCATGTCTGCTCCAGGAAGCTAAGCTTCTGGTTTCCAGTGCTCCCACATGCATGTGTCAGGGAGCTGCTCTTCCAGTTCCTAGTGTGCATGCTGAAAAGGTGCCAAAAAGGTTAGCCACCACTGTCCTAGAATTGCATGACTGGATGGGAGAAACCTTTACCTTTTATATCCATATTGTGATATTAATCACTTTTGTAGGCATGACAATAACAGGAGACACATGAACAATACAAAAAGCTGTTTATTATAAGGATTTGCAAAGGTTTGGACTCCTTCATCTTTTGGGGAGCAGATAGGAATCATCTTCCACAGAAATACATGATAGTTATATATGTTTTCATAAGCCCTGCTTTCTTACTGCCTCCTCATCCTATTGGCTAATATCTGGGTGGGTAAGGGTCTTCTTCCCACAATTTCCATCCCATCTGTTTAACACATTTCCAATAATGCTTCCAATAATCTCCATCCTTTTGGACATAATCTCCATCCTGTTTGGCCGCTGCTATTATTGTCAGCATTATTAATTTTAGCATGACAACTGGACAGCTTGACCTGCCAACTATCTTCAATGACCTGCAAAATATCTGTCTAACTAGAATGTGCATCTTGTTACTGTAAGTACAGAGAATATTCTTACACAATTCTTACTCAATATTCCAGTAAAGTGTCTTAAGTTATTTGGAGGCTAAATATGGAGTTACCTTAGCTCTATCTTTTACAGGAATAATTCTTACTTATTACACATATAAAGGCAGAAAAAAGGGAAAGGCTGCTTGTCCCAGGCCCACTTATCTTGCAGAATTCACTGCATCTTATTTCCAAATGTATGAATTTTTCACAGTATATTTCTAACATATTTTATCATTGCAAACCTGAGGGGGAGTGAGGAAAATGGTCAAAATATTTTCTTCATCATAGACTGCTAGTCTGAAATATGTAAACTCTTGAAGAAGTCCCAGGTTTAAGGTACTGTTGGAGAACTTATCTTCCAATCTTCATAAAACATTCCCACCCCCACCCATCCCTGGATAGTTGGATCAATTCTCATACATCATAGGAAAGTGTCTTACTGTCAGATTAGATGAGTATTCTACAAAACATTTTTTTCTGAATTGTCTTAGCACTTTTTCCTCCATATAAAAAGGAAAATCTACTTTAAAAACCTCAGGTAATAGTTATTACACATATGGTATTTCTGGTTTGTATTCCATATCATCCTTTCCCAAGAATATTCTTGCTCTGTTCTAAAGTGTTTCTCACTCACTCATCCTCAGTCATCATTAAACAAAAAACAAACAAAAACCCTTTGAATTATCTCATTAATGTAGGTTTTCTAGTCTCTAGTAAAATTCAGTAATTATTACTTCCAGGCTAATTAAAGGTCAGGGCATAAGTATTTCTAAGTACATATACTTTCTCACATTTGCTATCTCAGAATCAATAATCTCTCCCTGCAAAGGAAAAAGGAGAATAAAAAATGCAGAGATATGCCTGGTCTCTTTGGGTCTTTTTCCAAAATTCTGCAATTAGGAGAAATATCTTATCTTGTCATCCTTAGCAGGTGGATCAGACAGGACACATGACCACAGGAGCTACAGTAAATCTACTTTATTGTAAGGCTACATTAACTGAGTTTTGCAAATCTGAAAGTATACGTCTCCTGTCTACTTTACACCCAAATAAATTAGGGAGGGTCTTTTCTGAGCCTCTTGCCCCACCCACTATCCAATTGCAGACTATGCTGTCTTTTATCTGACCATTCACTAAGCAGAGTCAATGGGCCTAGCCTCCCAATATCATTTTTACATATCATTACCCATAGTGGTAGGATGTTGCCGGTTCAGACCAGTTCAGGCAAACTGGTAGTTCCAACGATTAGTTGGCCCTGCCTGCCTACTCCCGCCCTATCCTGTCCTTTATGTCCTGCTTTGTAGCTCATCTCAATCGCACAGTGCAGCTGATTTCCCTGCCCCCCCCCATTCTACTTATTGTTGCTGACTTGGAAGGTAGTACCTGAGCTTCTAAGTGCTTCATTTTCAGTGCTTTGAATAAGTGCATGCTCACCAAACCTGTTGGTAAACTAGCAGCATCCCACCACTGATTATACATCTTTTTCTAACTGCTTAAAAATACTCAACTATGTAATCACATCTCTACTGAGTCTTTATCATTTTACAACTAAGGGTATTTTTGGCTGTCATCTGTAGCTGTAGCTTTCTGTATGGATTTCATTGCTCATTCATCCTGTTCCACTCCCATGTTTGGCCTGGACTTTAAATGGCTTTGTTTGCTCTATGTATCCCTCTTAAAGCAATATACATTAGAAAGCACGGCTGAGCCCTTGCCTTGAACAGCAGTCTGTAATTTACAGTGAGTTATGTTTCAATTATCTTGGTGTTATAGTGTCTTAGTGAGGGCAGGTATTATGTCATGTCATGAATTTGGGCAAAAGAAAATACAGATGTTCCCATTACAGCCAGTTGATGGAGCAGTTTTAATAATATTGCAGAAAAAATAGAAAGCAAGGAAAAGGAAGGGGAAGAACAAATGTGTTTCCAAGTATACCATTGCCGTATATTAGTAACACAACCTGGCCAGGGGGCGGCAAGACTTAGAAGAGTGAGAAAGAAACCAAAAGCAATATGCAGAAGGGTGTCAGCAGCAAGTGAAGAGGAGGAAGTGTAGAAAAGAAAATGAAAGAGGAGACGAGAAAACATGAAAGGACATATTATGAAGTATTTGTTAAATAGATACCTGAAAAATAAAAAGTAAGAAATGGGAAAAATAGAAAAATGTTGGCTAGCAAATGTTTATAATTATTACAATAATATGCAAGGAATTTAATTATAATTATAATATGCAAATAAAGTAATTGTCAAATGAAGTCAAACAAAGCTTAGTAGAAAATAAGGCAAAATGCTTATAAGAGATGTGTTAAGACCAAATCACCCTTACCTAAAAGTATAGTCCACCCTTGATGAATTTCTAAAGAAAGTTATTGAATAATTTGAATTTAAAATACTATCTTCATGGAAAATAACTGTACTAAATAGTCTATACTGAGGCTATCCTCCACCTATTTATTCCAAAATGAAAATGACCAAACTAAGATAAAATATAATTTATATAGTACAGCAATCTGACCTGGACAGAGTTTCAAACTGTCCTATTAGCAAGGGTTTGAAACTTAGGATTGTGTCTATTTTCCATCTAGCATGGTTAGAAATGGCCAAGTATAGAAGATATCTTGGCATGTTTCAATGCCTTCCCCTCAGGTGTATTAGAAGGAAAATATAAAGGATTCTTCTAAATGGACAGTTTATATCTGCATGTCAATGGCCCAGTAGTCATTGTAGAATAAGTGCTCCATTATATATTGACTAGTTGATTAATTATATGCTAACAAGTCCATGTCAACAATGAGCAAACACAAAAACCCTTCAAGTCTTCCTATTCCATTATACATACTGCAGAGATATTCACTACTTTCATTCATCCACAACTTGTAAGGGTACTAGACTGTACAAATCAATGTTATATAGTTTTAATGTTTTTGCCAATGACTTTTCTATTACTTATAATGTAGCCAATTTCTATGCAGGACTGTATAAAGTACTATGGGAATTGATATTTAATAAGAATTGGGTTACATGTTATATTTGTTATTTTAATCTTAGTATCTAATTTTATTGTTCTAAACTATTTGGGGGAAAAACCTTAGTGATTTATGGTTTTGACAATTAGAAAGGATAGAGAGTGATGGTTGTAGTTGTTGTTGTTGTTATTATTATTATTATTATTATTATTATTATTATTATTATTATTATTATTATTATCTTTATTGTCAGAGTACAACATGTGTACAATGTGATTGGCTGAGCCTCCCTTTGTGTACCACCACCACCCAACACACCTCACAGTGAGGACACAAGTCCTTAACCCAGTCCCAATCTCATTAACTATGTGACCTTATTGTACAACATGTTAATGGTTAATGGTCTAACTTTAGAGAGAGAGGTTGAAATACAATTGTGCTTTTCTCTGTGGAGGAATATTGGAAGCCATTTCTTTATGTCTTCATATTTTGTTCTTTTTTTCCTATTTTCTTTTCTCATTCCACTTTTGGCTTTTTCTGTCCCTTCTTTCTTTTAACTTTTTCTGTTCTGTTTAATTTGTTATATCTTTTATTATTGTTCTTAAATGAAATAAACAATTTCCAGGGTTCTACCTTTTACTTCATTTGAATTAGAAATGTCTGCAGCTCACAATTTCTTCTCAGTTGCTTTTTCACTATCACTTTTGTTCAGTCCCTTGATTTTTCTCACAACTCCATTTTTATTTTCTTGACACAAATAATAGTCATTGCTCAGAGAATGTGCTGGGTTAGCCTGCTTTGTAATTCAAACCTTTTATTCAGGCTACCATTATGCACTAAAGAGGGAAATATGTATTGGTAAATGGCCTTATTATAGATGTTCCCATTGTAAAAGGGAAAGTTGGGGAAATGCATGGACTCATATAAACCTTTCCAAATCATTGCTCCATTTATTACAAAAAATGGCATTTCATAAATACTCAGTTCCACCTCTTTCTTTCATCTGCACTTTTTATACCTACTAAGGAAAAATTCATCTCTACAGAAATTTTACTTATTTTGTGGGATTTTGTCTGTGCAATGTAAGAGGTAACATCCAAAGCCAGCATAATAAAATTACACCCCATCTATATTGATAGAGCTTTAAACACACTGCTGTGATATAGACAGGTCCAGCTACAGGTTAAACAACATCTGACAAAATTATTTTTGCTGATCCCATTCCTAAAATCTTTCTGATTTGCTTATTGTTCACTTGTCCCCCCCACCCCCCCACCCCCAGTCTTCAGGTTACTTAGGACAGTGACAGAATCTGGAAAGTCATTTCCTATGTGCATTTTTGCAGTTTTCTAGGTAAAGCACATGTCAGAGTTCTCTGACATTGCAAGGAAATAAAATAAGCTATTTCCAAGCCTCTGCTGTGATTTATCACAGCAGAGTTCAGGGTAAATGGGCAAAAGACAGAGGGAAAAATACAAATGGGATTACTAGAGGAAGTCATCTAACTCTAGAACCTCAGCAGATTCAGCCTGAATTGTTCAGGTGAGTAAAATCTGATCTTTCAGAACACTAAAAGTGTTTGAGGATTGATAATGTTATGGTGTCTGCTGAGTATAGACATCTTGCGAAGCAATTTTGCTATTATTTCAACCAAGAAATCCCGTTTCAGTTTCACATTTATTTTTTGTGGTTAATAAAGGTTTTTACTGACTTTCCAATACCAGTTTAACAGAAGATTTATAACAATAGATGGCATGTGAACATTTAGCTATCACCTATGGTCTGGCATTTTACAATATCTGGAAGGGCCTGGAGAACTGGTGCTCAGCAACACAACAAAATATCAGCCCAATTCTGGGAGATGGGGAAAACAGTATTTGGACATTTGTGAAAGGACATAATAGCTGGAATGTCTCATTCCTTGATTAAATTTAGCTCATGTTAATTCTATTGACTTTCAATCTATTTTAAAGGTTGACTCTTCCTGTTGACTATCATCAATTATCTTGCAAAATATTTCTATTATGCCTATATTATCAGAAACTGCAGTTCCAGCAAGATGCATTGTCTTGTTACAAAAAGAATCTGTCATGGCCAAGCTACATTCTACACTATGAGATGGAAGCATATCTGCATGAATGATTACTTGTTCCTGTCATTGCTACAATGTAAGCATCAGAAAACACATACTACCTCTGTGTCTCATTGTCCAAACTGTTCAACAGATTCTTCTAAAATGAAGAAGGGGAATGTCATTGTCTTGCTTGACATGCTATGATTGTCTTGTCTTTGGTTCCTGAGCAGATCACACTAAGAGAAACCAAAAGTACTGTAAATGTTAGTGCCATAGCATAATTCTCTCATTTTTAACTCATTATTATTCAATAGAATGAAAAAAAGTTCCTTGAAATTCGCCTAAAAACAATTGTACCCAGATAACACACTGTTTGATTGAAATTTAATTTTTATATTTTATATTAATTAAAAAAATAAAACTTGGGGAAAAAAGAAATTATTTCAAAGAAGAAATGTGGGAAAGTATAAGGAGTAAGAGAGAAGTATTCCAATTCTTCCAATTCTTAAGAATCTAAATGAGCATCCTATGCTTCTTTATATAGTTTGCCATTGTTTTGTTTTTGAACCATTCTGAAATGGATTAATTAAGACCCAATAAAGATACAAATGCACAGGACCCTGGATGGATGATTTCTTTATATTTCCCTATATGTATCGGGGAACCAAATATATATTTTGTAAAAGCAAACTTATAAAAGTGATATGTGAATGCTTTCTGAAGTCTGGTCTATTACTATGACAATTACTATACTCTAAACTAGGGATGTCAAACTCGCGGCCCGCAGGCCAGATACGTTACGTGCTGGCCCCATCCCCACCTGGTTTGGCGAAGGGGGGAAAGTCCCGATGCATCACGTGCTGTAATGACACAAGTTTGACACTCCTGCTCTAAACTATTACTATTCAATTGCTATGACAATGCTTATACCATATACTATTATTCAATATGCTACATTACTATTACCTATATGCTTATACTATTACTAATATGCATTAATGATCTTAAGCCTGTTCTGTCCCCTCTCTTTGAAGTTTCTTCTTTTTCTGTTACTGGCCAGTATGTAAACTTTTTGTGCCTTATTTTATGCATGTTTTGTCTTCTTGGACTTCTATATCTCTTTTCATCTCTTTTGGACCGACTATTTCTGGGCAAAAAGTGCCTTCTTTTATTTGCCTACTATACTTTATTTTCTGGTGGCTGCAGAGGTCCAAAATAGGCAATCCCACACCTGTTGTGGCTTTATTGAAGATTCCTTTTTGCCACTGTGAGTAACCATCACAAGGGAGGAAAGGAAGGTAGCACAGGTTCCTGCAATTTTGTTCAAGCAGCCTGCTCTTCCACTTAGAATCCATGAAAAAAATCCATTTTTTGTATTGTTATATGATGTTTTTGAGACATGAGGGGATAATTTATCTACTCCCTGGAAAAACTTATAAGAATTGTTTAACCCTGTAAATTTAGTGAAGAATATTGAAAGGCTATCTGTGCCCAGATCTACTCTTTTACAATAGATAACCAAAAATTCTTTTAGAAATGAAAATATTTTTCAATAAGCCCTTTTGATGAGCAATGCTTCTAAAATGAGAGACACATAAAAATTTAGGTTTACTTTCAGGTTTCACATCACATATTCAGAATACTTAAAGTTTTAGAACAGATTCTTCTAAAAGTGTTTCTCTATATTTTGGAGGGGTGGGGGTTGGATAGTGCTTATCATTACTGATAATTAGCTTTATTAAGGCTGATGGGAATTGGAAATCTAGCCGTAGGCCTTAAAATGGAGAAAACTGCATTTCCTGTGAGGGCTTCTGTTTTCTCCTTCTTATATAAGCTGAGAAGGTTACAGAACTCCCGATTTTCCATTCTTGATCATACTAGCAAATGAGCTCCTGGTAACTATTTATAAACAAGGGAGCCATTTATTTTATGAAATCCCTTGCTAAAACAAGCTAATTAAGAATTATTCTGAAATTGCATTGGAATAAGTTGGTATGCGTTAGTATATAATGTGATGTCTATTTTTTAATAAATGACTCAGAGTAACTACAGGCACTATTAGCATTGACTAATAAATAACATGGGTATTTCTAAACTTCAAGACACTGCAGATTAATATTTCAATTTATAATGACACCATATTAAAAACAACTAATTCACTGAGAGGCAGAGCAGACAATGTTATTAGTATGACAATGCATAGATACTTTTGGGAAAGGAGTGTATAAGATAGTGAACATGAAGCCAGCAGATATATTGGGAAGCCTAAATTTGCTGCTAATGAATCTGTTTCTATTATAGAATCAGGAAGCGCCTTTAATGGCACAGTAGACACATGTGTATAAACATTTATTATTAGAAACATGGAGGTTAAGAGAAAAGAATTAAAAAGGCTTTGAAGTTTAGATATAAATGAGAAACGCTTGCCATGTCATACCTGCATAATTTAAATTGAAAACAGATAAGCAAGCCGAAATAGGCAATTCAGTACAACATATGGCTCACAGATCACATGTGGCTCATCAACATTTTTTAAAAGTCAATAAATTTATCAAATTGTCACCCAAATGATAGCAATAGCACTTAGACTTATATACCGCTTCACAGTGTTTTACAGCTCTCTCTAAGCAGTTTACAGAGTCAGCATATTGCCCCCAACAATCTGGATCCTCATTTCACCCACCTCGGAAGGATGGAAGGGTGAGTCAACCTTGAGCAGGTGAGAACTGAACTGCCAAATGGCAGGCAGCCAGCAGTCAGTAGAAGTAGCCTGCAGTACTGCATTCTAACCACTGTGCTACCATGGCTCTTCACAACAATGATGCATTGTTGAATGTGTGCAACATCTCCAGGCATCTCCTTGATCATCAGCATTGATGCTAGTCTGCTAGCTGGCAGACAGCTGATTGGTTTGCCAGATATTCTTTTGCAGCCCACAATTATTTTTAATTTATTGATGTGGCCTTTTTACTTCTAAAAATTGGGAGCTGGTCACTCCAATGAACTATGTTAAATTAGTTACCCACTTTGAAGATGTTATGCTTTCTTTTCAAAATCAACACCAGTGTGCCACTAGATTATTTTATAGAAGGGGTGGGATGATAAAAAATGAGGGGGAAAAATCACAAAGGCAGAGATAATAAATTGGAAGTTTAAAAAAAAGGCTCAGAGAAGTACATGAATTAGTAGCAGTTCTGATTTGGAGAAATATGGGTTTGGAGCAGTGCAGGAAAAAAATTATGAGAAGTACAAGGGAATCAGAATAAGGGAATAGGACAGGGGTGTCAAACTTGATTTCATTGAGGGTTGTATTTGACCTTGGGGGGCTGGGGTAGGTGTGGCAAGATTGATGTCACTCATATCAAGGGCACCTGTGGTGGCCCAAGCGCTATGCCAGTGAAAATGGAGCTTGGATAGGCATCATGTGCGCCCTAGGGTCCCATTTTTGGACACAATGGCCACCTACAGCCCTCTGCCAGTGAAAATGGAGCTCTGTTTTCTCTGGCAGAGGCACCATGGGCTGCTCCTTTACTGTTTCCTGGGTGGTCGTGTGGGCCAGATCTAAGCACCCCACAGGCCTGATTTAATCCCTGGGCCTTGAATTTGACAACCCAGGAACAGGAAATTACCTGTTCTCACCAAGGCTTCCTGAGACCGTAACAAAGCACATGCTTAGTCCAAACAACTCTCTTTTTATTTCAACACTGGGAATTATGTTCATTCCCAGCCCATAATGAGTCCCAAACAGTTTCTCGAGATAAGCACCCACTTTTATCTCCTTTGAATTGCTGCCAACAACTAAAGTGCCAAATTAACTGTAAAAAGCCAAATGAAATATAAAGTCCACACAGAGCTTCAAGGTTTAATCCAAACAGAGCAAACCTTCCTGCAAAGGTTCCTATCCCTTTGCACTTCCTTTATATCTTGCGGGAGGGGCAATCACCTCCAAGCCTTACTCCCAGAGTTGCCTCTTTTGTCTTAACTGCTCTTGCCTTCTGGAAGCTCTGCACCCATGTACACTGGAAACAGGCCTCTCTTGTTCCTCTGCCCCACTGCTGTCAGATTCTGGAGGCTCCAGAGTCAGCACATAACTCCCAGATGGCCCTGGCCCCATCTCTGTATTGGATGCAGGACCATCCAAGTCCTCCTCAGACTCCTAGACTGACCCATGTTCTTCCCCTTTGTCCGATTCTACTGCTGTCTCCTGAGGCTGCTGGCAGACCACAACATTACCTAAAAGGATAAAAGATACAGAAAAACATCTGCCCCATAGACCAAAAAAACATCTCCCAAATTTCTATATCTAGTTCATGGAGGCCGTCTAGTCTGTGTTCAGTGCTGTTAATTTCATGTTTCATCTTTTCATTTAAACTAAACAAAAATAATAAAAATTGCATTCTGATGTTTATGTCAGAAACACCGAGGTGCTTGCAGGTTGAAAGGATTAGCCATTGCCCAGGGCATACCCAGTTGATCCTTTCATGACCCATGAAAAAGCTGGAGCAAAGGACAGGAGTGCACCCTACCTCCTGGCAACTCTTGAGTCTCAAACACAGGCTTGCTACTCGTCAAGACAGCATCTTAATCGTGGAAGCCACTGTGCCCCTATAAAACCAGAAATGTTAGAAACATCAGCATCTAAGAATGTTTAAATATGTTGAGACCTTTAGTATCAATATTTCCCAGAGGAAAAAGTGATCAAAGTTCTACTTGAAATCTATTAGGCAGCATGAGTATCTTTCCCCGTTGACCTTTTCTAAATCAAGGGAAACAAACTAGACAGTATTTATTGTTGTTTAAAGTGCAAATTTGACTCCAAATCAGTTACACATAGTTTTCCTCAAGCAACTAATTTCACTTAATTTCATTGTTTGCAGCAGGAATTAGGTACTGAAAAGAAATGATACTAAAAACAGAATGGTATACAACTGTTTACTGTTTGGTCTGTTTAAGAACAGCTTTCTTTCTTTCCTCCCTCCCTCCCTCCCTCCCTTACTTCCTTCCTTCCTTTTAATTTCTGAGTGCTGTGGGGTGTGACAAAGTATACTTTAATAATATGAATGCATTTTGAGAAAATTTCATTAAACATGATGTTAATATAAGCAATACTATCAATATAATAATGTTTAACTTAGCCAGTGATTGGAAATCTTCTTCATCTATTTCATACTGTCATAAACATTTTGATTTATCATAGGATTATTTGCTGAATCTATGCATGCTTCTCAAAGATTGATACTTGGCAAAGACTTATGCTTTGCAGAGCAGAAGTCATCAAGAGATCAGAAATTCTATTAGTAGACATTTCAGTTAATAAAAAAGGAATGCTGAAAGAAGATCATGGGAAGGGTGTTTTTACAGAGTTTTAATTTTAGTGTATATTATGTTCTATGGGCATCTCATTAAAGTGATCTTCGAAAGTCATAGTATTCAATGAATTTCTGAGGTTCTGTTTTGTTTTTTGCAGGTAACTAAAGATACTGATTCTTTCAATTCCTCATCCAGGGGTTTTCAAACTTGATAGCTTTAAGACTTGTGGACTTCAACTCCCAGAATTCCTCTTCCAGTCATGTTAGCTCAGGAATTCTGGGAGTTGAAGTTCACAAGTCTTAAACTTGCCACATTTCAAGACCTTTGTCCTAGTCTAACAGTGGAATAGCAAGTGTGCACCTCCCCAACACTGCAGAGTACAGAATATTATCTAACAGAGAACTCTAAGCAACGAAGAAGATTAGACAACAGCTATGTTACTAATTGTAAGGGCCTGATTCCAAATGGACATGCATTATAATGTCTACTTTCTACTTTGCTTTCCACAGCCATTATCTATGCTTTAAAAATTGATTGTTTCATTCTTTATTGCATGCTTTCATACCATTTAAGCCACTTCAGGGCTTAAAATATAAAAGGTAATATATAAATGCTATAAACAAATGAATAAATTCCACCTAGTATGCTTTTATTATGGGCATGTTCAGATTCTGAAAGAAGATATTTTGGACAGATCTTCGAGAAACTTTCAGTTTGCACATCTGATATTCCTGAGAATAAGAAAGGACCATTGGTTTAAGGCAGAGAGAGAAAATGGAGATTATCAACAATTTCAGAAATCAACATTTAACATTAAAGTATTGCTGCAGTATTCTTAATGATCAGGTGAATAGAATCAATCAACATGAGCATCATCGGAATAGAATGTGCTTTCTTTTATTCTTCTCCAAGCATTAGTTCATTCTTAGAGCTAAAGTACATGCTGGTGACATTGTTAGGAATGTAAGTCACTTAACAGTTGGGTTGGAAAATATATAAACCAGGATAGACATTTTAATACTGTCTCTTTAAGGGAATGCTAAAATTGTAATTGGGTATGGTTCCTCAAACAGCCATAAGAGAGAGCCAGAAACCTGGCTTGTTCTGTTCTGTCCCTTTCTGGAGAGTGTTGCCGTTCCTTCATTGACTGTTTACTGATTGTCATTATTCTTGGATTTGATGTGCGTCTGTTACTGAACTGTTTTTGATACTGGACTTTGATCTGAATTATTCCTGGACTGAAAACTGACTGCTTTAACCATGAATGACTTGGACTGTTTTTGTTGAACTTTGCTTAACCGTTTTACTGGAAGTAAAAACCTGCATTTTACTATACAGTGTGGCTGTGTGCTGTGCTACTCTCACTACGTCTCCCTGTGTGTACTCATTCTCCTAACAGGGAATTACCTCAACAGACATGACGTTGTTTCCCTCTGTTTATAAAACAAAAGCAAAGATGGTGGCTTGAACTGGAGTGTGGTCACACCATGTGAAGCTAATCTTTCTTTTTGATTAGTAAAATTTCCTTCAACAACATGGATTTTATATAACATTCATTTTCAACTAGAATTCTTAAGAAATAGATTATATAGTTTAAAGTTTAGTAAACAGAATAATCATTAGCTATTTTAGTATGTAATCTCAAAAGCAGGACAGAGAAAATTCTTAATCTTGTCAGAGATTAGATTGCTACCTTATCTTAGAACCAGAAGGAGTCTTGTAGTAGGTTTTCAAATGGTACATTTTAGGAAAAGACATGCTTTTGCAATCTGTAGCTCATATCAGCCACATAATATATATTCTTAGATGGATGTAAGATTTAAACTAAATGAAGAAATAGGGAAAGGGAGGAGAAAACAGATTGGTGAGGCAAATGGAGGTCACATGTGAAACATATTACAATATCTTATAAATTAACAATTATAATATATTAAACACATAGTCCAGATCATGGCATATATTAAATTAGAGGGAAACCATGCGAAAGCACCTCCAATCTCTGTGTTGAGGCATGTGATGGTACTATTGATGTAGATACACATTTCAGTGGTCTGAGCTTTAAAGTAAAGGTGACAACCAATGGTATTTTGTTGCTTTGTTTTTAGGGTTTGTCTTTTAATAAACCCACATTGGGAATTGATCTGGATCTTTTGATTTATGTACTGATCTTGTTAGATCAGTATTACTATATACTATTTGAATGCCTGGTTTAATTCCATCAGCTGAACTTTTCTGTCAAGTAGGTTATAGCAGAGGTCGCCAACCTTTTGGACCTCAGGGACCACCAAACTCATAATTTTAGATCCCAGGGACCACTAACCGGTTCTGTGGGCATGGCCTAATTTGTGGGTGTGGCTTGGTGGTCATGTGACTGGCTGGGCATGGGCTTGTATGTAAATATTATAAATATTTATATAAATATTGATTTTTTAATTAAAAAAAGAGCAACTTTTACCCAAAATCAGGCAAAGCAGGCAGATTGAGTTGCTCGCAGAATCATTGAGTGATCTATCTATCTGCCATCAGCTAGCTCAGTCTGTCAAGTTTGCTTGCCATGAGTCTGCACTGAATTTGCTTGCAAGCAAACCTTCAGTCCTAAGGGAGGTTTGGCTGTGCTGAGCCGAAGATCTAAAGACAAGCTAGAAAGCAAAAATCCAACCATTTCCTGCTTCCTAGCTAATCTAATTTTCCTGGCACAGCAGAACAGATGATGGTTGGAAAAAGGAAAAATAGCAATTTAGCAGGCAAGTTTACCAGGTAAGGAGTGAGTGAGCAGGGAGGGTTCCCATGGGCCATGTGGGCCGCGCAGCCTTGTGTTTCTGCACAGCCTGGAATTGCTAAGCCTAATTGCTTTGTGGGGATGCTCAGGGCGTAAGATTTCTCTGTGGTCCACCAAAATTTTCTCATGGCCCACCAGTGTGCCACGACCCACCGCTTGGTGACCGCTGGGTTATAGCATATGTAGTTAGAGCATAGAGCTTCACTTTAGCTTATAGTTTTGGTGGTTTGTTCTGAATGGAACAAACCACCAAAACTAAGCCATGCAAATCCTCCCCAATAGAAAGGTAGAGTTTATAGACAAGAGGTTTAACTAATAATTTTCATAATAAAAATAAATAAGTAATTCACTATAATAATTTGAGTTACAGAAACATAATTATTACTACTCAAATTACTCAAGAAAATGTAATTTTTAAAGTCCTTCATGGATTGGAATAGGTTTCTTTCATCCACTTATTCCATTATATCTGGCTGGAGAGATCTACCCATCTACTACAGAGAATCATCTGACGGGACCTAGGACAAGCCATTTTTCTTTCATGATGCCCACCCTCTGGGACCTCATTCCCCCAGGCATCTCTGATTGACCCGGATTTTCCTGGCCTTTTATAAGGCTTTGAAATTCTGGTTTTGTCATTGATCTTGGGGCCCTAGATATATGGCTGAGTCCATATCATAATTTTATTCATTGTCATTGATTGTTTTTTCTTGGTTGCTGTATAGTTTACATTATGTGTTTTTTATCTTATTTTAAGATAAAAGAAGAGTTATAAATCTGAGATAAGGGGACATACAAATTAAAGAAAAGAATGGAATTAATACATTAAGTGAAAGATCGTTGAACTCACATATTAAATCATTTCAGGCAATTTTAGAAGAGCTCGGGAAACATTTTTTAATTTTTTTTTAAGATTACAATTATTAATTGATAGAGTACTTGTAATCTGTCTCATAAAAAAACTTGCAGCTGTGTAACCAACCAGTCTTTCCCTTCCTTCCCTCTATCACTCAACAATTTAAATCCCTCTATCACTCAACAATTTAAACAATTTAAATCTTCAATGAATCTAACCACTCTGCATCTGATGCAGCTGCAGCTCACCAAAATTATGCTTTTTAATAACATTTGTTACGGAGGGAAAAGTGCTATCCAGGTCCAATTCTGAAGCTTTGCCACCATAAACTAACACATTTCTCCTACAATGTCTTATTTTGGGTAGCTGATTTCTACAGTACCATCAAATTTGCTACCCATACTTAGAAATTATATTCCAAAGGAGCCTGTTTTGACAGGAAATTAGCCAGAAATATTTCAACCTTTGAAATGGACTGGGTTTTCCCCTTAGAGATTCATTTAATGAACCTTTACTTTGGGGTATTGATTTAAAGTTTAGAAGTTTAGAAAACAGCCATTCAAGGAGGTTTGAAATTGGTACTTTTCATTCTTGAACTGATTCCATGTCTTTATTCCTTTCTCAAAGTCCTTCTACCATTCACGTAATTCCCTTCTATCTTCAGCAGATCCTTAATTATTCCTGAAAGTGTTATAAGTGTTATAAAAGTGAAGGCTACTGAAAACTATACCGCTTACATCTTCAAATTGCCCCCCTCCCACAAAAAAAGACTTATATTTCATGCTCAATTTCAATGTTTTTTTTTTCCTTTGCAGGAAAGTCTTAACCACTGTGGTCTATTTTTATAGCATTGGGTGTAACCTAATTGATTTGCCATCAAAATTCAAGCAGGAAAAGTAGTTTGGAGAATTTGGTTTTGAGATAATTTTAAAGAACTTTTGCAAGGAGAAAATAGGGCTACCATATCAATTGGCATGATCTAGCTAGAGAGGGGAAAAAAGGAAAACAGTGGTGCATAGAAATATCTGTAAACAGCCCCTTGCTCTTTTGTCTTTATCTGTCCATACCGTCATCAATAGACATCACACTCTCCTGTTCTAGTTTCATTTCTGAGTATAGCTGCTGAATTAATGTTTCATGCATGTTTCAAAGACTTCTGAGTAATGAGATTTTGTTGGCATATATTCAGTGTAAACTTGAAAGAAAGGAAAAGCAAACATGAGCAAACACCCTTTTCCTTTCACTACCAGATTCATAGCAACCAGTGTCTGCGGCTTCTGCACACAAATATAATTTTCATTTAATTAGCTCAGGCATTTCTCAAACATCTTTCAATCTTTGTCTCCAAGAAAGCATTAGTGATGCATACTAAGAAATGCTTACACAGGTATGGCTAGCAACCTTCCTACCTTCATTCACCTGCAAACATATTAGGGAGAATGAAATAGATTATGATACCAGGATTAAACTGCTATTTAATTCTTTTTCTTTCACCTTAGCCACTGGGCAATCTTACAACAATATTTCAGATTGATTCACAATGATTTCTTTTAGGTCTATAGGCCAGTTTGGCTGAGTATTAGACAATCACTTCAGTCCATTCTTTGTCCATTTATATTTGGTGGAAAGGAATACCTCGGACAATCTTTGTTAATCTCAGCTTTAGAGGCAAGTGTTTCAACATTTAGAGAAAGCAGACACAATTCTAATGAAGCCTGTGTATTTTCTTCTAAGATTATGCAAATATGAGTCATCTTGGAAGGGGCGTTTTCCTTTCTCTCTCTCTCACACACACACACTCACATAAACACAAGCAGATAATCAATAGGTTATATTGAGTGCTTGCATCAGAAGCAATGACAAATAGAAAACTATCAACAAATTAATCTTTGTTTGTCAGGTAAAAGAACTGGGATCAATTAAGCTAAGGAATTTGCATATAGAAATCTAAATAAATAATTGTCCTAGCTCACTGAGGCAAGAGGCTCCTAAAATGGTCATTTGCATAGCTGCATGCAAGAGCCATGCATCAAACCTCAGAAAATAAATGGCTTTCTGTTGGGTTGCCAGGCATTGGAGAACAGCCACAGATAAGTGAGTTCAGTAGATGTCTTCTGATTATGCTGCCCAGAATGTTTAGTGGTGAGAAGTAGAAACAGCCAAAAGTGATGTTTGTTTTCTTCTCCTGTCTTCTGCTCTTACATTTTCCACTCTACATACATACAAATTTATACACATCATATTCCAACACAATTATTTAATTTGCTTTTCAACAGGGGCTCTTTTCTCACTCTGATACTGGGAGAAAAAATCTTGGCCAGCTGAATATAAACAGAAGAAAAAGCTTATGCCTATGACAGAGTGTAGATCAGAATTCCCCAACCTTTTCAGCTTTGTGGACTGGTTGGGGAGGAGGGGGAAAGGGTTGAGATGTAAGCTAAGAACCTTACAAAAGGCAATGATCCATATCAATACTAACATACTGCATAATGTTGTATTTTTCAATGTGTGTGGAAATTCATAGAAATGATGGCTTCCTTAATAAAGGAAGTGTCTGCTACCTAAGCATCAGTTTAGTGGATAGGGTTCCAGCTAAGTATTTCTATATATTTCATTCTAAATCCAGAGAAGCTGTCAGAGCAGTTAAAATAACAGCCTTCATCAAAGATTATTAGCTATCTTTTATTTGGACAAATAACAAATATGAGTCATTAAATGAAACAGTAACGTTCTGCAAAATCCATGTGGCTGTTTTGTTTTGTTTGTAAAATTTTGTGCTGCATGAAAATCAATTCCATTTATCATCTCTTGCTGACAATTCTTTTGCATATCTTGTGGCAATTATTTCTTTGTCAGTCATATTTTAAAGCTAATCAGTTTGCCTAGGCTACATTCAGTGCAATTAAGTATCTACTTCTGAGACCTTAAAGCTACTTAGTGGAACCTTTAGGGGAATGGCCAAAATTAACATGTGGTAATGATGAGAAGAGAATCGTGATAAATCTGAAAATGCTGTTCTTTCCTTCCCTACATTCAGTACATAGAAATAATAGAGAATCACTGGATGTCACTTGCATTTTGTTTATCTAAAAACAGGATACAAACAGAATACAGCTTTATAGAGAAGTGACATGATTATTTAGAAAAAGGACTTGGACCTCACAGGAACTTATCCTTCTGTGTTAAAAGCCCAACTTCTACATAAGCTTGAAAGGATGCCCCTCATTTAAGAACCTATCTGTTAAAGCAGAAACATACATTTTTCAGGCTCAAAAAGAAAGGAAATCAGATATTTGCCACTATTGTAAAGGAAACCAGGTTTCAGAGTAATGGAACAATGTGTAACTTAACCCCACCATCCTCCATCATTTCCAATATTAGAATAATGTCTAAAAGAATGAGACAAAATACAAAAGTTATTCTTTTTTTCTCTCACTATCTTATCCATGATGAAAAGTTTTGCATATCCCCAAAAGAAAAGTTACAAAATCAGGTAATTCTCATCTGAATCCCATCAACCCAAACTCCAGCAGGATCTTTATATAATTTGCTGAGAGTATTCCCTGATCAGGAATAGGATCTCATAGGTTGCTGACAGGTCTGAAGCATGTAGGAGGGCTACCTGACTCTGTTGTTACATCCTCAAACCCCCAAAACTTTAACCTTAAACTGCCTACCATGGACCTTACTCCATTCCTAAGAGGTCTGTAAGGGGGCGTGTATAAGCGCACCAGCGTGCCTACTGTCCCTGTCCTACTGTTCCCATTTATTCGTACTCATTTATTGTGTATATACTTATACTTGTTTATACTTATATGTTATGTTCATACTTATACTTGTTTTCTCATACATGCTTGACAAATTAAACTAAATAGATAAATAAAAATAAATATTACAGATCAGGGGAGATCCATCCCACAACCTATACTCGATCTCGAGGCTATATTTAAACATGGGTTTAACACGTTTTCAGAAGAGTACTAACTCTATTTTTAGAAAGAGCCCAACATGTCACACTAATTGAGAACTTACATACAGTATGCATAATCTGTTCATAAGACTTCTTGAAAAGTCACTAAACCTAGTGTACAAAACATCCACCTACGTGTTACTTTTGTCACCTACATGTTAAGGAGAGTGGCTGTTGATTGTTTGCTTTTCTTCACCAGCAGGTGATGCTTAATGGTAGGAAGCCATGGCAATCTACCTTAACTTGTTCCAAATATTACATCAATGTAAATTGCATCAAAAAGGAATCCTTTGACATTCAGTGGTAGAATGAGGATCAGAAACAATGCAACAGTTTTTGTGGGAATACTTTTTTGACAGCTAGAGAATAGCACAGTTATGCAACCAATTTTCAATGTCATTCATTCAACCATAAGACCTGGGGTCTTTTTATTTACGGTTTTGCACAGCAGGGCAACTGATTCCACAAGGGTTAGATAGCAGGTTGCTATCCACCAACAAAATATTTCATTCTCAGGGTATTCTGTTTATCAGAAAAAGTGCTTCCTTTGTTCTGCTCTAATATTTCAAGCAAACGCAATTTTGTCTTTGTTTCTGCTCCAGGGAAAGATAACACATTTACATTACTAAATGCAGCTTCTCAGAGAAAAGTGCCCAAGTGAAGACAACCAACAGTCTTTGATAGGCAGAAAAAGACTACAGACTACAAAAGAAGAAGAAAAATCCCTTCATATACAAAGAACTGAAATAAAGACAAAAAGAACAAGTGGTTGAAAAAAACAAAACCAAAGCTTCTGCCACTTTGGTTTCAAGCAGACTTTCATCTCACAATTGGAGGGTTTTATTTTGGATATTCTCTTTTCATAGTTTATCAGATGATTTGTGTGACTTGCCTTTGCACTCTTATGAGCTCAGATCTCTCATTTCACTGAATCTAGATTGGTCCATACATTATTCTGGATTCACTTACATTTCTCTGTCCCAAGAAATAATTTCCAGGGTCAAAACCTCAGTAGTCAAGCTGGATTCAGATTCTACACCTTCAAATAGCCCATAGATGATGTTTTCCCCAATGCTGTGAACTCAAGATGCCTGAGACAGGAAATATCCTTTTTTGCAAAAGGAAGCCGAAAGCAATATGCTGAAAGTAATATGTAGGAATATGCAACCTGCAAATTAATTTACCTTCTGCTGTTTTATTTTCATATAAATTTCAACATACATTCTCTTGCCGTGTGTTAATTTAATGCATCATGCCTTTTCACACCTTGACTTAGATTTGGTTAACAAAGAAGCAGGAAACAGAAGGCTTTGCATAATAAACATTTTGCATAATTACTGATTGTACGATCAGCCCAGACATCCCACCACCACCTGGAAAAATAGTGCTAGAAATCCTCCAGGATACAAGGTTGTACCCATAAAGACAAAATGATTCAATTTTGCATCAGAATGAAGTCAGATGCAGCTCTTCATCCCTAGTCCACACACTTGCCTACAGTATGCCTTTATCATCAATTTATATTAGTTCCTATGAAATTATCACAGCTCCAAAGTGAAACACTCTTGGTAGAGAAAATGACCAGAGATGATGTGGAGTAAGTGAATATGCACTACTCTTTTTCTTACTTGGCTTAGTTAAAATCTGGACTATCTCCTTTTTTTGAATGCACAATAAGTGTATCGTAACACATTTTTCAAAGCCAGGAAGGAAAGAGAAAAAAGATTATGAAAGTAGAATATTACCTCATCATAGAATACAATATAATTTTGAATAACTTCATCTAATAACCAACCTACCTTCTTTTTTGCCTTCAGAAAAACCCTTGAAGATTTTAGGATGAATTCTTCAACATTATTGTTATGTCCTGAGGACTCAAGGAGTTCTCACTCAGGTCCACTCACTTGTGTGGGCGATATTCCCCCATTCCCATTGGTTGGTTCTCCCCAGCAGCCAGCTATAAAAGCAGGCTGCGGGGTCCAACCGGTTGCTGATTGCTGCGAGCCAGTTCCAGGCTTGGCAAGCACGGTCAGCCCTTTATTTGTAAAATAAAGTACTGTTGCACTCATGCTCTGGTTCAGCCTCTCATTGCTCAAACTTAACACTGGCGACGAGGATGGGATGGCTACCAGATGCACCTTGCAACCGCTGAGTCACTAGCCACCGATCCGCAGCCCAGAGAGAGCGATCGGCTGGCGATAAGGGAAACGCTGATCCGCAGCCAGAGAGAGCGGTCAGCCAACAAAACGAGCGATCAAAAAGAGCAAACGCTGATCCGCAGCCAGAGAAAGCGGTCTGATTCAAAAAGTTAGAAGCGTCTGTAGCCGCTTGTTAGCCCGCTACGGGGAAAGTGAAGCGCTGCGAGCCGCAGCCGCTCTGCATTTGGCGCGAAATTCAAAGCGGGTGTCATTTGAATTTCGAGCCAGTAGGAATCACAGCACAGCGCTGTAGAGAGTCACTAACGCCCACTTTTTTTGGCGCGAATCAAGACACCTCCAACTGCTAGCAGCCAACGTGGTAACCCAGAGAGAGAAGAGAGGGTAGCAAAAAACCTCTCCAGAGCTGATATCACTAATAACTCACGAGCGCTCGTAGTCCCAGAGAGTTTTTTTTCCGCAGGTAGCCCAGCCGTTCCAGCACCATGAGTTCCAACCCAGTATTCCCGGCGTTTAAACCAGACGAAGAGAAGTGGGAATCGTATAAGAACCGCTTCAATCATTACATCGATGCGGTCGGCCTGGCGGACGCGGGAGAGCATCGGAAAAATCCTATTTCCTAATCTACTGCGGAGCCACCGTTTCTGATACCGCCGCAGCACTTTCGTAGCGCCGAGAGAATTGAAAAAGCGTTCCGTGGTCCGAGTTGCTTGAGATCCTCACTAACCACTACGCTCCCAGGCCTTCACAAATCGCCAGGAGGTTCACGTTCCGTATGAGGAAGCAATCAAGTAAGGAGACCATTAATCAATATATGGCCGCCCTCAGAACAGCAGCCCTGCACTGCGGGTTTGGAACATACCTGGAGGACATGCTCCTCGATCAATTAGTTTGTGGGGTCAAGGATCTCAACCTACAGAGGCGCCTGCTAGCTAAAAAGACCTCAACCTCGCGCAAGCGGTCGAGGAGGCCCTAGCAGCCGAGCTAGCAACGAACTCAGCCACCGAAATTCAGGGCCCAAGTGCCAAGCTAGCATCGTTCCCAGTCCATTCCGAAGAGGTGGAAGTGGAAGAAACCCACAACGATGAGAACGACGTCCACCGCCTCACCAATGACAGACGGTCGCAGGTAGGGGCCAAACAAGAATACACCGGTCCACCCAAGCACATCACATTGTGCCTAGCCTGTGGGGGATCACATCAAAGGGCCACCTGCAAGTTTAAAGGAGCCGTTTGCAACAACTGCCATAAGAGGGGGCACATTGCGAGAGTCTGCCAAGCCCCCAAAGCGCTGCACACAGACCCCGTCCTCGCACTCGGGACCACAGAGGCAAGTATTAAACTGTCGCACGCACCGCCTTGCCAGGCGTACTTGCCACACTGTTAGTAAAATTTCTCTCTCCGTTTCCCTAGAAGGTAAACCGTGCCACATGGAGGTTGACACAGGGTCAGCGCTCTCAATAATTTCGTGGAACACCCTCAAGAGACTCCACCCCAGCCTATCTACTACCCGGCTTCAAAGATGCCAGTTCGGCCTGAAGGACTACCAGGGGAAGACCATTCCTGTGATCGGCAGAGGCAAGTTCTTTGTCAGTTTTAGAACTTTTTAAAGGTCACCTACCTCTAGTGGTAGTTAACGGCAATCTACCCACCTTATTGGGGCTCGATTGGTTTCCCCACCTCGGCCTAGGGCTAACAGGAGTCCATGCTGTCTCAACCTTAGACACTGACTCCTTATTCGCTGATTACGCAGATGTGTTCAGCGAGGAGCTGGGGTGTTATAATGGAACCCCCATCTCATTCGCAGTTGACCCCCAGGCAGTCCCAATCAGACTAAAACCGCGTAGAGTCCCATTCGCTATTCGGCCAAAACTAGACGCTGAATTGGATAAACTACTAAAACAAGGGGTCATTGAGCCAACAGATTTCGCCAAGTGGGAGACGCCCATTGTCACACCCCTCAAAAAAGATGGTAGCCTGAGAATTTGCTCGGACTACAAGACAACAATCAATAAATATTTACAAGTTAGCGCCTACCCTGTGCCCGTCATTCAGCACTTATTGCACACATTCGAACCGGGCAGTATTTTTGCTAAATTGGACATGTCTCAAGCATATCAGCAGTTCCCTGTTGATAACCAAACAGCGGAACTTCAGACTATCGTCACTCACAGGGGTGCCTTCCGATGCAAGCGTCTCCAATTTGGCGTAAGTGTTGCCCCGGGTATTTTCAGTCCCTCATGGAGCGGATTTTACAGGGCCTCCCTGGTGTAGTACCCTACTTCGACGACATCTTGGTCTCGGCCAGGGACAGACCCCAACTCTTCCAGAGAGTGCGAGCAGTGTTAGAGAGGTTCAGACAGCATGGCCTCAAGTTAAAAAAAGAAAAATGCGCCATTGCCACGAGACAGGTGGACTTTCTGGGTTATAAAATTGACGCCTCTGGCATTCACCCCCTGGAGTCCAAGGTTAGGGCGATCCACGAAGCTCCCACACCGACCTCCAAAACGGAGCTACAAGCTTTCTTGGGGCTGCTAAACTTTTATGCATCCTTCTTGCCCCATAAAGCCTCAGTAGCTGAACCCCTACACAGATTACTAGACAAAAAGTCACCATGGCACTGGGGGCACAAAGAAGACCAGGCGTTTAACGCCGTCAAATCACTACTTACGTCAGAGGCAGTGCTCATCCAATTCGACCCCAACCTTCCTTTAGTACTGGCAGCAGACGCATCCCCTTTTGGAATTGGGGCGGTCCTTAGTCACCGACTCGCCAATGGCACCGAGGCCCCCATCGCCTTTTTCTCCAGGACGCTCTCGGCCACGGAGCGAAATTACAGCCAAATAGACAAGGAAGCCCTAGCAGCTGTTGCAGCCGTGAAAAGTTTCACGAATTCCTTTTGGCCACTTCTTGAACTGGTCACCGACCATAAGCCCCTCCTGGGCCTACTGACCGGCGACAAACAGACACCTCAAGTCCTCTCCCCTAGGATGACAAGGTGGACACTTTTCCTAGCGGCCTACTCATACAAACTTATTCACCGCCCGGGCAAAACTCTATCCCACGCCGACGCTCTCAGTCGCTGCCCCTTACCCGCTCCGGCTGAAGACCCAGCTCCTGTCAATGCCATTTTCGAAATCACCCAGTTGGACCTGCCCATCACCGCCCTTGACATCGCCGCTAAAACCAAGGCAGACCAAGCGCTCGCCCAGGTGCTCGACTGGGTGAGGAGGGGGTGGCCGGGAGGCAACGTTGATAACAAATTCGCACCCTTTAAGACTCGCATGCAGGAGCTGTCCAGTTTGCAGGGTTGTCTACTGTGGGGCACTCGAGTGGTCATTCCGACCTCGCTGCGTACCCGAGTCCTGGAGGCGTTGCACGAGGACACCCGGCATTGTGAGAATGAAGGCATTAGCACGCAGCTACGTGTGGTGGCCGGGTCTAGACGAGGACATTGTCAATTGGGTAAGTTCCTGCAGCACTTGCCAGGAATCCCGTCCTGCTCCCCCATCGCCACCCCTACCAGATGGGAGAGCGCCAGCGCCCTTGGTCTAGAATCCATATCGATCTGGCCGGCCCGTGCATGGAAAGATGTTCCTAGTGGTCGTGGACGCTTATTCCAAATGGATAGGCGTGGCACAGCTATCCACGACCACCACACTAGCAATCACCAATGTGTTAACGCGCCTGTTCGTTACACATGGACTACCCGACTCCTTGGTCTCCGATAATGGCCCACAGTTCGCATCAGTAGAATTCAGCCGTTTTGCAGCCAACCTAGGCATTCGCCACATTTTCACAGCCCCATTTCACCCTGCGAGTAATGGGTTGGCTGAAAGGGCCGTCAGGACCACCAAAGAGGCTCTCGCTAGGTTTGGCAGAGATGACTGGCACCACAAACTCTCACGGTTCCTGATGAGCCAGCACTCAACCCCTGTGCAGTCACCAATAAGTCCCCAGCGGAACTTCTGATGGGCCGGCGCCTGAGGACTGTATTAGATAGGCTGCACCCACAATACTGCCCTGACTCTCCCCTCGCTTCCACTTCGGGGTTAGACATTTTATGTTACAGGAGCCGATATTCGCAAGGAATTTCGCTGGGGACCCACTTTGGATTCGGGCGAGGTCATCGCCGTCACCAGGCCGAGATCGTATAGAGTCAGGCTGGAGGATGGTCGCGTCTGGAGGAGACACGTAGACCAACTCAGAAGGCGCCTCAGCAACCTCGCAAACAAGAATCCAGAGTCTCCAGTCGAAGGGGAACCGTCTCATCCGCCGCCCAGCCACATCG